>NC_083727.1:2505000-3130000 GCF_028564815.1 Eubalaena glacialis | reverse complement strand
GGCACACTTGCCCATTACATACGCTTTACATTTCCTAAGTCAGGGTTCTTCTCCTCGACTGCAAGCAACTGCAAATTAAAATGTCCTCTTTAGGTTGCCTAATGGGAGCTGGGGTTTGGGGGTCGGAGCTACTGGCTGTAGCTAAAGCTGAGAGTGAGAAACCACCTTCATGTTGACCAACACCCATGGTCTGGGCAGGCTGACGTGTTAGCTTGTAAGTAGGGAAAAGCTCAGAACCCACATTTCTCAACTGAAGGTTGAATTTTCAAAGCATACTTCTAAGAATCACTAAAATTGACAGTGATAATGATTGATAGGTTTCTTCTTCCTGCTAAGTTTTCAAACATCCGTGCCTTTCTGAGACTGATGTTGCTGCTAAAGGAGACTCACTTGACTTGGAGTGGAGTGCAAAATACAAGCAAACAACAACCCTACCCCCAGTGGAATTGTCAGTAACAGTGGAGATCTTAGTGGCAAACACACCGGGACGAGCAATGGTCACCTAGCCTGAGGCTGTAGTCCTGACAGGGACAAGCAACAGGGCAGCAGACTAGCCAGGAAATTAGCAGAGTGACCCCGGAAATGAGGCAGTTCCATGGGGGAGCCTGGAGAGAGCCCAAGCTATCTAGCAGCTGACCGTGACCCTACACAGACACACAGAGGAGACGCAAAGGGGCCCACTGAAGGTTAGAGCCAGGACAGACCTGAATGTGCTTTCCACATCACACACCCATCTATTGGCAGATAGTGGAAGCCCTGCTGGCTCGGCTGTCGGAGCTCAGTGGTTATCGGCTGACCACTGAGCTCCACGTTGATGACCCCTGGGGCACCACACTTAAACATGAAAACAAGCATAAAAATCTCAGCCAAGACACCATGGGGAAAACTGATTCCACAGATTTAGTTTAGACAAGTTACAAAAAAAAACACCAGCAACAACACCTTCAAGAAGGAAAAATCAGAATCCATAGTTGGTGTTCAACCATTGCCATTATACTTTAGTTTGTCAAATTTCCTTTAATAATTTAAACTTTCCCTTTAGTATTTTGAACATATTTATTTAGAGTGCTGCTTTGAAGGCCTGTCTGCTAAGTTCAACATCTGACCACACTCGATTCCATCAGTTGGCAACAGGTCCCCAGTTCTGGGTCAGCTCTGATTCTCTCTCGTGTGGATCTGTGGCTCAGGCTTACCCTGCCTGCAGCCACCTTGGTGCAGGACTCACTCCAAAAAGCATCAGCCACACAGCCATAATGATGAAAAGCATTTTAAAGTTTTCTAACATCTCTCAAACAGTGACAAAGAAGAGCCTGTAAAAAGGCAAATTGAGGCACGTTAAAGTTTTAAGGGTTTATTTGAGCAAACATCAATCCACATGGGCAGCACCAAATGGAAAGTGGTTAGGAGCCTCTACTGACAAGAGCCAGGGGGGAGGTTTTTATAGAGAAGTTGCAGAAGCAAAGCAAGGAAACCATTGATTGGCTACAGCCCAAGTGGTTGCCTTATCTGGGAAAGCCCATTGGCTGCTTGTGATCCATGGTTCTCCAGTTCAAGTGCATGGAACTTACTCTGGCTTACTAGGCTAGGAGGCGTGTGGGCCGCCTGTCTACCGGCCTCCTTGTCTAGTGACAAGGTCTCATTCATGATGTGTGGGAAAACTTCTTAAGACACACTTTCCAAATTCTCCATCAATATCTAAAACTATCTGTCTTCCTTCTCTTCGAGCAACCAAAGCACTTTTGTCAAACTTAGATCTTTAAGATCATTCCAAAAGTATTGAAATTTTGCAAGATTCCCAAAGGACAAAACCTTACAACACTTCAGAAAATAATAACGATAACAACTAAAATAACAACAATAATACCTTGCAGTAGGAACTTGCTTTTCTCCAAGTAAAGTGTCACACAACTTTGAATCTTACTTCAAGTTTGTTAATATCATTATTCTGAATGTTCCACAGGAAATCAGACAACCGAAAGCCCAGAAGGTATATATTTTCTAAATTACACCAAATTAGAGATCTAAACTTCAGGAAGTTTTCAGTGCATATGCCAGATTTATCCCAGGGGAAAATGAAACAAGAAATTCCTGGCAATTAGAAAACATGTGTGAAATTGCTGGGGTAGGCAAATTGTTTTCCAAATGCACACTCTCATGAGCAAGATGTAAGTGTCCATTGAACTGATCATCTGATTGATTCTGTCAATCACATGGATATAAAAAGGTCTCTTACTATGACCTTGATTTGCATTTCCCTGATTACTAGTGACACGGAGCAGCTCTTCCCATAACGATTAGCCTTTGTGTGTCTGCTTCTGTATTTTTGCCCATTTACCTGTTGGATTTTTGCATTTTTTTAATTGATTATTATGAGTTATTAAATACTCTTTATATCAATTCTCTGTTGGTTACACTTTACAAATATACTCTCCCAGTTTTTAGCTCACTTTCACTTTCTTTAAGGTCTCATTTGGTAAACAGAAGTCCTGTTTTAACATCATAGAATAAAGATAGTCTCTTATTTTTTCTTTTTAGAGTTTTTGTCAGTCAACCAGGTGGAGTCAGTATAAAGGAGTGCCTGTCAGGTAGCTCAAGAGAGGACATGTTAAATGCGGAACTCCTTACAAAGATGTTGAAAGAGTTGAAAAGATAATTAGGAGCATAAGACAGCCCAGAGATCAACCGCATCAAAAGTTCGCAAACATCCCTCGGCCTCGAAGAACAAAAAAGAAGAACTTGGAAGGAGGAAGGAATTGATCTGAGAAAAAGCAGGCAAACGACAGGGACAGTTTTAAAGTTTTGCTTTTGACGTTTAAGTTCTTAATCCATCTGGATTAAGTTTTTGTTTATGGTGTGAGGTGTGGATCAAATATTATTTTTTTCCAGATCAATAACTCATTTTCACAGTTAAATCCTCTGAAAGATAACATGTAGATACAGACCCTTCTTGATTTTTAATCAAATGATTCATTAAATATGAAAAAATGGTTTATTAAAAATAAATTTAGAATTAATAAATGTATCTCAAAATGCTTTACATTTTTGGTTGAAAACAGAATTTTAAGAATTTAAACTTTATGAAATTTAGCAGCTCTTGACTTCCAAAATCTCTTGGTTTTCCTACTAGACATAGAAAAAAATATTCAGAGCAGGAAATCATCAATATTTTTGAAAACAAAGGAAGTCGTATTTTATATTCCTATTCTCCTTCACAGAATTGTGCAAATATACACATTCAATTTTGTAAGAAGAGATGAGAAAGAAACAAACTACATCCACTGGATAAGTTTTGCTCAGAGGAAGGTCTTTCAGTCTGAGTTTCTTGGCTTCATGACGTTGTCCCTTCTGGGGATGTTTTAGGGTCTTTGGAGAATTTAGAATCTTAAGGATTTGCTCTGATTGACACAGCTTCCTTCTATTTCTTTAGATCAGTGGGTTCTTTTATATTCAGTGTTTAGACCAGTTTTTAAGAACCAGCTTTGGAGAATAAGGCCCGAGAGAAACAAAGGGTGCCGCGGCCATGTGGTGTGGAGTGTGGGTGCCGGCTACGGGGGTCTGCTTGGCAGGTGGGGTCCTGGCTTCACTGCTGGATCCAGGACCTGTGGACATTCTGGTTTCAGTATTTCAAAGTCCTTTTTCTAGAGAATTGTCTTGAGTGCCCTAAGGTTGTTATATGAGTCAATCAAATACACCAGCAGAGCTATTGCTGTGTATATTTCTGTCCTTGACTGAAATAGACATTACACCCATTCCTCCCTCTTTTTTAGCTCTTTATAGTCTGAGAGAAAGGAACATATCCACTAACAATTAAATCAAAAAGTAGTACTAGAAAACTGAAAAGCATCACAGCATCCTCAGGAGATAAAAACATCTCACGCTTACATTTGAAAGTCATATGGAATTGCCTGTACAACGTAAGAACTTTATGTCAAAGACTCCCTGTGGCACAGGCTTCAGAAATTGCCTCTGAATGTGGGAGAACACCTAGCTATTTACCTAGTTTATTGCAGATCTACTAGGTGCCTGCTACTTGGCCACATGCATTCGTTTCCTAGGGTTGCCCCTTATCCAGAAGTAGAAAATGTCTCTTCTCTCTTCCCTGGCTGTCACAGATCTTCGCTTGTGTCCTGGAGGTGACAGAGTTTTCTGCTTCTCTTCCTGCGACTTGAGACTTTTGTTTTTAAGAAAAAAAGGATCCAGGAAGTAGGCAGAGCTGTGTGCCTCTCCCTCAGCGCCTGCTTCTCTCCCCCTGCCTGCCTGGCAGAAGGGGAGGCCCTGCCAAAGGGCTGCCCAATGAGCATAGGCACCTTTGCGCCTGGAGACCCCCAGCTGTTCCACGCTGCCCACTGGCCACACTTGGCCTTTAGCACTTTGGTGACATCTAGGTGATTTCTCCTCCCCCTTGTCTCGAAACCATCTTTCTCCCTTGCTCTCCTAAAGCAAAGCCGTTCATGTGCCCATCGTTCCTTGGGAGTGTTTGTCTGTGGAACTCAGATATGGTTGCCTTGCAAACTCAGCGTGATGAACAGTTATGATTTGTAGATTATCTAGTTTTCTCTTATTAACAAGATGAGATTGATCTTAGCAACTTTCTATATCCTGCACGGAAGGTACCTCTAGAGTAGACATCTAAGAGTGGAATATCTGGGCTACATGCTGTATATGGCGTGAGCTGTGTTTACTCACAACCCTCTGACCCCAAACGTATAGGGTTTTTTTTTTGTACCAACAAATTCTCTCTGCACGCTAACTGGGTGTCCTACAATTCACATCAATTCTGACACTAACCACCTGGTGTTACTGCAGAGCTCCTAAGTTAATGGCTCCGTCCCACAAGACTGGTCCCCCTCCTGACCGTCAGGCCATAGATCAGGAGGCTCCCATGGCTCGCTCCTCAGGTTCGGTTATTTACTGGAATGGCTCACAGAACTCAGGAAGACGGTTACTTACTACCATTTGATTGTTATAAGGGATACAGAGGAATGGCCAGATGAAGAGCTACACAGGACAAGGTGCAGAAGGGTCCCATCACAGGAGCTTTTGTGGAGCTGCACGCACTACCCTCCCAGCACAAGAATATGTTCAGAATCTCTCCAAACCCCGTTGTTTAGGGGTTTTTTTAGTGGAGGTTTCACTATGTAGGTGTGGTTGATTAAATCACTGCCCATTGGTGATTAACTCCATCTCCAGCCGCTCTCCCCTCCCTGGAGGTGAGGCGGGTGTGGGTCTGAAGGTTCTAGCCCCCTAATTGTGGTCTTTCTGGCAACCAGCTCCATCCTGAAGCTACCTAAGGGCCGAGGCACATCTCACTAGCACACATGAGGCACTCAGCACTCGGGGAATCCGAAGGCTTATTGGAGCTGTGTGCCAGGGACCAAAAGATCAAATATTTATTTCGTATTATAGCACACATAGCTGTCATAGATAAAAGCAAACTCATGATTTGGATGTTCGCATATATTCTGTCCCCAGGAATAATATCCTTACTAAAAACTAATCCAACTTATTTTCCTCCTTCCTTCACTCCCACGTTTAGGGATGCTTGGTTTCTGGTGTACGCGGAGGACACGTTCCCCATTGAGTCTATGGAGCTGACTCTTCAGCCAGGGGAGCTTAGCATCAAAGGCAGAGAGCATCCTGGAAAACCTGCTGACAGTAAACGTCTAGCAGAGGACTTTTTCGTGAAAGGTGCAGGGAATTTTTTTTCTGTGCGCCGTGTTGAGGGTGGTCCTGGAATTTCCACCTATGGTGAAACGGCCGAAGTGGAGGTATTCCTTTTCAAATTGTTTCTGATCAGACTACTTCAGGAAGACTGGTCACTGTACAGGTCATCTTCCTAAAGCAGCTAAACACGTGAGGGACCCTTGTGTTGTCTTAGAAGTATCAATAAGTGGAAATTAAGCAATGGTTCGAGGTGCCATGATCTTTGTCTAATGCGTGATGGACAACGGGGTAGCAATTTTCCACCCACTTAGGTCAGTGTCGTTCCTCAGAGGGCAAACCAGGGACTAGCCAGGGAATCAAAGCTCTGTCATTTGTTTTGGTGCATTGAGAAAAAAAAGACCAGGGAAGCTAATTTGATAAATGAGGAGACTGGTTTAGGACACTGCGTTAGCAACAAGGCTAACGCCAGCTACTGAAAAGAGGACACAGAGTAAACCCCAAACCCATGCATGTTTTCCACAGGATGCTTCCTCTGGTGCAACCGGCCCTACCTGAGGGGAAGGAGATGTGAACGAGAGGCAGCAGAAGTCAGAACCAGGAGGTGACGGGGCACGAGCGGAGGAGGAGAGGAGAGCGGCCTCGGCTGTTACTTGGGGACTGGTCGGGGGGCTTGCTTCTTATCTTTGGGCTTTGTGTTCACCACCTGTAAAGTGAAGCAGCTGGGCCAGATCATATTTAAAGTTCTTCCCTCCTTTAAGATTGTATTTCTTCCTCGTCTTAGATAAAGTAAAACCACGTGGCTTTGTCCTGGGGATCAGGTCTCAGACGCTGGGCAGAGTCCTGGCCGGTGACACCTGGAGTGATATTAGCTATATTTCTGTTGGAATTCAGTTAAATGCTGAAATGTAAACTGGAAACTACCTTTGAAGATCTTATTTTTCTCAGGAGAGAAAATAACCTATAACATACTTCCTCCTCAGTTTCCCAAAAGCAAAGGGCTTTAAATAAAACTATCTTTTAAAGATTTACCGTAAAATGGCAAGGCATTGCCATTTTTTGTGTGTGTGTCCATTGAATTTTGTTTAGAGAGGAAAGAAATGTTTCCTTCAGCATTAGCCAGAGAATTAGGAATGAGTAATTTGAGGTTAGGACAAAAATGTCAATCTTTATATCATAACTGTACATCGTTATTTTTAACATTAGTAACAATGATAATCATATGCAACCTAGAATAACTTTCATTTGAGAACTTTTGAGCAACTATCTGTTTATGACCTTATTTTTCTTCGCTAAATCTCTAGGAGGAAGTGGGCTGCATTACTGCATTCTCCAGCTGTGCAAAGTAAGGAAGCAGCACCCCGTGCTCGTGTGGATGCCAGGCTCCTCCAGAGGTGATTCCGGGCCCAGGGCTTTGTTTCCCAGACCAGATGTCATCAGCTAATGAGGCTGCTGCCCGGGGTGGACGTCACCAGAATCCATTCAGGTGCTACAGACCTCTCCCAGATGTGTCAAGGGTCACCATCCCCACCAGTTCTTTGTCTTTCCTTCCTGTTCTTCTTTTTCTTCTTTCTTCTTTGCTTTGCTTCCCATTGACTTGTTTGCATGCTCAGCGACTAGCACGGGGCGTCACACATAGAAGACATCTGTAAATATTTACTGAATGACTGTGTTGATTGCGTAAATGGACACATGGAAAATGGAATGTTTACTGTGGCTCTGAAGGTAAACAGCCTCAGCCATGCCATTTTGTCCTATTTGTATAATTAAAAGTGAGACAGTACATGCAGGGCTATCCTCTTTGTTCACTTGGTGTCTGGGAGGGATTTCTAGGCAGAACAGCCTGTGGATAACACAGAAGCGAACACGTATTGAGCATTTATCAGACACCAAGTTACAGTGTTCCTGGCATGATCGTGTAATGTAATCCTCACAAGTCTCATATGGTCAGGGTTCCTGGCAGTTATTCATAAAAATCAAGTGCCTAATGTACAGAAAGGGAATATTTTGGATGCATATTATGTATTTTATAAAATCTATGAGAAGATTGGGGAAAAAGGCTCAATGAGCAGAAACCAGTCGAGGTTAGGGGATGGGGCAAATGTCACCTCCAAGAAGCAGGTCCCTTCTGCTGTCCATCCTGACCCACCTTCCATCTTTGTGACCCTCCCTCGGGATTCAGCAGCTCGGGTGAGAACATCTGATTGGTGGGCTTAGGTTATGTGCTCTTGTCTTTGCTGCCAGGGCTGTGGGCTTTTCTAGGGGGAGGCGGGTTGCCTCCACCAAGACTCATAATATAAGCCATTACTATCCAAAAGGATGTGTGTTCATATCCTGGGCAGGAAAAAAAAGCCAATTAGAGGTAGGTATTACTATTATTCCCATCTTACAGAGGAGGAAACCTAGGCTCAGAGAGGTTATATAACTCATCCAAAGCCACACAGCTGCTAAGTTGTATTGCAATGCTAAGTGATGAACAGAGGCACAAGGGAATGAGTATGTCCTGCCTTTTCATTGATCAGCTAAATTATTCAACAAAATACAGGTTGAGCGATTACTGTGTGCCAGGGAGTGTTCTCGGTGATGAAAATACCATGGTGAACTATTTTCTGCTGTGGTGGTCCCTATCCTCTTGGTCTTTACAAGCTAGTGTGGATATAGACATTAAACATGTCACCGTGAAGTGAAATAAACAATGGCCAATTTGTTGAGATTAAGAAGAAGAAATACCATAGGAGAAGTTAAAGTGAATGCGGGCTTGTTTAAGTTGTCTAAGACAGAAGGTTTTATCTGAGTAGGGGTTAGTGGCAGGAAGAATAGGGGAAACAGTGTTACAGGGATTTCAGGATCCACAAACCCCTGGGATTGGAAAGAGTTTGTTGTAACCAACAGGACGCACGCTCCTCTGTCTCCTCAAAGATGATCTTAACTAGAGTCCATCAAGCTCATCATTTTTATGAGGCCAGAGTAAACATGTATAATCATTAAATGCACGAGAAGACTTGAATGATCGGTTATTGATTATTTTATGTCATGATGCATTCCTGAATTTTGAATTCTTTATTTAAAATTTAAAATCACTCAAAATAAGTAACAAAAGCTCTTCTGTGGGACTTCCCTGGTGGCACAGTGGTTGAGAGTCTGCCTGCCAATGCAGGGGACACGGGTTCGAGCCCTGGTCTGGGAAGATCCCACATGCCGCGGAGCAACTGGGCCCGTGAGCCACAACTACTGAGCCTGTGCGTCTGGAGCCTGTGCTCCGCAACAAGAGAGGCCGCGACAGTGAGAGGCCCACGCATCGTGATGAAGAGTGGCCCCCGCTCGCCGC
Source organism: Eubalaena glacialis (assembly GCF_028564815.1). NCBI lineage: Eukaryota > Metazoa > Chordata > Mammalia > Artiodactyla > Balaenidae > Eubalaena > Eubalaena glacialis. The sequence goes on along the minus strand of NC_083727.1, from coordinate 3,121,011 downwards.
AACTGGAGAAAGCCCTCGTACAGAAACGAAGACCCAACACAGCCAAAAATAAATAAATAAATAAATTAATTAATTTTTTTAAAAAAAAGCTCTTCTATGGTAAAAAACAAAAATCAAACAACAACAAAGAAACAAGCCTGCAATGTGCCAAGGGAAGGCCTCTCTGGCCTCAGGGACATCCATTACCCCGAGAAGGTGTCCTCGATGGTACAGTTTCTTGATGCCAGTGTGGAGGCCAGAAATGTAGAGAAGGAGACAAACCTCTAGGAGGTGGGAATGCCACTCTTCCATCAAGGATACCTCACCAAACCCTGTGCTGATTTCTGCAGCCCAGTCCAAACATACTAATGCTGTGGGCAGGAGCAGCCCTCGGGAAAGGTCAGGTGCAGCCTGACTGTGTGCGTCCAGTGGTCTTGGTTATGCTGCGGTGACAAACAGCTCCTGTTTCTAAGTGGCTTGGAACAGTAATATGTATTTCCTGCTCATGCTTCATGTCCACTGTGTGTAGGTGGCAGGTCTTTACTCACTGTGGTCACTTAGGAACTAGCTCAGCGGGGACCGAACTTAGCACATGCTTGCACCGTAGCCGGGCGAGGAAAAGGGCCGTGGAGGATCTGCAGTGACTCTTCAGGCTTCTTCCTTGAAGTGACACATGACTCTTGTCAAAGCAAGTGACATGGTCACTGCTAACTTCAAAGTGGGTGGGAAAGTGCCTGGGAGCGGAAGAGAACTGAGATCTTCACGGGTAAACCTAACGAAAACCACGGGGACAAACGAAAGGACCCATGGAGCCCTGGACTTTGTAGGGTCTCATGAGTATCACCAAGGTTTGCAGCCAAACCTTTATTCTTTTATCCTTTAAATCTGCATATCAGCCAGGATCCATTCGAGACAACAGAAGCTACTGTAGGTATTTCAGGCCTAGAGGAATTTAGTTCTACAGCGCTGGAAATGCTGAGAGAGGAAAAGGGAGGAGAGGGAAGGAAGATCAAAAATGAAGTGATTGATCCCAGGGTCAGGGAGCTAACGGCCCTGAGCTGGGGTCCCCAAGCCTGCACCACAGCTGCATCGTTGGCTCTGAATCTGCCACTAAAATGCCACCTCACGAGGGCTGCAACTGTCACCAACAAGCTTGCCTTGGTGGAACTTGACTGAGGTCTGCAGATCGGGTAGAAGGCGTGTGTCACTGTTTTTATTTACGAAACAGAAACAGACCCACAGATGTAGAAAACAAACTTATGGTCACCAAAGGGGAAGGGGGGCAGGATAAATTAGGAGTTTGGAATTAACAGATACAAACTGCTATATGTAAAATGTTGATAGATAAACAATAAGGACTTACTGTCTAGCACAGGGAACTCTACTCAATATCTTGTAATAACCTATAATGGAAAAGAATCTGAAAAAGAATATATGTAGGTATGTATAACTGAATCACTTTGCTGCACACCAGAAGCTAACACAACATTATAAATCAACTATACTTTAATTTTTTAAAATGGCCGTATTGTGGGTATGTGGGAAAATACCCTTGTATTTAGGAAATACACACTAAAGTATTAGGGGGTGACAGAGCATCAGTTTGGCAAATTACTCGCAATAGATGCAGGTAAAAAACCATCCTGTGTATTTTCTGAATTGCAACTTTTTTGTAAGTTTGAGATTAATTTTTTTCAATTTAAAAGCTGAGCATAGGAGCATGAGTGGCTCATCTGAACAACAAATACACTCTTTCCCTTCCCACGTGAAGCCACAGCCTCTCTCTTCCTGAAGATCTGTCAATTCCCAGGCCAGCTCAGCTCCTCTTTCCTTGCCTGCTAAATATAAATATAGTTAATTTCTGTGTATTGCTCATGTAACCTGCAACCTTGCTAAAATAATTAGTTCTAGTAGCTTTTTCATAGTTTCTTGGGGATTTTTCTGTGTAGACAATCATGTTGTCTGAAGAAAGCTAGCTTTAATTTTTCCTTTCCAATCTATATGCTTCTTTTTTTCTTTTCCTTGCCTGTGTAGGACCTCGAAAATCATGTTGAATAGAAGTGGCTAGTGAGTCTTCTTGCCTTGTTTCAGATCTTAGGGGGAAAGCATTCAGTCTTTCACCATCACATACAATGTTGGCTACTGTAGGTTTTTTATCGCTGTGCTTTATCATGTGATAAAATTAATGTATATGCCTAGTTTTCCAAGAATTTTATTTACTAAAAATGAATATTAAATTTTGTAAATGTCTTTTTTGAATTTATTAAGATGATCATATGGTGGGGTTTTTTAGTCCTTTGATACTGTGAATTATATTAATTAGTTTTCAAACGTTAAATCAACCTTACTTTCATGAAATCATACCCACCCATTTATGATGTATTATATTTTTAACAGGCAGCATTCATTTTGTTAAGGTCTCTGATCATGGGGTATATTGATCTGCTTTCGGTGTCAGGGTCATATTGGCCTCCTAAGTGGAGTTAGGAAGTGTCTCAACTCCTACCATGTTCGGGAAGAATTTGTGTACAACTGGTACTATTTCTTCCTTAAGTATATGATAGAATTCATCAGTGAAGCTACCTGAGCCTGGAGGGTTTTGCTTGTTTGGGGTGTTTTTGTGGGAATATTTTAAACTAGAATTTAATTACTTTATAGTTATAGAGCTATTCAGGTTATCAATTTCTTCTTGAGTGACTTTGGTAGTTCCTGTCTGTAAGGAATCTATTTCATGTAAGTTGACATATTAGTTCCTATGAAATAAAGTAGTTCCCTTATTATCCCCTCAATGCCTGTAGGCTCTGTAGTGATGACCTTCTCTCATATCTGATTTTGGTAAACTTTGTCTTCTTTATTTTATTCTAATCACTCTGATTATACTGTAGTTTAGTAATTTTATCAACCTTTTCAAATAACACAGTTCTGGCTTCACTGGTTTTCTTTACTGGTTTTCTATTTCACTGATCTATTCTCTTTAACATTTTCTTCATTCTTCTTGCTTAGGTTTAACTTGTCTTCTTTCCTAATTTCTTAGAGTTGAAGCTTAGGATTGATATGAGACCTTTCTTCTTTGCTAATATAAGCATTTAATGCTAAAAAATTACTCTGTAAGCATAGCTTTATGTGGATGCCACAAATGTTGGCATGTTGTACTTTCATTTTTATACAATTTAAAGTATTTTCAAATTTTCTTTGTGATTTCTTCTTTTATCCATGGTTATTTAGAATGTATTGTTCTGTCTCCAAATATTTGGATATTTTCAATATAATTTGTTATTAATTTCTGGTATTTTGCTGTTGTGAAAGGAGAATATGCTTTTATGCTCTCAGTTCTCTTAAATCTATTTAAACTTGCTTTATGGCCCAGAATATAGTCTTGTTTGATAAATGTTTTATTTGTACTTGAAAAACTGCTGTTGTTGGACAGAGTCTACTACAAAAGTCAATGCTCTCAAGCTGGATGGTCATTGTAAGCTGAATAATGGCCCCCAAAGAAATCCAAGTCCTGCAACCTGTGAATGTTACCTTATATGGTGATAGGAACTTTGCATATGGGATTAAGTTAAGGATCTTATCCCGGATTATCTTGATGGGTCTAAAACGTAATCACAAGAACCCTGTGACAGGGAGGCAGAGGTTGATTTGAAGGTGATACACTGCTGGTCTTGCAGATGTAGGAAGGGGTCATGAGTCAAGTAATGCAAAGAATGTGGCTTTAGAAGATGGAAAGAGCAAGGAAATCAATTCCCTCTGGAGACTTATTTGTCTCCTTTCCCCAGGGCTCTCATTCCTGCACTGCCTACTGTCCAATATCTGTAAACCTTGTTTTAAAGTTTATCTGGTTTTATAGTTGTTTTAGTTGAGAAGGTAAATCCAGTTCCTATTACTCCATCTGAGCTAGAATTGGAAGTTCCCAGCACTTCCTGTGTTTACATAGTGAATGGGTGTCCTCTGGACATTGCACAAAACATAATCAGCTTGTGGGTGCTCTGGACCTCAGTTGGATAGCCACTCGTGACCATTTTTCTAAGATCCCTCCCTCCATCATCTACCATGGCAGTTCTGGCACTCCTGCTTCACTTAGTAGAAAAATCCACCACTTTTCCAAAATTCCAGGTGAGTCTAGCTGTATGCTTCCACTATCCTCTGGGGTCCTTGCCAGGGTGTTACACCTTATGTCACTGCAAAGCGCTCCAGGTACAGTAGGCAATTAGCAGGGAGACACTAAAAGAAAAGGAAAAGTTAGGTGACCCAGTCTGATCTCTTTTTGAACACGCTGATAACTAGACCTCATGACAAATGGCATTTTCTAGAGGAGTCATTAACTATTGAATGTTTTTAGCTGAATGTAAACCTGTGGTAAACAAACCTAAAATCTGTGGGTTTATGGCACATAGTTCCCTGGAAAATGTCACACAGGCAATACAATCCTCTGGGCATAAAATGGGGATGTTTCATAGCCTATGACGTGCCCCGCTGTGTGAGGTGACCTACACTTTACCTGGAGACCTCAGCTACTGCCCTGGGTCAGCATCTTGTACGTCCTGTGGAAAGGAAAGCCCCAGAGAGCCTCCTTGGTGGTTCCAGACCTCTCCTTGCTCTGCCTAGGCCCCAGGACCTTGCCAGCAGAGACCTTGTAGATCCTAGTGCCCTTCCCCATCCACCCACACCCCCTCTGTGCTCCTGGTGAGCCCAGCGTATCCTCAGCTGGACTTCACTAGGCTTTGACCCTTGATATCCATCTAGTTCCCAGAATAGAAGATGGAGCTCTTCTTCCCCAGGGCCTCGGCCAATCCTGTGGGGAGCCCTGGCATGAGGTGGATACTTCCTGCTTACCCAACTGAAGTCAAGAGCTCAGACTCTGTGCCCCCATCAACCAGGCCCTGGCCACGTGCTCCTCCTTAAGCAAGGTGGTCCCTGTGGTCACAGGTATCACCCAGTGAGGAAGGCAGCTCTGAGCTGAGGGCAGCTGAAGTTCCCAGCACCCCCAGGTATGTCATGGGGCATCAGAGTACCCACAACAGCATTCAATCTGAATTTTTAAAATTCTAGTTGAGAATCACTGAATTGTAATTGGTCATGTCCTGAGATGGAAAAATACTGACCTAGCTCCTGCTTCAGTTGGCATCTGGCACCATGCTTGATGCATAGCAGGTGACAGAATCACACTGCAATCCCAGCTCTGCTGATGGAAACGCCTTCTCTCCAGGAGCTGAGGCCGAAAATGTTGAGTTAGTCTTGACTCATCTTTTCCTCTCGCTTCCCACACCCATCCCTCCACCTCTTCCGGTTTGCTCCCCCTCCAAAATGCAGTGTATCCAGAATCTGAACTCTTCTTCCCCTTTCACTGCCGCTGCCCTGGTGTGAGCCCAGACTTCCGCCAAAGTGATGCTTCAAAAATGTAAATGAGATAATATCACTCCTCGGCTCAAAACCCTCTGTGCAGCTCCATTCCACTGAGTCAAAGGCTGAGACTTTACAATGGCGAAGCCCCTTAGGTCCCCTGACCCCTCCGTGGACACATCTCCTGGTGCTACTGCGTGTGGTCCGAACTGGGGGCCTTTACCTGGAACACCTTCCCCAGACACCTGCGTGGCTCACTCTGTCACCCTCTCCAAACTGCTGCCCAAATAACTGTCCAGCAGTGAGGCCCACAGTCTATCATTCTATTAGGAATCACAGCCCTCACCAACACCTCTTCCAAACCCCCTGACTCGGCTCTGTTGTTCGTAGTATTTCCATCTTACAGCATACGAAGCAGTTCACCTATTTATGTTATTCTTTTCCTCCACTAGGGCTCTCCATCCCATGAGGGGCAGGAGTTCTGCTTGCTGTTCACGGATGTACCCTGGGTGCCTTCAACACAGGCGGCGTTCAGTAATTATTTGTTCACTCCGTCAGCGGCTGACATGGAGACCCGGGCTCACTGAGCTTGACTAGCTTTCTCTCCAAATGCTACCCACATTTTTAAACACATTCTCATGCACGTAATGGAAGGTCACATAGTTGAGCCCTAACACAAGAACTTCCAAACTGATTTGTTTTCAAAAGGTTTTAACTCCTAGACCTTATTCCTAAATTCAAATCTGATTGGAAATTAAGAATTGTTTGATTTATGTAACTGACAAAAATGAATTCAGGAGAACATCCTTTCTCCTAGGAATTGCATCTCCAGGGCTTCTGCTAAAAACAGTCTGTGATTCTAAGAGTCTGTTCACACTCCTCGGCCGTATCCAAATATTTTAACGCCAACCCCGCGGCCTGCACAGTTGGGCGGCCCAGCTGGTCGAGGTGTCTGGGGGAGGCTCACGGCTGCTGACGTCATTGGCAGAGCCCAGACTGGAAGAAGCTCCCACTCCACCTCCTCCCATGCGCTTCTCTTTCTGCCCAGTCCTATCAGCTAACTTTTGCTTCTCAGTGTTCAAATTCATCTCCTACAATTTCCTCAACAAGGAAATCTGTGACCTTTCTAGACTCTTCAGTCTTACTCTCAACCTGTGAATAAGTCAGTGAAAAAGATAGGAATTAAGTGTGAATGGTAACAATTCACGACACTTTTAGTTAGCCATTTATTTCTCAAGGTATTAATGTTAATTTTTAAAGAATATCCGAACCCATTCTTTTAAGGTTTTACATTTTCTATCCGAAAGGAGGACGAAGAGTTTTGCAGAGAAGAGCTGTCAAGCAGTGCAAAGCGGAGGATTATGACAACTGATGCATCAGTTCTCGTCACTTGCTTGCTAAGGTCTATGAATTTATCTTTTCTCACTTTGTGTGTGAAGACCAATAGTTTCCTTGGTTAGACTTATTGAACCAATAGTTTCCTTGGTTAGGCTTATTGAACCATCATACCTCTTTGTCACTATAGTGTGCAAATAAATCAAATAGAAAAATCACACAGCAAAACGCATGATAGTTTAGTGTATAATTGAGTGGGGGGAAAACCCCAAACTAACACAGTTCATGATATAAATAGGAAATGTTTTCTTAAAGAATCTCATTTATTCTAGCATTTGCTTTAATCTGACATTTCTCCCGCTATGTTGGCTATCTAGTTTAATTAGAGGACATGAGTGCCTAAGATCCAAAAACAGAAATAGGAAGAGGAAGAGTGAAGGAGTCCAGTGGAAAGCTACATGGCTGACCGGCGAGCCCAGGGTCCCTGGACCCTCAGCGTCCCTGCTGCATAGCAGGGAACATGGGACCATCCTCCCTGGGAATTCTCTCGCCCATATTCTCAGGGACAATTCGACAGCGTGCATTCTCTCCCTCCATGTTCCTCACGCCTCCCACTCACCCTATTCTGGGAAACTTCCAGGCATGTCCTGATCAGTTTTTAAGACGGACAATACAATTGCTATCTTCCCTGGTTTCCTCTGTCTCCGTCTCATCCCTGTTTAATTATGAGCTCACCCTTAGTCTCACCTCTTCTAAGATTTCAGCCCATTTTGTTCTCAACTTCTGAGGACTGTCACCCCAAACCTTTATTGCTTTAAAATCTGTGACTTTAATCAGCCTTTCTTTTTCCTCCTGTTGTTCCTTTAAGTAAAGTAGCAACCTCAATCCTCTCACAATTCTCCATTCCCACCTAGAGCATTCATTTGAACAATGTTTATCAGGCTGAACAGGTTGGAATAGTAAACCAGCTTCCCTGTTACTCACTTCAAACCTGCCTGAAGGTATTGACACCTCCTGTTTCTAGTTCTTTCTGCTCATTCTTGGGCTCTTTGAATCTGACTTTCTTTGAAATCTTTTTGAAGAAATGGCTCTACGACATCTAGCAGCTCCTACTCATCCACATCTCGTCTGTACATCTTTATATGGCTTTTCCAGAAAGTGTCAGTGAAAGCTAATACACTGAGTCACATTTCTCATTAATTTCCATTACAATTTCAGACATACTCTCCTACAGACAGAAAATTACTTTCAGGTATAATAAAAATCGCATTAACAATCATGAAATTCACCTCTCAGTATGTTTGGTATTTTTGAATGCATGGTCCTTGTTCATTCATGGAAACCATCTCTATAAAGGTTGGACGACTGTAGAGATTGGTGGATACATAGCAACTTCGGTGCACTGGTTAATGGAATAGTGCCATATGGAAGGAGGTTTCCAGTGGAATGCCACAAAGCTTTTAATACGGTCTACAGCCTTAGAAACCAGTCTTGGAATAAAATGATCTGCGTGTAGCATTTATTCAACATGGAAAGCTCTCATGGATAGTAAAATGTGTAGGTTGGCTTCAAAACCAAATAAAACAAAAAGTAGAAACCTTGGCAGTCTGAGATATTGGTCTAAATCCCAAAAAATGAAACTTAATAAGTACCATATCAAATCTTGCATTTGAATTCTGCACCAGGATAGCACAACTTAACAGCAGTTTATAATTAAGAAATTTGGGGATTAAGAAACTCTAGAATTCCAGGGGCAACTTTGGCATAATCCACTGACCAAAAACCCAAGTTTGACTGTGCTCTTGGGCTACATTAAAAGTATTTCGAGAAGGAAAGGAGATGTTAGTCCTGCTGTGGCTGTTCCGCCCATATCTGCAGTGGGGTCTGCGGGCACCCTTCTCAGGGGGTGTTGGCAAACTTGCATAAACCCCATTATGAGCAGCCCGAATCCTGGGGTGAGGGCAGGGAGTAACAAAATAGTTGTTGATTGGGCAAGGCTCAAGTAACTGGTAACGTTCAGCTTAGAAAGAAATCATAGCTGTCCTCAAATTTTTTAAGATTTCAATGCAGTAAAAAGAGTAGACTTTGATCTGTAGTTTGCAGCACGCGGGCTCTCTCTTTGAGGCGCACAAGCTCAGTAGTTGTGGCGCACGGGCTTAGTTGCCCTGTGGCATGTGGGATCTTAGTTGCCTGACCAGGGATCCAACCCATGTCCCCTGCATTGGAAGGCGGATTCTTTACTACTGGACTACCAGGGAAGTCCCATATTTTTTAGGATCTTAACAATGTAGTACGTCTTAATATCTGGTGAGGCAGGTCTCCCTTATTTGTAATTTTTTTTCAAATTTTACTTACCTTTATGGACCTTTATTCTTTCATACAAATTTCACAGTAAGGTTTTTGCATCCCTTGAAAAAATTTGACTGGAATTTTTTGGTGGAATTGTCTTGGATTCGTACTTTAACTTGGGGAAAACTAGCATCTTTATAACATTGATATGTCTTTTCCAAGAGTATGGATTGTCTCCCCATTTCTCCATTTCATGTTATGTCATTCATTAACATTTAATATTTTTTCTATAAAGTTTCTATGCATTAATGATTAATTCCTATATCCTCTAGAGTTCTGACTACTATTTGGAATAGTATTTTTTTTTAATTTTTTTTTCTTTTGGAATAGTATTTTTATTATATTTTTCAGTTAGTATTGTCATTGTAGAAAGATACTAAGATTTCACAAGCCTTGTATCTGAAAATGTTGGTGAATTCTTTTCCTAGTTTTAATAGTTGGATTTGGGGGGGATAAATGATTATATCATCTTCAAATGACAACAGTTTTATCTTTTCCTTCTAATCGTTATTTCTTTTTCTTTCCTTATAATATTGGTCAGGAGCTTAAGTACAAATGTTAAATAATAGGAGTAGTGATGGACGTCTTTGCCTTGCTCACAATTTTAGAGGAAATATTAAAATGACCTTCATAAGTATAAAGTATGCTGTAACTTTCAAGGTGTATAACTTTAACAAGTTGAAGAAGTTTCTTTCTATTTCTAGTTTGTTAACAATTTTCACTACAAATGTGTGTCAAATTTATAAAGAACGTTTTCTACATCAACTCAGATAATCATGTGTTTTACACTTGAGTCTTAGTTAGTGTGGTGAGTTCCATTGACATGTTCCCTGATGGTGAACTTCCTTGCATTCGTGAAAATGTCATTTAATTATTGTGTCTTTTTTAATATGCTGTTGGATTTTCTTAGCTGTATCTTATTTAAGATATTTACAACTGTGTTCAAAATAAACTATACTTATAATTTTCTTCTCTTGAATTGTCCTTTTCTAGCTATAGAATGAAAAGTGCAATTTTTTGTCAGTTTAAATTTGCAGGAAATAACATAAAGTAGGAATTAATTGTTCATTGAAAGTTTATAGAACTTATCAATAAAGCCATCTGGGATTTAGCATTTTGGTGAGGAGGGAGATTTTTTTAAGTATTATATTTATGTGTGTGAATTGGGTGCCAGTTGAAAGTATGATTAAAACAATTTCAGAGGCCCTGGTCAAGGGAGTCAGTGGAGCACTTATCTCTTGTATAATCTGTCTGTAGGGTTCTATCCCTCTCCCTCCACACACCACCCTCTTCTTTATATTCCTCTATGAGTCACACTGCCTGGTGCAGAGCTTGAACTGAACTGATCAAATTTAGGCAGCTGTCATCGATTGCCTCTTTTCTGGCCAAAAGCCCTAGTGAAATCTACCTGCCTTCTCTCATTCTAAGCAAATTGCCATTTACAGACTCACCAGTGTCTCATGATTACCTGTACCTTTTGAATCACTAGTAAGCTTAATAATGAGTACAATTACTTTTTTTTTAATGTATTTATTTTATTTATTTATTTTTGGCTGCATTGGGTCTTAATTGCTGCGCGTGGGCTTTCTCTAGTTGCGGTGAGCGGGGGCTACTCTTCGTTGCGGTGCGCGGGCTTCTCATTGCGGTGGCTTCTCTTGTTGCGGAGCACGGGCTCTAGGCATGTGGGCTTCAGTAGTTGTGGCATGTGGGCTCAGTAGTTGTGGCTCGCAGGCTCTAGAGCACAGGCTCAGTAGTTGTGGCGCATGGGCTTAGTTGCTCCGCGTCATGTGGGATCTTCCCAGACCAGGGATCGAAACCATGTCCCCTACATTGGCAGGCGGATTCTTAACCACTGCGCCACCAGGGAAGTCCATGAATGCAATTTCTGATTCTTGAGAATTTGACTTGATATTCTGACTGAATTTCCCAGTTTATTATTATAGAATTGTGCAGAGTGTATGTTTATAATGTTCTTGATCTCTTCTTTACGTATGATTGTATAGCAACCCTCAATCATAACATCATGCATTTGCATCTTTTCTCTTATTCTCTTGGTGGTCCTTATCTTTAGAACTCCACCTGCCACCGTCACAAACACAGTGCCACAGACATAATGCCACCTTTACCCATAAATACTCCAGTGTGCATTTCTTAAAAACAAGTGCTTGCTCTGTCTAATCAAAGTGCAATGATTAAAATCAGGAGCCAAACCTGACACAGACTAACATCTAATCTACAGACCTTTTTCAAATTTTTCCAAGTGTCCCACTAATGCTGTTGATGGAGAAACAAACAAGGAGACAAAGTCCTGGTTTGGGCTCCAGTCCCGGATCACGTGCCACATCTGGTTGTCTCGTCTATTTAGCCTACTTTAATCTGGAACATCTCCTTGATTTTCTTTGTCTTTCATGAACTTGATTTTTTAAAGAATGTGTGGCCTGTACAATTTTTCAACAAGATGCTTGACTTGAAGGAGAATTTATTCAGTATCAGTTTTGTTAGAATAATTTAGTCCTATTGAAAGACAGAGAATGCCCTACAATTGACAGGAATATATAAAAAAATTAAAAGCAAAATCTATCAAGGAATGTATAAAGGGTTTTTATTTGTGTTTATCATTAAACACTGAGATGAAAATAACTTACTGACATAAAAACATTAAAAATTTGAATAAGCATGTCACTATTGAAGAAAAGAGCGTATTTTCTGAGAACCAATTTCTCCCCTCACCTCATTTATAGTTGCTGTTGATCAAAACATACAGTTGACAATTTAAGGGATAAAAAGAGAGCTTTATGCTTGAGCACATACACACCAATTATTTTATGTAGAGTCAAATCATGGGGTAGGTGTTGGAGACAATCAAAGACTAGGAAAAACTGTCACAGTGAGAATATAGTACAACCAACTTGTGGTGTCCCAGTAGGCCATATACTATGGTCCAGGCTTTCCCAGCTCTGGATAAAATAACAAGGTTTCTGTTTGTCTGGGCTTTGGGGGCTTCTTGTTAGTTTATTTACTAGATACCTTTGTCTGGTGTGAAACACTGGGCATCCTCTATTTTTCTTTGCTTGGCTGGTCTGATCCAACTGGAATTCGCTCTTAGTTGACTCTCCTTCAGGCTTTCATTGGTTCGCTTCGTGCACGTGGCCCTTTATAGTCAATTGCACCATCTGACCATCTCGCCCACCACCTTCAGGTCAGTACAATCATTGCTTTCCAGCTGTCTTCTGTCTTTAGGGTTAGACTCAGCCCCACTGATCAGGAATTTCTCCAGGGGCAACCTCACCGAAGCAACACCCCATGTGTAGCAGCACCCACAGAATCCGCTCCAGGGGGACAGAAAACTGGGCAGTGGCTCCTGTACACGGCCAGCCCCTCGAGAGACCATCAAGTAACTGTTCAGAGGGCTGGGCTCTGTGCCCCCTGAGGCAGAAGCAATGGGCTGGGGTGATGGTCAGGCACTGAGGGGCGATCCCGCCGCCCCCCGCCCCCCCGCCCCATCCAGCTGAAACACAGTCAGCAAACAAACCGACTTTCTGGACAAAGGCAGACTTCTCACCAGAATTTTGCCAATAGTACACATTTTCTTCCCTTGTTGCATTGCGTGTAAGTTATTGTCTCAGGGAGAGCACTCAGATCTTGGTCTAACTGCCTTAATGGATATAGTTTTTAAATTCCATTTTATTCCCTCAAGAAAGGGAAACAAAACCATCAATTACAAGGTTCATAAGTCCCCGGAAAAGAATTTGACCAAAAATCTTCCAGTCAGAGGTCTTTTGAGTTTTCTGCTTTTTCCCCGTCTTGGTCTAGAAATTGAGAGATATCTACTGTCATCCAGGTGGCATTTTAAACCCAGAACATGTTTCACCACACACTGGCGCAGTTTCCTTTCATTCAGGTGAGGATTGGCTTGCCAAACTGGTATCTGATGGGTGGCTCTAACTGCCAAGCTGGTATCTGATGGGCGGCTCTAACAGACGCAAGCTCACCAGGTCCTGGAACATCGCTCTAGGGGCGCGTCTCTGTGACCCCTTGACTGAAGGGCCTGAGTGGCCAGGGCTGCAGGTGGTGATGCCCACAGACCCACGGGCTGCCCCTCCTCGATTTACACCTTTCTTTGTTAAGCGAGAACCATTGGTACCAGCATCTAAAGCTGAGGAAATGTCCACTCAACTCTCTAAATTAAAAATGAACTCAGGGAGTCACCTCCACTGATGGAATCAACCGATCATCAGAGAAGGGAGTGTCTGGAGCCCATTTTGTCACATCTCAAAGGGCAGTGGTCAATGTCGGGTCAAACCCATGTCCCCAGCTGCCCACGTAGTCCTCTTTCTACCAAATAATAAAACTCCTCTGCAATTTTCCCACATTATTCATGATAAAATAGTGGTTATCTACATGGCTGTTTAATATACTCTTCTAGAGCTATAGAAAACACACAATTTTCAGCATCTAGACACAAACTAAACATTCCAACAATTGCTACTATTCAAAAAATAAGCCATTTCTTTGGGTTTTTCCCCCTTTTTATAGGAAGTTATCTCAGACCATATATTCTTAAGCAATTTCTAATAAGCATCCATATGGCACTATGAAGTAAGTATTGTGAAACTGAGGATATTTCTTAAAATCATGAATGCATAAATATGTGAATGCTAAAGATTTCAACCATCAAACATTTTTTTCCACAGATTTCTCCTGAACGAAACTTCTGTAGTTAAAATAACCAGAATCATATGTACCTCCGAATTTTGTAAATATTTCCGATTTCACGGATTTCTTTTCCTCCTATATTTGAAAACCAGTTCTTTATGGGAACACAAGAAAATGCTAAATGTGGGAGGTGTGAATGGTCTCAGCTCACAGCCTGTAGCCTGGCTATGATATATTTTAGTACCATGTAGAAATAACTAGTTTAAAAATATCACGCATTCTACAATTCCGGCATTACACATGAGAAGGGATAAAGAACCAACTGTTGAAGCTCTCAGGAAACTCATGGCTATCAAATTATTACTGCACTGAAAGCCTACACACAGCCGAAAGCAACTTATTGAACCAGAAATCTAAGCACATTTTACCAAAAGTTACATTATAATAGTCATTACTTCCTATTATAATGGATACACTTTTAATTTGGCTCAAAGTTTTAGGGGTACAAAGCAAATAGCACTGAGCCATAACTGGCTTCTTGAGGCTTCTGTTTGATGTGCGTCGATACAGATGTGGACATAGGAATTTCTCTGGTACCGTCTTGGTGGGGCTGCTGGGGGCTGCTGGTGGGGATAGAAGGGGAGGGTTAACAGCTGCCATCACTGAAAAATGAACCCCTGCACTCCTCAGTTATGTGAGAAGTAGATCACGTCTGAACTACACCCAGCAAAAACTATGATCACTCCATCAATCATTCAACAATATTGGGGGGCTTTTTGTTGGGTTTTTTTTTTTTTGGCCACACTGCATGGCATGCGGGATCCTAGTTCCTTCACCAGGGATCGAACCTGTGCCCCCTGCATTAGAAGCGTGGAGTCCTAACCACTGGACCACCAGGGAATTCCCAACAATATTTGTGATGCAGGATTTCCCTGGCTGTCCAGTGGTTAGGACTCCACGCTTTCATTGCTGAGGGCCCGGGTTCGATCCCTGGTCAGGGAACTAAGATCCCGAGCGCCCCCCCAACCGCCAAGAAAAAATATATATACATATATATATGTATTTGTGATGCAATAACACTCTGGTCAGACCTTCGGGCTGGGAGGTGAGGGATGAAATACATGTTACATAGGAAAATGAGTACCTAACTCTTCCTGAAAGAGTTGTGAAAACTTCACAAAGCTTATCTACCACTGTTGAACTAAAACTTGGAAAGTAATTTGAAATTTTCTAGGCAGCTAAGTAAGAGGAGAGTATGCCTGGCAGAAGAGAGGCAATGAAAATGTATCATAAAGCACTTACCATGCCCAAGAAACCATACCAGAAGTCATGAGAATAAAAAGATAAAGAACAATATCTATATAATTGGAAATAAATAATAGGAATTTGGGGACATGAGACAATAGGAGAGAAAACAAAATAAATGTGGAAGCAGGGTCAGTACACAAAAAAGGTATCATAAGTTGCTGAACACTTGAAAATTTGGTTCCATACTTCCAATCAACCAATGAAAAGAGGAAAATACAATCAGTTGCCTAACTGACAAACAAAATTTTTAAAAATTAGTTGTTCCAGAGAAACACAAGTTAACTTAACTGAGCCCTGACATGTGATGATTCTTTGTGATGTACTGAACAGTGTCCTTGACAACATCTGTACATTAAGAAAAGCTTGAAAGGAAAACAGCTCTCCCTAATGTAGACTTAAGGCACAACAACCAAGGCATAGCTGGGTAAAAGACATTCTATTGGGGGTCAAAATAATGCAACCCAAGCCCACAGCTCTCTGAAGTTCTGGCAGGGGAAATTGATGGACTGCGTACCCTCTAGTCAATATGCAGGATGAGTGCCATCCCTGGACCATTCAAGGGCCATTTCCCCCTCATAGGGAGGAGTTCTGAAGCAGTATCTAAAGACGCATTCAAAGTTTTCCTCAGAAAGCAATTGTGGGTTGATTACAACACAGAGAATGGCCAAGGCGATTTTAGCTAATTGAGACCATCCCACAAAGTCTAGGCTGGGTTGGAGAACTGGTTGTAATGAAGACTTGGTTCAAGGCTTCTATGCAGTTTGTCTTACTACCAGAACAGCAAACAAGCACTGCAAAGGATACAGAGTAGCCAGGGGTACAACCACGTGGCCTGAGGGCTCCTGACCCTCATCAGTTGCTCACTGAGATGTAACCGAAGTCTGACACCATGGAAAGAAGGACGGCTACCCTGCTGGAGAGACCACACACCGAGAGAAAGAGGCCGTTCCAGCAGAAGCACCAGCCATGTGAGTGGAGTCATCCTGCAGCCACACGAATGATACCAAGTAGGATGAGCAGAAGAATGGCTGAGCTGAGCTCAGTCCAGATTGAAGAGTCCTACGCAAACCATCGGTTACTGGTTTCAGCCACTGAGTTTTGGGCTAGTTTGCCAAGTGGCATTAGATTACTAAAAGAGCTCCACACTTGGAAAAAATTTAAAGCACATATATCCAAATACCCACGAAGACTACCTCCTCCCCAAATCCAAAAAAGCAATAAACCATCTACTGTTAAGCTTTGTTACTTCCTGATTGACTCAATAAATCAAAGGGCTGTGTAGGCTGTTGCCTGGACACTAGTGAGATGCTGAAGGACGACACAGTTATTTGTGGTTACAGAGCCAGGAAGTCCTTTCAGTAAAGAACTGTGTAAAACAACCCTCACAAAAGACACGTATCCGCCCAAAATTAGGGACTTGATTTTGAAATAGTTGCTCTAAAGCCCTTGCATTTAGTGGGTTTAGTGAAGAGCCTCTAAATACATAGAAGAGCTAGAGATGTGGATGGAAGAGAGCGTAGGAAGAGAAACTCCATCCAGATGGAGAAAAGATCGGCAACAAGGCGAACAGGAGGACGGGGTGAGGGAGCTGCAGACGGGCGGGAACCCGGCTGGAGGTCCTCAGCATCTGTTTCCCAGGGTCGTCCCAACAAAGTATCACAACCCGGGTGACTTAGAACAACAGTTACTTGTTCTTTCATGGTTCTGGAGGCTGCAAGTCCAAAATCAAGATGTCGGCATGGCCCTGCTCTCTCTGAAGGCTCTAAGGAAGGATCCTTCCAGCTTCTTCCAGCTTCTTCCAGTGGGTGCCAGCAATCCTGGGCATTCCATGGCCCGTGAGGGCATAACTCCAATCTCTACATCCGTTGTCATGTGTTGTCCCTGTGTGTTTCTGTGTCTTCACGTGGTCTTCCCCTCTCTGTGTATCTATGTGCAAATATACCTCTTCATATAAGGACATCATTGGATTAGGGCTCATCCTATTTCAACATGACCTCACCTTAGCTTGACTAATTACATCTGTGAAGACCCTATTTCAGATAAGTTCACATTCTGAGGTTCTAGGCATTCATAATTCAGGACACTTTTCAACCCAGTACAACCTTCAATTCTAATTAAGATTCTTGGATTCTTAGAGCACGCAGTTGCCCCATCAGAGCAGAAATTAAATGAATTATTGCAAAAGGGATGACCATGTCAGGACCTTCTATGAATGGAGAAATGGTCATTATCCTTCTTTTGTAATCATAGATAGTTATGTATTACTTCTTAACTCTTGTATATATGTTTTCTCCCTAACTAGATTGTTGTGGAGGGATTGTGACCTACACTTTTTTTCATCCATGTACTGTGCAATAATCCAGCATGGAAAACTATTGGAAAAAGAAAGAGTGAAAGGAAACCAGGGATAGAACAATATACATTAAATCTCCACCCTGTGTCAGGCATTATTCATAAATTATCTCATTAATCGTCAGTAGACCCCCTCCAGATGAGGAAACTGATAAGTAGACAAGTTTTGAGACCTCCCCAAAGTCACACACAATAAAGTTTGACTATTTTACTTGCCTTTATGGAACCCACACGTGCACCTCAACAGCATCTAACAAGCATTGACAATGAAAGAGGTCTTGTGGGAGGGGTCAGTGTTGCCATGACCTCTCTTCATGGGCTTCAAGAAAGACTGTTAAAGACTGGATTTCCTTTCAAATTATTGTACTCATTGCTAGACTGTGCTTCTTTGAATGCAAGTGGACCACGTGGCTGTCAGAATTAAAAAGTTATGTATATAAAACATATAAACATTAAAGCTACGCAAGAAAATACTGTTTGGTAGAAACTAAAGATTATTTTTTTTCTTCCTTATGCTTTTCTGAATCTTTTCATGAACATCTTTGCTTCTATAATAGAAATGAATACGCAAAAAGAAAAAAGAAATGAATATGCATTAAACATTTTTTACAAATAATTTTGACTTTGGCATTCAGGTCAGGACTTGGCACTTGGCTTAGCATCTACTAGTTAAATGATGTTGTGTCACTTCAGTACCATCTTTGCCCATATCTGTAAATACCAATGAAAATAGTATCCACCTCCCAAGATTGTTCAAACTAAAATCAGATTGTAAAAGTTCAAGTGCCTGGCACAGTGCAAAGATAAAATGTGTGGGAAACACACATGCATTTGCTATTTTGTCTTCTCTCCACAAGAAGCAAGTCAGCTCTAAGCAGACGTGACCAGGTCCACACCCCCAGCACAGCGCTGTTCACAGACATCAACTTTATTCACAAGCCTGTCTCTCCAATAGAGCATTAACCCCATTAAAATAAAATAAAAGGGAGCCCAGGTTTAAAACCCTCCCAAGCAGACAAAACCAAGTAAGCCAGGTAAGCAAAGCTAAATCTAACTTGTTTCATGAACATAAACAAAACTGAACTTAGGTTATTTCTTATGAGTGTCTCTGATACTCATAAAAGAAACTTAGGTTATCTTCTTAAATGGTATAGGATAATCACTTTTAACTAATCCCCTGCCCATTGTAGTAACCAGTCACTGTAAAGGGTAAACAACTTCCACCTTTTCTCTTTATAAGCTACCCTGTATTGTCATGCCTCTGAGTATCCCATCAGTTTGGGGTTTGAAAGCTCCTAGTTTGCAAACTGTTCTTACATGAACAATAAACTCTTATTAATTACTATTTTGCTATCTGGTGGTTTTAATGTTTACTGTTTCTGGATATTTGACATCTTTAAGGGTAAACTGGATATTTGTCCTTAGGCCAATCTCCCCTAGAACAGCTCCTGGCATGTGGTAAGATGCAAAATATTTCAAATTCATAAATGAATTAATATTACTCATCAATGTGGTTTTATAATTTTTTAAAAGAGCATGTAAATTTTTTTTTAAATGGGTGTTTTTTATTACTGTTTTATAATTTGGAATCCTAACTACACATTGAAAACACAACCCTCCAAATTATGGCAGGGCCGGTTTCGCAGGGACTGACACCTGTTACCTAAAAGGATCAAAATGTTTAAATAGAAAAACACACCAAGAAAAGAGTAGGGAAAAATATGTAAAGACATGAAAAGGAGAAAAATTAATTTTGAGTCCTGAAATGCACAGAAGTCGTAGTTGAACGTAATTCCCTTGGGAGACATCGTACCCCATTGTCGTGAGTGGAGTTCTTGGTGTGGATTGTTGGTTTTTAAACAGCCCATGAGTGAACGCCCATGCTTGCTGTTGGCTGAAACTTTTACAAACATATTTAGAGTGATGGGCAGTGTAGATTTTAAGGCACCATCTAGAAGGTGAAGCCTTGACAAATACACCAGACAAGTTCCTAATGTGTGGAGTTCTTTACCAAGTAGCTATATCTCCTGCTGGCAATTACATTTTAATTGTGAATAAGTTAGTCTCCAAAATAATAAAGATTAATCTAAGGATTTTAAATTCTGGTAGCTTTAACATGGCAAAGATCCCTTCTGTTTGCATCAATACAAAAGTGCTTGAGTTGCTGTTTCTACTAAAGATTTACCCTCAGACTTTCAAAATCAATAAAAAATTTTATTTTGAATTGTACCATATTCTCTTTAATGAAAAGGAAAATTAGATTTAAAACTGCTGAGTAGCAATAGAGTAACACACCCATCTGACTTCTTTTTTAAGTAAGGGGTAGTTTTTATCTATATCAAGCATTTAAAAATCTAAGTGTTAATAAGCATATAAAGTATTCTGCCCTTATATTTTTTGAGCTACTGGGGAGAGCGATAGGTCTTTCAAAATCATACACTTTTTTTTTTTAAATCTATTTATTTATTTATTTATTGGCTGTGTTGGGTCTTCGTTTCTGTGTGAGAGCTTTCTCTAGTTGTGGCGAGCAGGGGCCACTCTTCATTGCGGTGCGCGGGTCTCTCACTGTCGTGGACTCTCTTGTTGCAGAGCACAGGCTCCAGACGCGCAGGCTCCGTAGTTGTGGCTCACGGGCCCAGTTGCTCCGCAGCATGTGGGATCTTCCCAGACCAGGGCTCGAACCTGTGTCCCCTGCATTGGCAGGCAGATTCTCAACCACTGCGCCACCAGGGAAGCCCATACACTTTTTTTATTGGAGTATAATTGCTTTACAATGTTGTGTTAGTTTCTGCTGTACAACAAAGTGAATCAGCTATATGTATACATATATCCCCTCCCTCTTGGACATCCCTCCCACCCCCCCATCCCACTCATCTAGGTCACCACAGAGCACTGAGCTGAGCTCCCTGCGCTATATAGCAGGTTCCCACTAGCTACCTGTTTTACAATGACAGTGTGTATATGTCAATCTCAATCTCCCAATTCATCCCCCCCCCGCCACCACTGTGTCCACATGTCCGTTCTCTATGTCTACGTCTCTATTCCTGCCCTGAAAATAGGTTCATCCGTACCATTTTTCTAGATTCCACATATATATGTTAATACACAATATTTGTTTTTCTCTTTCTGACTTAACTTCACTCTGTATGACAGACTCTAGGTCCATCCACCTCTCTGCAAATGACCCAATTTCATTCCTTTTTATGACTGAGTAATATTCCATTGTATATATGTACCACATCTTCTTTATCCATTCATCTGTCGCTGGACATTTAGGTTGTTTCCATGAACTGGCTATTGGAAATAGTGCTGCAATGAACATTGGGATACATGTGTCTTTTTGAATTATCAAAACCATACACTTTTAAAACAACAAGTACTTATCCAGGCTTTACTGCTTACCGATTAGACAGGCAAACTTGCAGAATTACTTTAAAATGAGAGATCAATTTCTGCATTTTTAGGGGATAGACACACACAAGGAGTATTATTATAAATGTTAGTTCTGGAAAGAGGTAAAAATATAAGTGATGTCATGTTTGTTATGGAACTTCTATTACCCAAAGTCTCCTCTTACATGCTCTCGTAAAATTAAGAACCTCAAATGATGTTTTTGCCAATCTTCTATCTTTCCCTTTTTCTGTCTTCTGCATCTGATTTTCTTAACAGAAGATGAAACGCTTAAATATCTTTAAGCATATTGCTGCTAGCAGCCTCCTCTGGCCAATTTTGTTGACTGTTGAAACAGCTTAGGAAAAAAAAATCTGAGTTTTGGAATCAATATTACAAAATCGAATGCCTCTCCAAAGCTTTGAAAGCTTGCCCATAGCTATGACGGTTGGTAAAGTGCTGACTCACCCGTTTTGTGTAGAAGCAAGAGGCCATATGTTTTAAGAGACACAGCTATTAGGTTTTTCCATAAACGTGGGTAGAACCTCCACTTGGAAAAATAAACAACCCAACTTCCCTCAAATCAGTCATGGCACATGACTGGTCATTTTACAAGCCTCCAAATCCCTTTTCAGGGCCAGCGCAGAGGTGGACATCTGCTATGGTTTGAATCACTTGATCACCTTTTCTTTCCAGGGGAGTTGAGGCAGAGGAAAGCCATTTCTGTCCCCAGCATGGGTGGGAAGGGGTAACCTGCTCTGGGGCCCAGCTCTTGGGAAGCGTGGGCACCAGCAGCCACTAGACAGGGAGCGTGCAAGGCAGGGGCTGTGACAGTGGCCACATTTCAGGTCATCAGTGGCCACCTTTGCAGCTTCCAGACTGTTCTACGCTCTCGTGGAGAGAAGCACAAATCAACTTATTCTGGGCTCCAGGTGGGTCGGAGCTACAGAGAGTCAGAGAAAAGACAGCGAGGTGATGGTGAGGCCCGGAATAAAAAGCAAAGGCCTTTGGCACCTACAACTCTTGGGCTTGTAGGTCAGCCTTATATAGTGTCCGTCCATCACTCTCATACTTGAATGCATGGTGAGGGTTGGTTTAAATCTATGTCGACCTTACAATCTAATAAAACAGCTTCCGTGTTTTCTTAATTAAAAAAAAAAACCTACTTTGATTCTAGGAATAAGGTCTTGTTCTTGGGAAGAAATACATTTTCTAAGTGCTTCAATTTCTTAGTTCACAAAATGGGTGACCAGATACCACCACATTATGGAGTGTTGTGAGAGAGAGAAAAAAAACATTAAATTTAATGTGCATGCAAATCACCTGAGTATCTTGTTAAAATGCAGGATCTGATTTGGCATATCTGGGGTGAGAACAGAGATTCTGAATTTCTCACCGGCTCCCGGGAGATGCTGATTCTGTTCATCTGGGGCCCACCCGGTGAACAGCACGGTGATGCGGCAGCAAGGGCCATTCCCAGATGGGAAGAAAGAACAGTGAATACATTTTAAAGTGAAACATGCAAATGCCAAAATGACTATCGAGAGTCAAACTGCATCAGATTCTTTTATTAGAAATAAGATGGGACGGCAAGGAGGACCCGTGGAAGTTTTTCAGTCTACCATCCAGCTCATGCCTCTGGCTGACATTCAATTAGTTAGGGCCGAGAAAAGGAACGTTATTCATATTCCCAGATTTCCCAGAACAGTCCTAATTTCAAAGCTTTACCTCATTGTTCCTTTTAGCTCACGTTTCAGTGGGATTGTAAATCCTCGTCTTTGATTCAGAAAATACGGCCCCGGTAGCCTGACCCGTGTCACTGCCGCGTCACATCCAGCCCTGGCTGGCGAGGCACTGGGGGCTGCACGTGGTCCCTCCAGGGACCAGTGTCTTCCGTCTGGTGGCTCACGGCTCCTCCCTCCCCTGGAACCCCAGGGGCCCTGGGTCCTCTGCCTTCAGGTGACAGATGGGCAAGAGCGGGAGCCTGGCATTGTGGGGACCAGGCTGGAGTGAGGACGTCACCCCACCCATCTGGGAGAACTCAGGCACGTGGCTCCTTAACTCAGCAACCCTGGTCCAGCCGTGTGACCAGGAGGAAAGGAAACACAAGAGTATTATCTCCGAGGTGCCACCTAATTGACTTTTAACCATCCTATCGGTCTGAATGAAGACAAATTTACTGGGCTTGGAAGAGTGAATCCTAACCACATAGCAGAGTTGAGATCTGAAGAGCTCTGGGATGTGCCCGCACCACACCTCCGACCCGGGGAGGTGGATATTTGAGGAACCGTGGCCAAGTCCATCCCTGCAGTGGGGCAGCCCCAAAACTCAGAGGAGATTCAGCAGGGGAGAAGGGCCTGGTGCTTATCAAACAGCCTTCACAATAGTCTAGGGGGAGGAGATACGATCCCCAGTTTGTAGTTAAACACATGAAGAATCAGGAAGGATCTGGAAGTTTCTCGCCAAGATGGGAAGCCAGGATTCCAAAGGTCTATTCTACCCCAGGGCCAAACATAGAGGGCATTGCTCCTCAGGACGTGGAAGTAATTGTTAAACAAGCCTAACTGCACTGCCCCAGGGGCATGTGTGTGTGTGCATGTGTGTGTGTGCACGTGTGTCCAGGAAGGACAGAAGGGGCTGGTCATAGTTAATATACATGTTAGACTCAGCGTACTCAGATCACCAAGGTTTCTGCCCAATTATTTTTCAAGCTCTGAACACGGAAAACCTAGTCACGTGGAAACATTTGTTGACAACACCAAGATGTGTTTTTCATAGTTTAGTGCAAATGCGTCCTACGGATGCCAACTTAGATGACATAATTTCCAGTTTAAATTTGAGTGAAAAATGATTGTCTGTGACCTCATCTAGACCTCAGGCCAGCCCCCCATCTGAGATGAGAGGCCTTCATTTCTTACTTAAGTTTTAAATTGAACCTGATTCTAATCATGTTTTCAGCCCGTGTGGTTGTGTGTGAAATAAAAGCCCTGCTATAAAAAATTACATGGGCAATAAATAAATATTAAAAAAAAAGAAATTACATGGGCAGACTAACAATGATTCTAGTTCTTTGAGTTTGAAAGAACTGAGCCAATGGCAGGAGAGACACATTCCCACTTTGGAAATTTAATTCATAACATGAGCAAAGTCAACTGCCTTTTGGAAAATCTCAGGTAACATCCAAAACTTTTAGTTAATGGTTTGAACCAGACGGACATACAATAGACAGGACTTGGCAGCCAAAATCCTCCACTTGGAGCTTTGTTCCTCTGTCACCCACAGGAGTGCCAGCCTAGGGGACCCCTCCTCACCATCTCCAAACACTGAGAGGGAAGACAGAGTAAGACTTAGTGTGAATTTGCCAATTTTTATTTGACAACGATCTGGAATCCTCCTTTTTCATTTGAATGTCTTATCATGACAAACACAGACTCAGAAAAAATGTGATGGGCCAAGAGAGGGGTAGAGATGGAAAAGATAAATTATAGAGTCAGCTTTCCAAGGTCCAGTTTCCCAAGTAGCTCTTTAGCTTCCCAGAGAAACGGGGATGGGAAGGAAGGGAGGGAGGGAGGAAGGGAGGAAAGAAGGAATGGAGGAAAGGAAAGGAGGGAAAGAGGGAGGGAGGGATGGAGGGACGGAGGGAGGAAGGGGGCAGGGAGGGAGGAAGGAATCTTGAGTCCAGATTTGTTTTCCAAAGGCCACCCCAAAAATCACACACACACAAGGCTAATCATGGATTTACTTATAAAGTACCTTAGAATTAAATCAGAGTAGCTGTGGGCTTGGAAAAGTATCACAAGGGGAATTTTCAATGCATTCACTTTGATCTTCCGTCATATTTTGAAGCTATTCCAGTTGAATAAATGGATTCCATTTATTATTTATTTATTTGTTTGTTTGTTTATTCCAGTTGAATATTCCACACATTCTGATCTCAAATAACGAAAACTACCTTCAGTCTGCCAAAGGTTCGCGTTCAGGGTCTTCTGGTTCCCCTCAGGATCCCCCCCAGAATATGCAGACCTCCTTCGTTCCACAGTCCGGGTGACCAAGGTGAGGTCTGGGTGGGACCTCCTTACCTGGTCTGCCCCCTTCCCGATGGCCTCGCACGATGGCAGCGGTGTCTCCACCCAGCGCGTCTGCCTGTGGCTGGTGGGGAGCAGGGCCCAGGCGCAGGCAGAGAAGGTTTCTCATCTGAGAAGGTTCAAGGGAAGCTCTGTGGCTGACTGTTCATAAGTAAACTTGTCACTGCAGGAACCACGAGGGAAAAGACCAAGACCAGGCTGAGCAAACCACTTCTGAGTCCCGCTACTGCATAACTTGGGGTAAATTCACTAATCTCTTTGAGAGTTTGTTTTCTTCACCTGCAAGTGGGATTATCAGGGGCCGATCAGCATGGCTTTGAGACTTATGATGCTGGCTGTCAACAGGGATCCAGCACATCGCATCCGTGGCCTGGGCCCCGGCACAGGCACATCCCAGGGACGCCCCACATTAGCAGTTTCTCTGTTTCCACTGGACGATTCCCATCAAGACACAATCATTCTCCAGGACAGCACATTCTAAAAGCTGTTGCTTCATTTGACACCCCATTTCTGTTTTCCTCATGGACAGCCTTTCCATGGATTTGTCTACACACTCTGTCTACACTCTGTCTACACACTCTGGGCCATGTACCCTTGTTCTCCCTTGGGTCTAGCTTCCACCCCCAACATGCCCGGACCTGGTTCTCACAGTCTTCACCATACCTTCCATCTTGTTATGTTTTTGTCCTGATCTTACCTGGAGGAGCATCTTCCCAGCTGACACCACGTCCTGGAAACCCCTCCTCCCTTGACCTCTTCCCTCTGGCTCTCCCCTGGGTCTCCGCACCTGCACAGCAACTCCATCGCTCTCTCCTTGGTGGGCTTCTGCTCTCTTTCCTGAGCCCTAAATGTTGCCTGATTCTAAGACTTCTTCTCATCTGTCCCAGAAATTCAATTACCATTTTCATGCTGGAGACTCTAAAAGTTCATCTCTAGCCCACACTTTCTTCTAAGCTTCACACTTGATTATCCCATAGGAATCCCAGGCATCTCAAACTCACGTGTCTGAAAGGAAACTCTTTTGATTTCTCCCCTAAAATATGCACCCAGCACCCAGTCCCCCCACTCAGTCAATAGGGCCTTTGTTCATCCAGTTACTCAAGACAGAAGCCGAGGTGCTCCAGCTCAGTTCCCCGCCCCTTTCTCTTCGTGTTCACACCCAATTCCCAGCAAACCCAGGCACACCAACTCCCAGAATGAATGTCAGTCCACCTCTCATACCCCTCCAGGCCCTACAACCTGGGCTCTCATCTCTCACAGGGAGGGCTGCCCGCCCCTAACACGTCCTCTGCATTCACTGTGCTCCCCTCCCCCACCAGCCCATCTCTTTTTCCTAAATTGCTTCTCATGGCCTTTAAGACCCTGCCTATTGGATAAGCCCTGACCCATCTCTCCACCCGCATCTTGACTTGCTCTCTCTCTCACTCACTCACGTGGCATTTCATCACTTCCTAGAATACGCCAAATTGTATTTTTCCTCAAGGGCCCTTTGCACTGTGTTCCCTCTCTCTGGAATCCTTGTAACTAAACTATTTGTGTGACTAGTCATTCTCATGCTTTATGTCTTAACGAAATAGCACACCACGACCACGACCCCCGCCCGCACATAATATTATGAGAACCATGTCTGTTTGCTCTAGAGCACATGCCATGAGCTTTGGGTCAGACTGTCCAATTCAACCTTCCGTCCCAGCACCCAGCACAACACATTCATGTACAGCAGGCACTTAATAAATATTTGAAGAGTGAGTGAAAATCATTATCTTTAATAATAAAACTCATGCTGCATACTTCAGGAGTAGGCAAATCAAATTAAACCATGTTATTGGAAAATACTTTGTAAAACAATTTAAGTAAGTATATTAGGTCTTTACCTTCTATGCCTATATACTGGTAAAATTTTAATATATAAGATGTCTAATCCCATAATAATAAAAGCCATTGAAATTTTTTACAAGAATACACATGCTGATTTTTAAAAATTCTCTTCAGCGGATTAATTTTAAATACCCACGCCATTTATGTGGGAGAATTCTTTTATTCACCCCAAATTATATTTAACAGCCTACTCTGTGGCAAGCCATGTTTTATCAGTTAGGATGTTTCTGGCTACAAGTAACAAACAAAACTACAGCCAAATAATAATAACAACAACATGACTCAAGCTGACTTAAAATATAAGGAATTTATAATCTCATATGACAAGAACACCAGAGGTCAATTGTACGCCGGGATTAGCCCACAATCTCTTAGGGATGTCGTCTGAGACCCAAGGTCCCGGATGGAAAGATCTTTCCACTCTGCTGTCCTTTGACAAAGACCCTCTCCTCAACCAGTTGCGGTCAGTCTCCTCTGAGCTCTCGTCTTGACCAGCCTTGACCATGGCCTGCCTGCCCTTGGCCTGCTGAACCCAATTTTATCAAAGACTCCTGCTGTCAGTTTATTGAGAATCCCCACCCTGATGTCTAGTCAAGCTCCTCTTAGTAAATTCCCATCCACGGAGCCCCTCACTCTGCTCTTAGGCTATCAGTCCCCAGTTGTCTTTGCTGCATTCGGAGTTGAGCTCAGTTCTGTACTAAAGTCAGGAGCTCAAATAAAATCTGTCTTGCTGTTTTTAACAAGTGTCCGGTGCAAAATGTTTCTATTACACCTTGCTATTGGCTTTCTTCTTAGCTTGGTCACAAAATGACTAAAGCAGTTCCATGGGTCAGATCTTGCCACGGCAACCCTGGAAAGCAAAGGAGCATGTGTCTTTCTTGAGAACAAAGATACCTTTCCCAAAGCAATCGAGCAGACTCCCATCTTGTTGGGGCGACAGCCCTTCCCTAAAGAGCACGAGACTGCCATCACCGGTTCATGCTCAGTATTTGGGGGGAGAATGGCTGTTGGGGATTCAACCACAAAGACTATTACAACTCTGCTAGGGATGCAACAGAGAGGAAGACAGCTGACCTCCCCGCCCCCAGAGAGCAGGTCATGTAGGAAATCACCTGGACGCAACGGCAGCCTCCGGGCACACTGCTGGGTAAGCTATACCGGAGGTCACAGGCAGAATAAAATGCGCAAGTCACACAGGTTACTAACATCAGTTACAAACACAGGGCAAGAAGTAGATGGAAAGAGATGGGGCAAGTTAGCATTAGTTAGGATAAGGTGCAAGCAGGTGGGTCACACCACCTGAAACCTGGGTACGTGGTGTCTCTCTCTCCTGTTTATCTAACTGTCTGTCTGTCTGTCTCTCTCTCCCCCCCAATCCCGTTTATCTATCATCTATATATCTATACGTCTCTCTGTCTATCTCTCTCTCTCCCTCCGTCCCATCTATCTATCTATCTATCTATCTGTCTATCTATCATCTGTATTTCTATACATCTCTCTCTCTCCCCCTTCCCCCCACTCTGCTGCATCAGACTTTCCCACTGATGATGCCATTATAAGGACCAGAGTTGAATTTTGAGCAAGGGAGCCCACGCTAAGAAGGTGCCTCAGGCCAATAACACACAGTTGTTCTATTAGGTAAGTTCGGGGGCAAGTATGCCTGGCTGTGCTTTACCAATTAGCCTAAGGAACAACTATGGGTTTTATTTGTGCTTCTTGGGAAGAGGGCACATGGGGTCACTGATACATGGGCTCATTAATATTAAGCGCTCATGTATATTTAGTGTTTCTTGAATATTTAGTGACATAGGCATTCAGCATCATGCATATTCTGCATATAATGGTTCAGGATATTATGAATATTTAAGACCTTTGTATGTTTGATGTATTATGAATATTCAGTACCCAGGCTACTCATGAATATTAGCTGTCTATTTGTTATTTAACACTCTCATGCTACTAACTACTTATCTCTATTTAGCACAACCTATGAACTCTGCCCATGTGTACAAACTTTTTACTTAACTAGCTCCTTTTCCATTCTTAAAATATCTTAAAAGTTTTTACCTATGGTTCACAAACTTATTCATCTTTTATAGTAGAATTGAATACCCTCAGAAGTAAATGCACATTACAGAGCACAGAGTCTAGCGATTCTAACAAAAATGAAGAGAATCGAGTAGTGACAGATTGTTTTTAGTCCAGAGAAGTAAATAAGTAGGTTCCAGTAGAGAATGGCAGGGAGATCTTTGCTGGGAGTGTAGTCAGGGGTGGCTATGGAAGGCCTGAAGGATGAGTAAGGCAAGCCATGCAATGAGACGGGGTCCCACCCCTCGCCATGCCCTGCTGCAGGCACGCAGCGGTTCTAGAACCTGACAGAGTCCGGAGTGCTGGGCTCAGTGAGGGGAACAGAGATACTAGGAGCTGCAGGCAGACAGGAGTGCAGGAGCCTAATATTGCCCTGGAGGCCACTGGGAGCTTTAAGCTGGGGCATCTCATAGTGTGGTTGATTTATACCTTTAAAAATTCATTCCGGCTGATGTTTGGAGCCTGGATTGGTGAGCAAAGCAAGAATGGAAACAGGTAAACTTATCAGGAAGCTGTTGTGATAATCCAGCTCCAGACGATGGTGGTGTGGACAGGATGATAGATTAGAGATGGAGAAAAGTAGGTGGTTTTAAGAGACATTGTGAAGATCAAGTCAGCAGGACCAGCTGGTGAAGAAGATGAGGCAGAGGGGAAGGGAGGGGTCCAGGGTGACCTTCTGGCCTGAGGAACTGGGTGATGGCAGTGCCGTTCACTGAGGCGGGGGAGTACACAGTTTGGGAGGAAGACGGGAGAGTTCCATGTGGAGAGGTCATGTTCGAGTGGTCAGGAAGAGACATGAATAAGACAATGGAATAATCAGACCTCCATTTCAAAAGATGGAGACGGGCTTCCCTGGTGGCACAGTGGTTGAGAATCTGCCTGCCAATGCAGGGGACACGGGTTCGAGCCCTGGCCTGGGAAGATCCCACATGCCGCGGAGCAGCTGGGCCCGTGAGCCACAATTACTGAGGCTGCGCGTCTGGAGCCTGTGCTCCACAACAAGAGAGGCCACGATAGTGAAAGGTCCGCGCACCGCGATGAAGAGTGGCCCCTGCTTGCCACAACTAGAGAAAGCCCTCGCACAGAAACGAAGACCCAACACAGCCATAAATAAATAAATAAAAATTTCAAAAAAAAAAAAAAAGATGGAGACATGATCTGAGCCTTCTCGTGTGTAGATGGAATGAACGAGGTCACCCAAGGAAGGCACAGATGCGGAAGGGACAGTGGCTAGAAAGTCCCGTCTCCCACGGAGGTGAGTACTTGCTGACCACGTGGCCCAGCTTGCACGTGGCCCAGGCCTAGGAATCTCTCCTGGAGAAACAAAAACCTTATCAAAAACCTAAAACTTATACATGAATAATTATAACAATACTGTTCATAATCACCAAAAACTGGAAGCAACAGAATGGCCTTCAGTGGGTGAATGGGTGAACACTCTGTGGTCCGTCCACACCAAGGACACCACTCAGTGGTAAAAATGAATGAGCTGTTGATACAGAGAATGACACGGGCCTGCCTCAAGTGTATTCTGCTGAGAAGAGAAGGAGCCGTGTCACACACACCCCACCCTTCCACCCCGACTCTCTCGGGAAAAGGCAAAACCCTAGGGTCAGAGAACAAGTCAGGGATTGCCAGCAATTAGGGGCAGCAGGAGAGAATTCATGGGTGTGAGAGTTGCTCTGTATCCTGTTTGTGTCGTGGTTACAAACATCATTATGTGTGAAAACCCATAAGACTGTACCCCCCAAAAAAAGGTGAATTTTACCGTATGCAAAATTTTTAATAAAATAAAAGTTTTAAAAAAAGACCAAAGAGTTCCAAACCTGGGAGGCTTTATGTGACTCCTGTTATCAACTAACTCCAAGTGGTGCCACAGTGCGGTGCGTCACTGGGACCTTGGACTCGGAGCTTACCTCCCCGCGCTGGAAATCACCGAACGTCTCTCAGGAGAGATGAAGAGGATAAACAGAAAACACATGTTCGCTCCCCAGAAGGGAAGTTTTCTATAAATCAGAAACCAAACTAATCTAAGTGAAGTAAGTCAGACAGAGAAAGACAAATACCATATGATACCACTTATATGTGGAATCTAAAAAATGACACAAATGAACCTATTTACAAAACAGAAACAGACTCACAGACTTGGAAAACAAACATGGTTACCAAAGGGGAAAGGGGGGGCAGGGATAAATTAGGAGGTTGCGATTAACAGACACACACTACTATATATAAGATAGATAATCAACAAGGACCGAATGTATAGCACAGGGGTCTATACTCAATACTCTGTAATAACCTATATGGAAAAAGAATCTGAAAAATAATAGATACATGTATATATATAACTGAATCACTTTGCTGTACACCTGAAACTAACACAGCATTGTGAATCAACTATACTCCAATATAACATAAAAATTTTTAAAAAAGAAACCAAACTAATGACAGTTATAGGACTGCTCTTAACCAGTAACCCGTGAGTGGGAGGGAAATACCCCATTTTATTCTGACCAAGTGTGCTGCAGAGTTAGCTCTGGAACCTGGATGCGATCCTGTTAAAAAACCCTGGCTAAGAGCTTCCTCCTAAAGCAAAGGGAATGTGACTTCTCACACGTGAAGGCACGTCCCACAGGCTAACAGAGTACAAGCCAGCAAACCCCGTCCGTCTTCACCCACTTTCTCTTAAAACCGAATTACCCGTGCAACGCCTTTCTACAAAACAAATCATTTTACTGCAATGGAAAGATTCAACTTACCAATTCTATGTTGCAGTGAAAGGCAGGGATAGTGAGGGCTTTCGTGTTCTACCTGGGGCCCCAGGGCTGCTGTGCACTCCAGAGAGCGAAGCCGGCCAGCCTGCAGGATTCCTACCAGCGCCGCCCTCATCCTGCTGGGATGTCCTCACCTAAGTCTCCTCTTTTTCTCCCATGATTCCTCTCAGTGAAATTCTTTATCTGCAGTACCTTAGAGAGAGAATGGACGAGAAAAATGAGTTCCCAGGAATAAGAAGGTCCCAGGCCACCAGATTTTTAATCTTCCGGAGGGTGAGAAGGTATCTTGAGAAATGCAGCCCTCGTATGTGGCAAAGGGTCAGTGAATTCACGTCCTCAGTGTAGGACTGGCTCCCTGCCCGTGGACCACGACACAGCCATGGAGAGAGTGACACCCATCTGTAACACCGACCTGGCATGTCGTACCACGAAGAAGGCTGCCCAGCAAGGAGCCACAATTGATATCAACACGTCCATACCTATATTTCCAAAGAAGACATGCAGACGGCCGGCAAGTACATGAGAAGGTGCATAACCTCACTAATCACCAGGGAAACGCAAATCAGAACCACAGTGAGGTATCACCTCACACCTGTTAAAATGGCCATCATCGAAAAGACAAGAGATAACAAGTGCTGGTGATAACAAGTGCTGGAAAAGGGAACGCTCTTGTGCACGACTGGTGGGAATGTACATTGGTGCAGCCACTATGGAAAACAGTATGGAGGGCCCTCAAAAAATAAAAAATAGAATTATCATATGATCCAGCAGTTCCACTTCTGGGTATAAATCTGAAAGAAGTGAAATCAGGATCTCAAAGATACATCTGTAATCCTATGTTTATTGCAGCATTATTCACAATAGGCAAGACACAGAAACAATCTAAATGTCTTTCAATGGATGACTGGATAAAGAAAATGCAATATATTTACACACACACACACACACACACACACACACACACACACACACTGGAATGAAAAAAAAAAAAGGAAATTGCCATTTCCAACAACATGGATGAATCTGGAGGACATTATACTCAGTGAAATAAGCCAGACAGAGAAAGGCAAATACTGGGTGGCATCAGTTATATGTGGAAACTAAAAAAATAAAATTTCATAGAAACAGAATAGAATGGTGGTTAGCAGGGGTTGGGGGAGGCGAAATTGGGTGATGTAGCTCAAAGGATATAATTGTTCAGTTACAAGAAGAATAAGTTCTGAGGATCCAATGTACAGCCTAGTGACTATGGTTAATAATTCTGTATTACAGATTTGACAGTGGCTGGGAGTAGATCTTAAGCATTCACACACACACACACACACACACACACAGTTGACTATGTGAGGTGATGGATGTGTGAATTGTCTTGATCTGGGTACTCATTCTACATTGTGTATGTATATCAAATCATCATATTGTACACTAAATATATTAAATTGTGTCTGTCAATTTTCTTCAATAAAGTTTAAAGAAATAACATGTCTGTTCTTGTACAGAGACAGATCTGGAAAGAAAGTTTACTGAACTCTTAGTGGCTACGAGTTTTTAAATGATTTTTAATTTTTTCTTTTTAATTTTCTGTTTCATTTGAATTTTCTTCATATAGATGTGCTATCTATATAATTGGCAATATAGTTGCTTACATTGCGTTAAAAAGTACGATTTTTATAAAGCACTCTCTAAATGTGTGGAGGAAGGGCAAGTTCTATGGGAAACTGGAGGGAAGGTTGGCAATTTTAGGGAAATTCAACGACCTAGATGAATTCTGGTTTTTACTCCCCTTCCTTCAAGATCGCAAATCGTAATCTGCAAAAGACCAGTGGGGAATAAACCAGGGAAATCAGCCCTAAAATGAGTCTCAGAGCTTCTAAAAGGATCAGCTGTGCTCATCCAACAGATTTTAGTTCACTTACTGGTTCCCTGAGTGCTTGGTCTCCTGGGTGAGGTCACACCTCACTCTGAAGCCATCACTGACCTGGGCATTCTTCTCTATGTCACTTGTCACCGTTAAAGCGTGACATTGTGTTGATTGATTATGTGACCAATATGGTCTGCTCCACTGGACTTCAGGCTTCATGAAGACATACACCATTTTATCTGCTCATCTTTCTACCCTTGTCATGTAGCAAGGCCACTGACATACATTATGGGCTCAAAAAATATGTTTGAAAAAGTGCATAAAAGCACTGTAGCATAACATTTTTTAATAACTATAGCACTTATCAGGTTGTGAAACACATCTTAAGTTACCTACTCATCTGAAGATTGCATTTTATACTCTTTGCTTTGGTTGCATATTTTAAAGCAATAAACTACTCACTATTTATTTTCTTGCCATCCCTCTAAGACAACACTGGAGGAAACACCAGAACCATAAGAGAATGTTTCACTGTGAGAAAAGGTAAAACAGGTAAAGCACTGGATTTGGAAGCTTGAGACCCTGTGTTTCTCCAGCACTTTGCATGATGCTTGTGTGTGGACCAAGTCAGTGTGGCTCCAGCTGGTAAACTGTTAAAAAGCAGCAGGATCTTTTCAAGGTCATTCAAAAAGATATAACAGGGCTTCCCTGATGGTGCAGTGGTTAAGAATCCACCTGCCAATGCAGGGGACACGGGTTCGAGCCCTGGTCCAGGAAGATCCCACATGCCGCGGAGCAACTAAGCCCGTGTGCCACAACTACTGAGCCTGAGCTCTAGAGCCCACAAGCCACAACTACTGAGCCCACGTGCCACAACTACTGAAGCCCGCACGCCTAAAGCCCGTGCTCCGCAACAAGAGAAGCCACGACAATGAGAAGCCCGTGCACCACAACGAAGAGTAGCCCCCGCTCACCGCAACTAAAGAAAGCTCGTGCGCAGCAACGAAGACCCAACACAGACAAAAATAAATAAATAAATAAGTTTATAAAAAAAAAAAAAAGGATATAACAGAACATCCACGAGAGGGAGTTGGAAACCCAGAAACGGCCCCATTTCAGGGCTCCAGCATCTGAGATAATGTGTGCACTGTGCAGAATCACAGAGGCTTCTAGAAACAAGAGTCAATGAGACAGAGGTATTCCCCTGCTCTGAGTGCCAGGAAGGAGGAGAGAGGCCAGGGGTGAAGTTTTGTTAGCTCTCAAATACAGTGGTCAAGTCTCAGGGAGGAACCTTTGAGGAAAGGATGTTACATTGCCCTAAGACTAAAAGAAAACAAAACAAAAATTCTTTAAATGAGTAGAAGGTGAGCTCCAGGTCAGCAGTAAAACTTCTTTCAACTGAGGGCAGTTTGCCCGGCTTCCTTAACCTGTGAGCTGGCATCACACACGCTAAAAAGGAGGAATTTCATTATCTTTCCTTTTTGAATACGTGGCAATAAACTTGTTGCACAGATTTTCCAAATTGTTCAAATGTTCCCAAAGTTTAAGTAATCATATTCTTACAGTGAAACTTAGTTATTAAAAACACTGGGCTATATATTAATATAAGAAATAATAAATAATATATAATAAAGCATATTTATCCCACCACAATAATCACAACTCCTCTGAATATTCAAGATTTTTTAACCCTTAGAACAACTGTGAGGCAGACAGCTAGGGACGCCCCATATCCCCTATTTTTGGAGGAAGAGGCACCAGATCAGCTTTGCGACCTCGGGAAATCATTTTACCGGATGCGCAGTGTTAAGAATGCCATGAGCTGACACATGGGGAGCACTCACTTGGCATAGGGCTGGGTCTCAGTAGACATTCAATAAATCATAGCAATCATTTGAATATTACTTGATGGGAACCCAAGATTGCTCTAGTTACATGACTTGCCCAAGATCCCAACAATTTTAAGCAGTTGAGCTAGGGTTCAAATCCAGGTTTGGTTCTGTTTTCAATCCCTAGTCTTTCCTCATCCTGTGCTTCCGGGCCGCCTTTCTCACACTGTCTTGCCATGGTGACCTCACAGACAGCACCGACCTTTGCCAAGAATACCCCATAACA
Source organism: Eubalaena glacialis (assembly GCF_028564815.1). Lineage (NCBI taxonomy): Eukaryota > Metazoa > Chordata > Mammalia > Artiodactyla > Balaenidae > Eubalaena > Eubalaena glacialis. The sequence goes on along the minus strand of NC_083727.1, from coordinate 3,085,498 downwards.
CCGACAGGTCTCTTCCTTGATAAACTGAGTATTTCCATGATCACTTATATTCAGCGGTTCCCTGTTCATCTTCTCTGCTGGTAAATCCCCTCTGCTCACAAAATCCTTAAACAAACAAACCAAGAGACAAGAACCTCTTTCTCCTTCCTGCCTTCCCTTCAGCTCCAGGCCTAACGTGTCCCTGCAGGGCACACGTCTATAAAATGTTGTCTGCTATTTAACCCCTGTGTCAGCCCCTCTCTTTGGCCCCTTGCAATCTGGCTACTAGTACACATATGTAAGCCCCTCCCCTTGGCTTCCTGACCCCGTTTTGCACCTGCTTGCTTTTCTCCACCTTTGTCATCTTGTCTGACTTCTCTTCTTGACTCCTCTTTCTAGTTACTCCTGACTTTTTCATTTTCTCTTAAAAATCAGATAATTTCAGGATGATAAGACATCTCAAAAGTTACCTGGTTGAACTGCCGTCCACTGTTTGACCTCTCCCACCCCCCATATCCCTCTCTAAATGCCCACATGCACGGCAGTGCACCTCTGCCTAGCGAACACTGTGGAAAGATCTATCATTTATCCCATCAAAACCAGCTTCTGACAGCCGTTTTCACTTCTGCACTTGAGATCACCAAGGGCAAACCCCATCCCTGCCCTTCACACAATCACTCCAGATATGGAAGGCTCTCACCTTGCCCTGAATTTGCCCCAAAACTCTGAGATTTCTTCTCTCTAGATAACAGCCCAAGTTTCTTCAACTGCAACTCAAGATATGATTTCTTATTCTCCACTCTCCTGTCACTGAGCCTGTCCCAATTTACATAGATTTAAACTCTGAATTTTGCTTGCCTGAGAGGATCTGTGTAGCACACAGAGGGACGCTCCCCACGAAGATGCAAGTGGCATCTAAAGTGGGGGGGTGTCGATACTGGAATGGGGCCCTAAATGGATGGATGGAGGGATGGAGGGATGGGCAGACGGGAACAGACAGATGGATAGAAGATGGATGGATGGATAGATGATAGGTAGGTAGATAGATAGATAGACAGACAGACAGGTAAACTGGATTCGTACATCAGAAGGAAAGTCAGACCACAGCTAGGCAAAATAAAAGCTGTTTATTTCAGTGTTGAAGGACGACAAGAGCAGTAAGTGTGAGTATGAGCCTAGATGGTCAGGTGTGTGTGTGTTGCTTGTCCCCGGACAGTCGTGCGTCAGTGTGTGATCGGCAGCTCCTGACCATACAGTGATAGCCAAGTCTCGCCTACAGCTCTGCTTCTCCACCAGCGCTACTTGCTGTCCAGAAGGCGGATTTGTATTGTTCTCAGACATCCACTGCTCTCTGAAATTATCCTGTTTGACTTACTGTTTTTTGTCTGCACCCCAGTCCCACAAGTGGGGAGTAAACTGTCTTGTTCTCAGTAGTAGGGCTCGTACCTAACACACAGCAACAACTCCATAAATATTTGTCGGAACAATAAGCGACGTAGTAAGTGGATGAGTGTGTGGTCAACACAACAGAAGAGGGTGCGCTAACACACAAGCATTTTATGACACTGGGCCCTGGGAAGCACTGCCGATGTTGTTCCGCCACCGTGTGGCCTTTTAGGCTATTGCAGTGGAAGACTTACAGCGGAACTGCATTTTCACAGCTGTTTTCCAGATGAGGATAATTCTTGTTGTGCTGGCCCATGGGCTGGTGGAACTAGGTCAGAAGCTAATCGGATCTCCTATGCTCACCTGCTTCTCTCTTATCTCCCTTTCTGGCTGTGTCTGTGCACATCCCTTAGAGTCAATGTTCGCTGAGGTCCATGTGCGGCCTCTGCCTTTCTCCTTGGGAAGTGTGTGTTGGCCCATTACACCTGCATGCTAATGACCGCTAATTCCATATCTCACCCATTGACCTCAGACTCTCCAAGCTCAGACTCCTCATTTAAGCATTCACAGATATAAGCTTCTTTCTCTTGTTGTCATGCAGTTCAAAATGGTTTCTAATTTCCCCTTGATTTTGTCTTTGGCCCATGAATTATTTAGAACTGTATTGTTTAGATATTTGGGGGGGGTGTTTTCTAGATATTTTATTGTTAGTGATTTATAACTGAATTCCATTGTGTTCAGAAATACATTTTGCAAGATTTTGATCTTTTTCAATTTATTGAGACTTGCTTTATGTGCCAACATATTGCCTATCTTAGTGAATGTATTATGTGCACTGGTAAAGAATTTGTATTCTGCACTTATTCAATGCAGTATTCTATAGATATCAATTAGATAAAGGTGGTAGATAGTATTGTTCAATCATCTGTGTCTTTACTAATCTTTTGTCAGTTTGTTCTACCAGTTGCAGAAAGAGGCATAATAACTCTTAGCCATAATTGCAGAATTGTCTATATGTCCCAATTCTGTCCATTTTTGCTTTATGTATCTGATGCTCTGTTGTTAAGCATATATACATATTTAATTGCTAAGTCTTCCTGACGAATGGTTACTTTTTATTATGATGATGATAAAATGTCTCTGGTAATACTCTGATATTACAATAACCACTCAAGCTTTCTTATACTGTACTTATTCTTGCTCATGGTGTATGCTTTTTGTTCCATTTCTTTCAAGCTATCTTTGTCTTTATATTTAAAGTATGTCTCTTGTCGCCAGCATATAGTTTGGTCTGACAATCTCTGGCTTTTAATTACCATGTTTAGACCATCAACACTTAATGTAAGCGTTGAAATAGTGGGGTCCTTGTCTTCTATTTTATTATTATTTTCTTGTTTTGTTCCTCTGATCCTCCTTTCTTTTGGATAATCTGATTTTTTTCTATTTTATTTTAATTTATCTATGGGCTTTTCAGCTATATCCCTTTGTGTTTATAGTGGTTGCTCTATGGGTTAAAATATACATACCTAATTTTTCACATTTGACCTAGAGTTATATTGTCCCACAGACTTGCAGACCTATTGGACCCTCTATACCTCCATCCTGCAAAGCTATCATTCAGATTTGAAGGAGAGATAATGAGTTACAGACAAGCAAAAGCTAACAGAGTTCAGCACCACTAAACTGCCTTTACCATAAACGTTCATGCAGCTCACTATCAAAAAAACAAACAACCCAATCCAAAAATGGGCAGAAGACCTAAATAGACATTTCTCCAAAGAGGATGTATAGATTGCCAACAAACACATGAAAGGATGCTCAACATTACTAATTATTAGAGAAATGCAAATCAAAACTACAATGAGGTATCACCCCACACCAGTCAGAATGGCCATCAACAAAAAACCTACAAACCATAAATGCTGGAGAGGGTGTGGAGAAAAGGGAACCCTCTTGCACCATTGGTGGGAATGTAAATTGATACAGCCACTATGGAGAACAGTATGGAGGTTCCTTATAAAACCAAAAACAGAACTACCATACGACCCAGCAATCCCACTACTGGACATATACCCTGAGAAAACCATAATTCAAAAAGAGTCATGTACCACAATGTTCATTGCAGCTCTATTTACATGGAAGCAACCTAAGTGTCCATTGACAGATGAATGGATAAACAAGATGTGGCACATATATACAATGGAATATTACTCAGCCATAAAAAGAAATGAAATTGAGTTATTTGTAGTGAGGTGGATGGACCTAGAGTCTGCCATACAAAGTGAAGTAAGTCAGAAAGAGAAAAACAAATACCACATGCTAACACATATATATGGAATCTAAAAAAAAAAAAAAAAAAAAAAAAGGTTCTGAAGAACCTAGGGGCAGGACAGGAATAAAGACGCAGACATAGAGAATGGACTTGAGGACACAGGGAGGGGGAAGGGTAAGCTGGGACGAAGTGAGAGAGTGGCACAGACATATATACACTACAAAATGTAAAATAGATAGCTAGTGGGAAGCAGCTGCATAGCACAGGGAGATCAGCTCAGTGCTTTGTGACCACCTAGAGGGGTGGGATAGGGAGGGTGGGAGGCAGACACAAGAGGGAGGGGATATGGGGATATATGTATACGTATAGCTGATTCACTTTGTTATACAGCAGAAACTCACACAACATTATAAAGCAATTATACTCCAATAAATATGTTAAAAAAGAAAAAAAAGATATAGAGTGGCTGAATGGATTTAAAAACAAAACCCATCTGTATGCTGCCTAAAAGAGATTCACTTTGGATCTAAAAACACATACAGACTGAAAGTGAGGGGATGGAAAAAGGTATTCTATGCAAATGGAAATCAGAAGAAAGCTGGGGTAGCAACACTTATATCAGACAAAATTGACTTTAAAATAAAGACTGTTACAAGAGACAAGAAAGGCATTACATAATGATCAAGGGATCAATCCAAGAAGAAGATAAAACAATTGTAAACGTATGCACTCAACATAGGAGTACCTAAATACATAAAGCAAATATTAACAGACATTAGAGAGAAATTGACAGTAACACAATAATAGTAGGGGACTTTAACACCTCACTTACATCAATGGACAAATCATCCAGACAGGAAATCCATGAGGAAACACTAGACACATTAGACCAGATGGAGTTAATAGAAATATATGGAGCATTCCATCCAAAAGCAGCAAAATACACATTCTTTTCAAGTGCACATGGAACATTCTCCAGGATAGATCACATGCTAGGCCACAAAACAAGCCTCAGTACATTTAAGAAAATCGAAATAATATCAAGCATTTTTCTGACCACAACAGTATGAGAATAGAAGTTAACTACAAGAAAAAAAGCCACAAACACATGGAAGCTAAACAATATGCTACTAAATGACAAATGGGTCACTGAAGATATCTAAGAGGAAATCAAAAAATACTTGGGGACAAATGAAAATGGAAACACAATGATCCAAAATCTATGGGACACAGCAAAAGCAGTTCTAAAAGGAAAGTTTATAGCGATACAAGTCTGCCACAGGAAACAAGAACAATCTTAAATAAACAATGTAACCTTACACCTTAAAAAAAAACTAGAAAAAGAAGAACAAACTAAGCCTAAAATAAAAAGTATCAGAGCAGAAATAAATGAAATAAAGAGTAGAAAACCAGTAGAAAAGATCAACAAAGCTAAGAACTCTTTTTTAAAAAGATAAACAAAATTGATAAACCTTTAGCCAGACTCATCAAGAAAAAAAGAGGTCTCAAATAAATAAAATCAGAAATGAAAGAGGAGAAGTTACAACCAACACAACTGAAATCCAAAAGATCATAAAAGATTACCATGAAAAATTTTATGTCAATAAAATGGACAACCTAGAAGAAATGGATAAATTCTTAGAAATATACAATCTCACAAGACTGAATCAGGAAGAATAGAAAATATGAACAGACAAATTACCAGTAACAAAATTGAATCAGTAATTTTAAAAATTACTAACAAACAAAAGTCCAGGAGCAGATGGCTTCAAACGTGAATTATACCAAATATTTAAATAAGAGTTAGTATATCCTTCATGAACTATTCCAAAAAGTTGCAAAGGAACACTTCCAAACTCATTCTTTGAGACCAGCATCATCCTGATACCAAAACCAGAAAAAGACAGTACAAAAAATATTACAGGCCAATATCACTGATGAGCATAGGTACAAAATTCCACAACAAAATATTAGCAAACTGAATCCAACTATACATTAAAAGGATCATACACAGTGATCAAATGGGATTTATCCCAAGGATGTTTCAATATCCACAAATCCATCAACATGATACACCACAGTAACAAATTGAAGAATAAAAATTATATGATCATCCCAGTAGATGCAGAAAAAGATTTTGACAAAACTCAACATTTATTTACGATAAAAACTCTCAACAATGTAGGTATATAGGGAGTATACCTCGATAAAGGCCATATATAACAAACACACAGCTAACATCATACTCAATGGTAAAAAGCTGAAAGCAAGCTTCCTCTAAGATCAGGATCTTCCTCTAAGATCAGGAATAAGACAAAGATGTCCACTCTTACCACTTTTATTCAACATAGTATTGGAAGCCCTAACCACAGCAATCAGAGAAGAAAAAGAAATAAAAGAAATCTAAATTGGAAAGGAAGAAGTAAAACTGTCACTGTTTGCAGATGACATGATTCTATATAGAGAAAATCCTAAAGATGTCACCAGAAAACTATTAGAACTAATAAATGAATCAGCAAAGTTGCAGGATACAAAATTAATACACAGAAATCTGTTGCATTTCTATGCACTCACAATGAACTATAAGAAAGAGAAATTAAGAAACCAATCCCATTTGGAATTCCCTGGTGGTCCAGTGGTTGGGACTTTGCATTTTCACTGCTGAGGGCCTAGGTTCAATCCCTGGTCAGGGAACTAAAGATCCCACAAGCCGCATAGCATGGCCAAAAAGAAAAAAGAAAAGAAAAGAAAACATTCCCATTTACAGTTTCATCAAAAACAACAATATACCTAAGAATAAATCTAAACAAGGAGGTAAAAAACTTGTACTCAGAAACCTATAAGACACTGATGAATGAAATTCAAGATGGTACAAACAAATGGGAAGATATACCATGTTCATGAGTTGAAAGAATTAATATGGCTCAAATTACCATACTACCCAGGGCAATCCACAGATTCAATGCAATCGCTATCAAAACACCAATGACATTTTTCTCAGAACTAAAACATATAATTTTTAAATTTGTATGGAAACACAGAAGACCCTGAATAGACAAAACAATCTTGAGAGAGACAAACAGAGTTGGAGGAATCACGCTCCCTGACTTCAGACTATACTACAAAGGTACAATAATCAAAACAGTATAGTACTGGCACAAAAACACATACACAGATCCATGGAAAAGAATATGGAGCCCAGAAATAAACCCACACTTACATGGTCAATTAATTTATGACAAAGGAGATAAGAATATACAATGCGGAAAAGACAGCTTCTTCAATACGGTGCTGGGAAACTGGACAGCTACATGCAAAAGTATCAAACTGGACTACTTTCTCACACCATATACTAAAATAAAGTCAAAATGGATTAAAGACTTAAATGTAAGATCATTAAAGACTTACATGAAACCATAAAACTTCTAAAGGAAAACATAAGCAGTATACTCTGTCACATTGGTCTTAGTAATATATTTTGCGTTTGCCTCCTCAGGCAAGAGAAACAAAAGCAAAAATAAACAAATGGGACTACATCAAACTAAAAATCTTTTGCACAGTGGAGGAAAGTAGCAACAAAACAAAAAGACAGCCTACTGAATGGGAGAAGATATTTGCAAATGATATATCTAATAAGAGTTAATTTCCAAAATATACAAAGAATTCTTACAACTGCACATCAAAAAAAAAAAAAATTAAAAATGGGTGGAGGACCTAAATAGACATTGTTCCAAAAAAGACATACAGATGGCCAACAGACACATGAAAAGATACTCAACATCAATAATCATCAGGGGAACGCAAATCAAAACCACAATGAGATACCACCTCACACCTGTCAGAATGATTATCAACAAAAAGACAACAAATAACAAACTGCCATATGTTCTAGCAAATACCACATGATCTCGCTTATATGTGGAACTCAAAAACCAAAGCAAGCAAACAAACAAAGTGAAAACAGATGACTAGAAATAGAAGACAAACAGTGGGTTGCTGGGAGGAGGGGGGTGGTGTTGGGCAAAATAGGTAAAGGAGATTAAGATGTTCAAACCTCCAGCTTTAAAATAAATAAGTCGGAGCTTCCCTGGTGGCGCAGTGGTTAATTATCAGCCTGCCAATGCAGGGGACACGGGTTCGAGCCCTGGTCCAGGAAGATCCCACATGCCACAGAGCAACTAAGTCCATGCGCCACAACTACTGAGCTTGCGCACCTAGAACCCGTGCTCCGCAACAAGAGAAGCCACCGCAATGAGAGACCCGCACACCGCAACAAAGAGCAGCCCCCGCTCACCACAACTAGAGAAAGCCCGCGTGCAGCAAAGAAGACCCAATGCAGCCAAAATAAATAAAAATTTAAAAAATAATAATAATAAACTAAAATAAATAAGTCACGGGAATGTAATATACAGCATAAGGAAGATGGTCAATAATATTGTAATAACTTGGTTGGGGACAGATGGTTACTAGACTTGGTAATCATTTCTTAATGTATGCAAATGTCAAAGCAATATGTAGTACACTTATAACATAATATCAACTATATTTCAATTAAATAAACATTAAATATAGTGTGACTGTATGGCCCAGCAATTCTACTCCTAGGAATATACTCAAGAGAAATGAAAACACATGTCTACACAAAACATATATAAATGTTTATAGTAGCATTATTCATAATAGCCAAAAAGCAGAAACAACCCAAATGCCCGTCAGAGAATGAATGGATAAACAAAATGTGGTCTGTCTATACAGTGGAATATTATTCATCCCTAAAAAGAATGAAATACTGATACATGCTGTAACATAGATGAATCTTGAAAATACGATGCTAAGTGAAAGAAGCCATGACAAAAGACCACATATTATGTGATTCCATTTACATGAAATGTCCAGAACTGGCAAATCCATAGAGACAGAAAACAGATCAGTGGTTTCCAGGAGGTGGGGAGGGAGGAAAGTGGAGTGCTGCTGATGGGTATGGGGTGATGAAAATATCCTAACATTAGCCATACTAGTTGCACAATCTTGAATATACTAAAACCACTAAGTTGTATTTTAAAAGGGTGAATTTACCGGTATATGAATTTTATCTCAATAAAGCTGCTATTTAAAAATGAAGTAGCATTGTCATCTATCAATGGCAATGTCTAAAAGTTTGGTAACATGTGGTGTTCAGAAGGGTGTGGGTGAGTAGTTAGTCTGTAATGCTGACGGCGGTCATGTAAGTTGGTGCAACTTTGGTGAGCAATATTGTAGTTTCTATCACTCTTTAATATGCATATATCCTTTGACCCAGAGTTTCCAATTCTAAGAAAATGTTCTATTAGTAAATTCATATTTGTACACAACAGATTTGGTTGTTCTATGTATGTTAATGCAGAATGATCTATAAGATATGCTTTTGGACTGATGAAATTTGAAAAAATCTGTGGTTTAGTTAATAGTATTATACCAATGTTAATTTCCTGATTTTGATAGTTATGTAATGGTTAAATAAGTTTTCAATTATCAGGGTAAACTGGGTGAAGTTTATGGGAGCTCTCTGTACCATTTTTGCAACATTTTAATAAGTCTAAAATTATTGTACAATAAAAATTTTACCATATACAGTTTTAGAATAAATATGTCTGCTGTCAAAATATAGGTGTTTGTTTGGAAATGAACACAATTCAGAACAGTTCCCTGCAGTCAGGATTGTGGAGAATACAATCAGAAAGATGTTTAGAGAGGTGACTTTATTTTGCATGATAGATATTAAGGTGCTAATTGCATTATTCTTTGAAATTTTTGTATATGTTTTTATAACAAATTATTAAAAGCAAAGTGCACAAAAATTGGTATAGACGATCTTACTTACAAAGCAGAAATAGAGACACAGATGCAGAGAACAAACATATGGATACCAAGGGGGAAAGGGGTGGGGTGGGATGAATTGGGAGATCGGGATTGACATATATACACTATTGATACTATGTATAAAATAGACAACTAATGAGAACCTGCTGTAGTGACCTACATGGGAAGAAAATCCAAAAAAGAGGGGATATATGTATACGTATAGCTGATTCACTTTGTTGTACAGTAGAAACTAACACAACATTGTAAAGCAACTGTACTCCAATAAAAATTTTAAAAAGAAAAAGAAAGTGCACAGAAAAAAGACAATACAAAAATGGTTGCAATCAATGTCATGAGTCCACGAATGTCCTGGGAACTTCCCACAGGATCCAGGATTCAAGCTTCTGGTTTGAAAAACTTGACAGGGTCAGCAAATACATTCGCTTTGCGGTGGTACTTTTTTCTCCACTGCGGGTTGCCTCCAAGGAAAAGAGTGTTTCTGTGGGATGTCCTGTGTCCCTGCGATGGAAGAAAGGGGAATCAGATGGAGAAGGAGGGAAAATCCTTCAAAAACCATGATATCCGTGCCTAGAGCTGTCTTGTGTTCACAGAGAGACGCCATCTGCCCATTCAGGAGGGTGCAGTGAGACTCTCTGCCCGGGCTCAGCAGGCTCCTGTGAACTATTTTTGTCGGTATTGATAACTCATAGCTTCAACAGAGAACAGTAGTCAGTCCCTAGCAACCAAGCACCATTTTACCCCCAGACATTTCCTACTTCTCTAGATTCCTATGGAGACCATTATTTTCTTCTTGCTTTAATCTTTGTGTGACACAAGCAAAATCTTCACAGCTTTTCTGCTTTCTTATCGGCAGGAGTGGATGTGGATTGAGCCAAAACAAGAGGAAAGAAACAGTTGTGAACCCAAATCCCTCAAACCGCCAGACTGCTTTCGTACTTTTTTCAACCCTGAGGGACAACTACGAGAAGTCATCTCAGCTTCCTCTTGGCTTTTACTAACTGCTTCTTGGCCTCCGGGGCGGGATGGACCCTGGACCAGACACACAAGGTTCATGTGGCTTCCTGATTCTGGATGCTGCTACTGAACATCCAATAAAACACTGCAGAGAGCAAGGTGAATAGCCACGGCAGATTTGCAGACGGATAAGAATAAACAGGAGGAAAATTGAGCTGTTTTTCTAGCAATTCTTCTTTTAAAGCTGGTTCTTAGGATTTGCTTCCACATTTTAGTCCTCATCGTACTGGGCAGGGCTTACGTCCCCGCTGACGTTCTCTCCCCTCATCTGTCAGTCCTTCAGTGCTGTTTTAGTCCTTCCATGTCACCATCCTGTGGTCTTTGCCAGCTCCTTGCCCTTTCTGATCTGTAAATGACAGTCCCTCCTTGGGGAATTCCCTGGCGGTTCAGGGGTTAGGACTCGGCGTTCTCACTGCCGTGGCCAGGGTTCAATCCCTGGTCAGGGAACTAAGATCCTGCAAGCCGCACGGTTTGCTCAAAAAATAAAAATAAACAGTCCCTCCGATTTCCATGCAGAACCCTCTTCTGTGCCTCACCTCAAAGTCTGCTAAGAAACATCATCCATTCTTTGACTTCATGATCCACCCGTGCACAACCACTCCCAAATTTATATACCCAGCTCAGACTTCCTAAAATGGTATTTGACGAATCCATGTGAAAATCTCACAGCTGCATCAAACGATATGTCTACACTCGTCTGTTTCCCACCTGACGTGCTCTCCCCCAGTGTCCACTAGCTCCGCTAATCCTGCCATCATCTCCCTTCTCCCTCATAACTGACCTGGGTGTCACTCTTGAAAGTGAGGGTAGTCATCAGTTAGATCCATTAAACTGTAATTGGTTTAATAAATAATGAACCTGCCTTCACTGATCGAGCTCTCTTTGTTTTCACAAAAACTTGCATGTCCTCCAAGAGGCATGTAGCCTAAACATTAAGATGTTTGCTTGAGTTATTTTTCTGGAACCTGGAGTCAGCTGTGTCCAGTTCCAGTTCAAGCTGGTTAAGACTGGTTGGGACCCATCGACCCTCCAACTGGGCGTGTGCGAGTGTCCGACAGGTGACCATTTGATGTCAGAGAGCCAGAAAATCCACACTCAGAGCTGGCTAACGCTGCCATTTTCTGAGCACGCATCCCATGAAGAAGTCTGTAGCGCGGTTGCATCTGGGCAAATCTCAAATAATCCTCCTGAAGGCAAAGGGCTCCGGATATTTATGGGAAAAAGAAAAAGGGTGGTCTGAGGCCCGGGGAGCTTGGGGGAAAGTGATTAGAGATTTGTTCTCCCATCGCCTCGTGTGGTTGCTTCGAGTTTCAACACTTTTTCCGCAGCAAACCTCTGCATCTCAGTGTTGGCTTTGCGGCATGTGGGGCAAACTGACCTAGCTGAGTAACATGCTTACCCCCCGTCCCTGGTCCCTCAGCTGCATCGAATCTTGTTCACTCTTCCAGGGAACTCTCCCTCTAGGGGCTGGAGTGCAAGTGCCTTGGGGCAGCAGGGGAGGCAACATCCCTTCTGACACCCGGCTGCGTTTCCACCAGCATCACTTTCTGGAGGACAGGGCGCAGTGACTGTGGTGACAGTACTCAGTCCCGGGGCCAGAGGAGTGACAGGTGATGTCTGCCCGGGGCCGGGGCAGGGGGCACGCTGGGCTGAGACTTCCCTCCACTGCGCTTCCTTGGAGGTGAGGGAATATGGGAGCAGGGGAGCCAGGATTCCTGCAGCAGGTGGGAGGCTTGGGAGTGTCACCCACCGAGCACAGCTCTGTCCCTGCTGCTGCGAGGCTGCACCTGGGAAACGCTGGGAGAGAGTGATGCGTCGTTTTTCCAGTTACTGGGATCAACTTTCTGCCCCCTCCCCCAGGTAAAAAGTGTTCCCAGAGTATGACAGCTGTGTGAAAATCAGCAAGTTCCTGAAACAGCCGACGTCCCCTCCCGTCACCCCAAGGTCTCGTAGGCCTGGAGGAGGGCAAACAACTTAGAAACAACACATAACAGTTTGTTTGTGCACGTCTCCATGAAGCCAACCTGCTTCTCAGACACATAAGCTCCTTGTCCGTCCATCTGAGCAGCGCTGCAGCGAGAGCGCGCGGGATACACTGGCAAGGTGTCACCCCCGAATTCCAAGGGGCACCGTGGGGCACGTACAGAAGCTGAGTCACGGCCCGGAGGACGGTGGACGTGACAGATGCCAAGTCTGCAGTGGAGGGGACGGGCCGTCTGGAGGCGTGGGGACGATGGGCGTGCCGGGAGCGGGGGGAGCCCTCAGCCCGCAGCCCACTAAGAAGGGTCCTTTGTGGGCAGTGAGCCTCCGTCAGCCTCGGGCCGGGCCAGGCTGGGCACACAGGATCAAGGATCAAGGGCCCGGGGCCAGGCTCACAGGGCTGCTGCTGAGGAAGTGCTTCCCCCTTCCAGACTTAGGCAAGGGGGCCATCAGGACTGCATGTGTTCATTATTAATTACGTAGTATTAATTATGAATTTTACTGTGCAAATTCCCTCCTATCTCTGAAATGTATTTTGCTCACTGGCAAAATGAGGAGAAGAGCAACCTCATAAATTGTAATAAAGATTAAAAATGCAAATGATTAAGTTCTTCCTGACTGGGTTTTCCTGACAGGTGAACTTTTAAAATAGCAAGAAACATTTTATTCTTTGTGTTATTCTTTGTGCACTTGTATACACTATTCACAGTTAAAGGACATTTATCGCTATTTTCCTTTTAATTTCACCCTTGCCGAAATAAAGCTTCTGGTTGGGAGAAAGTAAAATAAAATAAAAATTAAAATATATGTGTGTGTGGATATGTATATATGTTTATGAATATGTATATGTGTATTAATATGTACATTATGTATATGTATAAGATAAGTATATGTACATTATATGAATATATATGTGTGCATGTGAGCCTATATGAATATGTACCTATGTGTATGGATATGGCTATGTGTGTGCATGCCTAAATGAATATGTATATATGTATATGAGTATGTATGTGGTATGTAAAGTGACCATCACATGATCATCTCCTTGACCCCTGCCCCAGGTAGGCCAAGCCTCCCGCCTGCACCCACACCACCCCAGGTCCCAGAGCCCCCTTCCTGCCTGAGAGCAGTGCCCTGCGGAGGCTTTGCCCTCCTGCATCCTGGGGGGGCCACACCAGCCTCTGCAGGACAAAGGTGTGGCCAGTATCCCCAGGACCGTCCAGCTTGAGCTGACTCTTCCAAGAGATTGTCACATCAAGTCACTCTGTCACTCAGATCGTCCTCACCCAGACCCTCTCCTCTGCTCCGTGCACTCCCAAACCCTTCCACTGCACATCTGAAAGCTCTTTTTGTTTCAAATTTGTACAGCTTTACTGGTATATAAGTAACATATAATAAGCTGTACGTGTTCAATTTGTGCAGTTTGATGAGTTTTGACATGTGTGTGCTCCTGTGAGGTCATCACCACGATCAAGGTCATGAGCATGTCCATTACACCCAAACATTTCTCATACCTCTTTGTGACCCATCACTCCCTCCCAACTTCCACCCTGCAGCAACCACAGATGTGTTCTCTGAAACTGTATTTTATATAATTTTATATAAATGGAATAATATACTATGTCCTTTTTGTTGTCTGTCTTCTTTTATGCAACATAATTATATTTAGATTCTTCAGTGTTATTTCATGTATAAATAGTTTATTCTTTGCTATTACTGAGTAGTATTCCATTGTGTGGATACACCCAAAATATGCTTATCCATTCACCTGTTGATGGACGTTTGGGCTGTTTTCAGTTGCTAGGTAGTACAAATAAAGCTTCTGTAAGCATTGTACACCAGTATTTCTGTGGAACAAAATTTCCATTTCTCTTGGACAAATACCTAGGAGTGGAAAAGCTGGACCACATATAGATATGTCTTTAATTTTTAAAGAAACTACCAAACATTTTCCAGAGTAGATGTACACTTTTACATTGCTACCACCAGTGTGTGAGAGTTCCCAAATCTTTGTCAATACTTATTACAATCAGTCTTTTAAATTTTAGCCATGATAGCAGGTGTGTGGTGGTTTCTCATTGTAGTTTCAATTTGCATTTCCATAATAATTATATACAGTGTATTTTCATTTTTATTTTTTATCTATATATCTTATTTTGTGAAGTGTCTGTCCAAATCTTCTGTCCATTTTAAATGAGTTGTTTGTTTTCATATAATTTATCAGTAAGAGGTCTGTATATGTACAAGTCCTTTGTTGGATATATATTTTCTCCCAGGCTGTGACTTGCTTTTTCATTTTCATAACCATGTATTGGTATTTTAAACAGCAAACATTTTCACTTTGAGGAAGTCAAACATTGATTTTTTTGTCTTTTATAATTTGTGGCATTGGGGTTTAAATTTCTTTAAATTTTTGCCAAACTCAAGGTCACTTGAGTTGAGGTCACTTGAGGTCACAAGCTTGTCTACTCTGTTTTCTTCTAGAAGTTTTATGGTTTTATCTGTTGCATTTGGGCCTGGGGCCTATTTCAAGTTGATGCTTTAAATGGTGAGAAGTAGGTGTTTACACTTTTGTTTTTGTTTTTATATGGCTACCAATTGCCCCAGGACCATTTGTTGAGGAGATTATCCTTGAATTGCCGTTGCACCTTTGTCAATTGATTATAGATATGTGGATCTATTTTGTAGTTTTTATTTATTTTATTTAATTTATCTTTTTTATCTTTATGCCAGTAACACACAGCTTTGATTAATGTAGTTTTATGATATGTCTTGAAATCATTTAGGATTTTGTCCTTTTTCAATGTTACTTTGACTATATTAGGTCATTTTCATTTCCATTTAAAATTTACAATTAGCTTTTCAACACCTAACAAAAAAGGCCTGCTGGGATTTAATTGAAATTGCCTTGAATCTATAGATCAATTTAAGGAGAACCAGCATCTTAACAATATCGTCTTCTAATCTAATCCGTTAACATAGTGTATCTCTCCACTTACCGAGATCTTCTTTTATTTTTCTCAGCAATGTTTTGCAGCAAGATATTACACATAAGATAAATGTCCATAATTAGGTAATTTGTAATGCATCCATGTTATATCAGGTAAGAGACAAGTTTTACTAGATAAAATAGAAAACTCAAATTATAATAGATTGAAAAGATTGAAGTTTAATTTTCTCTAACGTATAAATCTTGAAGGAGGCAATTCAAGGCTTGTACTGAAGGTCCATGATGTCTTAGAGGCCCAGGTCCTTCTAGATTTCTTCTCTTTCATTGTTGTCACAAGGCTCCCACCCAAGGTCAAAGAGACTGCTGGAACTACAGTCAGTGTGTCTGTAATACACACAGAAATTCAGATGGGGATGGCAACGGAGGGAAAACTGCTTAAGACACAGTAGTGAGGTTTAGGACACAATTCAGAAGCAAGCGGAATAGAGTGGGAATGAATAATGATTCCAAGAAGTAAAGGTAAAAGTGATGAGTGCAAATGACATGCATATAATGCATGACAAATGTATAACAGATACCGCCAAAACAGGGAACCAAAAGAACAGGACAAGTGTCAAGCTATAAATTATACAGAAATACGCAACAAGTTAGAAGAAATTTTTAAAATATATTCTTTAGGTTGAAAAGTCCACAGCAGCCACTGAAAAACAGACACCGAACATTTCACAAGTTACTGAAAAGCAAGGTAAAGAAGAAACCTTTAAACATCCAGACAAAAAAGACTAAGTCACCTGTCAGAGAAAAATATCAGACTGGCTCCAGAATAATTCCTAAAAACGTTCCATCCATCTGTGGAAAAATATCTACAGGTTTTCTAAGAAAGAATGTGACCGATAAATTTTCTACCAAACTGTCACTTAAATATAAAAGGATAGAACAGGAAGTATAAATGGACAGTAATAAAAGTAACTGCTAGAACAAAATACAAATGTCCAGCTTACTAGAAGCACACAAGTAAAACAAAACAACCACAAAAACAAACACAGATCAATTTAGTGGAAAACATGTTTTAAATAAGCAATAAAAATAGTAAATGTAACGTAAAAATCATGACAAAATACTAAAAGCATCCTCCATAACAATCAATGCAATTGAACTAATCTCATTTGTAAAATACAGACTCTCAAATCGAATCAAAAGGCAAAACCTAACATATGCAATACTGAAAAAAATTTAAAATAAAAAATAAAACCACCGAAAACGAAGTACAACTGAGTGAGAAGCTGGTAATGGTCTCGCCTGAGAAATGGGACCACCGTGAGACAATGACTTTTTCTTTTCCACAGATGACACTGTATATAAAAGGGTCTCAATTCAGTGTTTGCAAGAACTGGGAAGATACAGTTAATTAGTTAAAAAAGCAGAACAGAATAACAGGCATTGATGGGACCTACCTGGAAAAGGCATTTAAATTCAAATTATTTTTAAAACTAGGTGACCAAACGAAATGTTTCTGCAGGTCAGACACACAGGGTAAGAGTCTCTGATCCTGATAGTTTTATTCAAAGGAAAAAAAAGTCTTTACCTAGGAGGTAAAGTAAGGAAGTCAAATTACTGTTGGAGTGATGGGGGGCGGGAGAGAGTTCCGAAGGGGCCAGTCTGTGCGGGGCTTGTGGGAGAGCCAGTAGGACCGAGAAGAACAGGTCAGGCGTTAGCAGTGGTGGGCTGTGCAGAGGGCAGTGAGCAGAGAAGCTCAGCATGTAGTCACTGAAGTTCAATTCATGTCTATCCCATGGCACCGTGAGCTTCATATTATTACTTCTTTATCTGCCCCTGTGCTTTGTACTTGAAAGAGAGACCACCTAGAGTCACAGAAAATCACCAGCTTTGGAGCTGGATGAGCGTGGATTCAATCCCAACCAATTACTACCCACATTCACAACAGCTATGCTATTTGGCTTCGGCCAAGTACAGTAAGATATGTGAACTATTGAGGGCAATACTACATATCTCAACATTTATCCTTAGGACCAAAAGTCAGGCAAAGGCCAGGTCTCAGCCCTGGGTGCTGGCGGGCATCCTCTCTCCACGCCCCAGGCCCCAGCTCATCTCCCTCCCACTGCGTCTCTGCCCCCACTGTCCTTGGATTCAGAACTGTAAGACTTTCCTTCAACCTAGTAAAGCATCCAGAACAAGGGCCCACTATTAACTTGTGCACAGTTACCTTTGCAAGTCACTCAACCAGCCTTAGGAGCCCTGCAGTCAGACCTGTTTACCCTCCTGAATAACCACGCGTTCAAGAACACACATGGGTTCTGTCTGCCTCATCTGGAGGGAATGTTCTCACAGTCAGGACTGCAATAAGCAGAGTCGTATATCACCCTCCTCCCCTTGACATTTTTGATCCACTGCCACCCACCCACACCCAGAAGGACGACTCTACACTGCCAGCCACATCTAATTAAAAGTCATGGGGCCTAAAAGGTGTTTTGGAAACAAATGAGAAATCCATCTTAAAGAATTCTAACTCAAATACGTAACTAATGAGAACCTGCTGTATAAAATAAATAAATAAAATACAATTTTAAAAATTAAAAAAAAAAGAATTCTAACTCAACATGTTCTCTTCCTAAAAATTCCATCAGAAACTTTTTCATGAGTCGTCACCATGACATGAAAAAAATATCCACACCAGTGCCAGGTTCGCCCTGGGAGAATCTAATGCCCACCCAACTTTCAGTTAGCTGTACAGAAAGCAACAATTGGGCACCCTGGCCACCTCGTCATCCACGGAAGGTAACTCAGCCACCACTCTGGGACGTGCACTCACTCTGCTGTGCTGATCACCTCGCCCGAGAACACATGGACACCAGGGGTAAAAATCCCTGTGGCTTTACCTACAGGAAGCTAGAAAACCATCCCAGTAAATATGGTTCCATCACATCTTCAGGATTTTTTAAATCTTTTCTGCGACGTTCAGTGTTATCCACTGGAAATTGTTTTCAAATGCATTATCCATGGCATTAATTTACCACGATAAAGAAAACAGTTTTCACAATAATACTTTAAACTTAGACGGTAAGAAATTTTGAGCAATTGAGCCAAGTGTCATCCCGTTTGAAGCATACACTGTCATACTTTAAAGAGTTATATAGAATAACTTTTAAAATGACTAATCCAACAATCTAAGTTTAACTTAGTTACATTAGGTGAGAGGCACCACGTCCCATGGTAACTCTCTTGTCCCTGCAAGCATCCTGGGCAAGAAGTAGTGGAAAGGTCACGGGCTTTAGAGACAGACACAGACCTGGGTTTCACTTTCAGGGACCCATTAAGTAAGTAAGCTTGGCCAAGCGTCTGAAAACTCCAAGATGCAGTAAGATTATAAAAGTAGTTATGTAACCCCTACCCCATCAAAGTTGTTGTGGTGACAGATAGCTATGGCAGGGCATTTCACTGTCCAGCATAAGACTGACATGTTGATTTCCCTTTGTCCTCCTCTGGTTTTCTGTAGTTCACATCTGAATTTGGGAATGTGCTGTATTCTGAGGTCCCAGGGCTCTGGCGTATAAACTGCATGTAGGAACGGCACTTGCCCCAATGGGTTAGTGTGGAGAGAAAATAAGAACACATTATTAGGTATAATTCCTGGCACAGAGTAAGTGAGTCTGCAGAGTGAGTGAGCTATGATGACCACGCTTTTTCAAGGTTCTGTCTGACTTTTTGAAAGGTCAATATCTGTAATAGAAACAGAAAATGAAACTGTGGAAGAGATGCTATGAAAGGAACAGAAGGTGAGAAGTTACCAAGGGAAGAACAGAGGGAAAAACTATCCATGTTATGGAAAGCAACTAATTCTGACCAAGGTAGAAGACATGAGGGGAATAACTATTCAAAAATAGAATTTATCTTACTATACTCAGTGTTCTTCTCCATAACGGTGTTCATGCAGAAATGAAACAAGATACATGAAACTATTCATTAAGACTAAGGCCATGGGCTTCCCTGGTGGCGCAGTGGTTGAGAATCTGCCTGCCAGTGCAGGGGATACGGGTTCGAGCCCTGGTCTGGGAGGATCCCACATGCCGCGGAGCAACTGGGCCCGTGAGCCACAACTACTGAGCCTGCGCGTTTGGAACCTGTGCTCTGCAACAAGAGAGGCCGTGATAGTGAGAGGCCCGCGCACCGCGATGAAGAGTGGCCCCCGCTCGCCTCAACTAGAGAAAGCCCTCGCACAGAAACGAAGACACAACACAGCCAAAAATTAAGAAATAAATTAATTAATTTTAAAAAAAAACAAAAAAGACTAAGGCCATTATGCTAATCTGTTTCTTGCAAAACTTACACAGATATAGTGGACACATTTTCAAAACCAAAAATTGAAGCCCAGAATTAAGTAACACAACAAAATAGTTTATTTCTGGTAGTACAGTAAACTAAAAATTGCAAACAAATAATTCATATTTCATGAGTGCTTACACTGTTTCTAATACAAGAGTCTTAAAAATGCAATCCTTTCTTGCCTTTGAATACTCTCAACATAGTAGCATTCTTTTGAAAACAACAAAACTAGGTTATTTCTAATTCTAAAATAATTTGTGTGCTCTTTCTTTAACCTCATCTCAATATATCGAATAACAATGTAAAACCATCTCAGAAACATTCTTAGTTCACAAAATACTGTTCTTTGGGTATGTTCTTCAGGGTATTCATTTTCCCGAATATGAAAATACGTGTTAAAAACAAGTCACACGAATGCCAATTGTTTTTATGAGACACTTTATTTAAAAAGTCAGATATAAGTCATGGTTCAACCACAGCTAGTTATCTGTGTCAAAAACGAGCCCTTTAGACACTCTGAAGATGTGCCACTTTCTTCGAAAACGTGTACCATTTAACTGGAATACGCATCACCTCCTGGTTTTCAGCCCACCTTCCATCAATCACTCAAACCCAAGGAATTTTCCTCAACGCTGTCTGAACTATGTGTTTTTCCTGATGAGAAAATTCTCCTACATAGGTGAGGAATGGCATTCATTTACACACTAGGCCTCTAAGAGCAGAGCACACACACAAAACTTGGAGGGAAACGCAGCCTGCAGTGGGAGATCGGAGCCACGCACCCCCTGTCCCCGTGTGCGCTGGCCTCAGGGCAGCCCCGATTCCTACCAGAGAGACATCGTAGCTCTGTGTCGGGGGAGTGCTTTCTTGTCTCTGTAAAATGAATCAACAAAAATGATTTTAACAAAATCTTGGTCTTTGACAGGAAAATAGCTTGTCCAAATATTGCCGTAGAAATGGTATGTCCACTAGAGGGGTGGGATAGGGAGGGTGGGAGGGAGGGAGATGCAAGAGGGAAGAGATATGGGAACATATGTATATGTATAACTGATTCACTTTGTTATAAAGCAGAAACTAACACACCATTGTAAAGCAATTATACTTCAATAAAGATGTTTAAAAAAAAGAAAAAAGAAAAAAGAAATGGTATGTCCACGTTCTGCGGGAAGTTGCCTAAAAGAACATGATATAGTCAGAAATACTCTGGAAGCCCTATCTGGGCTGGAGGAGATTATTTGAAGAGCAAGGTCATGAAAGAAATCTGTTCTACACTTCATGTAATTTTTCAAACCATTTTTGGTCTGTCTTCTAGTCTATTATTAAGCAACATTACTAAGCAGAAAATAAGGCAGAATTCTTGCTTCTAGAAAATTAGGGGTAAGTTCAAAGCAATGAAAAAGGGTGAGGATGAAGCTACAATATGTAGCACCATCTGAGAAGGAGCTGGACAAAAGGTTATATAGATGGTGGTATCATTCGTTAAGGACCCGAAAGATACTCCCTTGGCCACCACCATCACTTGTCAACATCTCAACATCCATGTCATATTGGAAGCTCCATTTCCTAGAGAAGCTTCAGTAATCTGCACATTTTCTTAGCTTACTCAGCCCTCTTTTACCTTGTTTGTTGTTACCACAGAGATTATAAAAGGTGTCTGTAGAGCTTTTTTCAGCCTCCTGCACTGGAGGCCTGGAAATGTAGCAGCCCCCCGACAAGGCGAAAACATAAGCGTTAAATTCAACGTGGCAAAGACTGTGGAGCAGAGAAAAGAATCTGGGCTCCTGTTAGCAACATGAAGCTTTATCGTAAATCTTGGACTACCCCTCGCCAGTTTCTCATTACGTGATGCAAAAAGAAGGTCCAACTTTACCCAGGACTGTTTGGGGCCATGTGGTTTTTGCAAAACTCATACCCCTCTTGGGTATAAATAAATTCTAATCAGAGCCTCAGATCCCATATACATTAAATCAAGTAAAAATATTCGTTGAGCCGTGGGGACTTAGAATTTTGGTGGGCTGCAAGGAAGAATCAAGAGCGAAAGGCATGTAGGTATGCCCTCTACATGCAACCTGCTTTCAGTGGATTTTGGAGCAATACTGCTGCAGGGCCCAGTGTTGAGGCACTAAGTTGTACCTAATTGCATGCACACATACCTGCACCTGTTTAGCCAAGGATCTGGTAGATCCTTTCAATAGCTGGCCAGGAAAAAATCTCATTTTATATAAAGATGAGCAATGAAAAAGTAACCAGCTCAGTACCTAGACATTTAAATCTCAAAAAAAAAACAAAAAAAAAATCAGAGGAAAGAAAAAGGAAAGCATTTGATAGGTGAATAACACATTAACACATCAGAGGAGGTTTTGCTTCTGTTTTGAATAAAAAACAAGTTGCCTGAGACCATTGATTTTAAGTTAATGAGAAAAAGGAGATAAGCTACAAAATCACAAAGTTTGTTCAGATTTCTGAGGACACAAAGATATGCAAATGAACTAAAGTCTAGAAAGTGACAAGCCATTCACAGAAGGGAAGACACCCAAGAATGCTCGCATCCATGACAGAACGGCAAGACTAGGATGAATCTACCATGGATGAGGGTAAGAAGAAATAGCCAAATTTTTTACATCTGCATGTGAGCTGGATGGGCTAGATAGAATCCTGAATAGCTGGAGTCTTGAATCAATTCTGCTCCCAACTGCCAGCCATTCTCCATAGGCCTCCACTGAGCACTTCACTGGGTGCTGAGAGCAAAAGCTGATCAGGGAATGAGAGCTGAGAGTGAGCCCAGTCAGGTGTGCTGGGTCTCAGCCGGGTACAGGGAATCACTTTCAGAAGGCCAGAGGTGCACAAGAGAGCTGCAAGCATCCCTTCTTAGGTGTCCTGACACTTTCAAGATTGCAGGGCAACAGCTCAGATGTGAAACAGCTGAGACAGCCCCTGGAACCACGCCAGTGTTCAAATCCCAGGCTCTGCTGACCCATCGATCAAAATATGTAAGCCAGTAGTGAACTGAATCAAAGTGAAACAGCAACAAAACCCACACTGCACTGAATTACAGATCAGACTGGCTTATCCCCTCACTTCAGCCTGACCAAATAAGATCTTGCCTCTGGCTGGAGGTAAATATTATTTACTTTAGTCTCTACTATTCTTTTCTACAAAAATATCCAGCAGAAAATGGAAAATTACAAGACACATGAAAAAGTAAGGAAAAGAGACCCTTTTTTTTTTTTTTTTTTAAAGAGGGAAGTATGTGTTTATTTGATTTATGAAAACCTTCCCTTTCCTCTAAGGACACAGTATGCGCCTATGAATATAAAAATCTTAGATTCATAATATTTTTCATCTAAGCGATATTTTCATCATTTATCAAGACATACATAAGAAGAATCAGAATCTAAACATAAATTTCCACACTGGTAGACTGAAGGACAAAACTTGGAGATCCAAAAGGTAGAGGAGTGCCATTGAACGATTGTAATTAGTTCTCTGGTGGGTAAATCTGGGCATCTTAGCAGAGTTCACCAATCAATCTCAGTTATCAGAAAGAACACAGAAACAGAGGCAAACTCTAAAGAATATAAGACCCAGTTTAAAGAGGTCTTACCAAGCAAGAGTCAATTCTTTCTCTCTCAGTGAAAATAATATAAAAGTGTATAGGAAGCATGAAAAATAGAAGAGAATACTGCCCATAATCCCAATACTTCAGCATTATAATTGTTGTATTTGGGTGCTTCTTTTTAATAACAATAGAAATAACAATAATTGATTACAATCCTTTATTTCACAAACATTTACCAAGCATTTATCTTGTGCCAGAGACTGTGTTAGGTGCTGGCAAACAAAGCAAACCTCTCCCTGGCCTTACGTACCTCATATTCCAAAGGGAAAGCAGACATTGAACAACTAAATATATACTTACTGGACAACAACTGGGATTGATAACATGAAAAAGGTCCTTAAAGGCATTATAAGGACCTGTGTCCTTTACCATCTGAATAAAACAACTCAAGCTCCTTTGTGCATTAGGCTGAAAATCCTGTCTCTGCATGAATATTCCCAAGAAGTCCTGGGGCAGGTGCTTACAAGTCATGGTTGTCTCCTACCAGCCCAAGTTTCCTCTATATTCCCTTGGGCCTCCTCATCAGCTCTTCTAATGCTACTCCAGCTCTCTCTGGTTGATTTTGTAGTAACCACAAGAGGGGCCCTTTATTCTTCAAGGTAGCATTTATAGTACAAGTCTAGCTAAATTAGTCACTAACATGGATCTATTAAAAATTTTATTTTATTTTTTTCTTTGTAAATAAATTTTTATTGGTGGCAAGAATATTTCATTGAATGAGTATATCAAAATTTATTTAAGCATTCCCTTACTGTTGGGCAATAAATAAGTTTCCAATGTTTTTTGCAATTATAAATAATGAGAAAAAAACCTAAGTATTCAAATCTGTGTTTATAGAGCTGACAATTTCTGTATGATAAATTCTTAAAAGTAAGGCATTCTCTTACACATTTTCAACAATTTCTCTGGGTAGCTCAGTGAGTCTATTGTTTCATTCTCCTGACAAACTCAGTTGTTTTTTTTTTTCACACACACACACTGTATTTTATTTTTACAAGAGATAAATAGACTGACACCAAGCATTGTACATGGATGACCACAACAAAAGCAACAATGATTGCAATTACCAAACATGAAACACACTCATACTATGTCATAATATTGACATTCAGTCCAGTAATCCTCCACTGTAACAGCTCCTTTACTTTGCAGTGAAAATTGATTTGTATATTCTTTGCCTCTGAGTCCTTGTGGGATTTTTTTTTTTAATTCAAACAAAAAGTCACAAAAATTATACTCATCCTCATCAGTTCACTCAGTCCCATGTAATTAATTTTTTTTTTTTCATCTTGGTCTTTTGTTAGCACTTTTATGAGTTCATCAGTTTTTCATTAGAGTTCTGAAAATGCTTATTCATTCAGTAAAATGCTTATTCATTCAGTTCAGCAGTACAGTCAGTTATCAGAAACCTGTACTTGTCAGAGTCTTTTCCATGAATTTCTTGAAGATGAAACCCTTTTATAGGAACATATTTGCAAAAACATCAGAGTACACCCAGAACTGTCTGTAAATGACAAAAGACTTAAAAATGACCACGGTTAAAGATTTGATGAAAGTTCTTAATAATGCAGTTGACAAGAAAATTAGTTATTTCTGAGATATACATTTTAAAGTAATAACTAGGATTATGACTTATAACATTATACCAGAACATATAAGATTTTTAGAAATTTCATGTAATGTCTGAAACATTTATATTAACATATTTCCATACAAATAACCCAATGAAAGTTTAGTATTAGTTGTTTTGTTTGTTTGTTTGTTTTTATACTGCAGGTTCTTATTAGTCATCAATTTTATACACATCAGCGTATACATGTCAATCCCAATCGCCCAATTCAGCACACCACCATCCCCACCCCACCGCAGTTTTCCCCTCTTGGTGTCCATATGTCTGTTCTCTACATCTGTGTCTCAACTTCTGCCCTGCAAACCGGCTCATCTGTACCATTTTTCTAGGTTCCACATACATGCGTTAATATACGATATTTGTTTTTCTCTTTCTGACTTACTTCACTTCACTCACTTCACTCTGTATGACAGTCTCTAGATCCATCCACGTCTCAACAAATGACTCAATTTCGTTCCTTTTTATGGCTGAGTAATATTCCATTGTATATATGTACCACAACTTCTTTATCCATTCGTCTGTTGATGGGCATTTAGGTTGCTTCCATGACCTGGCTATTGTAAATAGTGCTGCAATGAACATTCAGGTGCATGTGTCTTTCTGAATTACGGTTTTCTCTGGGTATATGCCCAGTAGTGGGATTGCTGGGTCATATGGTAATTCTATTTTTAGTTTTTTAAGGAACCTCCATATTGTTCCCATGTTTTTAAAAAAAAGGAAATTGTCAATAAACTCAGAAGTTTTAAAGAGTTTTTAAGAGTCAGAGACTTTAAAATGGCTATGTTAAAAATGCTAAGGTATCCAGTGGAAAAAGAGAGCATGTATAAGAGACAGCTAAACTCAGCAGACACATGAACACATGAACTCAGCAGACACATGAACACTAGAAATTAGAACCAGTTTCTAGAATGCTAGATGTTAGAAACAAAACAATTAATGATAAAGAATTCATTAGATAAGTTTAATAGTAGATTGGATGCTGCAAAGGAAAGAATCAGTGAATCAAAGACAGGTCAATGAAAAGAATCCTAACTGAATAAAAGGGAAAAATAGTAGAGGAAAATCAGGCAGGAGCAAACAATATTTGTGGGACAACATCAAACATGCAAATAATTGGAGTCCCAGAGGAAGAGGAGAGAGATAATGCAACAGAGGAAACCTATCAAGGGACAATAGCTAAGAACGTCCCAAAATTGGTGAAAAACACTAACTCGCAGATACAAAATCCTCAGCAAACCCTAAGCAGGATTAATGCAAAGAAAAATAAACCTAGCAACATCATAGTAAAACTGCTGAAAACAAAAGATAAATAACAGATCTTAAAAGCATCAGAGAAAAAAGTAGTGTAAAGTGATATAGGTATAGCACAATATATAATAGTGATGTGAATGACGTCCAGCTTCTCACCAGAAAGAATGGAGGCCAGAAGACAAGGGAATGACCAAAAAACACCCACAGTATATAAACAAACAAACAAACTGGAATTCTATACCTGGTAAAAATATTATTCAAAATTGAAAGTGAAATAAAGATAGTCACTGACCAAAACTGAAAGGATTCCTCTCCAGCAAACCCATCCTATGAGAAATGCTAATAGAAATTTCCCAGACGGAACTCCAGATCTGAAGGAAAAGGTGAAGATTACCAGAAAGGGTAAATATTACATCATACATTGATGGTTTAAACCAAAAATAATAACCATTTGTGAGAGAGATACATATGTATGTGTGTGTGTATATATATATATATATATATATATATATATATTATAAAGTGATAAAGAAGAATAAAGTTGGAGAGCTTACACTCCTTAAATTCAAGAATTATTATAAAGCAAGGCAGTGAGGGGCTTCCCTGGTGGCACAGTGGTTAAGAATCCACCTGCCAATGCAGAGGACATGGGCTCAAGCCCTGGTCCGGGAAGATCCCACATGCTGCGGAGCAACTAAGCCCGTGCGCCACAACTACTGAGCCTGCGCTCTAGAGCCTGCGAGTCACAACTACTGAGCCCACGTGCCACAACTACTGAAGCCTGCATGCCTAGAGCCCGTGCTCTGCAACAAACGAAGCCACCGCATTAAGAAGCCCGCGCACCACAACAAAGAGTAGCCCCCGCTCGCTGCAACTAGAGAAAACCCGCGCACAGCAACAAAGACCCAACGCAGCCAAAAAATAATTAATTAATTAATTAAAAAGCAAGACAGTGAAACACTGGCATAAAGATAGGAAAACAGATCAATGGAACAGAATAGAAAGTCAAGCATAGACCCATACCTGTATGGCCAATTAATTGTCAACCAATGTAGAAAGGAACTTTTTTTTTTTTAACAACCGTAGGTGGAACAACTAGACATCTCCATGCAAAAAAAAATGAAAAGTAACCCCCTACCTGATTCCATACTCAGAAAAAAAAATGTATGGTACAGAGCAAACCTAAGTATAAAACTAAGAACCACAAAAACTCTAGAAAACTTAGAGAATATCTTCACAATTTGGGGTTAAGTAACAAACTCCCTCACCACCTCCGACACCCATCCCCAGGCCTGGCACATAAGGTGTATTCAACACAGACTTGTGAAGGGAGGGAGGGAGGGAGGGCCGGGGGGGAGGGGCTTGGCGACAGCTGCGCGCGGAGGTTTGGGGAGACCCACTACCTCGCTGCAGATGTTCTGCAGGCCCATGAGCAGCTCGTACTCTTTCACGGTCCAGTCACACCTCAGCATCTTGGTCGCTGCGCCCTATCCCCGCCTCCACCTCAGCATCCAGCCTCAGGTCCTTGTAAGGCAGGGTAAGCCATGTCTCCGCTGCACACCGTCATCAAGGTATCAGATGCCTCTTGGGATTCTAACAGCTCACCAGACCTTTCTCCTAGTACCATGGCAGGCACCTCTGTGCATCCTGCGTGACCCTCCGTGGTCCCACATGATTAGACCAGGGAAGCGTGCCTGACTTGCTTTGCTGGGCCAAGCACACGGGAGCAAGTAGGGGCTCCACACTCAGATTTCCTGGGAGCATCTCTTATCCCTCCACTCGCTGGCTGTATGACCTTGGACAAGATACTATACTTCTCTGTACCTCCACCTGCTTTTCTATAAAAAGAGGAGAGGTTTCTTAGGAGGTCAAAGTGACACAAGCAATGTACTTAGAACAGTGATAGGCACATAATAAGCACCCAAAATGATAGCTGTTATCCTCTCCCAGGAATTTAAAACTGGGAGCCAGATCGGAGAGCTTTCTCTGGGCTGGCTGGAACTAAGTGATGTGTGTTTGGGTGCCGGAAGCGAGCATTCTCTACCATGTGGATTTTTAGTGGGATCTATTGGGGAGGGAAGTTTGGGAACCTTTATGAGGCCTTAGAATTGAACAATTGTCTTTTCGTTTGATGTCCGGAGGTTTTTACACCTAAGTCAATGAAGATCCTGGTGAGTCAGCCGTAAACCCTTCTTCTAAGTGGAAAAAGGGCAGTAGTGAAAGGTTGGGAAGCGGGACCCTCCACCTCAAGGCCCTTCTCAAGCAGACCAGCTTTAGGAAAGAGGAAACATGGGATTGAGGATCTGGGAAAATGTGTCCATTCAAACTTTCACCAGAGAAAGACGCTCTGCAGAGAAAACAGGTGTGGATGCTCCTTTGCAGCCCTTATACCATGGATCGGACGTCTTACAGGCCCCCTTCCCCTGCATTCACCTATGGGACATTGCACCTTCTCACATGGAAGTGTCCAGCTGTAGGTTTTGTTTTGCTTTACTTGTATTTTTGGTTTTCTAAGGGATTTTGCTATTCCCATTAATAAATGTCTTTGTAATTACAGTGCTTTCTTGTTTTTATTTTTATTTTTTTAATAAATTTATTTATTTTATTTATTTTTGTCTGCATTGGGTCTTTGTTGCTGCGCACGGGCTTTCTCTAGTTGCGGTGAGCGGGGGCTTCTCTTGTTGCGGAGCACAGGCTCTAAGTGCATGGGCTTCAGTAGTTGTGGCGCGTGGGCTTCAGTAGTTGTGGCTCGCCGGCTCAGTTGTGGCTTGTGGACTCTAGAGCGCAGGCTCAGTAGTTGTGGCGCACGGGCTTAGTTGCTCCGTGGCATGTGGTATCTTCCCCGAGCAGGGATCGAACCCGTGTCCCCTGCGTTGGCAGGCGGATTCTTAACCACTGCGCCACAAAGGAAGCCCCCTTTCTTGTTTTTAAAGCCAAATTTTATTTTAAGAAGAATAATGTTTGCTAACACACGTCTTCTGTCCGTCCATGGTAGACAGTAATTACAGGTTAAAATGCAGGGAAGGATAAAAGGGGGGTAAGCTGTCCTCTATCTATTTGTGGCCATCCTCTGCTGTCTCTACTGTCACCCAGGCTCAGATGCAGCGCCCCTCCCAACAATGTGAAATCCTCTTCAGATGCTGTCATTCCAATAACTTCTACTTCTCCTTTCCCTGGTGGCCTCTTTCCCTCCTCTTGTGTGACACAATCCTTTTCCTTTGTATGCTGTTGATGAAAATTCCTGGTGTCTTACAGTTTAAGTTTCTTCTTGTTGATAGATTTCACAGCATTTTTCAACTGGCCGATAGGACAAACTGAGGCTCTGATGTGTGCTCAGGATAAAACAGATCCATTTTAACACCACCCAGTTTTTTCTTTCTCCACCTTGACAGATAAGGAACTTGAACTTCTGGAGAGGTAACTAACTTTCCTGGGGTTCCACAGCAAGGGAGGCAAATGGACACTCATATCCAGGCCTTTTGTACCAAGTTGCAGGCTCCTTGTGCTATGCGGCTGCCACTGCCCCACTGCATAGCTGAAAAGACGCTATTTAGTATATTAAAATATGAACTCCTTGAATTTGAACTCTGGGTCACCTTTAGAAGCTCAACCATGTCAAAGCCCTAAGTAGAAGGTCCCTGGGGTCAGGACTGTGTGACTCCATCTCCCCGCAGCCCCCAGCGTGGGGCAGGGCCACGTCCCCCGGCGGTGCTCCTGGGAGCAACTCCTCAATAAGCCGCAGCATCCGAGTCTCAGTGGACCCAGGCTCCTCTTCGTCTACAGGTCAGTCATTGCTCATTAGCGCTCTGTAAGGCCTGGGAAAGGACGGGCGCTGGGGAAGGTCCTCGGAATATAGTCCCAGCCTTCAGAGAGCAGTCAGGGTGATGGAGGAGACAGACAAGCTTCCTGGGAAACACCTGCACTACGGGATCCCGGGATTGCAGCGTGTACCATCTACCCCTCACCTCCTTCACTAAGGCCCCTCACCCTTCTCCAGTAGACCTCACGCCTGGGGCCAAACCACTGAGGCCAGTTTACTTCCCAGTCCTACCTGGGCAGTGGTTTTTTAAAAAATATTCTTCCAATACTTTTATACCAAGAAATCTTCTGATCTGGGGTATTTCTATATGAGTTGCAATAAAACCTAGTAGGAATAAAACCCAGAAAAACTTTAAGTGGCAAATAGTTTACAAGAAGCACGTCCCACTTGGAAAGCAGGCACAGACACACTAAAAATACAACCCTTTACACTTACATTCTAAGTTTACACTCTTTTAGAAAGCAGAGGTTCAGAATATCAAGCTTGAACCAGTAGGATTAAAGTAAGGATTCTGCCACTAGATGGAGAAATTGCCCCAGTCTAGCACAAGTGTGGTTCTGGCTCGCTGCTGGGAAATCTTAGCTGCAGGAAAGATATTTACAAGTGCCATATTGTTTAAATGACTGTGGCAACTACACCTTACATTTATAAACTGTAACATTTTGTCAATTCATTTTATGTATTTTTGCTTGAATGGGGTAGACATCCCATATTAATCTTTATGGCATCTGTATGTTCTACATTCTGTCGTTACCATATTCATGATTCAGTGCTGACTATTTAACTCTCTTGAAAATCTTTTAACATGGTTTGCATTTTGTGGCAATTAGCATTGAGTAAATAAATATATGCAAATTTCACTTCCAGTCCTGCAACTGATTAGGTAAAATACTAAAGTCTGGAACAGACTGAAAAGCTTCTCCAGGACAGTCTTAACCACCAGCTATAACGAACAGCAAAATCTCATTCCAAAAGAGGAGAAGTTTGAATAATAACTAGACCAACCAAATTTTGCACATTGCCTTTATTTTGCAGAAAATGCTTTCTGCTGATTGCCTTTGGCTACATTGTCAGAAGAAAAATATAAACAGTTGTAGGTTTAACAGTACAAGAGATTAGCTACGTATGCGTAAAACAAGCACATTCTAGTGGGCAGAGCTGGACATTTCCACTTTAACTACAATCTGCCGTCCTCAACTATGATTTAATTCTGTCTTTCACAGCTCAGCTCCAACTGTGACCCCTGCCACAAAGGGGACCTGAAGGCTACTTGAAAGCAACAAGGAAGAGAACTAAAAGTGTGCTTTTTATCTCACTAGAGTAGGACCAGTGGAGTTTACATATTGATGTGCCAGAGTCACCTACGTGTGGTACGAGAAACAAAGTTTCTGCATGCTAGCAAGTCATTTTTACTGTGAATCACGGCGAGTTAGGCCAACTGCATTGCTTCCACACTTGAATTCGCCTGCAGCACACGAGGACCCAGGACGGCACTGCCACCACCGAGGATGAACAAAGGTGGTGTCAGTGGGAGGATGAACAAAGGTGGTGTCAGTGGGAGGATGAACAAAGGTGGTGTCAGTGGGGCTCTCGATAAATAACAGAACGTGTATTCTCCTCTTATTTAAAGTGAGGTTAATAGGCCTTATTCCCTTCCCCCGCCCCATGAGCCTACCAATCAAATCAAGACTTGCTGCCACGAGAAAGTCATTGCATCTTTAAGACACAGGCTCCGGCTCACATGGACGGAGGTGACACGGGCGTCCACGAGGCTAGGAGGCGGGCTTGGGCGGAGGCATCGTACTGGCTGTCAGCAATATCTGTGGCCGTGGAGGCCCCATCGTACAGTGGGGATCCCGAGGAGGAGGGAGCCGAGACTGGGTGGGCGAGAGAGGCAGAGTGGGTAGAAGAGCCTCGAAAGAACTGGGCTCCCAGCCCGTTGGACATCCCTGCCGTCTGGGCACCGGGGGTGATGGTGCCGTTGCTCACGGACCACAGGCTGGGGTACTGACTGAAATGGAAAAACGGAGAAGCAGACGAGTCAGAGACCTGGGAAGGGGCTCCAGATAAGCTGCAGGAGGGGAAAACAAACCCCCCAAATCCCACTCCTGATAAGTGGGTTATATGGCAGCTTTCTTTCAAACGGGCCACTTCCTCTGCGTTATTAAACCACACTCTGACGTGCCTAGAAGTTATTGTCTCATGTATTAACAATGAACAAAATCATTGGGACAAAATCAATAGCTAAAAAGGCTGCTGACGTAGACATAGCTCCTGGCAGAGCAAAATACTCCAGCTTTGCGCTCATGTTCAGAATCCAAAATTCTCAGAAATACTGAATCAGATGTTTCAGAGGATGTGCTTAAGCATCTGTTAACTAGCATGTCCCCCACCCTGCAGTGATTCCTTCGAGCAAGACGACAGGCTTCTCAAACACCGAGTGGTGGGGGGTGAGCATCCAGGGGCTGCCGGACGGGCACCACATCTCAGCACGCGTTAGTCAGCCTGACCCACGGCAGAAAGAAGTGCACCAGCAGTGAGACCAGGAAGCAAACCCCAATTAATTAGCTTTATCACGTTAGCCTTGTTCTGCGACCGCCTCTGAGGCCCTGTTTCCCCACCTCTGAAAGAAGGAATTGGAAATGGGTATTAAACCCCCCAGTCTGGGAACACAGGCTTGAATAGCATTACACTAGGCTACAATTTTGTTTCAGGAAAATGTCTCTCTCTTATAGTAGAATCCTTTTATAAATGAATAATGAGACCGTACGCTGCCGTGGGCTATACAGTTTACCAAGCCATGTCCTGCACTTCAGATGCACTTGAACGTGCAAACAGGCCTGAGTTAAGTGAAGTAGGTTACCATCCCCATTTTACAGATGCGAAGAAACAAGGCTCCAAGATGCACTGACATCCTCTAACATCCTCGGTGGGGGGGGCCTTTGTAACCTACAGATCATCCAATTTACAGCAGTTTTCTAGGTACCTTCACAGCCCTGGAAAAGCTTGCTGATTATGTATTGCTTGCTTTATTTTTAACAGTAGACAATTAGATTCTTATTTTAAAGGAATTGTTTTCTAAAAATAAAGAATTAAGATCTTAGGCAAATAGCGATATTCTATACACAGAAACTGCATTGCTTTTGAGGTCAAGATGCCTTGTCTACAGACTCAGTCTGCTGTAAGCCAACTTGTCCAATCATTTAATATCTTTGAGCCCATTTCCTCATTAGAAAATGTGGACTAACCTCTAGCTTTGTTATTTTAGTTCTCTATTAGCATAATCCTATGAAGAAATGCAATACATTTACCGACCGGCTTGATTTCTTTAAGCCAATCTCCCTCTATATAATTTTCAAGTTAAGAAAATAGTCATCATTCTTTACAAGTTACCCAGCATATACGTTAAGAACATTGATTCTATATCCACAGAAATCCAACAAAGCTATTTCCTTAATTTAAACCCGCCTGTCAAAAAAGGTTCTGGAAACATTTCTGCAACATTCACCTACTGACCTCAATAACCCTGTAAAGACAGGCTGAGGCTGGGGTTACTTAGTACCCTTTTCTTGAAGAAACAAGGCTCAAGAGACTTGTCCATCACAAGAACTAGTAAATGGCAAAGCCAGGATAGGGTCCCTGGTTCCCTTCCATTACAGCCCAGCTCCCATCCAGCCTGAGGGAGCAACTGGTCTTCCCAGAGAACAGGCTGAAGCAGGAACTCACAGCAGTCATGTAACCTGGGGTCCCCGGACACACCTGGCTAAATGGTCAAGTTATAAACAAAAACCCAACACCCATAAGTGAAGGGCAGAATAGGGGCCAGTGAATGAGATGGCATGAAGTCATAGGCACTCAGAGTTCCCAGGACAGTTTGCATCATTCCCCAGACATACATTACCTAGAGCCTGTAGGAGGACCAGTATTCGGACTCATGGGGAGCATGCTGGTGTGGGCAGGCATTCCAAGGCTGGACCAATTGTCGTGGGGTGGGAGCATGGACAAACATGTAGATGTATTGTCAGAATAGGCTACGGGACGTAAGAAAGTGTCATTACTGATGGGATCTTCCAAGAGTGACAAAATGCATTGAAATACTACCAATAGCTGGAGCTACCCAACACTGAAAACAAAATGTGTGCGATATTAAGTAGAGAAAACAGTCCACTAGCCTGCTAAATTGGTCATCAAAGGCTAATACTTATTGTCAAATGTATATATTTGAATATATTCCAGTACCCAGGCTTTTTCTTTATCATTAGATCAATAGCTGTCCTGTAGAAATGGAATCCTGCAATCACATGATTGAGGATTAATTATCTTTAAAAATAAAATCAATGTAATTTTAACTTGTCTTTTCCCCAAAGGATTATTTCTTAAGAATTAAAAGGGCTTTAGAAACCAGGCAAAATTTAAAATATGATCTTCTAGCCTCTGGTTGGACAACTATTTCCTTCCCAAATAAGCTCCTTTCATTTCAAATCAGCTTTAATTGCTTCATTGTTTTATGGTGTTCATTAGCTTTTTCCCTCCTTTTGGAGCCAGACAAAATGAAGTCTGGGCATCCATGGTGTTAGAGAGAATTAGGTCCAGGGATCTTCATGGTCTGGCCCGCTGATCACAAGACTCAAGCCTGCACCAGGGTCGCCTGGGGGTTTGTTAAACCACCAAGTGCTGGGCCCACCCCTAGAGCTTCTGATTCTGTAAGTCTGGGGGCTTTTCAGATGATACTGGGGCTGCTGACCCGGGTGCCATACTTGGAGAAACACACGTGTGTCAGTCAAGCTAGTAACTCGAGTGCCTGGCTGGCCCGACATCATCACTTTCGAAGGGTTCATAAAATATCCAAACCTGGGCACCTAGACACGGGCCCATAGTCCTGGAGTAAGGATGCTCGAGCAATAACGGTCACATTCAGCCCCAAAGGCGCCCTGGACTGTGGTCGAGCCAGCAGTAACGTGGACATGAAAAGAAGGTCCCTCTTGAGCCGATAAAGGGCCTGCTCTCTGGAGCCCTGCAGACTGCCTTGCCCTTTCCAGAGGTCTTCCGGCCACCCCCAAAGCCCGGGCCTACTTCCGCTCAGGACTTACTTGGAGAATTGTTCCGATGCGCGTAAGGGCTGGGGTAGGGGGCTGGGCGGTGGTTCCTCAGGGCCGGGTACCTTTCACAGCCGTGCGTGGAGGGAAGAGAGAGGGGGCCTCCAAACTGAGGGTGAGGGGTGGCAGGTGGACACAGGGTGCTGGTTCCAGGAATCAACCACCCCCCTGCTGTGAGAGAAGAATGCTGAGTACCTGACTTTTGCATCACTTCCATTATGTAAAGGACAGGAGGGGAATCCCCCAGAGGTCCAGTGGTTAGGGCTCCGCACTCTCACTGCCGAGGACCCGGGTTCACCCTGGTCAGGGAACTAAGATCCCACAAGCTGCGCGGCATGGCCCCCCAAAAACCCCAAAACACACAAACAAACAAAAACTACTAAAAGACAGGAGGGCAGAGGCCAGGAAGTGGTGGATCTTTTGCTCAGGACCCAGCGGAGTCTTCAGGTGCCACAGGCTGGCCAAGGTTTCGAAACCCACAGAACAGCCGAAACCCTGGGAGACTGACCCCGACCTCAGCCAGCCCTGAGGCCTCCTCAACACCCCCAGAATCCTCCCGGCCTCTTACGGGATGTTCTGTTCCCCCAGGCAGGTTACCTTTCAGGGCCTAACTGCTGAGCTTGAATATAACGTAAAAAGAGACAGAATTCAGATTCAGAGCCAGGCGCATTCAGGACACACAGGGCGAGCCGTGCAGCGGAGCCCCTCCGTCCCCCTCCTCCCACCCCACACTGTCACACGGAGGGGCTCCTGCCCTGGCTGGAGGGGCACCCATGTTCTGCTTTAGGCCCACACTCTCCCCGCCTTACACATCAATCAGAAAACTGTTCCAACATTGCCCTGCCCTCCTCTAAAACTCCAATTTCTTCTCCATTTCCTTTTTAACTTTAAAAAGAAATCAGAAAAACAACCACTAGAGGACAACCACTCTGGCTCCAATTCCCAAACTACAAACAATTCTTCAGACAACATCCAAATGAGGGGAAGGTCCAGATGCGGCCACAAAGCTTGGGCTCCATCACTTGCCAGAGCAGTTGTTCATATTCTGCTCTATGACGCGGCAGCCCATGAGCCACTTAGGGGAGCTGTTTGTTAAATTAGTCCATAAGATGACAAGAAGGAGGGAAGGAAGAAGGAAGGAAGGGAGGGAGGGAGGAAGAAAGAAAAATAGAAAAAGAAAGAAATACACACAGTTTGAGGAGGCGGCCGTGCCGGTCCCTCCAGACCCCTGAAGTGAGCAGCCAACACTAACTTTCCTCTCTCCGGGTCCCCTCCCTGCGTGGAGAGGAGGCCTAGACACAGCCCTTCCTCCTAACAGACTCTGCTGCAGACCTGCATCACTTCGCTGGCTCATGGAACTCCTAAAGGAAGCTAGACTTAAAGCAGACCTTCCCATCCTACGCTCCACTGTTTCCAGCATGAGCTGATGGGCCATTCCCAGAACCGAAGCAGGCTAAGGGGAAAAACCACATGTGATCGTAAGCATCGTTCCAAACATGGTCCTTCAGTTTTCGGTCATTAACAAAAAGAGAAACCATCTCATAGTGGATATAAGAGCCGGGCTCTCCTCTTGCCCAACACAGCAGGGTGTAAACACCCATCAAGGTGTCAGCCATCCATCCAGGCCATGGTTGGAGCTGCCTTGAAGCACAGCAAAAGAACCCCAGTAAATTCTCCCCAGGCTTCTCTGTCAGGAGTCCTGTGGGCTGGGGGGACCTCTGCAAGCCCCAGATGGAGCAGGGGCTGAGGGCCAGGTGCCCTGCACAGCAAAGGGCACCGTGCTCCCCAAGCGCACCCAGGAGCTCTGTCTGCTCCATCCCCAGCTTCCAGCTCCCAGCAGGCTAGCCCCGAAACAAGGCGCATCTGGCCAGAGCGCAACAAACCGTACATGGGGAGTGCCCAGATTGCTGGCTGTCTCCAGGTTCTTCCATCATGTCCTTGTGATCGCTTCTGCCAAAGAAGTGCAGCGAATTGTCAAGGAGGACATTCAGAACCTAGTATTTGCAGCAATAGTTCATCTTTCTGCACACTTCTTTGCTCAAAGGGTATAGTTAGAATTCTCTCACCTTTCCTTTGCATCAAGGAAAGCTTTTGCAAATGGATTGTATTTAATTTTAAGAGCTGTGATCTGAAAAACAAGAAGTTGCGTTTACTAGTATGTTGCTCATTCGCCAGAGGATTTAATTTGGCACCAAGAAATCAGGAACCACCAGCACCCCCTTTAAACATTCAAATATAATCAGATTTATTTCCAGGTACATTTTTCTATTTGGATCTGAAGTAGCCGAGTAATCATCATATTTTATAAAGAAGAGCACAATCATGAAAAGCTTTTAAGTGCTGATTTTCCGAGTGGAATTCACAATGAGTTTAACCTACTGCTGACAATATTCTGTGTGCATCAACCAAACAAACAGGGCTCAAAACATAACCCGGGTCTGCTTAGGAAGAGTGACTGCTAGCTCTAGTTGGCAGTCAACACTGACAACTTGACCAGCTAATCACAAACCGTCTGTACTTTGGGGTCAGACTTAGATATGGATTTACAGGCACTAAACTGTATTCTGTATCTAGTTGACTCTTCACACCACAGATTTGGAGGGATGCCCCCAACCCTTTTAGGAAGATTCCCAGAGTAAGGAGAGGTCCCCCCCTTTCTATGAAGTCCTGTTCTTAAATTCTTACAGTCCTTTAACCTAAATGTTTTATTCATCTTTTCATTTTGAGCCTTTAGTGGATGCTTCGAGTTTTGGACACTTTTATGGAAAACTAAAGGGGAAAGCGCTTGAATGAGTACTTATTTTAAAACTTTTCTCCCGCTGTCCCAATTTTATAGTTACGGTAAATTACTTGAAAAGGCATTAATTATCAGTCTAAAAGTACAATAATCACACAGGCTCTTGGCATTCGCGGGAATCTCCAGCAGAGCAATCTACAGACCGATGGCTGCCCGCGCCCCTCTCACCTCTTCGTTCTGATAAGCGGTCACCGCTATGAACTGGGTCTCCGGGAAGCAGTGGCTGGCGATCATGCGCTGCGGACCCCCAACTCTCACGATGTGGATTCGAGGCTCATACTTATGTAAGGAGTTCAACATGATCTGAGACACATAAACACGGGAACGGTGATCATCAAAGTCCTACCGTTAAGACAACAAAACATCCATATGTCCTGCTGAGGAGGAGAAAAATACATGGAAGATGCAGAAAATCCTGCAGCTCACAGGAAAATGTCTTTACTGTTGAAGTTGGTAGGTTTCCCATTAGGTGCTGCTCTCACGACTAGCTTGGAAGAGGAATGTGAGATGCTGCACACCATTAAAGGCAATGAATGCCCATCACGAAATGCTTTGACCTGGTAGAGTAAAGTTCTAAGGCTTCCAGGGCAGCTGCAGACAGCTTTAAATGCCTGAGCGAGATCGCAGCTTACGGGAACACCGGGTCTCCCAGTAACAATCCCCAGGTAAAGACGTTCTGTAGAGAAGGACAGATTTACAAGTTTGTTCAGACTCCACGCAGTAAATATGTGGACATATTCAGCTCTAAAGCGACCGTTGACTATCAAGACTGATATCTTCTCTACCCCTAGGAAAGTTGAGGGCTAGGACGCAAAAGTTCCGCCAAACTTGAGATCTGCCTGAGTGCTCAAAGGGGAGGCTTTGCGCCCTCTCCCCGCTCTCCAGGCCTTGGTGTTACCGTCGTCAGTTTACTATAAACAACACTGCAGGCTGAACTGAGGAAGGCAGATGTCACCTCCGTGCACGCAGCGCCCTTCCAAGGCTCCCCGGGGACAAGGTGCAGAGTCTCGGGGCCCCTCCTCGCGTCGTCCGCCGCCCCGTCCCCGCACCCCATCACACCTACCTGGCCCCCTCCATTGAGCTTGTTGGTGAGCTTGACTTTGCTGAAGGAGACCGGCGCCTTCATCCAGTGCGCCCCGAAGTTGGGCGAGTCGGGATGGATGTAGACGCAGCTGGGCGCCTGCGGCTCAGGCTTGCCCCCTGGCACCCACTCCCCGTTCACGTACTTCCAGCGGTGGTTGTCGGCCGCCACAAAGTCCAGCAGGAAGGAGTACATGGCGTTGGGGTCCAGGCCGGACACGTTCACCTTCAGCACCGGGAACATCCTCCTGGAAAGGAAGGAGCGCAGCTGGAGGACCCCGGATCTGACCCGTTAGAACGAAGAAGGCAGGGGCATCTGCATTTGGAGCAAAGAGGAGCCCCCTTGGGACCTTACAAAGGGGACGCCCGAGCTCCCCCCTTCCCCGGACTCTCCTAGATCCACAGGCGCCCTCCTCACTACCCCCCGGCCTCCAGAGGCGGGGCGGGAGAGGACCTGGCGGAGGGCTGCAGCACCCGGGTCCAGCCCGCGGGGCAAGCGTGGGCGAGGCGCGGCTCGGGGGAGTCCCCCGGGAGTCCCTCCTGCCCAGAAGAGTGAGGATAACGCGAAGAAGTCCCAGAGGGACAATTAAGGGCCACAAGGGTCTGTTCCCCAGTCTGAGTGGAAACGAGCAAAAAGACCGGGAGAAAGTGTTGGAAGGTAAGGAACTTTCCAGCCCGGCTGCCCGGCCCGCCCGAATGCGTGGCACACGCCGGGTTGGTGCGCGCCTACCTGCCGTTCTTGGTCACGATCATCTCGTTGGTGAGCTCCTTGAAGCGCAGCCACAGCTCGCTCTCCTCCAGGCCCACGCGCAGCTCGCGCTCCGTGGGGTCGCCCTTCTCGCTGCCCGCCTGCAACTCGCTCTCCACGGCGCTCAGCAGGTGGTCCACGCGATACTGCAGGCTCTTCCCCGCGCCCTCGGTGCCGGGGGAGCTCATCCTCCCGCCCGCCCCCTCCCCACCGCCCCCCGAAGCCCCGACTTGCTACCCGAGAGCCACCTTCGCCCCAGTAGGCGGCCGCTCTTCCAGGAAGAGGGGCCGCTCGGGCCCAGACCTGCGACGGCGCCCGGGTGCCAGCACAGACCTGGGAGGAGGGCGAGGATAGAGATCCGGGGGGGAGGGGCGGGGGAAAGGGGTGGGGGGAAGGTTATTCCACTTGAACTCCCGCAAGGAGCTGCTGGAGGAGGTCTCCGGGGAGAGAAAATCGCCCCTCGGCATAAATAGAGCCTCGAGAGCCGCCGAGGGGGGCGCGGCGGATTGGGCCGCGCGCCCTTTGAAGTGCCAGGGCCGCTGCCCATTGGCCGCGAGCGGCCATATCAGACTGAGCCGGGCGCGCCGCGGAGGCGGGGGGCCGACAATGGGCTCCCGTGCCTGCTTTCTGTAAATCCGGAGCCAGGCCCCGCGAGCCCCGGCCCAGCGCCTACACCTCCGCCCTCCTCCAAATGTTTGCACCTCCATCAAAGCGGCCGGGCTGGCCCCGAAGGCCGGGAGGGGATGGGGGACGGACGGGGTGGGGATGGACGGTCAGGGCTCCCGAGCTCGCCCCGGCACGCACCTCGCCGAGGAGTTGCCCGGCTGCCCGCGAAGCTCCCCAGCTCTCGCGCGCGGGGCCCTCCTCTCTCTCTCGAAGCGCACCCGGGACCCCGCAGGTGTGCCAGCCTGGAGTCGCACCGAGGCTCTCACCTGCGCCCGAGCCAGTGTCCGTCCCTCGCCAGCGACCATCGCGCACAGCCCCGCTTAAGGGCGCGCCCTGTGCCTAGCCCGGGTCGGGCTGGTCTCCGCTCCTCCGAAGGCTCAGCCCGCCACCGAGCCCGGTCCCGTCCCGACACGTCCCTCGGCCCGCGGCGCTTCAGGTGACTCCGCTAACACCCGCGACCATGGATCAGCCCACCCGCCGTCCCCTGTTCTCCGCAGCCCTCGCCTGTCTGGAAAGGGAGGGCCCACGCTCGGAGTGTCTGCCCGCGGGCCCATCCAGCGCCCCGAGAGGGAGATAGGCCGAAATCAACCAACGACCCCTTTGGGGATGTTTTCTCTCTCCCCCCTTATCCAAGCAGGACTTTGAGGACGAGGTCTGCGCGTGCACTGAGTGTAAACCGAGAGTTGGCTCCACTTCAGTGGGGTTTGGTCTCTGCTTTCGCGGAAGGTGGGAGTGGGAGGGGGCGGGCCAGGCTTTCCTGGCGAGCCGGGTTCCAGGTGCGTCTCCCCACCCGGCCGGCCGAAAGCGCCCGGCCGTGCGGGCCTCGAGTGGTTTATTACCTTTCGGGGAGAACCTCCGCGAGGAGAGCGAAGAAAAGGTGACAATGAGCAGGAAATAGTTCAATGGGGCCTCTTCAGACAATAACATTCCTCCTAAAACGGGAGCCCAGGAAGGGGGACGGCAGCAGATGCTCGGCGTCGGGACGCGGTCTGCGCGCCTCGGAATCGCTCGCTAAAGAGGGCGCGTGGTCCCAGCCTCGGTTCCCCGCGTCTGCTCGGCGCTCACCCCACCGCACGCCCTCTGGGAAAAGCCACGCATCGGCGGGGCACCCATTCCGAACAACCCTGCGCCTTCGCAAGGGGGCTGGTTCTGCGGGGAGGTCGTGGAATCTGCGCCCCGCGCTAACCCTGCCCTGCCCCGCGCGGGGCCTGGCTCGCTCCGGGGTCGAGAATGCCGGGGGACCACGGGAGGGACCGCGCGCCTGCAGCCCCCTGGGGAGGGGTGAGCGCGCTCCCCGGCTGGCTGCCTTTCCGCCCCTCTCCAGATGGGGCCTGCGGAGTCGCGAGGCCCGGCGCACCCCATCACTGTCGCATTTCTCAGTTTCTTTTGTTGTCTAGGATGCAAGGAAATGCCCAGGGAGCTGACCCGAGGGGGAAAGTTTCCTTTTGGAAAGAGGCACCAAAAGGACCTCATTTGCTCCCGGCACCCGGACCCTGCTGAGTCGCCTTCCACCCGGCCCTTCGGGCCATAAGCTTTGGGGGGCTTTCCGGAGAAATTAAAAATGTCTAAAGGTCATCTGTGCGGTTGAGACCTCCCGAGCCTGCGCACTTAGAATAAAGGGGGGTGGGTGTGAGGTGGAGGGGGAAGAAGCGTGGGTACCAGGCAGTGGGGGGGTCTCTAAAACCCCCGGCCGGGAGCCAAGCTTAGGACACTCCTTGACCCCTGAGGCGGGAGCTCTCTTGGCGCTGATGCTTCGGGGTCGACTTTCCCAAAGTCTGGAAGCGCGGGTGAGGACCCGCGGGTTTACCAGGTCGCTCCAGTAACTGTGGTTCCGATTTCAATTCGGCTCCACAAGCGGGAGGGGGCACGGACAAATAAGAATAAAGCCCCGGCAGAAAAGAATGTTAGCTCTCAAACGTGAGCAGCGACATTTCTTCCCTCCAGAAGGAAGGTCCAGGGTCCCAGAGCGGCGCGCGGAAAGCTCAGCGCGCAGCTGGGCGAGACGCCGGGGCTTAGGGGCTGCGCCGTAGCTGCGGAGGTCTCCCGACTGTCACCGCCTCGTATTTTTCCTTTCTTCTCTGTGCCTGATTTTCTGGATCTTTGTTCCTTGGTTCTCAGGATAAGCGTCTCCACTCTCCGGGTCCTTTCAATGAAGGCTGCCGTGCATGACAGTTTACAGCCAGAAACTTCCTCCCGCCCAGCTATAAAGAATTCCCAGTTAATAACAAGGTGCTTCCTTGGCGGGAGGAGGGGCCAGGGCTCCCCAGATGTTTCTTTCCCAAGGTCTTTCTCCCGTTGGGAAGTCTAGCCAGCCGGCCCAGAAAAATAAGTGAAGGCCTTACGGCTGGGCCTTAGGCTCCACCAATAACTTAGGAAACATTTTACAAAAGAGCACATACACACACACACCCGTCATTTCCCAGAGAGGCGGTTTTCCCCAGACCCACCCCCTCTCAAGCAACAAAACTATTTGTCTTGTGGGAGCGGGTATCAATGGTGCCATAACAGGCTCAAGGGCAGTCAGGGCAGGGACAGCGTTGTGGGACCCCCGCCATGCCCTCCAGTTTCCTTCTTCTATTTTTTCTTCTTCCTTAAAAAATAAATTGATTTTTGATTATATAATTTGTGCTCACTGTAGAATATACTATACACATGATGGATGTACATATCTGTATGTACATCATGTGTGTGTGCTCGTGTGTGTGTGCGCACATATGAAAATGCAAACCTCAAGCGCTAATCACTGCATATGTGGGTGTGTTTTCCTCAATTTTTTTTCATTCTGTTCTTCTGGTGAGCCCTTCTTCCACACTGGTTAAGCAGACTTAACAAAAGCATTTGCGTCCTAAATTTAAGACAACATATAAAGGGCGCTTGATAGCAAATCTTTTCTGTCACTAGTGTTTTTTCTGTCTATCCCGCTGAAAGAAACCCGATGAATTTTGTTACGGTTTTTAAAGTTGCACAATATAATTCTTTAGACTCCTTAGCATTGAAAGTCTTCAAAGGCCATTGGGTTGTCTGGGGCATCTCTGGTTTGTGGAGGAGAGCAAAGACTTGTTTCTCAAAGTCTTTCTCAGTCGTGTCTCAGCCCTGGACGTGGCTGACCCATCACTGCAGCCCCAGGAAGAGGGCAGTCGGGCTATCATTTTGAGCTTCCAGACCTCTCTCCAGAAGTGCAGGGGAGGGTGTGGCCTTGGCAGGTGTGGAGTTGGATTATTAGCCCAAGGAAGTGCTTCAAGACCAAATCCATCCTGGCTATACTTTCTCAGCCACAAAGCTTTGTCACAGATGACAGTGTACGGTTTCCTGATGGGCGTTCACACACTAAAAACAAACAAACAAGCCTGGTGAGGCTGAACGCCTGGGATTGTGGCTTTTCCCCGTAAGACTCCAGCGCAGTTGCCTCCGTCCTGGAATCCCAGGCAGCAGAGGAGAAATCTGTAGGTGGCTGGATTGTGGTCCCTTCTGTGGCGGGTAGCTTGTTCTCCTGGGTTCTTGAGTTTCTCAGGCCTCGTAGTTCATAGTTTGTCTTCAGGGTGGAATGTCTTTTTCCCGGTTTTTCCAGGAAGGCCGGGAGAGCCCTTTCAACCATCTCTTCAGCTCTGGCCTGTGTTGTGGTAACAATTTCGGTCCTTCTGTTTCCACCTTATCTGTGCTTCCAAATCAGATTTCTTGCCTGTTCTCAGCTTCTCCACTGTTTCATCCCTTAGCCTTTTCTGCATGTATTAAGTGGCTTGTGAAATGTTTTTCCCACACCACTCTGTCAGTTTGCTTTTCTCTGTCACTTTTGGGTTTTACTGCCTCCAGTGAAGAGTTTCTTTTTCTGCTGTCGCCTCGCTTTTCTGACAGTCCCTCGCCCCTGCCTTGCATCACAATCTCCTCGCTCCTTGAGGCTCTGTTTCTTAGAAGCCATGGTTTTGTGTCTCACTGAAAAGGCCAACCAGTTTTCTGAATTCATCTTTTGGTTCCTGCCATTTATTATTTCCAGAGGCTGCTTCTCCTCTGAGTTTTAGGAATAACCCCATTGCCCCTCACCCGTAACACTTGGCTCCCTGCTATTTTCTTTCCCCACCTACACCTCCTCCCTTGGGGTGGTGTCCCCCCCCCCTGCCGGCTGCTCCAAGGACCCCTCAC
Organism: Eubalaena glacialis; assembly: GCF_028564815.1. Classification (NCBI taxonomy): domain Eukaryota; kingdom Metazoa; phylum Chordata; class Mammalia; order Artiodactyla; family Balaenidae; genus Eubalaena; species Eubalaena glacialis. Next base: position 3,040,867 of record NC_083727.1, on the reverse strand, counting down.
AACCACAGTGTGAGGCAGGCGAGGTGCAGGGTCTGTCTTACTCACTCGAACCAGCACTTGACTCTTGCTGTTGAGTGCCTGGATTGGCAAAATTGGGATGCTGCCAGCACGTGCATTTAAGGAGAAGCAGGAGGTCAAGATCCCCCTGGAGACCTGCCAGGGAGCATTTTAACAATGATGTGGGCGAAACATTAACCCTTAACATTCACGAAAATGCAAGAGCCACAGAATCCAGAGCGGCCTTTCTTGAGTCACTACTCATTGACTTGAATCGCCCATCGTCCTGAAGACAGTAAAGCAAGGGTCCCCTGTGGAGTTGTGTACAAAATGAGACCCAAGAATGAAAAGAAATGAGCTCTTCTAAGGGAAGCAATGAGGGTGAAGCAGTAAGAGCATCATTTCGGGTATAAACTTACTCAAGAAATCATGCCCGGGAACTCTACCCAATCATTTAATCGGTGACCTTATAAAATGGCATGTCTCCTTTCTCTATACCTTAGTTTAGAAAATCCTACTTTGGCACTGAATTAAATCTGAAGTCCCAAACCAATTCTCTTATAGGAAAGAACGCTGGAAACAAACGGATTTGGGAGTGACTGATATACACTGCTTATGCCGGACCAGCTCTGAGGTTCCCGGTGTAACTATTCAGCAGGAAAGGCCGACATTATGTCCCCAATGAGGCCAGGTGGTGATTGTTGCTGTGAGAGGGGTTGGTACAGCAGGCTCTGAGCCCAGAGATTCAGGAGCCTGACCCTTCCTAGAGGAAGCAGCAGGGAGAGGGCAGAGTTCCAGGCCCAGGAGTGGGAGGGAGACTGCTCTTTCTATGGAAAAAACAGTATGCAGTGTGGCCAGATGTTGAATTGGAGCGCGGGCAGAGACCTGAGAGAGGCTGCATGCAGTGGGGTTTTAGTGCCTTGATTCTGGAGCAAAGCTGAGGATGACTAAGAGAGACTGGACTTTTAATGATAGTGGAGACTCCACAGACCCAATCACCTATTTAATAAGAACAAAGGGGACGGGGAGACAGGAGGGCCAAGTCTGGCGGGAAAGCTTACGGTGAGGCCGGTGTGCTAGGTGTCTGCGTGGTTTGGGAAGAGGACGCCGCCGGAGGGCAGAGGTCAGCAGGCAGGTATGGAGGTGGGGCACTGGGCAGGCTTTTGAGACGGTGGGATTCTGGGATCTTCATGGACTAGATAGGAAGAACTCTAGAAAGGTCTGCACTGTATCCTAGAAACTGTGGGGGCACTTTTAGAGACTTCTTGTAGAAATTCCCATAAATACCATAGACAAAGACGAAAACAAGGGAGAATGAGAGATATTGTAAGGATATTTGGGGAAGGCCTATCTGGGGGAGGAGGAAAGAGGAGAAGACAGATGGAGCCCTGAGCAGAAATCTGCAAGAGCATTTGGAGGGCAGGCGGCTGCAGCTGGGGTGAGAACAGAGAGCTGGAGGGTGACATGGGGAGCGCCCCAAGGGAGAGCCGGGCGCGGGGACGACAAGAAGGAGGGGCTAAGATGCATCCTCCCTCCATATCAAATACCAGACTGATAGTAAAAAACGGGACAAAGGGGAGGGCTTGGCATGTCTGTGAGAAAAGAGCCCCAGTCAATGGTTCCCACCACGGGGACTTTGCCAGCTGAAAAGAAGCCGCTGAGGAGGAAAACCCATTTGGAAATTAGGATTAGCACGTTCTGCAGCCTCAACTCACACAGCTTCCCGGGTCCAGCGTGTCCCAGCCCGAGAACACAGGCAGGAGGAAGTAACATTCACCGCGGTCTATTATATGCGAGGAGTCCTGCATATGTTATCAGCCAGACATCAGCTTTGCAAGGTGGTGAGAGCTCCTCTTTTATATTCAGGAAACTAAGGCTCCAGAGAGAGGGAAAAATGGAGAGCGGCTGGATGTCTGATTTGTCTTACTTTAAACTCATCTTGTTTCCACCAAACTAGGTTAAATATATGGAAAGTGGAAACAAATGGGTTTATCTCTCTCCTACCCACCACATTCAAAAAACTATTTATAAATGGAATGTGGCGTGTGTGTGTGCGTGTGTGTGTGTGTGTGTGTGTGTTGTTTGGCAAGGGGAACTGGTTGGCTTAAATACTTTGAAAAATCTGAAAAAAAGTTTCGTGATACGAAGGATGACAACATAATAGGAACTGGAGGAGGAAAAAATCTCATCCTTAAACAACTCGCAATCCAGTCGGAGATGCTGGTGATCAGGGAGAAAAGCAAAGGCCAAATAGTGCTTAAGCCTGAATACATCATCCTAATTGTGCTTCCAAAGCACCCTATGCAAGTCAGGATGATTATCCTCCTTCTTTTAAAAATTTTCATAATAAAATAAAATGTAGATCAGAGAGGTAAAGAAGTCTCCCCAGGGTCACAGAGTTCATGTGGAGCTGTAACTCCAAGTTATACTAGTGGACTACAGTAATTCCAGATCAGAAGTAAGTAGGAAGACTCAAATTGTGTTCTTGGCCTTTGCCTGATTCATTTATTATCAACTTGTATAACTTTCAAAGATCATCATTAACCTCAGAGGCTGGCTTTTAAAAAAAGACCATTCTACTATTGTAGCTACTTCCTTTGGGTGCTAGAGGAATTGGTGAGGTTAAAGGCACTGAGAGAGGGACTTCCCCGGCGGTCCAGTGGTTAAGACTTCATGTCTCGAATGCAGGGGGCTGGGGTTCGATCCCTGGTCAGGGAACTAAGATCCCACAAGACACGCAGCCAAATAAATAAATAAATAAAGGCACTGAAAGAAAAACCTGGAACGTTGTGGGAACTTGTACAGTGTTATCTGCTGAGGTTTGAATACAGGCTATACATTTATACATCTTGTGATGCCCGTGAGTAAGAGTTCCCATAGATGAGCTGTAAGCCTAGAAAGGGAATTTCTGGGTAGGGTCCACCTTCGGTATTTATAGAATTTGCTGAATTGTTTTCCAAAAGATGTTGCACCAGTTTTATATGCCACCTGCAGTGAGTAAGGTTCCTCTTTCTTTGCATCCTGGCCAACACTTGATATTGTCAAATTTTACAGTTTTTCCAATCTGAAGGGTATAAAAAAGAATGTCATGGTTTCAAATGGCATTTCCCAGATTACTAAGGATTTTTGAGCATCCTATTGAATCTTTTTCTTTTCTTTTAATTGAACTATAGGTGATTTACAATGTTGAGTTAGTTTCTGGTATACAGCAAAGTGATTCAGTTATATATATATATAACTTTTTCATATTCTTTTCCATTAAGGTTTATTATAGGATATTGAAGATAGTTCCCTGTGCTATAGAGTAGGTCCTTGTTGTTTATCTATTTTATATATAGTAGTTTGTATCTGTTAATCCCAAACTCCTAATTTATCCCTCCCCCACCCCCTTTCCCCTTTGGTAACCTTAAGTTTGTTTTCTTTGTCTGTGAGTCTGTTTCTGTTTTGTAAATAAGTTCATTTGTGTCATATTTTAGATAGCATATAAGTGATATCATATGGAATTTGTCCATTGAATCTTTTTTTAAAATTCAATTACGGGAGGTTTTTTTGTAAGGCTAATACTAATCATTTGTCGATTTTATAAATAGTAAAACATTCTCTCCCTTAATGACTAGTCTTTCATGTCCTTGATGATATCCTTTTGCCAACAGGAATTCTCAATTTTAATATGGTCAAAGGTATCACACTTTTCCTTTCCACTCTATGGTTTTTGTGCCTTTGTTTGAGAGAGCCATTCCAACTCCCAAGATAGTCTCTCATATTTGCAAAGTTGTATAGCTCTGCCTTTTTACGTTGAGGACTTTAAACCACTCAGAACTGACTTCTGTGCATAAGATGAGATAGAGATCCCCTTTCAATGTGGAAAATCAATTGCCTAAGCACCGCCTATTAAATCATCCCTTGTTTCACTAAAGATCGGCAATAAGTCTGCCTTAGTTTCTGTTCTGCATCTGATTCTGGGCCCTCGGATTCTGGGCTCCCTATTCTAATTCATTGATGGATGGTTTTATCTATGCTAGTGCCAATGAAGCACTATTTTAATTGTTCTATGGCTTTAAGTTAGAGCCTGACATGTAGGACAAGCCCCAGCCCTTACTACTTTCTGTTTCCAGTGTGTCTTGTCTGTTACAACTGGCTGCTCTTCTACGTAAACGTAAGAATTAGCTTGTCAAATTCCATGAAAAATTATTGAAATTGCATTAAATCTAAAGATCAGATTGGGGAGAACTGACATCTTTGAAATATATAGTATTTCTCTCCATGAGCATGACACTCCTTTTATTTAGGTCTTCTTAAATGTCTCTCAGTAATGTTTTATAATTTTTCTCATAAAGGGTTTACACATTTTTTTCCCCAAATTTAACCTTAGATAATTAATTTTTACTGCTATTGTAAATGGAATATTTTTAAATTATTTTATAAAATCACACATTTTAAATAATATTTATGTAAACACTTTTACCTCATTACAAGATCTCATATAACACCTCATTATAACACAAACACTTAGTAATCCCCACCCAGATCAAGAAAGAGCCCATTCCCAGCACCCCAGAGGGTTCGCTTCCCAATCACAAGCCCCAACCTCCCCTTTAAAGTTAAACATTTTCCAGAAAATTATAATAATTACTTTCTTGCTTTTCTCTGTTGGTATTTTTCTATTAAAAAATACAGTTTTATATCTTTTATGAACTTTATGGCTTTTTTTTTCTTTCTTATTATACTGGTCAAACTTCCAGTCCAAGCTTGAAGAGAAATAGGAATAAACAGGCATCTTTCTATCGTTCCCAAATTCAAAAGGAACAGTTTCAACATTTCACCATTAAGTACATTATTTATTTACAATTTTTTTAAAAATATACTAACAGATTAAGGAATTTCCCTCTTATTTATAATTTGCTATCATTTTCATTATGAGTAGAAATTACTGAAATAAACAATATATTACTGGGCTCAATTTGGTAATATTTTGTTTAAAATTTTTGCAACTACATTCTTGAGTGAGATTAGCCTGTTTTTTTCCTTCTAGGTTATGCAGGTATCACAAAAAGAAATGGAGGATGTGCCCTCTTTTTCCATTTTCTGGGGAGTTTACTTATAAAAGATGACATTATTTTTCCCCTAAATATTTGGATGAAGTTCACTAGTGAAACCATATGGGCCTAGAATTTTCTTATTTTCTTTGTGGGAGGGTTTTCAAATTATGGATTCAGGGCTTCCCTGGTGGCGCAGTGGTTGAGAATCTGCCTGCCAATGCAGGGGACACTGGTTCGAGCCCTGGTCTGGGAAGATCCCACATGCCGCGGAGCAACTGGACCCGTGAGCCACAACTACGGAGCCTGCGCGTCTGGAACCTGTGCTCCGTAACAAGAGAGGCCACGACAGTGAGAGGCCCGCGCACCGCGATGAAGAGTGGTCCCCACTTGCCGCAACTAGAGAAAGCCCTCGCACAGAAACGAAGACCCAACGCAGCCAAAAATAATAAATAAATAAATAATTTTTTTAAAAAAATTATGGATTCAATTTATTTAATAATTGTAGGACTATTTGGATTTTTCTATTTCTTCTTACTAAAATAATTTGTCCACTGTTGCTATTGAGATGTCGTCTGTATTTCTAATTGTTATTTCTTTGTGAGTGATCTGTCCTTTCTCTCTGGCTTCTTTAAAGAACTTCACTTTACATTTGGTGTTTTTTGTCGTTTTTTTATCTATTGCTCTTGTGGTTCTTTGGAATCCTTAAATCTGAGGATTGGTGTCTTTCGTCAATTCTGGAATTTTAGAATTTTTTCTTCAGATATTGCTTCTTCCCCATCCTCTTGATTACTTCCACTGGAACTGTGATGAAACGTATGTTGGACTTTCTTACTCTGGCCTGTATGTCCCTTAACCTCTCTATGTTCTACCACCACTTTGTTTCTCTGTGCTGTATTTTGGATAATTTCTGTTGATCTACATAATTCACTAATTCTATCTTCATATATATGTCTAATCTACTCTTTAACCCACTTGTTAAATATTTTTATTTATTATTTTTTCCACTTTAAAAATTCTATTTCTTCCTTTTTCAAACAAATTTGATTCATTTTCATAGTCTCCTACTCTTTACTCATAATTTAAAATTTGTTTGTAAAATTTATTTAACTGTATCAATCATACTTATTATACTTTCCACATTTGATAACTTCCATTATCTTGATTTTTTTGTGAATCTAATTCTGCTGATTCTTATTTCTACTGGTTCTTATTCATGGTTCTGGGTTTCTCCATGAAAATGTCACATTTATAATAAATATATTATTATTTACTTGATGGTGCCATCATTGCTTTTCATAACTTTGAATTAAAGAAAAAGAAATCTGCCATTTAATTATTTCTTTGGGAGTTTCAACATTTCTTCATCCTTTTCATCTAGGTAGGATACTACAGTCTCATTCTCAATCTGCATACTTAGTCCAATATTGACTTGCTGTCTTAGCCTCCTAGAATCAAAAAAGGGAAAAAGCTACATGTATAAACTCTGAAGGCAAAGTGCCTTGGAGATGGGCCACCCCCACTGTAATTCTTGGCTATTTGCTCTTATTCACCAAGGAATTGGGAAACAATTCATGCCCCTTCACTTTCCTCCTGCCATTATCCTGGGTTTTCCATCTCTTCAGGCTGCTGACCCATCTAATTCAGCATCCCTGAAATCTCAGTGACCTTCACCCCCACTCCACCAAGGGCAGGAGCTCACACTCTTGCCTTCAGGCATTGCCCAGAGCTGCGCAGACTCAAATCTTAAGCTCAGTGTCCTGCTCCAACCACAGTCTCCCATCCTCTTGCATCTCCTGCTTTTAATCCCTCCCTAACTTGTTCTTTGATCTCCTGGGGAACTACATCCTCTAAGTCTCTGGGCAGAGAAAAGACAGAAGCCAACCACAACATGGTGTATCTGAATTGCTTGTTCCAGGGTCAAGGGTACTGTGGTCCTGGGTACTGTGGTCACCCCCAGAGAAGCAGGCTCACCCCTCGTGTGTTCTAGGAGGTTAATCTTAAAGGAAAGAGACAGAGCCTTCTCTTAAAGATTGTATTTACTAACAATGAATCTTCTGAAAAAGAAATCAATCCCATTTACAATAACATCAAAAACAATTAAGTACTTAGGAATAAATTTAACCAAGAAGATGAAAGATATCTACTCTGAAAACTAAAAGATGTTAATGAAAGAAAACTTAGAAGACACAAATAAATGCAAAGGCATGCCATGTTCATGGACTGAAAGAATTAATATTGTTAAAATGTTAATATTACCAAAGGTCATCTATAGATTCAACACAATCCCTATCAAGATTCCAATGGCATTTTTTGCAGAAGTAGAAAAAAAACTCCTAAAATGTATATGGAAACACAAAAGACCCAAAATAGCCAAAGAAATTCTGAGAAAGAAGAACAAAGAAGGAGGCATAAAACTTGCTGGTTTCAAGCTATACTGTAAAGCTATAGTGATGAAAACAGTATGGTACTGACATTAAAAACAGATAAATAGACCAATGGAACAGAACCAAGAATCCAGAAATAAACCCAAGCATATACGGACAACTAATATTTGACAACAAAGCCAAAAATACTCAACGGAAAAACAGTCTCTTCAATAAATGGTGCTGGGAAAAATTGGATATTCATATTTAAAGAATAAAACTTGATATCTCTCTTACAGCACTCACAAAAATCAAATTGAAATGGATTAAAGACTTACATGTAAGATCTGAAACCATGAAACTCCTAGAAAAAAATGTAGAAAAAAATCTTAACATGGATGCACCTCAAAGGCATGATGCTAAGTGAAGTAAGTCCGACAGAGAGACAGATACTGTGTGATCTCACTTATATGTGGAATCAGAGGCAAGACTTCGGGAAAGGGAGAATTAGAAGAAATTGATCAAAAGTTACAAACTCCCAGTTATAAGATAAATAAGTACTAGGAATGTAATGTATAACATGATGACTATAGCTAACACTGTTGTGTGTTGTATATAAGAAAGTTGTAGTGATACCTAGGAAAATTGTTAAGAGAGTAGATCTTAAGAGTTCTTGTAACAAGAGAATTTTTTTCTTTTCTTTTTATTGTATTTATATCAGATGATGAATGTTAACTAAACCTATTGTGGTAAACATTTCACAATATATGTAAATCAAACCATCATTCTGTACACCTTAAACCTATACAGTGATGCATGTCAATTATTTCTCAATAAAACTGGAAGAGAAATTGTATTTACATCATTTTTTCTATACATAAACTCTTTAAATGGTGGCAGTACCAATATTAACAATGGTTACTATACCAATGTATAATTTTTTCTGCAAAAAAAAGGTTTTATCCACTTCGTTGGATAAAACTTCATGACATTTAACTTTTTTTGGATCACAGACCTCCTTAGAAACTTAATTTAAAACACACACACACTATGAATCCTGTCTCCAAGAAAATCATATGTACATATCATATACAACATATTTTAAGGGGTTTACACCCCCAAAGTTTCTGAGTTTTATGTTAAGCACCCTGGTCTACTCTAAGTTTGACAATAGACTCACCAATTCAGTGGTTCTCTCAAGACTGTTTTACCTGTAAATTTTCTCATTGTGTATCTATCCACCCTTACCAATATTCCTACTTTCTTTCCTGATCATGTAAATTCACAAGGCTCTCATATCTCAAATTGGAAATTTTGACCACTGGGGAAATTATGGAAACGTTCTCCAAAATCTTGGGGAAAAAGCATATAAAATTTGGATTAGCATTTCATACTCAACAATCCTGCTTGGGAAGATGATTTGAGAACCACAGGTACTGGCTAAATAAATAAAAGAACATCTGTTTCTAGCAAGACAAATTAATCAATCTTCACCAAAATCAATTATCAGAGAAATAAAAACAAATAGTTACTAATAAGGGTGAGTATGTGTATGTGTGTATGTGTGTCTGTGTGTGTAGGAAAAAAAATCATCGCTACCTCAACTTGCATGAAAATCCAAACAAACTAATGACTGATGAATCCAAATCTGCTGTTTATGTGTTGACTTGATGTTAATATCTGTAAAACCCCTATAAATGGATAGAATTTGAAGGCTTCCCCAGGAGACAGAGCCTAGACGACAATTGGTATCAGATGACACTGTCCTGTCTTCAGTGATGGGTCTGCACCTGCGTGCCCAGAAGCAAGGCATCCGTGACATTTTCGGAGGGCAGAGGCAGGCTCGGCCTGCACTGGAGGGGAACTTCCGACTCCTCACCAGCAGCGGGCCGGCTTTCTCAGGCGCCCCCAGAATCCTGGCTTTCCCGACCTCTCTGCAAGGCCTCGGCCTCTGACTGACGGGGGCTCTTTACAGTGCAAGGTGCCTTAATTAAAACATAAACTCTGTTCATTTCACTCCGTCTGATAAGGACCCCCAAAAGACAAGGGGAGTTGACCAGAGAGCAAAGTAGTAAGAGACTGAATCCCAGGGTCTTGTCTTGAAGGCTTTCCCATGCCTGCCACGTCAAACGGGACTAACATCGATCTGGACTCACAGATGCAATTGGCCACCATCAGCGACCAGGCTGCAATTGGGCTTCTTCTAGTCAGAGGCTGGCCCACCCATGGGGCCCCAGCAGGCAGCCCAAGCCTCCCCTTCCGGTTATTTATGAGGTTGTTGGGAAAGGTTGTACCTGGCATGGAGGACGTGCTCCAGCGTACACTAGAAACACCACCACCACCACCTGAATGGATGCAACCCATCTTGTACAAAGTACTGGACAGTCAAAGAGCTTGTACCGTGAGCCGGGCGTTATGTAAGCTCCTTAACTACATTGCTGAGTTCATCCTCACAGCAACCCTGGAGTAGGTATCCTTGTACCCACCGCACGAAACCAGGACACCAAGGCCGGGCCTCACTAAGGTCACATGGGTAGAAAGGGTCAGGCAGGAGCTGAACCAGGCGTGTCCTGCCAGCCTGCGGCGCCATCCTGCCTCCGAGCGAGAAGCGGGGGTGTGGGCATTACACAGATTTTATAGATGGAAAACTGAGCCGGAAGGAGTTCATTTACTCATTCATTTAGGAAAAATTAATTGATTTCCTCTGTGGGCCAGTTACTGTTCCAGAAGCACGAGACCCTGCAGGGACCAAGACAGCCCTTGCCGCCTTGCTGGGTTGCCAACATGGGGTGGGGTGGGGGAGGGAGAAAGGAAGGGAGTAGACGGACAAGCCAGCATCCCTCACTCCACGGTGATGAGAGGCGGAAAACACCAGATGGGAAGGGTGAGGGCCGTGGAGGGCAGTGCGTGTGCCCTGCTGCCCTACGGCATCCCAGAAGGACTCCTGGAGGAAGTGATATTTGGGTTGAGATCGAAAGGAGGAGCCACACAGGGACGTCCCTGGCGGTCCAGTGGTTAGGACTCCAAGCTTTCACTGCTGTGGGCCCGGCCTTGATCCCTGGTGGGGAACTAAGATCCTGCATGCCGTGTGGCACAGCCAAAATTAAAAATAAAAATAAAATAACTTAAAGGAGGAGCCACATTAAACCAGAATCTCTCAATTCCCTTCCCCTCTCACTGCCAAATTCTTCTCAAAAACAACAGGGTTTTTTTGTTCTTTTTTTTGTTTTTTTCAAATATTTCTCATTTCTGGTGTTTTTCTAGACTACTCACGTGCCACCCAGGGCCGCTTGGTGTCTTCTTGTTTTCTGATTGGAATCTTTTTTCCCACTGACTGGGCTGTGGGAAGCCCAGGAAGCTGAGGGGAGGCCGTGCTTTGGGCTGGTGACCAGCTGGACGGGAGCCCTCTGGCCACCTCCCTGGAGGCCGCACCCCACGCTGCCTGTGTGCCCTGGGGAACACGGGACCCAGCTTTCGGAAGCAAACATGATTTCTGTGGTTATTGTTTTTATTACATTCAAAATGTGAGAAATAATTTTTAAAACAGAATTTGGTAAATTTGGACTAACAACGATCACTAAAATGTGTATTTATTTATTCATATTTCAAATTTTCATTATATACTATTTGATATTTTAGAAGATAGTACCTTATTGCTAAGAAATACCATTCAAGTCAGGGTTCATCTCGTCTGTGATCGCCTACCGAGGGGCAGATTTGCTGGGCCATGAAAGTCCATGGAGAAAAGTGGTAGGAAAATCAGACCACAGAAAGGCGGGCACTGCTTTGGTTTCATTTTGTTTGTAAATTAGACTCAAGATTAGATTTTTATGTCTCTAAGACCAAAACTAATGTCTCTGTCCTCTGGTCACCACATCAAGACCCAGAATGAAAACACAGTTCAGTACACATGGATGTGCTTTCATCCTTAGTTGTAAATGGTGGACACTGCTTCCAGGCAGCCCTCCTGGGTGTGTCAGGACTTTCACCGCACAGTCCGCTGACACACAGCCGGGAGGGTACTGTGCTGTGGCCGCCCCTTCCCACATCCCCGACCCCAGATCTAAGACAGGGCCTCACTGTGCAGCTTCCAGACCAAGACAACGCTGACCACACCGCCAGCTCTGCCCTCTGGGTCCACATCTGCAAACTGGCCGCTCTTCTCCAGCAGTCTGCTCAGGGTAGCACCAAACAGAGAAAAGCAAACACAGAAGCAAGCTGTCAGGCTCGGCACGCCTTGAACACACAGTGCTGTTATTAGGATGCCTCAATATTTTTCCTCGCTGGAAGCCGCTGGCTCATACTCATCCTGAAAGAAGCAACAGCAAACGACGGGGGGAAGAAAGCATTTCCCGACCCCATGCAGTGTGCAGTCACGTGTGGGCGAGTTATATGGATTCTGTGTGAAGCATATTGAATCCACCCATTATTATAGCCCAAGAAACTGCGTTTTCCTTTTATTCCTCTAGAGCATCCGTAGTGACACCTGGCACAAACTGGGCCTAAACCCGGGAAGTCTGGGGCTGAAGGAGAGCGCATGGCTGGAGGGGTGCCTCCCGGAAGGGGCTGAGGATTCAGTCCCCCCGCCCGTCCCCCCGCCCGGGCGGGCTGCTCACTGCTGTGGACACGAGAGCACTCACGAGCCCCTGAGCCTGCTTTCTGGTCTGCGACACCAGTGACTCAGAGAGGGACAAAGGGACACACGTGCAGGAGATGCTTGCCCGGTGCCTGTAACACCATCGGCCTCACTCGCTGCCACCTCCCTCTCAATGCTAATAACAGATGCAATATTTGTCACCAGGCTGTGCCTTCCCTCCCTTGCCTGCATCCTGGGCGGCCTGGGAAGATGGGGACAGAGGCCAGGAGGCCGCGGTCTCATGGGGAAATCCCTTCAGGAGGCTGGGACACAAGGGTTACCTTGGGGCCACAGTTTCGGACCCCACAGGGACGGTGACAAGGACATGTCCCTCCGCAGTGGCAGCTGCAGGCCCCATGCGCTCTCACCTGGAGCTCACAGCGGCTCTAGAGAACACGATGTAATGGTTGTCGTCACCGGTTGATTTGCGAGGACACAGACTCTAGAGCTGGTGAGGGAAGTGCCCAGTGTCACAGCTCCCAATGGTGGTCCTAGGCTAGGCCCTGGGGCTTCATCCTCCCTTTCTGCGTTGCTTCTCCTGGTGAGGCCGGAACAGCTGAAGCAAAGTACAGGGCGACCGCCTGCCCCGCGGGCGAGCTCTGGCGGGGTGGGCGCACAGCAAGGCTTGGGGGCGCCAGCAGTGGGGGGCAAGTGGGGCTCCCTCGGCACGGGTGCCCCTCACACTGGGATGAGACAGATGCCTGAACACCCTGCCTGCCGTCTGTCTCTGTACACACGATACAGCAAACACCAAGGCAGAAACAAACACAGCCTTTTATCCCTCCTGGGGAACAGCTGTTTGACAAATTGCTTTCCTTGGGAAAGTACTCTGGCTTATGGGAGGACACACAATAATTAGAAGACACGGTACCTGCCTTTGAGGCTCTTACAGAGCTCAAACAGCTAAAGAATGTAAGTGGAAGAAGGGCAATTTCAGCCCCAGCTTAGGAGGAGCTAATGAGTGAAGGGAATGCATCCTGGAAGGCTTCCTGGAAGGGGTGATGGATTTGTGGGCAAGACGGGGAGGTAAAGGCAATGGGTCAACCCAGACTCAGAGGAGGGACTTCGCCTGTCATCCAAAAGTAAATGGAGCAGGAAAGGAAGCTAGCAAATGTTTTAGCTAGAAGAGTCGACAAAACGTGCTTTGGTCTGCACGGATGCCCTCTGAAGGCCCACTGTGATGCCGGGAGCAGTTTCTCCTAGTTGCTGAGCCGGGCCTTGGGTGGAGGAGGGGAGAAGCATCTTCCTGCGTCTCTGAACATGCAGAGCAGAGCCGGGCAGCTTCGGAATCGCTGCTGTGTTGGTTCCCCCCAGCTGGAGCCAAGGCCAGGGGTCCTGGGCCCCTCCCTTGACCTGGGGCCTCAGGCTCTCACGACCTCTGGTGTTTTACAGGCACCTTTGCTGGATGCTCAGTGGGGATATGGTCAAGCCTGTCATCCTTGCAGCCCAGGAGCTGCAGGCCCCGAAGTGCTGCCAGGAGCTTCCTACAAGGGTGGTGGCCTTTGCTGCAGTATCTGGGTGCAGAAGTAAGCAATCCTGCTAACCTTGGCTCTGAGTTTGGCTGCAAACTCATCAACTTTGCAAAGACCTTTTTTTCCCCAGATAGGTTGTCCTTAGTCATCTGCGCTTCTAAGAATCTGAAATCTTCACATTTCCATGTACACAATATGGGGAAATGTGAGCAAAATGAAGGAACAATGAGGCATATGAAGGTTTTTGAAAACTTGGTCTTGCATCTTTTTAAATGTGAAATTTTGCAGTTTTTATTCGTTAGAAAAGTGAACAGGGTGTCTCCTAAGTGCACAGATTAAATATTACAAAGTGCTCCCAGGAACTGGGGCCTTGGCTTCTAAGAGAGTGTTGGTGTCACCTAGGTACCCGCCATGGAGCTCCCCGCTTCCCTCCTTGTGTGCAGGAAATGGATCAGAGGACTGAAGAGGAGACCTTGACCATCCATGATTCAGTCATGTCTTGCTGTGTCTCTGTAATTATTGGAGTTGGTTTAATCCAAACAAAGAGAATATTCTGAAGACATTCAGCCAAATTCTGATGGACAGGACAGCCGGCCAAGGGAGGCTCTGATCTCCCTGGGCTGAGCTCTCACTTGCGGGAGGGGCAGGAGCTGCGTTTGCATTTCCGAGGCCAGACCACACTTTTCCCATAGATTGCCATTTCCCCAACTATTTGCCCTGATTAAAGGAGGGTAGAAAATTACTTACGCCCCTAAATTGCAAGAACAAAGGCTGGGTTTCTCTTTTCAATCAAAACACCACGGCTGCCTGATTCAAATGCTAATAGCGGGGGCCTGAATTGGCCACTAAAAGAGGGAGACACTTTTCTCTGCAAATGACCAGAAAGTCACTCCATTGCCCAAGAATCTGCAGGATCCTTCCAGCTGGACGTCTGTGAAATTGCTTCATGGGAAACCTCCCGGAGGTGGTCTCGGGCTGCAGCCTGCTTGGGGTGCAGCTTCTGGGGAAGGGAAGAGGACCTTCAATTTGAGCAAAGCTCTGACCCAAGGAACGGGGTCTCTGCGGAAACGCCCCTTCTCCCTGTTGCACATCCAGGAAGAGGTGAACACCTCTGGTGCAGCTTTGGAATTCTTTGTTGGAAAAGGCGGCAGTTGAGAGGTGGCTGCCATCATCCTAATTCATCCTGATTCTGAGGTGGCCTTGCTCCCATTGGCTTTAAGGAGAAAAGCAAGTGTCTCCTCCGCTCCCTACAGCCGCATCCCCCCAGGCCCTCCCACCAGGCATCCCAATGCTCTGCTTGCTTGCGGGGGTAGCTGGAGACAGCCGGGCTTCGGGCCGATGACCCCAGTTCCACTCCTGCAGCTCGCTCGGGGTGTGACCAGGCTCTGCCCTGTGTGCCCCTTGCACGCTGCGTCCTCAGGAGTGCGGTCTTCGGGCAGAGGGGGACCAGCGCCTACCTCCCCACTCAGGTGAGGAAGTGTGCACACACACGCATGGGGACCCGGGGCAGACTGCCGGCAGCCCCACGCTAGCCCGGCCCTGACCAGGTCGGCTAGCACTCCAGCCCGAGTGCCCTTCCACGTCACAGCCCCTCCTGCGACACCAGACGCCGCGCCACGTGTGGGCGCCTGCGCTGTGGGACTCGGGGCCCCGGCAGGCGAGGCATCGGGGGGGATGACACAGAGGTTTTGAAAACTTCTCAGTCTCTACACCTCACTGCCATTATCACAGTATGTGTCTTTTCAGTGTTTGCTTTTGTGTTCACCTTACCCACCAATCACGCAGTCGTGCACATGTAGACTTTGCACCCACCCCGTGCCCAGCTGGGGCGCCTTGCTCGCCGAGGGCTACACCCTCGAGCCCCTGATGCATTGGCTGGACTCAGCTCTATTCTGCGGGAATCTTGCGTGTTCGGTGGGAGCAACGCTGATTTTAGATCTGTATGAGTTAAGAGGCTTTAACACTTTGCAGTCCCAAGGGAACTGTTACATGATCCTCCAAGATAGCCATCCCTTTCTGTCCTCTCTACCCTCCCCCGCTACAGTCCCGGCGACCTCAAAGGACAGGGGTTACTTTTGTTTACTTTTCAGATTTACACTATGCTGGTTACTTTCTTATGGATTATTTATGACGCTTCTTTTACTGGGAAACAGTTCTGAAACCATATTGTGGAGTGACAGTTCTTTCATACACCTGTGAAAACACCATGAATATGACTGTGCAAAAGGTATTCAGAATAGGCATCCATGCATGTGTTAGAAAGGGACTTACCTCCTGGAGAACTCCATGTTAGCAAGGGAAGTAGAATACATCTGATGTAAGTGACCACGATATCTTTTACTTTGAGAATCCTTCTCATCTGATTTACAGATAGTCTTGTTCTGAAAGAAATGTTTTATTTTTATTTTTTACGTTCATGTCTTACCTCCAAGGCTGGACTTTAAGACTGTCAAAATGGGCACTTATCCCTCTTTATATTTCTGATGCACAGATTCATGTATTACACACAGTCAGTGTGTACTGCATTGTTGTGACAGGGAAGGACCTTTGTCTTCTATTACAAGTTAATCACTAAAGGGATGTTGCCAGTAAGCTGAAATTATACATAATGGCCCATCTTTGGGAACCCTGCCTTGCAGGTCATGAGCATTAAGCTAAAATACCTTGTTTAGCTCACAGGAAACGTTATGACCAGGCCCATCTGTGAATGACTGCAGGAAGGAAGAAATTAACACATTCCCTCCTGAGGTGGGCCAGAACCAGGAAATGTTTGACTTTACTCCCTCCCCTCTTAGTATAAAAGAAGCCTGAATTCTAACTCAGGCAAGATGGTTCTTTGGGACACGAGTCCACCACCTTTTCCGTCTGCTGGCTTCCTGAATAAAGTCGCTATTCCTTGTCCCAACAACTCGTCTCTCGATTTATTGGCCTGTCGTGCAGAGCAGTGCGGCTTGGACTCGGTAACGTTGCTTCTTATGATGAGTAAACCCGGAAGTTATTCTCCGTACTTTACATTTCTAATGCTTTTGGATGCATGTCAAAATATTCTTGGTATGCTATGAATACTTAGACTTCTCTGCCTTGGCCTTCCAGTATAAATTAGTTGACAAGATAACACTGATGCCATTGGACAGCAGAAACATCTGACAGACAGCTAGATCCCCAGGCTAAGATTGGTACAAACAAAAAGATATTATTTAGCATAGTGTAATTAAGGGTGGTATCAAGTGCAGTATTTGAGACAATATTTTAAAAATCCAAAAATAGTGATGTAAATTACATCACTCTAAGTGTAGAAGATGAGAAATTTTAAAAAAACAAAAACATAGAAATAGCTAGAAAGCTAAAGTAATCCCATGTGATAGAATTTCAGGTTAGAGAAAATTCCAAACAGATAAAAATAAACCAAGATACAAGTAGGACCAGGAAGGCAGAAGAATGGAAGGACTAAGAAATCAATGGCATAGTGTTGCATTTTCAAACCCTAAGACCTTTGTGAGGAAACTTTATGGATAACTAGGAACTCATTCTCATTCAGTGCTCCAAAGAAGGAACTCTGTGATCATGAAATATCCTTTAATTTCATGTCTGCCAGATCGAATCAGCACCAGTGGTCACAGCCAGGTGCATTGATTCAGGATTTCTCAAGTTTGTCTAATCGTCACAGGAATTCACTGAGAAGCTTGATAACAATACAGATTCCTGGGTCCCAACACAGACCAACTAAATCAGAGTCTTCAGGCAAAGGCCTAGAACTGCATGTTCTACCAGGGGCCCCCAGTGACCACTGTGATCCAGCACATTTGGGGGACACTCATTCAGCCGAGGATGACTCAGGAAGAGAAACTGGAAATAAGGAAAGAGATGGGTCCATCTTTCAGACAGCCCCAGAGCATGTGCATACGACCTACCATTACAGTCTTTGCTTAAAGAATCAGATTTAAAGCTAGACTATACTAGCGATAGAACAAGATTTGTCTTACACATGAAAGGCATTAGTAAGTGTGTGTGTGTGTTTCCAGTTTACTTGTCCCACTGGGGTGGTGGTATCTGGTCCCTAGATTTCTAGACACGTATATTCATGGCATTTTACAGTCTGAATGAGTCTCTAAGAAGATCATCTTCTCAAACGCCCTCATTTGACAGACAAGAGATGCAGCTGTGTGCTTGTACGTTTGCACATCTGTGCATATAAAAGTACGTATTATAGGTGTGGGTCTTTGACCCTTTTCTGAGTTTGGGAGAATTCTGGAGCTTACACCCTTAACCTATAGCCTGTAAATGAATTAAACAGAGTCCAATGCTAGCTTTCATAATCCATGACAGTAAGCCTTTGGAAGAAAGTTTGTTCATTAAATTCCACAAGTTTCAAGAATTCACATGCACCCTAAGAAGCTCAAATATGGCTCAGGTTATCCTAACGTGACCTCGACATGCTTTTGGGAAATTGAGCCAATATATCTGTCTTCGAGGCTGAGGCTCCAGATCAGTAAAGATAGCTCCCGTAGGAACATCTATAGGACGGGAACTTTGCTCAGCCCTCAGCCAGGCTTTGTGGGTATTCTCATGATAAAGAAAAGCATTTGTCTGTGACCTTTCTTTTCTTCTTCTCCACTACCACCTCAGGCCTTCTCTCAGGCTGAACCAGATGAATCCACATGGGGCCCAGTGTGGAAGGAGGCGGACGGGGGGAAAGTGTTGAGGGGTCCAGCAGAGAGTGAAGGACACACACGCACACAACTCACCTTCTCTGGGCCTCAGGATCACTTGTCTGCAGTTTCTCGCTGTTCACACTTTTCCCTCCACTCCGTAAGCCGAGAAAGAAGGCCCTTAGAGGGAAATGTGAGATATCTTTTTACAAATATCCTTCAATGCCACAGTTTATTAACACTGTCAGCCGAGCTGTGTCCCTCCAATTTCCACCACAATTTACAACGTGGGAAACTTGCCTCGCCGTTTTGTACCAGGCCAAGGGGCAAGGTCCCCTGTAATTTAAGGCTAAGATTCCAAATGCAGCCCAGTGTGGCCAAGACCCAAATTTCAGTAATAACTTCTCATCCCCAGTTTTAAGATGTGTGCATCTTCTCTCTGGTTTGATGGTGCCGGAACCTATCTTTCTGAATTATGATGGCACTGCGTCTTATGCAGAATGACAGCGGCTGTGTTTGGTCTCTTGTTCTCTGGTTAAGTATGAATGCAATGTATCAGATCTATAACAGTATTGACGGTTTCCTGCTTATTTGTTTTGGTTCCTCTCATTGCTGGTTCTACAAGCATTCTGAGCACCAGGTACAGGCGCTTCACAGCCATCTTCCTGGTGTCGGTGTGGAGTCACTGCCAGGCCCAGCGGGTGGCCAGGACTCTCGCTTGGTGGCCTCACTGCTGGCTGCCCACCCAACACCTGTCACCCATTTTCTTCCTTACTAAGAGTACCCTGGTATTGCTCTGGGGTACAAGGTACCCAGATGAAGAAAACTTCATAGTACACGAGATGCTCAGTGAAACTCTGGTTAGTTTTGGTCCTCTTGTGCTAACCCACTCTACCTGGGACTCAGGACCAGGTCAGCCTGCCCGGTCTTGCTCAGTCCCTTGCCTCTCAAACTGGCCCAAAGTCCCGGAGCCAAATGCATGCTCTGTCTAAGCTTGGGATCAGTGTATTTGCCAGAAAGCATCTAGTCTCTCCCACCCCAGTAGGCCTATCTTTCCAGTCCTCCAGGCAAAACAAATGTAAAGGTTTTCAAATATTTTATTTCCTTGTTTTAGTCTAGAATGTTTTGTATCTCAGAGCTTATAAACATTCTCAAATATGTCTAGATATTGCAATCTAGATCTTAGGTCACTTAACGTGCTTTCCCTTTATGACCTGTATTCATTTTCTCAACCCATTTTGAAATTTTGCCTGCACTGAAGGGGTCAAATCAGTCACCTCCATTTCCAGAAACTTGCTCTTGTCTACAAGTGTTTCATGGGCTTACCCACTTTAATCAGGGCACCATTCAATCCACTGCCTTATCTGTAAAAGAGCTTAGTTGGATTTCTTCCAATCTTCAGCCACAGAGAACTTATTTGCCTACGGTTTCTGTCTCAAATGATTTCTAATTCATAACAAGCTTGTCAACTGGCTTATGAAGAGGATGCTTTCCCACAGGTTCTGCACATCTTAAACAATATCACTGGACCGTCCAAGGGAATCAAAAATGCCAAATTCTGTTGAACTGTTTTCTGTACTTGGAAACACATACTGACTATTGATTATACTTGCAGTTAGCACTGTAGTTTTGTTTTCATTCTATCTTTACTAGTAATGCTAATATACTGAAGAAAATAGAACTAAGGCTATTTTTATCTTGGAATCTATGATATCCCCAGGTAAAGTTGAGAGGGAATTATCTTTTTAACTCTAAGGTTTTTCTAACTGTTTATTTTGAAAAAATTTCAAACTTATACAAGGGTACAAGAACCATACAATGAACTCCCATAAGTCCTTCAGCTAGATGTATCAATTGTAAACATACTTCATATTGTGTCACATAACATGCGTGTTTTGCCTCCCTTTCTCTCTCTTTACATATGTTTTTATATGTATATATGTATGTACATATACATATAATTATACTATTATTATTATTAGTTCACCATTTAAGAGAAAGTTACAGACATAATGACCATTTACTCCTAAATATTTCATCATATATTTCCCAATAAAAATGTCATTCTCTTATATGACCTCAGTAAAATGACAAAATTTAAGAACTGAATATTGCTATAATGCCATTATCTAATTTACATCCTAAATTTCACCAATTGCTCCAATACACTGGTAAAGTTATAATGTTTTAAGGACATGTAGAAATTTAGTCAACATAGACAAGCGGATGTTAACTTGCTTTTGAAAATGAATCTATTCACTATATTATAAAGATTAAAAAAATCTATGTGAGAAACAGATTTTATGGTGAGAAACAGACTCAATCAACAAGAATTATTTAAGTATTCAAAAAACTATTGGAAGGATCACTTTGGCAATACATATACTAAAACTGAAACAATACAGAGAAGATTAGCATGGTCCCTGCACAAGATGATATACAAATTCTTGAGATGTTCAATATTTTTTTTCAGAAAGGAAAAGAAATGGTTGAGTGTTATGGACTGAATTATGTTCCCCCCAAGTCCTCATGTTGAAGCCTTAACCCTCGATGTAATATATTTGGAGATAGAGCCTTTAAAATAGTAAGTAAGGTTACATAAGGGTGGGGCCCTAACGCAATAGGACCAGCACTCTTTTGGGAGGAGGAAGAGACACCAGGGGTGCTCTCACACAAAGGAAGGACCATGTGAGGACCCAGGGAGAAGGAAGCCCTTTGTAAGCCAGGAAGAGATCTCTCACCAAGAACCCAACCATGCTGGCACTTTGATCTTGGACTTCCAGCCTCCAGAACTGTGAGAGATAAACTTCTGTGGTTTAAGCCACCCCATCTGTGGAATTTTGCTATGGCAACTCTAGCAGTTTAATTCACTGGGTAAAAATAGAGGTAAAAATCATAGACTATCCTTCTCATGAGATTCTTAAATTAGATTTGATGGTTGAAGCAAACATTATAACACTTAACACTATCTGATGTAGTGCTCCATGTGTATAGAGGAAATACTTAAGACAATTTTATTTAAAAAGTAGAAAAGGGTTAAAGGTACCCAAATGGGAGTAAACATTCAATACTTCACTCAAAGTGGTAAGATGTTGATATAAGGAGGCTATGATGAGTTACTTATATATGTTGTAATATCTAGAACAACCACTAAGGAAACTATATAGAATGATATGATCAAAAACATTATAAATAAATAAAAATGCTATTCTAAAATATGCTGAGGTAATCCACAAGAAAGCAAGAAAAGAGAAACAGAGGAATGAGAAACAGAAGAAACAAAACAAAGATTGAAATGCCAGACATAAGCCCTACGTTTCAATAATTGCTCTAAATGTAAAGGGTCTAAATACACCAATAGACAACAGAGGGTGGCAGAATGGATAGAAACACACAACCCAAATATACACTGTCTTCAGAAAACTCACTTCAAATTTAAGTAGTTTGAAAGTAAAAGGATGAAAAAAGATATATAATGCAAAATCAAAAAAGGAATGGCTATATTATATCAGATTAAGTAGACTTCAGAGCAAAGGAAATCACTAGGGGCAAAGAGAAACATTGCACAATGAGTAAAGAATCAATTCACCAAAAAGATATAGCAATCCTAAATATGTATGCACCAAACAACAGAACTTCAAAAACATGAAGAAAACACTGAAAGAACTTAAAGAAGAAAAAGAGAAATCCACATTTACAGTTAGGGACTTCATGACCCCTCTGTTAGCAATTGATAGAACCTCTAAACAGAAAACCAGCAAGAATACAGAAGAACTGAGCAATGTCATAAAACAACATCACCCAAGAACAGCAGAATGCACATTCCTTTTAAGCACCCATGGAACATTCACCAAGACAGACCATATCTTGGATAATTTTTTTTAATTTAGCAAATTTTAAAAAAACTGAAATCATACAGAGTTTGTTCTCTGATCATAATGGAGTCATAGTAGAAATCAACGACAGATGGAGTCATGCTAGAAATTGATGACAGAAAGACAAAAGGAAAATCTTCAAACATGGAGAGTAGCCAACACTCCTAAATAATCCATGGGTCCAAGAGGAAGTCTAAAAGGAAATTTTAAAATAAATTGAACTGAATGAAAATGAAAGCACAACATATCAAAATTTGTGAGATGCAGCTAAGAGGGAAATTTATAGCACTAAATGCATACATAGAAAGGAAAAATCTCAAAATGATTTTCTAAGTTCTTACCTCAGAAAACTAGAAAAAGAAAAGCAAAAGAAACCCAAAGCAAGCAGAAGGAAGGCAATAATAAAGATAATAGTGTAACTCAATAAAATTGAAAATAGGAAAACAATAGAAAAAAGTCAATGAAACAAAAGGTAGCTCTTTGAGAAATCTCAATAAAATCTGTAAACCTCTAGCAATACTGACAAAAATAAAAAGACATAAATCACCACATCAGGAATAAAACAGGAAATATCATCACAGATCCTTCAGCCATCAAAATGATAGTAAGGGAATACTGTAAAATTTATACTCATAAATTTGACAACGTAGAAGAAATGGATCATTTCTCAAAACCCACAAAGTACCAAAACTCAGCCAAGATGAGAAAGATAACCTTAGTAACCTTAGAAGTCTTAAAACCGTTAAAGAAATTGAACTTACAAATCCCCAGACCCAGATAGTTTCACAAGATAATTTTATCTAACATTTAAGTGAGAATTAACACATAATTTTATACAATCTCTTCCAGAAAATAGATGAGGAAGGAATGTTTGCCAACTCATTTTATGAGGTTAATATTACCCTGACAGCAAAAGCAGAGAAAGATAGCCTCCCTCCAAAAACATGTACAGAGCAATCTCTCTCATGAACATAGACTCAAAAATTCTCGACAAAATATTAGCAAATCCAATCTAGCAATGTATAAAAAAATTAATAAACCATGAAAAAGTAGAATTTCCAGATATGCAAAGCTGGTTCAACGTTCAAAAATCAGTCAACATAAACCACCATATCAATAGGCTAAGAAATCAATTGATACAGACAAAGGATTTGAACAAATTCTATACCCAGTGATATAAAATCTCTCAGCAAACTGGGAAGAGAGAGGAACTTCCTCAGCCTCATACAGAGTATCTACAAAAAGCCCACAGCCAATATCACAATTAAAGGTTAAAGACTGAATTATTTTCCTTTAAGACTGGAAGTGAGGCAAGGCTGCCTGTGCTCACCCCTCTTGTTCAACATGGCCCTGAATGTTCTAGTGCAATAAGAGGGAAAAATAAAAATATATAAAGCCATACACATTTGTGGGGAAGAAATAAAGCTGTCTGTATTGTAGATGATACATGGTTGTCTATGTAGAACATCTCGAGCAATCTACCAAAAAACTTCCCAGAACTAATAAATGAGCTTAGTAAGATTACAGGACACAAGGTAAACACACAAAATTAATTGCATCTATATATCCTAAAAATGGATAAGTGAAAACAGAAGTCAAATATAGAAATCAACGAAATGCTGATATAAGAAATCAAAGAAGACGTAAATAGTTGGAGAGACTTGTCATGCTCATGTATTAGAAGTCAATTCTCCACAAACTGATCCATAGGTTTAATGGAATCTCTATCAAAAGTCCAGCAAAATTTCTGTAAACCTACACAAGTTTATTCTAAGATTTATACGGAAAGGGAGAGACCCTAGAACAGTCCCCCAAAAAATGAAAAAGAAGAAGTGGGAGGAATCACTCTTCCCAATATTAGGGTTTACTCTATAGCTACAATTATCAAGACTATGATTGATATGATATTGGTATGATATTGGTAAGGGTTAGACACACAGATGAATGAAACAGACTAGAGAATGAAATTATCAAATTGACAGAGGTGCAGAAGCAATTCAATAGAGGAGGAATAGCCTTTTCCACAAATAGTGCTGGAGCAAACTAATAACTGTAGGCAAAAAAATAAAATAAAATAAAATAAACCTTTCTCAAGAAAATATTAACAAATCAAATCCAACAGTGTATTTAAAAAGTATACACCCATGACCAAGTGTGATTTATCCCAAGTAAGAAAGACTGGTTTAACATTCAAAAATCAATTAATACATCACATCAATAGATGAAATAGATGCCAAAAAATCATTTGAAAAAATCCAATAGCCCTCATGATAAAAAGTCTCAGCAAACTGAGAATAGAAGGGAACTTCCTCATCGATAAAGAACATCAAAAAACCTACAGCTAACTTCATGCTTAATGGTGAGAAACTAGATACTTTTCCCCTAAGAGCGGGAACAAGGCAAGTATTTCCCCTCTCACCACTCCTAGCCAACACTGTATTGGAAGTTCTAGCTAATGCATTAAGGAAAGAAAAGATACATAGGTTGAGAAGGAAGAAATAAATGTCTTTGTTCATGCATAACCTGACTGTCTATGTAAAAAAATCCCAAGAATTGACCCCCCAAAATGCCTCGAATTAGGTGATTATACCATGGCTATAGGATACAAGGTTAATATACAAAAGTCAGCTTTCTGATATACCAGCAGTGAACAAATGGAATTTAAAGTTAAAAACACAATACATTAGCACTGAAAAAAGTACTTAGGGATCAATCTAACAAAATATGTACAAGATCTATATGAGGGAAACTACAAAACTGAGAAATCGAAGAAGATTTAAATAAATGGAGAGATATTTCACATTCATGGGTAGGAAGACTCAATACTGTTAACACATCAGTTCTTCCCAACTTGATCTATAGATTCAATACAAAATCCCAATCAAAACCCTACCAAGTTATTTTGTGATTATCAACAAACTGATTCTAAAGTTTCTATGAAAAGGCAAAGGACCCAGAGTAGCCAACACAATAGTGAAGGAGAAAAAGAAAGTCAGAGGGCTGACCCTACTCGACTTCCAGATTTACTGTAAAGCTACAAAAGTTAAGACAATGGGGTATTGGTGAATGAACAGACAAATGGATCAATGAGCTAGAGTAAAGAGCCAGGACACAGACCCACTCAAATACAGGCAACTGATCATTGACAAAGGAGCAGAGGCTGTTCAACAGATAAAGAACAGTCTTTTCAAGAAATCATGCTGGAACAACTGAACATCCATGTGGGGAGAAAAATGTAGATTCAGACCTCAAACCTTTCACAAAAATTCAACTCAAAATGGATCATAGACCTAAAAGTGAAAGGCAAAACTATAAAACTTCTAGAAGAGAACGTAGGAGGAAATCTAGGTGACCTTGCTTTGGCAAATGAGTTTTTGAGATACTACACTAAAAGCAGCACAATCCATGAAAGAAAAAATTGATAAGCTGGACTTCATTAAAATTAAAAACTTCTGCTCTGTGAAAGACACTGTTACGAGACTGAACAGACAAGTCAGAGGCTGGGAAGACATACTTGCAAAAACATATCTGAGCGTTTATATTGCAAATATACGAAGAACACTTGAAACTCAACAATAAGAAAACAATACAATTAAAAACTGGGCCAAAGATCTTAAAAGACAACTCACCAAGGAAGATATACAGGTGGCAGATAAGCATATGAAAAGATGTTCCACATCATATGTCATCAGGGAAATGCAAAGTAAAACAACAATGAGATACCACTACACACCCGTGAGAATGGCCAGTGTCTGGAATACTTGCAATTCCAGATGCTGACCAGGATCCATTCACTGTTGATGGGAGTGCAGAATGGTACAGCCACTTTGGAAGACAGTTTCAGTTTCTTATGAGCCTGAACATACTCTTACCATATGATTTAGCAACCATACTTCTTGGTATTTACTCAAAAGATTTGAAAACGTATGTCCACACAAAGACCTGCACACAGATGTTTATAGCAGCCAAAACCTGGAAGCAACCAAGATGCCCTTCAGTAGGTGAATGGATAAATAAAGTGTGGTCCATCCAGACAATGGAATATGATTCAGCACTAAAAAGAAATGAGCTATCAAGCCTTGAAAAGACATGAAGGAACCTTAAATGCATATTACTAAGTGAAAGAAGCCAATCTGAAAAGGCTACATACTGTATGATTTCAACTATATGACATGAGGAAAAAGGAAAAACAATGGAGACCGTAAAATGATTTTTAGTTGCCAGGGGCTGAGGAGTGGGAGGGATGAATAGGCAGAGCACAGGGGATCTTTAGGGCAGTGAAAATACTCTGTATGATACTCAAGTGGTAGATACAGGACATTACACATTTGTCAAAACTCATAGAATATACATCACCAAGAGTGAACCCTGATGAAAACTATGGACTTCAGTTAAAAATAATAAAATGTGATAATTTTATCTTTGCTTTGAAGGATCTTGGTTAGACTTTTCTTTTTAACTCTAAAAGGTAGCAATCTAGCAGTCATTTGCTATCACAGAAAGGGTCAGCCAATTTCAAACACTTTCCCTGTGTAGGAGAAAGGTATATAATTCATCAAACATTGAAATCTTCCAAGTGCTCAGTTCAGAAGGAACCAGTAACCTCTGTGAGGTACGGGAGTGCCATGGCTAGGGCCCATGTCATGACACATGCCATTATAACAATCCTGACATATTTTATGTTTTATTTTTATAATCAGATTAATGATACCCTACATATCTTCGCCCATTTCTGGATTCCATTCATTCTGCGTGAGCTTACCTAGGAATGATGCAATGAATTGATTTCACGTATTATGCTGTATCTATAACCTTGCCCCAGACTCATTCTCTGTAATTCCTGTCAAAGCTGTCACTACATCAGCAATTGCATTTTCACTGATTTTCCATAATTTTTAAATTAGGAAGTTATTTACTCTTAAGAATATATCTTTATTGTATACACCCATGGGTGATATTCAAAGTGTTTCAAAACGGTATTGCCCAGATACCTAAGAGTTCGACCAGAAGTTGGCTGTCCCTGGGGTTCAGCTGCTGGACTGTGGCCTGAATGGGGGACGTGGGAAGTATTTCCTGGGAGCAGAGGCGGTTCACCAACCTGCAGAGAAGTATTTCGACGTGGTGTCACCTCCAATAGCCCACCAATACATTCAGACTGACCGTCCATGCTCTGGGTGGCCTCAGGGTACTTCGTTTACCGGTATGAATTCTTCTTGGTAAAGAATTCCTCAAATCCCACTTTTGTCCCCAGAACTGTATAAACTCCAGGTCCCGCAATTCCTGGCCCGGCCCTGGCGCTGTGTGACCCACTGACACACGGGGCAGTGAGCTTGGGGTCAGCCCATATATTAAATGGGTTACATTTAATTCCTTTTTTATTTTTAGAAAAAAATTATGGATAGACGTTTTCTCCCTCCCCTGAATGGGAAATTTTGAGCCGCCTATTTTGGAAGACACTGACCCCCAGGCTTATGTTTCTGGATTATGCTTCCGTTTGCCGGGGAGTTCTTACCTAAAAGGCAACCACGGTGGCTGGTGACCAGGCCTCCCTGGGCCGCCGCAGGGGATGCAAATCCACAAACCCTGCACGTGACGTCACGAACAGTGATTTATTTTGCTCATTCAGTGTGTGTAACGAACCTGTCATACCTGGGGAAGATGCCAAAGGAATACAAGCGTTCTGCGCCGTCGGGGTCTGCAAGCAGCTAGGGGGAGAAGACAGGGTGAGGAGGACGCCAGGTGGACCCCGGCAAAGGGAGATTCGTGTTCTCAGCGGGCAGCTGGACTGTTGGGGGAAAGGGAAGGTGGGAAACAGTGGAGAGGGTGCGGCTTCGGGTGGTCTTTGACGGGAATGCTTTGAACAGGTGAGGGAGAAAAAAGAAGAGTTAAGTGGTGGGAAAACCCTTAAAGCCTGGAATGTAAATGCCAAAGTCAGAGGGCGGAGGGTGAGACAAAGTTCGGGCCAGTGAGACAAGAGGGTGGTCGCCGACACCCCTCCAGGGATCCGACTTAGCCCAGCAGGCAGCTGGGCGGCACTGGGAGTGGTGGCCCGCCGGTGGAATCTTCCAGGTGGGAGGATGGGTGTGCGGCCTGGGGAAGGCCTGTGGAGGCTTGGAGGCGGGGTGTGGTGCCAGCAGCACCCCCGGGGAGGGCCCGAGTCAGGGCTGAGAGCTTCCCAGCAGCACAGTGAGACGTGCCCCACCCCTGCCCCGGCCCTTTACAGAAAGGTTTGCAGACCCTGCAAAAGAAACTAAAAGTTCCAGATCTTAGACTAACTGTCGACTCAAATTAACCAGTGAATCACTTCAACTTTTCTTCCTTAAAGTATTTTTTTCCTTCAAAAGGATACAGCTGACGTAGATACGACCGAGGGCCTGGGCCCTTTCGAGCTGGTTTCCTTAATCAGGCCGAGTAGATGAATGGGGTGGCAGCAGGCGGGGTGAAGGTGGCCATGGGGGTGGGATGCAATCCGGTCCGGGCGGGGCTTCCTGTTGTTCTAACATTAACATACCTACCCGGGATCAAAGGGAGCCTGGCTTCCCCGCGCTCTCCACGGGGGAGAAAAAAGTCTAATATAATTAAAAATAAGCTGCAATTTGGTATCTTTGGTATCGTCTGCAACTGTGACGCTTTGTTACTGAGGATGAAGGTTTATGGAGAGCAGTTGACTCAGTACTAATTTAGGATACTCCTGCGACTTTTCTGTAGAAAATGTACTGTCTTTGTATCTGCTAAGACATTTTCTCAGCTTCGCTTATATCGAATGATCTAGAAATCATTTTGAAGGGAGATGCCATTTCATTTCCCTCCACATCAAAGGCAGTTGGCCCAAAGCTGAATATTTCATTTACTAGGTAACACGATACTGTTTGATTGACTAAAAGGACAGGAAAAAGGAAATATATGTGTAAAAGTGCGTCTTACATGTCAGACTCTGTTAGAGGCTTTATTACATTTCTCGTCCACTCTGATGAATATTCCATCAACGACTTATTGAGCGTTTGCTGAGACCTGTGCCAGCCACGGTGGGCCCACTGGCGAGTAACAGGATTCCTGTCCCCAGGGAGCCCAGAGGTCCTCAGGGGACACAGATGTTATTAACCAAACAGAAATACACCCGCAGCTGCGGCTGGGTGAGCAAAATGGGGACCCCACCCGAGAACCTAGAAAAGCAGGGGGACGATGGGCAAGAGGAAGGGCTCCTCCAGGAATGAGGCCCGCCTGCGAAGGATGAGTGTTTTTTAAGGAGGCCGATGGAGGAGGAGGGAGCAGGAGGGAAAAGTGTGTACAAGGCTCCCTGTGAAGAGTTGTTTGTCCACCTCGGGACCCAAAGGCCAGTGAGATGGGAGCTGAAGGCATGGGACCATCAAGATCAGAGTTTTCGTCTTTATCTTAAGAGCCCTAGGACAACACGGAAATATTTTGAAGAGGAGGCTGACATGATCCGGGGTGTGTTTTGAAGCCACTATCCTAATGAAAATCCACATAACAAGGACAAGAGTGGATGCAGAGGCCATTGGTCTGGGTGCAGATGACAATGGCCAGGCCCAGTGTGGGATGCGGACATGGAGAGAAGGCTTGGCCCTCAGCGACATTGAAGTCTGGGGTATAAAACACAAGTCTGCGGGTGGATTAGGTGTTGGGGGCGGGGGAAGAGAGTGAGGGGAGGGGCAGTCCCCAGGGTTCTGGCTCCATAACAGTCCCTTGGTGTTACCACACTGAACTCTCAGGAGGACCCAGCAGTTCACCCTGTGGGCACAGGACCAGACGGGGGTGAGGGAAGTAACATCCAGTGCTCCCAGCCCCTGGGGCACTGGGTTCCCCCGTGGCTTCCCAACGCCGCGCTACACCCACTTCACGAGCGCCCCGAAATTCCCTGAAACCCCACTGAACCCACCAACCAGGATAGCCCACAGCGCTCTTTGAAATATACTAACAGGGACCAGGGCCACCTGAGCCAAGTGGCAGGACCTCCGTGTGTGACCACGTGGCTCTATCCACCATCAAGGTGATAGTTATCATGGGTCATCTGTATCTGTTTCCTACTGAAGCCAAGTGTAGTTATAATCAGAGTTTTATAATTTAGTGAACTATTTACATAATCTGGAAAAATATGACTGTGAGAGGGACTTATTTCTCAACAAAAAGAACCACCGTGTTGACTGCTTTGGGAAGACATGATAACAGTAAAAGACCCCCAACAAACTGGGTCAAGCGAGAAAACTATATAAGAGTCTGAAAAGGATTCTGCAGTCAGGTTGGATGCCAGAGGTGTTTAAGTAATCACATAACCAGAAATGTAAAATGTAGACAATGCATTGAAGTTGTTGGTGATGAGAGAAAATTCACAGGAAACTCATCAGCAGACCCAACCTCAAAGGAAAAGTCCTTGGCCCCATCAAATGTTGTTGAATGAACTATGCATATTTAGCTTTAAACATATTTACATTGAATGAGCCAAGAATAAACCAACTTTTAATATTAACTCACTACCAACCAATCCAGATGGCTCTATCGATTATTATATTCAGACCATGACTTTCTAGGTCCCCTCTACTTAATCAACCCAACTTGATGAGTGCTATTTAAAACATGAGTTCCACATCCATAGAAGTAACCAGGGAGGATTCATTCTATGGGATACTGTAAGGTGCTCTCACAGGAATCAGTCAGACAGAATAGAAAGTATAGACAAAGCCCAAATGTCTTTGAAAGTGTCGTCTGTGGTAAAGATAGCATTCCAAAGAAGTTGGGAAAGAATGGATTATTAAACAAATGGTTTTAAGACAAAGGGCTAAATATTTTGGAAATATAACGTCAGATCAAATAAACGTAGAATATGGAATTATAAAACTACTACAAATATGAATCATGGGGCTTCCCTGGTGGTGCACAGGTTGAGAATCCGCCTACCAATGCAGGGGACACGGGTTCGAGCCCTGGTCCGGGAAGATCTCACATGCCGCGCGGAGCAACTTAAGCCCATGTGTCACAAGTCAGTAGTCTAGAGCCTGTGCTCCGCAACAAGAGAAGCCACCGCAATGAGAAGCCCTCGCACCACAACGAAGAGTAGCGCCTGATTGCAACTAGAGAAAGCCCGCACGCAGCAACAAAGACTCAATGCAGCGCAAAAATAAAATAAATAAAAATTTAAAAAAAATTTTTTTAATGTGAATCATGGTTTTCATGCATGGCTGCAAGGTGGAATTCCCTGGGTAGCTGGGTGGGTCCCAGGCATCCATATTTCTTCAAGCTCCTCAGAGGAATCCCCCCTGCAGTCAACGTGCAGAACCACAATATAGGTCAGTATTTATATAATATTTGCTTTGGGAAGATATACAGCATAAAGGAAAAAAGTGAAACTTTTAAATTACCTAAGAATTAAAACTATCTGTTGTTTCCATAAATTTAAAATATAGACGCATTAAAAGGGAATTGACAAACTTGAAATTTTTGCAACTCTACGGCAGGCACAAGGTTAATATTCCAATGAAGAGATCGTAGAAATCAAAAAGAAATCAGACCATCAATACACGTGTATGTGTGCACCACCCCAACTGATGATGATGAAAGTGACCTATGAACATGTATCAGTGAAATAATGCCAGTGTGTTCTATTTCACTGGTAATAAAAGAAATGCAAAACTAACCATTTTTTATTTGCAATATCGAAACGCCTCAGTGTTGGCCAAAGTGTGAAGACTGATGCTCTTCTATTGTCAAACAAGACAGTTTAGGCACCAGTTCTTGTAGATATATCATGCGCCTTAACTCAGCAACACCATTTCTGAACCTGCATCTCATGGTGCTCTTATGTAATAATTTGTGCACAAAGCTTTTGTCCCCCACTGAGGCTTAGCTTCCTTTGGGAAGCATCCCCTGCACGATGCCCTGCACCCTCCGCACAGCCGTCCGAGTTGCTTCTCCATTTGGGAATTGTTCATTTGCTGGTCTTCTTTTGCAGGCAGTAGGCACCTGGCACACTAGCATGACGTTTTTTGTCTTTATGTCCCCAGCCTAGGGCACAATTCCTGGATCACAGCAAGTGCTTATCACATGTATAAGGAATCAATGACTCTGCAGAACTGTTGTGATAAATAACATAATAGTGATTCAACAAGCTTTCAACAACAAGGGGGCGGGGGGGGGGTAAGAAGGTTGTGATTGGAGCCCAGCTGCCTGGACTGCCCTGTGTGCTGTTTCTCAGATTGTACGGTGTCACACACTTACCAGCCAGCGCTGTCCCACAGAACTTTCCCTCCCCACTCTGCCTGGTACAGTAGCCACTGGCCACTCAGGGCTGTTGAGCCCTTGAGATGTGGCTGGTCAGCTGTGGGACTAAATTTTTAATGTTACTTAATTCTGTTAAATTTAAACTGTGACGCGTGACTAGTGGCTACGGTATCAGACAGAAGAGGTCGAGACCACTTGCCTTACTTTTTCGGAGTCCCAGGGAGTTAAGGGATTGGTTTGAAGTCTGACAACTGTGTAGTAAGAGACTGAGCACTTCGGTGATGGAATTGTGAGGATCCATGGATGGGTCTCTAAGCTAATTTCTACCCTACAAAGAGAGATGCAAGTATTTATGTTCCTTTTAATAGTTTTGAAGAAAAAGTAAGAGAACTGTGAGGGTTTTTTGGTTCTCTCTAAACATTATGCTGGCCTGGAAACAGCCTTTTACAATGACCCGAATTCTTATTTTAGAACTGAACATCAAAGAGTCTAAATTTGATCCATTTTGCCTACATTTCATTAAACAGAAAGTTAAGAGCATTGTTAAAATGAATGAAGTGACATCCGGAAATCACAAAGCTACCAAATATAAGGTATGTTATGTAATTTGAAAGGAATCTTTTATGCTTTTCTCATGTGCATGGTTCAAACTGGAGACTCAAACCCCACAATCCAGCAAGGTCTTCCCAAGATCAGTGCTATGGGATTCACACACACACACACACACACACACACACACACCCTCCGGGACATTCCATGCTAAACTGTATAAAAGTGACAGAACAATGAAAATCCCAGATTCCTTTCTTAAACAAAGAAAAATACTGAAAGCAAAGTAGAAAGGAAAAGCATTAAAGGGAAATTAAAATTGAGATGTGAAAAAAGAGGAAAACATAACGCCATAGTTTCAATTCACTTTCTTAGCGTTTTTCCTTTAAAGGACAAAAGCCTGAAGGCCCAATGCAGAGTAAACACGTGGGAAAGATGAGGGGGCTCAGGGATGGCTTGTACCCTTTAACCTTAAACTTGAATCCAGAGAGCTCTCTGTATACGTGTGGGTGTGTATTTTCAGCGCACCATCCTTTAATATACACCTCAGCCAAAATGCCTAACTTCTCATCTGCTCCTTACAGACGTTGCCTCCGAAAGGAAGGCCACTCGGCTCTGGAATTAAAAGACTGAGAACCACGAAGCCCCTAAGTGTTGGGAGGAAGTGGATCTTTCCTTGTAAAGTTAGCCGATAGTTGCTCTCAACATACCTGGGACACCAATTTAAAAAGGAAAAAGGAAGTGGTCAAAGTCATGCTTTTTTGTAAACTTCAAAGGTTATCTCTCCCTCCCCCTCTTTACATTTTACTGTCTGGTGAGCTGACTTGTCTGCAGCTGTTGGCAGAGACTGTGTTCCGTGGCGTCAAACCTGCCTCCTCACGGCCCATAAAATTACAGCAGGGAACCAGGACCGGCAGGTGTGGGAGGCCGAGGCCAGGATGCCCCCTTAATGATTCCCCTGACACCCCATGCTGAGCTGCGGGAGAGGAGCTGGGGAAGACGGAGCTTCCCTGCCTGGGAGCCGTGCCAGCTCAGCTCAGTTCCCCAGCAAGGCTTTCAGCTCCTAAAACGATTCCCAGAACTTCCATGCTCCGTGTGCTGGGGCATGCGGGGAGCCAAAGTCTCATGACCCCCTCAGACCCTTAAGTCTGCGTGACTTCCCAGCAGAAAGCTTCAGCGCGACTCACGTCCACCAAAACTCAGGCCACAGAAGGAGGGAAGTGGACGGAAGCCAAATTAACTCTGACATTTATAACCCAAGTTTAAAAAACGTCTTAAACAGCATCGAGTACCATAACAAAATGCTTCTAAAATCTACAAGACCAGGTTCTTTTACTTCCTTAAATTGGGAGAGATGAATAAACATCATATGTGTTTTCAAAGATGGCAGATCTCTGCTGGTATTTAATAGGAAGAATGTAAAAAAAGAATGTATATATATGTATAACTGAATCACTTTGCTGTACAGCAGAAATTAACACATTGTAAGTCAACTAGACTTAAAAAATGTTTTTAAATAGTAAGAACGTAATACATTTTGCCCTCTTCCTTTTCTTTTAGCGACAGAAGAAATTAATAATTATACACTACGTGTTAGTCAATTGTAATCAAACTTTGCATTAGTCAATTGTAATCAAACTTTGCAAACCCCTAGCTCATTATGCCTTATGGCTTAGTGCCAATATATTTTTTTAAGAAAGGGGGAAAAAGAGAAAATAAATTTATTTAAAGCAATCTTAAATTGTTCATATAGTGTTTATTTGACAGATTGAGAAATACATACTTTTTTAAAGAAATGGAGAAGTGGTTGCAGCATTTTTGCAAAAAAAGAAAAAGGAGAATGGAAAGAAGAAGGACCATCTTGGAGAGAGTCTAGAAGGCCAGTGCAAGGGGTCTGCAGCATGTATTAAGCCCCCACTGTGTACGAGTAGTGAGTACTTTGCCACTTTGAGGGGAGGAATGAAGGAAAAAAGAAGCATGAAAGAAATAAGAGAAAGAAAGAGTCCTGGTTTTGCCCTCAGAGACACTACTTTTTAATCAGAGGTACCCAACAAATAAACACAAAATGGACTTAAACACATTTTAAAAATCAGCAGCCAAGAATTTATCTTATACCTTTAAATTATTTTCACTCTCTAGTATTTTGTTTGCACTATACATAACTATTGCTCATAGAGGTAATAAATAGTTTTGATAAATTGTATCTGTTGGGTTCCATACCTTAAATTTTACAGAAAGCTGGTAGGGTTGGGATGGGGCGACCCAAGAAAATATTTCTATTAAGGCTGATTGTAAAAAAAACCCATCTCTCAGAATTGAAGTCACCCTTTCAATACTGTAGGATTAGATGAAAATAAGAAATGCTATTATATGGCAAGTATTTTCTGAAAACATACCATGTATCAGGCATTGGATTAGGATCTTAGCATATAAGGATAAACATAATAGAGCCTGTGGTTTAGACAGAAGAATGCAATATCATAAAGAAGGTGGCTTTGGTACTTATAGATTCCAAAAGATGCATGACATATTTCAATGCATTCTTCTATAATTTAAGTCCAGAAAGGAGAATCGCCAAGTTAACATACTAGATCAGAGGTCTGCCAACTATAGCCTGTGGGCCAAGTTTGTGGTTTTTAGATTGTTAAAGGGTTTTTGAAAGAAAGAAAAGAGAAAGAAAGAAAGAAAGAAAGAGAGAGAGAGAGAGAGAAAGAAAGAGAGAGAGAGAGAAAGGAAGGAAGAAAGAAAGAAAGAAAAAAAGAGAGAAAGAGAGAAAGAAAGAAAGAAAGAGAAAGAAAGAAAGGTGCCACAGAGATGAATGTGGCCTGCAAAATCTAAGATGACTGCCATCTGTCCTTTCCAGAAAATGTTGGCCTCGATTAGAAGAACATCAAGAAGAAAGGCCATGCTTCTCCAGCTTATCATCTTCCTGTTCTTAGAGTCCTCAGGGTTTCAGATATTTGAGTGCTAATATAGGTTAATTTTAAATTTATCTGAATTCCTGGTTTACCATTGATTATGTCACATCTTTCTTAATGAAGGCATCAGTACATTAAACATTTTAACAGTATTCAAATGCTGTTGATTTCTGAAAGGTCTTTCTGGCCACTCCACCATGCTACCTCTTATAACCCAGACATTTTACCTGCTTAAAATAAATACATATATTGAATAATCTGCATTTTTAAGAGCCATGATATCTAATTGCAGTTAAACCACAAAGATTGTTTCATCTGGGGACAAAACTACTTTTCAGATACAATTGAAGACAAGTCTTTATTTAATCACTAAATTATGTCTGTGCTCCCTAATAAAATACATGGTTTAAGTAAAATCTCAGACATTGTTGATTTCTACCTGGAGTAAACAGTGAGGCCATTTAGGTTTCCACGGATAAATTTACATGCTGTCCTTTTCATCACTCTTTTTCAGTTGGTAAACTACTCATATGGTAAAGTTGGAATTTTTAGAATTTCTACTTTATGCATTTTCTATTACTTTTAAGCATACTTTAATATTTACATACTTGGGAGTGAAGAGGAATTTATACATTTTGTGATATTAAGGCAAAACAAATCAGCCTGGATTTCTTTATGCATATGTAGAGCATCTGCATAGAAAGCAAATCAAATTAGAAAAAAGTTTATTTGGGACTTTCCTCATTTTATTGATGACACGTTTGCTCAATATAAACATAACAAAACGTGTTTTCCTGGAAGTAGGCAGAATAAAAGTTTGATCCTTGATCTAAGTGGAGGGTATGGTTAGTTCCTAAAGCCAATGACTCCATTTGGCTTATGCCTGTTTGAGGTAATTAATGCCATTTGTACTACCCAGGGCTGCAGCCACATTTCACAGCCGGCCGGACCCAACAGGGACAGGCACTGAGTTATAGATCACAACTTACCTGCGGGGCGAGCAGGGTCTGATTAAGTACACATTGCCTGCCACAATTAGGCAACTGCATGTAAAATTCCCAACTGAAGCTATAAACTAAGGACAAAAAAAGTTGTTTTCAAATCTGCATAAAGGCAAGCCGTCCTGTCAGCTACAGCTACACACTTTCTCAGAGTTCATTGTTCAATCCCTTTGCATAGAATATAATGAGACACATTTTTTTTGCTGCCCAGAGGATTCTGCCAACTTGAAAGTTCAGGGGAGAAATGCTACAAAATAGACACAAGTCATTATTTAAAGATTATTGGAGTAAATCTGAGGACAAAAGAGGCTTGCCGACTTTCTTAAATGTTCTAAAGAAATTTGAGGAAAAGAAATATTGAGGAGCATGAATGTGACTCTTCTTATTTAGCAAAACCGCTTAAGCGAGCAGGATGCCGTCTGTATTTGACGGGCAAGCAGCTAACTCCCCTCAGCAGGAAACCAGGCGCCCCTTCAGGCAAGGAGAGCCTGGTGTAGGAAAGCATATGGAAACACTGAAAGCCTGCCTCACGTTTGATTGCCAGCACCCATCTATTGCCCATCAGCTAAACCTTCCCACCCCAGCTCTACCTGTAGAAGAATAAAATTGTGCATTGTCGATGTGATATGGGACCATTTCTTACATTTATGAAACAATTAGAGAAAGTGGCTGTAGCATCATCTGAATACTGAGTTTATTCTGACGACAAACTTGTAAGCAGAGGTACAGTACGGTGTAATGCTCTCTTTCCACTATTTTCAATTCTTTGCTTCACACTCCTATCAGGGCCATTGTTTTTTTAATTGAACTCTGTTGGAGAAATAAAAAAAAAGAAGCAAACACAGTCAATGGGTGGTAAGTTTGTGAGCGGAACTCCGTATGATTTAATTTGTTTAATTGAACTCTTTAATAACCAAATGGGGGTAGGAATTACTGCTCCCATTTTACAGATGTGAAAACTGAGATGCAGCAGACAGAAGGGACTTACCCAGGGTCTGCAACAGGCAACTGGAAGAACCAGGCTCAAAGCCCATGTCTGGCTGACTCAGAGTAATTCAACAATATTGCACCTTGCGGTTTAAAAAGTTTTCCAACAAAGCTAAAAAAGTAAAGTGCTCTTAGGCATAATTGAGAAAATCCTATACGTAGGCAGTAAGTAAGCTTTAAAAAAGATTTTTCCTACCTCTCTCTGGGCATCCTGATTGAGTAGAATGAGAATTTTGAAACTTCTCAGCGGTAGGAATTGTGTCTCAAAAGTTGCTGACCTTGCCCTGAAATGCAGCCACGAATCTACAGGTCCCAATGAAGGGCCCCACGATGTCATCGACACTGGTGACAACTTGTAAGATGTTGCCACACGTGTTATCATAGATCATCCTCGTAACCCAGTATGGTGGGTTAGGGCTCATTCATTCATTCACACATTCATTCACTCATTCCTCATACTTTAATATTTATTGTGTCCTACTAATTCTGTGCCTGCAACTGTGCTAGAACATAGATACATAAAGATTAAAAAAAAAGATCTAGTTCAGGCCTAAAAACAGTCACAGTCTCGTACACAGATTAAATAAGAAAACAAGATGAGTGAAAACACTCCAAATTGAATCCACATAACCTAATAATAATTAGTATTCCCAAAGGAAAATGAAACACTTTAAAAACAGGCGCCAGCAGTGGTGAGATGATTATCACCACTTATTTTTTCTTCATTATATATCGCCCTTATTCCTTCCGTTCTAAAAGCCCACATTTAGGTCTCACAGAGGGTCTAATATTGCTTATGAAAGAGTATAAAGGCTGATCATTTCTCTCAAGCCATGGCGTGTTCTTCATGGCAAAGGAAGAAGAGATTTCCTAAAATGGAATTTTGGACCAAAAGAAAAGTTTTTAGAAAAGGAAGGTGACTTTCACAGACCGTCTTTGAGCGCTAAGCGTCATCACAAACACTCGTCCGGGGTGCCGTGCTGAGTGCTACCCTGGGGATGAGAGGCTGAGGATGAAACCCCGCGGACTCAGCAGACGGGCTGTGCATTCACACGGCCAGCCATGAGGACTCCCACCCCGGCTGCGTCCTGGCAGAGGGGTCCTGGCTGCCAGGCTGAGTCGGCACCAGTGCTGCTCGTGGGCCAGCCCTGGGCAGGAGCTGAAGCAGAAGAAGCGGCCCCCCCACCCCATCCAGGCGTCTACAGCCTCCCGTGCGGACTAAACTGGAGAGGAGAGCGCACGTCATCAGCGGGATCCGTGGGGGAGGGTTTGCGGCGAGGCGCGAGCTTGGCCAAGGGAAAAGTCTGGACAGGTGAAGAAGGACAGCATGGGGGACGGGTGGAAGGGACGGAGGGGCTGCGTGGCCAATGCCGGGAAGCCCGGTGACCACGTCCACAGCTAAATGTCTTCATGTGTCCAGGCTCATGGTTCAGAGACGGCGTGTAATGAAAGAAAATGAAAAGTATTGCCAAGGAAAATAACAGTTTTTAGAAAATTCCCAAATCTTTTCATTTATTCATCAAGTATTTCTTGAATGCCAGGCACTTTTCTAAGACACTGGGGATTACAGAAAACACTATGTAATAGAGTGAGAAAGATGCTCGAGGGTAGACGGCAGAGAAAAACACTAAGGAAAATCAGTAAATGAAACGTGTATTATGTTGGATGGTGATTAAGTGCTGAGAAGGGAAACCAAGGCAGGCGAAGGTGATTTAAATACGGGCAGGGCGTGGAGGCAGTGGGGAAACATCACGTGGTTCCCTTGGTGCGGCCTTTTGAGTAAAGACAAGGAAGTGAGGGAGTATCGTGGGGAAGTCTGCGGGAAGTCATTCCTGGAAAAGGGAACTTCAGTGCAAAGGCCCTGGGGTAAGAGGACGTCTGCTGTGCTGAGAGAACAGGAGGCCCTGTGTGGCCAGGCAGAAAGAGCCAGGAGCAGACGGCCAGCGGGGTGACATGAAGTAGAGGCAGCTTCCTACTGCAGCTCAGAATCATCTTTAGACATTTCTGCTCACCTCGCACAATGAAGAAATCGATGAAGCACGAACTACAGAAGGAGGAATCCTCCAGGAAGCAGCCCACGTAGGGAGGTGGGTTTCTCTCAGGAACAAACCCTGAAACAATGCGTTTTCTCAGATGCCCTGTAAATGACGGGCGGGGACACCTGGTCTAGCCCCTGTGCCCTGACTCAGCCCTGATGAGTCAACAACGAAGAAAACTGCGTTTGAGGCCGATGGGAGCGCACTCTAACTTGGGGCTCTGGGGTTGAATGTGAGGTCTAAAGGGGCCTCCATCCTCGCCCTCGCCATCAGCGGGAGTGCCCGCTCTCAGGGGGGCCCTAACACCAGCAAGAAAAGCCGAGTCTGGTTAACAAAAATGAAGATTTTTTTAGGAACGGACAGACCGCAAGTGCATTTGGCAAAATGGCATCGACTTGAAACCGGAAGTGAAATAAACGGCAGTGTTTACAAGCCAAGGCAAATGTTCAAAGGGAGACTCAGACACAAAGGACAGATGGCGGTGAGAAAGCCAGTGCGTTCTGCCGACACCCACAAAATGCAGATTTTTTAAGTGCCCTGAAGGCTGTTTATGGCCTGAGCACCCAGGACTCAGCCCCTCGGGCTCAGGCACCGGGAAGCGGCTCACAGCGTCCACACCTCGTCCTGGAAGGGACAGCGTGCAGCCTCTTCTTAGGGAACTTTATTTTTCACGCCAACACCACCTCTATCTTGTAAAAGCCAGTCAGAGTCTCTCCACTTTTTATTTTACAACGTGAAAAGGGAGGAAACTATTTGCAGCGGGTGATTTGCCTGCTGAAATTGCAAGAAAAACGGGGGGAAAAAAACCCTAGCACACCCTCTTCTGTCTATTCTAGGGGGTTGTCCAAACCCTGGGGGACCCTGGAACTCCAAGATTCTTTACAAGTCCAATTATGGGAGCTGCAGAAAGGGCTCTGTATTTTTACCTCTTAGGAACATCTGCAAAAATCATTCTAAAGTGTTCCTTCCACGTTTAATGAAGAACCAGTTTAGGGTGAGT
This sequence comes from Eubalaena glacialis, assembly GCF_028564815.1. NCBI lineage: Eukaryota > Metazoa > Chordata > Mammalia > Artiodactyla > Balaenidae > Eubalaena > Eubalaena glacialis. The sequence continues at coordinate 3,000,112 of NC_083727.1, read as the reverse complement.
ATTAAAGTACAGATGAAGAATGCTGATAAAATGAAGGACAAAGGACAAAGACAGCAGTAATCCACAACCAGCTTCATCTTCACAGAGAAAAGGCCGTCACATGGGCAGCGTAATTATCAAGCCCACAAACTCAGAGATTCTGCAGTGAACGTCTTGGGGAGGAAGACCACTTTTCACCATACTTAGTCCTGGTTTGGTTATCAAGCTGCTAAATAACCTTAAGATTTCCAGGCCGCACTGAGGAGTCTTCCGTCACTTATCCAGGAAGGGGGCTTCTGAGATGCCTCCCGTGTTGATGCTGGGGAAGACATCAGGGTCTGTAAAAACAATAAATTCTCAATTCCAACAACCGGTGAGCTCTGAAGAGACACCTCATTGCACAAAAGCATTTCACAAAAATAAAACACTTCTTATTTGGAGATATTATCATGTATTTCAATATTTCTGGAGTTAAAAACATATTCTTGGGCTTCCCTGGTGGCGCATTGGTTGAGAATCTGCCTGCCAATGCAGGGGACATAGGTTCGAGCCCTGGTCTGGGAAGATCCCACATGCCGCGGAACAACTGGGCCCGTGAGCCACAACTACTGAGCCTGCGCGTCTGGAGCTTGCGCTCCGCAACAAGAGAGGCCGCGACAGTGAGAGGCCCGCGCACCGTGATGAAGAGTGGCCCCCGCTTGCCGCAACTAGAGAAAGCCCTCGCACAGAAACGAGGACGCAACACAGCCATAAATAAATAAATAAAGAAAGAAAGAAGATAGAACTTGTGGAGGATATTACCTCCTTAAAAAAAAACAAAACAAAACATATTCTTGCATGTCTATTTGGTATTTGATAGTTGACATAACTTTTCCCCCTCTCAAATAAATGTAGTCTTTATATCTGTCTAGATTCTCCACATGTAACGAATGCCTGCACATAATAAGATGCCCCAAATGTACTATTATTTCGTATCGTTTTTAGAGGAAAATTATCTCTGGTTCTCGAAGTTCTTTTATGCGAATATTAGTGATGAACAATATTTGTCAAACATAGAACTAAGTATCCAAAAGCCGTATTATTTTACTGCTTCTCAGAATATCTAGATATGCTTTCGGCACAGCCCTCTGGTCAAAATAAGGATGGACAGACAGACTGTCAAGAAAAATAACATTAGAAAAGTTGAACTAATATATTTTGCAATTTCAGATTCATTAAAACTGGGTCAAATGAAATTAGACTATATTTAATATAATGGTAATCATTTTGTCTTTTCATTTTTGAAGTTAGAGAAGTTTTATTATTCCTGATAAATCAACAACAAATATTTTTTCCATTTACATTTAAGGAAAATGCAGATTTCAACATTATCCACTAAGAGTGAGTGTGTGCTCTGACCCAGTGGATTGACAAAAACTTCACTGCTAAACTATTAAGGCTTCAAAATCGTGAAAGATAGGTAAAAACGAAAATTTAAAAGAAGTGAAAAATAAAAAGTAAAGAATGGGCAGATAAGGCTCTTCTAAAAGGATCTCTCACATGTTTCTGACATCCTTGGTGTTTTAGAAACATAAAGAATTCCTTATGACTATCGTCCTAGACACACTAATACTATCACTTGTTTTTACCTCCATCCTGTCTGAAAACATCAGCAGATATCTCTCCTGTAGTGTAAAAACTAAGGGTCCTCCCAAATTTAAGGGCCCTATTGTTGAACAAAATGCCACGGACTAAGCTTCGAGAATTAGAACCTGGTGTTTGCCATTTATCATACTCTGTAAATAGACTCAACTCAGGTTCTTAGCTGAGTGGCTTATCTACCACTCACCCCAAAACAAAGGCAATGAAAGGAAAGAGCTCAGCTCTGGAGATCCACTGAAGAGCTAAAACTACTTTATTGCTATATGATTTTAACATATTTTAATCTTAAAACTGGCACGTTTTTGTTTACCAACCAGAAAAAGGAGAAAAAAAGATTCACTTGATAAGAATTCACAAATGAACAAGATACCAGGGAAGGCGAGAGTCATCGCTCTAAAGGTTGAGCACTAGTTTAACAGGAAGAGGAGCTTCTCTGATAAATCCTGGGATGCAGCAGGCCCAGTCTGGTCCCACACGGTGCTGCCCTCCAGCACCCACGGGCCTGAGTGTTGTGCCATTGTTCGCTGTGGACGACGGCACAGGTGATGCCCCGCTGTCCCGTGCAGGCTGAGTTCTGGGCACTGCGGTAGCCAGGGTACATGAGACCCCCCCCTTCAGTCATGCTGGGCTCTCAGCTCAGTTACACGTTTTCTTCAAAACCTCAACACAGCCAGAGTCAGGATGGTATTTGCTGTCTCACATATGTCACAACAACCAGAAGTCAAGGGCCTTGTCTTTTTTTTTGGCTGAGCGGCATGTGGGATCTTAGTTCCCTGACTGGGGATAGAACCTATGCCCCCTGCAGGGGAAGCGCGGAGTCTTAACCACTGGACCGCCAGGGAAGTCCCACGGGGTATTGTCTTATACAGCATCCTTCAGGGCATGCTTATAAAATACAGTCTGTTCTCAATGTCACCTGAGGATATCTCTAGGGTTTCCTTAGAGACCAGAGAAGGCTGCAGAGCCAGTTCACAGATGCTGAACTCGCAGGTGAGCGGAAGTGAGAGAGGTATCTGTGACACTGTCGACTGGATGCGCCAGCTACTTCAGATGCCCTCTCTGCAGAGAAAGGAGGAAAGAAAAGAAAAAAACAGGAACGGAAGCTCCTGTTCAGCACCTCAGTCGTCCACACCAAGTGACACTACTGGCCCGGCTACCTTCTCCATCTGGTTTTATGTTTTCTGTGCTTTTGTTTTGCTGCTGTAATTTTTAAGTATTTGAGTTTGGACAGATTAGCTCTGTGGGGGAGAGGGTTTCCACAGTGTGAAGGGGAACCAAGAAAATTTTAAATACAGTGTATTTTCCAGCTTCCTGTCTTTACACCAAAATAAAGTATTGACACTCACAAGAAATAAAAAGAAATACAATCTGGCAATTAGATAAAAACATACGTCTGGGTTTACTCGAATGTGCACTTTTTTTCTACTCATTCAACAAACATTTGTTGAGTTCTTCCTACGTGCCCGGCACCGCTCTGGGCATTGAGGACAGAAGGCAACAAATGGATAGAAATGCCTGCCCACAAGGAACCTGCATCCAGGTGAAGAGAGACAGACAGCAGACAAGAAGCAAATAAACAAGTCAGCTTGCAGACAAGGCAGGACCTCGGCTTTTACGACACGTGAAGCCATGGGAGGGTTTCGGCCGGGAGTTCACAGGAGCAAGCTTGCGTCCCTGGGAGCTGGTCTCCGAAGGCAGCCCCAACTTCTCCATCTTTGCACAGACATGTGGCTGCTTCCATCAGGAGGTGGGATGGATTTCCCTCCGCTGCACCTGGGCAGCCCTGTGACTTCCTGATTCACAGAACATGACAGAGTGAAATTCTGAGACTTCCAAATCCAGGCCTGAAGAGCACAGCCAGTTTCAGCTGCCTCTTTCTTAGAAGACAGGCACCATTTAGGAAACATGGATGCCCTGCCAGAGAGAGAGAGAGAGAGAAAGGGGGTGGGCAGAGAAAGACAGAGGGAGAGAGAGGCAGAGACAGAAACAGAGAGAGAGAGAGAGAGAAAGGCACAAAAAGAGAGACAGAGACAGAGAGAAAGAAGTCTAAAGCCATCTCAGGTGTAATAGAGTCAACCCAGCTCCCAGCTAGATGCAGCCACACGATTGAGCCTCGGGGAGACCAATAAAAGAATCCTCCACTTGAGCCCCAAAGAGCCCTTAGAAATAATCCAGTGTTGTTTGAAGCCACTGGACTTGGGGGCATTTTGTCACACAGCAGAGATAGCTGAAACGTTGACAGCATTGCTCTGGATCTTGTGTTACGTTCTTTACTTTCCCCTCTCCTTCCCTCCCCTTGCTCTCTCTCCAGCTAATTCTCCTCTCCTCTCCCGGGACAGCGTTTACCCAGAGCCTGGCCGGTGCCAGTTCTACGTCTCGTGCTGTGGAGACAAAAAGACGGATCTCAGTTAACTGAGCAGAGGAAGAGCTGAAAGCCCACCGGGTACCCTAAAAGCGCCGTGGAATCCTGGGTGGAACGTGTGAGGGCTCTGCTGACATCGGCAGCTGTTATTAGTAATAACAGGGTTTAAGACTAAAGTCGAAGGCCTGCGGAGGATTCAGGGTGTGTGCAATTCATGTGATCTGGAAGCACATGCAAACTCCTCTGGGAACCGGTTTTGGTCACCGTCCTGTGCTGGGAGGGCCCGGGACCTGTATTGTAGGGCGTGCCGCGCCGGGATTCCCACACGCACTTGTTCACATCCCAGGGAGGTCTCCTTGTCCTCTCCCCCCTCCTCCCGGCAGGAGAGGCACCTCGCAGGCTCACCCCTGCAGCCCCCAGGGTTCAGACTCGTGCTAATGAATCAGGGTCGGCGTTAGCACAGGGGGCAACAGCTTGACCAGCGATGAATTTCTCACAGATACGCTCCACTGGTCGCCGGGTAACCGGACAGGCCAAGTCCACTGCCACCAGTACGGAAACACCTCAGAGCCCGGCCACCTGACGGCTGATTGGGGTGCAGGTGTCCTACAGCAAAGGCATGGGGCGGGGGCAGCAGCGGGGGGAGGACAGGGAGTGCCCCCCCCACCCCTGGGGCTGGCGGGCAAAATGGCAAAGACCCACCTTCAAAGGCAAGCCCTGGTGCGCATTGCCTAAAGGCCGGCAGGTGCCCACTGGCAAATCCAGAAGTGGGCCCTGTTGCTACAGTCAAATGGGACAGTTAAACCCCCGAGCAGGGTGCTGGCCGCGGGCCCTGGTTCTCACACTCGAGCCTGCATCAGAATCACCAGGGGGGCTTGTTAAAGCAGACTGCTGGCCCCAGCCCAGAGTTTCCAATTCAGTAAGTGTGCTCTGCGCCTGAGAATCTGCATTTCTAAGAAGTCCGCTGGGGTTGTTCTGGTCAGGACCGCTCTTGGAAACTACGGATGCCGTGTAGGTATGGGGTCGGGTGTGCTGCTCTCTGATGATGGTGCAGGATCTATCCCAACACATATAAAAAGGAGCAAATTTGCTAATACTCCCACATCTGTGCACACAAGTACATCACATCATTCCCGGCCAAGCCAGTCCCCCCACGTGGTCAAGGGCTAGGTGTCAGAATGCAGACGCTGAGCAGCTGGCGGAGGGGCCCAACTTACACCAGAACGACAGGCGACCTCATCCCAGGCCTTCCGAGCTGCCCCCAAACAGCAGAAAGCACAATTGTCGTGTCTATGAAAAGCAGGACTGCTTGGTGTCTGGGTTTCCGGGAGGTGACACAAGGCCTCTCAAAGGAAACCTATGGCCACATGGGCCAAGCTGTTCACCATCCACGTGACCTGGTTTCAGCATCTCAAGGGCATCCTTTTCGGGATTTCTGTGAGGCTTACTGGTTAAGCATCGCCCGGCCCCTCATACCGGCGACCGTGGTCACACGTCCGCTTGGGTCCCTTCGCCCACAGAAACCACAACCCAGTGCAATGTGGTTTTAGAAAGAAAACATGAAACTACGCAGGCAAAAAGGGTACAATTGCCCACACTGCAGGCCACAGATACAAGCGTGAATCACGCGGGCTGGCCACGTCCCGCTCTTTTTTTTTTTTTAAAGTATAATTTCCACTTTATTGTCTTTCCAGGGAACAGTATTTCTTTAGTCTTTAAGGACTTAGCTCCTTACATGGGCTTTGGTGGAGGTCGTGGGGCAGCACCAGCAGGTCTAAATCGGGGTGGAGGTGTTCGGTCCTTCCGGGCTTCCCGAGAACGATTCCTGACTACCTTGCTGTGAATGGCACAACTCACGCAGTAATGCAGTTTCACATACAGCTTGGGAAGCACATAGGCGTCGAAAACACTCGCTTCGGAAATGTCCCTGACGGCTGCGGCCTCTACGATGTTCCGAATGACGAACTTCTTAATAGCCTTATCCTTGGGCACGCAACGGGCACAGTTGATACAGCAAATAGGCTGCACGTGGCCGCGGCCCTTTTTGGCACGACCCTTGTTCCTTCTTTTCTTGGTCATCTTGGAAGCGAAGAGGCGAAAAAAAGCCGTCCCGCTCTTATTTTCTGTTTCTTTCATTTCCTCCCTGTCATTCTTCTAAAGCCTGGCTTGTTCACACTCATTTATCCTCTCTGTTGACAAACTGTTAGAGCGACCACCTTCAACTCATTTTGAATTTAATTTCAAGTGGCACTTCTCCTTTTCATGTTAAAAGGGGTCTTGCCTCATTTCAGCTTTGTTTTTTTCTCGCCTTTCTGTGAACAGTCTCCTGCTTAGGTCAGCTCTGGAGCAACAATATTGAGTTGGAGATATATTTGCCTGGGTGCAGGCAAACCAAACAGGAGCTCGAGGCCGGCCGAGACCCACGGGCCAGATGAAAGGCCGGGAGGCTTTCTCACAGCTCGGTGCGAGCTGCACCCACCAGGCTCCAAATTCACCTGAAGGGTCCTTGTGCAGAAGGGCTCCCGGGGAAAATACTTACATGTTGCCAAAAGCAGTGATCAGAAATGGACTATTCGGGCTTGAGAGTCACTTTCTGTCATTTTTTTTAAATTGGGAAATGTATAAAGAAGGCTTCTTATTTTCAGCATACAAATAAATGTTGTGTTCCACGGTTTATAGTTTTGTTTTGTTTCTAATGAAGGCGTTATTTTTTAGAGCGGATTTAGTTTCACAACATGATTGAGGGGAAGGTACAGATTTGGTACAGCCTCACTGTTTATCAACATCACTCACCAGGAACCTATATTTGTTACCAAGGAGGAACCTACTTCAACACAAAGTCTGTAGTTTACATTAGGGTTCACTCTTGGTGGTTTATGGGTTTGAACAAATGTATAATGACATACATTCAACATCATAATGTCATACGGAGTATTTTCACTGCCTTAAAAATCCTCTGTGCTCTGCCTATTCATCTCTCCCGACCCCTAACCCCTGGCAACCACTGATCTTTTCACTGTCTCCCTAGTTTTGCCTTTTCCACAGTGTCATACACTTGGAATGCTACAGTATGTACACTTACAGATTGGCTTCTTTCACTTAGTAATATGCATTTAAGTTTCCTCTATGTCTTTTCATGGCTTGACAGCTCTATTTTTTTGGTGTTGAATAATATTCCTTTGTCTGGAGTTACCACAGTTTGTTTATCCATCACCTACTGATGGACATGCTTCCAAGTTTTGGCAATTATGAATAAAGCTGCTATAAACATCCATGTGCAGATTTTTGTGTGGACATAGTTTTCAACTCCTTTGGGTAAATAACAAGGAGTGTGATTGCTGGGTCATATGGTAAGAGTATGTATAGTTCTGTAAGAACCCACCAAACTGTCTTCCAAAGTAGCTGTACAATTTGCATTCCCACCAGTGATGAATGAGAGTTCCTGTTGCTCTGCATTCTCACTAGCATTTGGTGTTATCAGTGTTCCAGATTTCGGCTATTCTGATAGGTGTGTAGTGATATCTCATTATTGTTTTAATTTGCAATTCCTTGACGACATATGACGTGGAGCATCTCTTCACATGTTTATTTACCACCTGTATATCTTCTTTGGTGAGGAGTCTATTACAGTCTTTAGCCCATGTTTAAAATGCAGTTGTTTGTTTTCTTATCGTTGAGCTTTAAGAGTTCTTTGTATGTTTTTGTACGACACTCCTTTATTAGATGTTGTCTTTTGCGAATATATTCTCCTAGTCTTGTGGCTTGTCTTCTCGTTCTCTTGACATTGCCTTTCACAAAGCAGAAGTTTTAAATTTTAGTGAAGCCAAGCTTATTAATTATTTATTTCCTGGATTGTGCCTTTGATGTTGTATCTAAAAAGTCATCACCATACCAAGGTCACCTAGGTTTTCTCCTATGTTATCTTCTAGGAGTTTTACAGTTTTGCATTCTACATTTAGGTCTATGATCCATTTTAAGTTAATTTTTGTGAAAAGTGTAATGCCTATGTCCAAGTTCACTTTGTTGCATGTTGCAATTGTTATAGCACCAACATTGAAATGACTATCTTTGCTTATTTGTATTGCCTTTATCCCTTTGTTGAAGAGCAGTTAGCTAGATTTATGTGTCTATATCCGGGCTCTCTATTCCATTTCATTCATCTATTTGTCTATTCTTCCACCAATACCACACTGTCTTGACTACTGTAGCTTCATAGCGTAGTGTCAAACCTCCAACTGTGTTCTTCTACTTCAATATCGTATTGACTATTCCGGTCTTTTACTTTCTATATAAACTTTAGAACCAATTTGTTGATATCAACAAAATAACTTGCTGGGGTTTTGATTGGGATTGCACTAAATCTATAGATCAAGTTGGGGAGAACTGATATCTTGACAGTACTGAGTCTTACTACCCGTGAACATGAAATATCTCTCCATTTATTGTTCTTTGATTTTGTTCATGAGAACTTTGTACTTTTCCTCATATAGATCTTGTCCCTATTGTGTTAGAGTTATACCTAAATATTTCATTTGGGGTGGTGCAAATGTAAATACTATAGGGTTTTTAATTTCAAATACCACATGTTCATTGCTGGTATATAGTAAGGCAACTGACTTGAATATTAACCTTGTATCCTGCAATTTTGCTGTAATTGCTGATTAGTTCCAGGTGTTTTTTGTTTGTTTGTTTGTTTGTTTGCTCATTCTTTCAGATTTTCTAAATAGACAGTCATGTCATCTGTGAACAGAGTTATGTCTTCCTTATCCATCTGTATACTTTTTATTTCCTTTTTCTTGTCTAAATGCATAAACAAACTTCTAGTATGATGTTGAAATGCAGTTGTGGGAGAGGACATCTTGCCTTGTACCTGACCTCAGAGGGAAAGTTTTGAGTTTTCACTACTATGATCTTAGCTGTAGGTTTTTGTAGATAGTCTTTATTAAGTTCAGGAAATTCCCTTCTATTTCTAGTTTACTGAGAGTTTTTATCATGAATGGGCACTGGATTTTGTCAAATGCTTTTTTTGCATCTACTGACATGATCATGTGATTTTTCTTTTTAGTCTGTTGATCTAATGAATTACATGCATTGATTTTCAAATGTTGAACCAGCCTTGCCTACTTGGGATAAATCCCACTTGGTCCAAGTGTATAATTCTTTTTATACTTTTTTGGATTTGATTTGCTAATATGTTGAGAATTTTTGCATCTATGTCATCAGAGATATTGGTCTGTAGCTGTCTTTTCTTGTAATGTACTTTATATCATTTTATTAATTAACGTTAAAAATGAAGTCAGTGGACTAATGTTCACTGGTCATAGGCTGTGCATTTGTTGTACATCATCAGGTAATTTCATGTTCTACCCTAGAGAGGTGGTACAACAGTGTGGCTACATCTATGGGCTTTGGAGACAGGCTAGATTTGGAGACAGGGTCCATGCTGTGCTAACTGGTTACCCTGGGCAAGTGAGTTATCAATTGTCCTAAGTTTCCATTTCCTCATCTGCAAAATGGGTTTACTAAAAAATAGTAGGTATACCATTTCACAGGATTTGTGCAGGTCTAATTGGGATAATCCATGCACCATGCTTGAAATATCACATTAATAAATATGTAGTGTTATTACTGTAGTCATTTTCCTAGATCATATCTTATTGCTTTAACATAAGATAAGAACTGACAAGCCTCTTAGATAGACTTATCCACCAGAGGGCAGACAGCAGAAGCAAGAAGAATTACAATTTTGCAGCCTGTGGAGCAAAAACTACATTCACAGAAAGATAGATAAAATGAAAAGGCAGAGGACTATGTACCAGATGAAGGAACAAGATAAAACCCCAGAAAAACAACTAAATGAAGTGGAGATAGGTAACCTTCCAGAAAAAGAATTCAGAAAAATGATAGTGAAGATGATCCAAGACCTCAGAAAAAGAATGGAGGCAAAGATTGAGAAGATGCAAGAAATGTTTAACAAAGACCTAGAAGAATTAAAGAACAAACACCTAGAGGAAGTAAAGAACAAACAAACAGAGATGAACAATACAACAACTGAAATGAAAAATACACTGGAAGGAATCAGTAGCAGAATAACTGAGGCAGAAGAACGGATAAGTGACCTGGAAGACAGAACGGTGGAATTCACTGCCACGGAACAGAATAAAGAAAAAAGAATGAAAAGAAATGAAGACAGCCTAAGAGACCTCTGGGACAACATTAAACGCAACAACATTCACATTATAGGGGTCCCAGAAGGAGAAGAGAGAGAGAAAGGAACTGAGAAAATATTTGAAGAGATTATAGTCAAAAACTTCCCTAACATGGGAAAGTAAATAGCCACCCAAGTCCAGGAAGCACAGAGAGTCCCAGGCAGGATAAACCCAAGGAGAAACATGTCGAGACACATAGTAATCAAACTGACAAAAATTAAAGACAAAGAAAAATTATTAAAAGCAACAAGGGAAAAACGACAAATAACATACAAGGGAACTCCCATGAGGTTAACAGCTGATTTCTCAGCAGAAACTCTACAAGCCAGAAGGGAGTGGCACAATATATTTAAAGTGATGAAAGGGAAGAACCTACAACCAAGATTACTCTACCCAGCAAGGATCTCATTCAGATTCGACAGAGATATCAAAAGCTTTACAGACAAGCAAAAGCTAAGAGAATTCAGCACCACCAAACCAGCTCTACAACAAATGCTAAAGGAACTTCTCTAACTGAGAAACACAAGAGAAGAAAATGACCTACAAAAACAAACCCAAAACAATTAAGAAAATGGTAATAGGAGCGTACATATCGATAATTACCTTAAATGTGAAAGGATTAAATGCTCCAACCAAAAGACACAGGCTCGCTGAATGGATACAAAAACAAGACCCATATATATGCTGTCTACAAGAGACCCACTTCAGACCTAGGGACACATACAGATTGAAAGTGAGGGGATGGAAAAAGATACTCCATGCAAATGGAAATCAAAAGAAAGCTGAAGTAGCAACACTCATATCGGATAAAATAGACTTTAAAATAAAGAATGTTACAAGAGACAAGGAAGGACACTACATAATGATCAAGGGATCAATCCAAGAAGAAGATATAACAATTATAAATATATATGCACCCAACATAGGAGCACCTCAATACATAAGGCAAATGCTAACAGCTATAAAAGAGGAAATCAATGGTAACACAATAATAGTGGGGGACTTTAACACCTCACTTACACCAATGGACAGATCATCCAGACAGAAAATGAATAAGGATACACAAGATTTAAATGACTCAATAGACTAGATAGATTTAATTGATATTTATAAGACATTCCATCCAAAAACAGCAGATTACACTTTCTTCTCAAGTGCACATGGACCATTCTCCAAGATAGATCACATCTTGGGTCACAAATCAAGCCTTGGTAAATTTAAGAAAATTGAAATCATATCAAGCGTCTTTTCCAACCACAACGCTATGAGACTAGGTATCAATTACAGGAAAAAATCTGTAAAAAATACAAACACATGGAGGCTAAACAATACATTACTAAATAACCAAGAGATCACTGAGGAAATCAGAAAATACCTAGAGACAAATGACAACGAAAACACGATGATCCAAAACCTATGGATGCAGCAAAAGCAGTTCTAAGAGGGAAGTTTAGAGCAATACGATCCTACCTCAAGAAACAAGAAAAACCTCAAAATAAAAAATCTAACCTTACACCTAAAGGAACTAGAGAAAGAAGAACAAACAAAACCCAAAGTTAGTAGAAGGAAAGAAATCATAAACATCAGAGCAGAAATAAATGAAATAGAAACAAAGAAAACAATAGCAAAGATCAATAAAACTAAAAGCTGGTTCTTTGAGAAGATAAACAAAACTGATAAACCTCTAGCCAGCCTCATCAAGAAAAAGAGGGAGAGGACCGAAATCAATAAAATTAGAAACGAAAAAGGAGAAATTACAACGGACATCGCAGAAATACAAAGCATCATAAGAGACTACTACAAGCGGTAATTGCAGTCATTGTTGCTTTTGTTGTGGTCATTCATTTACAATGCTTGGTGTCAGTTTATTTATCTCTTGTAAAAATAAAATACAGTGTGTGTGTGTAAAAAAAAATTTATGATCTAGCAGTATAGAAAGACATTTATATAAAGCTATTACAAAAATAAAATATAATGACTATATAAGAGGTACCAAAAAAAAAAAAAAATGAGCCTTAATATCAAAAGTATACTGTGTGTAACTAGAATGACAAAGTTTTCTTGGATTACTGGTTTCTCTTATTAAGAAATTGTAAAAAGGTTTTTCTTTATCTTTCAAGTAATCTGTTTGCAGAACCAAATTTTGTGTCTTATCAGAATGATTTCCTGTACTTCACAGTTGTCTTTATCAGATCTTTGATTACTTAAGATTAAACAAGCTAAGGGTTTGTAAACACCTGTATAATCTTCTGTATCTGCCTTTAAGATTTTTTGTCACTTTGGTTAAGTAGATAATTAAGTATTATTTTATAATCATCTGTGATCCTGTTTAATCAACTTTTCAAACCTTTTGACATTTTTGACAAACTGCCCTAAATCAAATTCTAAATAAAGTCTTTTTTACTTAAAAAAAAAAAATCATTGAGAAATTCAGAGACAGGAAGTATGTATAGTTTGTGCAGTGAAGAAAAAAAAAAGACCACTACAAGCAACTCTATGCCAATAAAATGGACAACCTGGAAGAAATGGACAAATTCTTAGAAAGATATAACCTTCCAAGACTGAACCAGGAAGAAATAGAAAATATGAACAGACCAATCACAAGTAATGAAATTGAAACTGTGATTAAAAATCTTCCAACAAACAAAAGTCCAGGACCAGGTGGCTTCACAGGTGAATTCTATCAAACATTTAGAGAAGAGCTAACACCAATCCTTCTCAAACTCTTCCAAAAAACTGCAGAGGAAGTAACACTCCCAAACTCGTTCTATGAGGCCACCATCACCCTGATACCAAAACCAGAAAAAGATACTACCAAAAAAAAAAATTACTGACCAATATCACTGATGAATATAGATGCAAAAATCCTCAGCAAAATACTAGCAAACAGAATCCAACAACACATTAAAAGGATCACACACCATGATCAAGTGGGATTTATCCCAGGAAGGCAAGGATTCTTCAATATATGCAAATCAATCAGCGTGATACACCATATTGACAAATTAAGAATAAAAACCATATGATCAAAAAAACAAAACAAAACAAACCAAAAAACACCCATATGATCATCTCAATAGATGCAGAAAAAGCTTTTGACAAAATTCAACACCCATTTATGATAAAAACTCTCCAGAAAGTGAGCATAGATGGAACCTACCTCAACATAATAAAGGCCATATATGACAAACCCACAGCAAACATCATTCTCAATGGTGAAAAACTGAAAGCATTTCTTCTAAGGTCAGGAACAAGACAAGGATGTCCACTCTTGCCACTATTATTCAACATAGTTTTGGAAGTCTTAGCCACGGCAATCAGAGAAGAAAAAGAAATAAAAGGAATACAAATTGGAAAAGAAGAAGTAAAACTGTCACTGTTTGCAGATAACATGATACTATACATAGAGAATCCTAAAGATGCCACCAGAAAACGACTACAGCTAATCAGTGAATTTGGTAAAGTTGCAGGATACAAAATTAACTCACAGAAATCTCTTGCATTCCTATACACTAACAACAAAAGATCAGAATGAGAAATTAAGGAAAAAAATCCCATTCACTATTGCAACAAAAAGAATAAAATACCTAGGAATAAACCTACCTAAGGAGGTAAAAGACCTGTACTCAGAAAACTATAAGACACTGATGAAAGAAATCAAAGATGACACAACAGATGGAGAGATATACCATGTTCTTGGATTGGAAGAATCAATATTGTGAAAATGACTATACTACCCAAAGCAATCTACAGGTTCAATGCAATCCCTATCAAATTACCAATGGCATTTTTTACAGAACTAGAACAAAAATCTTAAAATTTGTATGGAGACACAAAAGACCCCGAATAGCCAAAGTAATCTTGAGGGGAAAAAGGGAGCTGGAGGAATCAGACTCGCTGACTTCGGACTATACTACAAAGCTACAGTAATCAAGACAGTGTGGTACTGGCACAAAAACAGAAATATAGATCAATGGAACAGGATAGAAAGCCCAGAGATAGACCCACACACCTATGGTCAACTAATCTATGACTAAGGAGGCAAGGATACACAATGGAGAAAAGACAGTCTCTTCAATAAGTGGTGCTGGGAAAACTGGACAGCTACATGTAAAAGAATGACATTAGGACACTCCTTGACACCATATACAAAAATAAACTCAGAATGGATTAAAGACCTAAATGTAAGACCAGACACTATAAAACTCTTAGAGGAAAACATAGGAAGAACACTCTTTGACATAAATCACAGCAAGATCTTTTTTGAGCCACGTCCTAGAATAACGGAAATAAAAACAAAAATAAACAAATGGGACCTAATGAAACTTAAAAGCTTTTGCACAGCAAAGGAAACTATAAACGAGATGAAAAGACAACCCTCAGAATGGGAGAAAATATTTGCAAACAAATCAACGGACAAAGTATTAATCTCCAAAATATATAAACAGCTCATGCAGCTCAATATTTAAAAAAACAACAACCCAATCCAAAAATGGGCAGAAGACCTAAATAGACATTTCTCCAAAGAAGACATACAGATGGCCAAGAGGCACATGAAAAGATGCTCAACATCACTAATTATTAGAGAAATGCAAATCAAAACTACAATGAGGCATCACCTCACACCAGTTAGAATGGGCATCATCAGAAAATCTACAAACAACAAATGCTGGAGAGGGTGTGGAGAAAAGGGAACCCTCTTGCACTGTTGGTGGGAATGTAAACTGATACAGCCACTATGGAGAACAGTATGGAGGTTCCTTAGAAAACTAAAAATAGAGTTACCATATGACCCAGCAATCCCACTACTGGAGAAATACCCAGAGAAAAACATAATTCAAAAACACACATGCACCCCAATGTTCATTGCAGCACTATTTACAATAGCCAGGACATGGAAGCAACCTAAATGTCCATCGACAGATGAATGGATAAAGAAGCTGTGGTACATATATACAGTGGAATATTACGCAACCATAAAAAGGAATGAAAATGGGTCATTTGTAGAGACGTGGATGCATCTAGAGACTGTCAAACAGAGTGAAGTAAGTCAGAAAGAGAAAAACAAATATCGTATATTAACACATATATGTGGAATCTAGAAAAATGGTACAGATGAACCGGTTTGCAAGGCAGAAATAGAGACACAGACGTAGAGAACAAACGTATGGACACCAAGGGGGGAAAGGGGGTGGTGGTTGTGTGATGAATTGGGAGATTGGGATTGACATGTATACACTAATATGTATAAAATAGATAACTAATGAGTACCTGCTGTATAAAAAAATAAATAATTAAATTTTAAAAATTAAATAATTAAAAAACATAAGAACCATTTTTCTTCTTATTATACTATTATATGTAGGATACTTTTTATTTTTAGTTCATTCTCTAAAGCCTTTTCCCATAGCACTGTAAATATCACAGATTGAAGCCTGTAAGTCTTATTTAAATTCAACTATTTTTTATATATATATGTAAAGTATTACCATCTCCTAAAAAGCTATAAAATGGAAAACTCTAATTGTAGGATCACACATTAACAAGCACTTACATGTGTATCATGATTTCTGGTTTATGAACTAGTGTATATATGCAGTCTTCTGTACAGGGGTTTTCTGTTTAGTGTGTTTGTTTTCCACATTGTGAGTTTTTATTTTTCTAGTTGTTTTTTCTCTGTATTTAGATGATTATACACTTTGAATTGGAAGAAACATCCACTGAGGTGGATTCACCTAGCATCCACTTAGGTGAAACTCCATCTCAAACCTGAAATTCCAGGGTGGGCAGGGTGAAGGGGGTTAGTTAGGGAGAAAAGGGGATGGTAGTGTCCGCTTTAGGCTTCCACACTCCCAAGTTACCAAAGGTCAGCCTGGACCAAGGATACACCTTTAGTCATTAAAAAATTTCCTCTTATATTGAACTGGAATTTACTTCTTTGTAATTACTTCCCACTGGTCCTAGTCTGATCTCTGAAGCTACTTAAGATAAATATGAAATACATATGAAATATGTTCATTGGAATATGAAATAAATATGAAATCTGCATGAGAACCCCAAGTGTATGAGGCCACTTATGCTCCCTTAAACATGTCTTCCCAGGCTCAGGTCACCTGTTTGAGTCTTTCCTGTGTGGAAGTTTCTAGAGCCTTACCATCCAGCCCAGTTTTTTTGTTTCTGGGGGGATTTTTTAAAGGGCATTTTCATCCTTGTCTTGAAACTTCCATGAAATCTTATAAGTTGTCTACCAAAACCTTTCCCACTGTTGCCAGCATAAATGCTTCTATACACATGCATGTACATGTGGACAAAGAAACTGCATTCATTTCTTCTTTGAATGCGGAGGAGTGACCAGAAACCATTAACATCAAAAACACTTTTAATTTCTTCATTTCTGCAGAGACAATAAAGCCTTACTTTCAGGTGGATCGTGATTTTTTTTCAGAAGCTCCACATTTCTAACATTATTTGAGAAAACCACCCTTCCTAGTCTAATATGTAAGGTTTATCTTGATTGAAAAGTGTTAAATGGAAGTTCTGAGTCTGCAGTCATGAGAGCATCTTGTCTTCTTTCCAGAGAATGCAGGGCAGAAGACGAACGTTGGCTGCAAATTAAACTTTCAGCCGTCTCCAACCATCTGACAGAGCGGCCCCCAAATCCTGCCCTGTCTAGCAATGGAGAAGGCTGTGCTCCTGACACCTGGGTGCGAAGGCCCGGCCCACCAGGCTCCTCTAGGAGGGCCCAGAGACCGGTGCGCTGGTGGACCAGCGCACCGCAGGGACAAGAGACAAACCGAAACACCTGCCCTCCACCAACGGCTTTGGGTACCACATGCACCCACACAGTTTTCTGGTGAAGAAAAGGTTCAGGACACAGCATAACAAGTTGTTCAGGAAAAGAATTTGATAAAAACCATACACAACAAAGAAAAATCTATTTTAAACAGCATACACCCTTCACTTTTGTCTTTAAACGAATTTGTGCCAGGCACTTGCCCCTAAGGTTCTTCTCACGGTAACCTCATGAAATAGGCATGATCATCACCACTTCCTAGATGCACTCAGGGGTCTGAGGACCTGCTCAGAATGCCTGTAAAGGAGCAACACAGGGAGTCAGACCCAGACTGTCTTACTCCAAGACTGAGCTGTCCCGCTATCCTTGCTGCTATGTCTGAGTATGCAAATAAAAATCCAGCACTATGAACCAACTCAAAAAAATTATCTCATTTTGAAACCCAACCGGTGAAGTACAGGTATGAAAATACAGTTCATGATATTTCACATTCTATCCTAGATCCTCCTGTCTTTTAATTTCTAAATCGGGCCATGCTAGCTTGCTGAAGATGTTGTGTGAGCTCTGGAATAACAGTTAAAATGCCACTCGGGAGGGAATGGCGATGCACAGAACAGCAAAGGCAGAAGGATGGAAAACGCACATCCTATCAGAAGAAACCCATTCTCAGGTCTGGTAGTAGTGGAGCTGGGAACTTAAAGAGACCACACTACCTAAACTCACCAGAGACACATGGGACGAGCCCTCTCCTTTCTAGAAAAGCAAATCCTTTAAGACTGTACTAAAACCTACTATCTATAGGAAACCTCCTTAGTTTGTTTTCACCCTGATTTTATATAATAAAGGATAAGAATAATTTATTTTCTTTATCTCTAAACGTGTTTGTATTTGGTGATTTCATCATTCTCCTTGAGTCACGTTTAGTGTATGTTTTTTCTCCCAGACACACTATAGTCTCTTTGGAGTCAGAGATCATGACTTTCTTCTTTTACATCAATCAAATGAAACTATTTGGATGATGCAAGACATTATTCTGCATACAATAAGAATTTTTAAATGCTTATTACACTAACCACTTCTCTGAAATGAATATGTTAATTCTCAGTAATTAAAAAGCTTGGAACACAGTAGACATGCAAAAAAATATTCCCAAATGAAAATTAAAATATAGTGTTAGGAAACACATTTTTCATCAATAAGAGAAATCTCACCTCTTTCCTCTGATCAGCATTGACCAAGAGCCTAGTTCCTCTTCTCCTAGGAGAAGACACTGGAAAGAGAACATTTCATTATCAAGGCCCTGTTTGCTCATGTAGTAGTGTATTGTAGCATTTCATATGATAAATTTTCATTACCTTATAAACAGAAAAGCATATGAATTCACATTGACATATACTGCTTAATATTTAAGGCCAAGTTTAACATTTGAACAATAAGTTCTTCCTTTTGGCACAAAACTGGAAATTTACTGTCCTTTCAACTATTCAAGATTTACTCTGGTATTTCAGTATTTAATATTATTATTTATAAACATAACTGCTGGTAGATTTTTAAATTTATCATTGTATAAAAGTCAAAAAATATATCAATATGTTTTAATTCTTAAGATTCTGAGAGAAACGAAATGTATCTTGGTAGAGACAAAAAAAAAACACATTTTATATACACCATTTAAATAGTCCAACACTAAGGACCTACTGTATAGGGCAGGGGACTATACTCAATATTTTGTAATAACCTAGAAAGGGAAAGAATCTAAAAAATAATAGACATATACATATATGTATAACTGAATCACTTTGCTGCACACCTGAAACTAACAGGACATTGTAAATCAAGTATACGTCAATAAATTTTTTTTTTAATTCCAAAATTTAGTAAACAACGTTTGTAGACACCTATTTAGATCAAAGCCCTGTACTTTCTAGAAAATAGTACAATTTTTCTTTTGTGAGTATCTATGAACAGGCTGCCAACGTGGTGCTCGTGGCGGACACCTAAGCCTCATCTCACAACTGTGACATCTTTGATTGCCAATGATGACTGAGACTCCCAGCGGTAATGAGGACCCCTTCATCACACTGGTCTGTTACACAACACAGAACAACTTGCATCTTTCACCTTCACACATACACGGCCTCAGTAGTGAGGAAGGTGTATTTGTTTGATTTTCTATCTCTAATTTAAAACCCTTGTTCAGATAGCCCAGCTTTCTGAGTCCATTCAAAAAGGTACACCCTGAGTTACCAGGATTAAGTCCTGCGTACAGAGAGAAATGCGCAGCTTAGCGTGAACACGCATAAGCCTGCATTCAACAGTGACCAGCTCCAGGCTGGGTCCCGCATTCCTTGCTTCCCGGCCGGGATCAAACCGCTGGCTCCTTTCCATAACTGTCTACTCAGAGGAGCTTCCCCAGAAGCCGGCATGCCATCCCCTCCCTTCAGGAGGGCTGCAAGCTCAACACACCACTCCAAAATTTGCACTTGATTTTTCCATTCTAAAAAAAAAGTCACTCTAACTAACAGTGTTGAAATCTTCTCTGGAAATTTCATGTTAAATGGATTAAATGCACAAATCACTTAAGAAATATGCAAGTTTGAGCAAAATTTCTTTAGACATTTTTATGGAAACAGCACACAACCATATATGGGGTAACGTGAAAGATAATATTGCCTGGAAAACCCGGAACGTAGTGTCAACTTAAAAAATATTCACAACCTAAAACTTGAGTTATGTTTTATTCAGCGGGAATTTTTAGGACTTCAAGCCCAGGAGGAAGCATCTCAAGTAACCCTGAGAGAGCTACATCCTTTGTTTACCGATATGGCAGGAAATATTCCATTTATCAGTAGGTTAGAGAAGAGAGACTAGAATATTCATGCAGGACATTAATGTGAATGCATAGTTAATAAAAGGTGATGCTCACCTCAAAATACTTTGCCTCAGCATTTTGTCCATAGAAAAACTATCAGTGACTATCAGCCTGTCGTGCTCCCCATGTATCTACATTGCCTAGACCAGTCCTGGCACGGTGAGCATTTAATAAATATTTATGCAAGAATCCAGAGGGTTTCATCATAGAATACCGCAGACCTAAGGGAAGGTGGCACTCAACCACCAAACTCTATGCGGTTCTCATGAAGGTCATTTGAACCAACCAGTTTATCCAAACGAGCCACAAGCCACCCAGAGGTGTTGGTGTAAGTTTCACTTACTTCCAAATGATTGCAATCTCGTACCTGCTGAAAAATTATGCTTCCATTAGCATAAGTGATGCTGTGTGATGTTACTAGCGTTATATGACTCAATAAAGAAAAGTTAGCTTACATAATTCCTTGCAGCCCTATTGAAAATCTCATGTTCCCAAACCTCAAACAGGTTTTGGGAACCCGGGTTTCTCATCACTCAGGCAATTTGTATTTGTGCACAGTTCTGAGCAAAAGTAAGTGCTCCACTTTTAGTGAAATGGATTTCTTCTCTTTAGTGAGAGAAGCAGCCCAAGTAATGTACTGAGGGAAAAAAACGTGTAGTTTTGTTCTCCCTCTGAACTGTAGTTTTTGATGATTATTGCTCTCACTGATGTCAGTACACTAAAGGAAAACATCGAACACATAAGCACTATATTACAGTGTTTATTTAAGAAATTACATTAAAAATCAATATAGTTTTAAAAATATAGTTTTAAAGTATTTAAAAAATGGTTCTCCTGTAATATTAACCTAATTGGAAGGCAGATTATAGCACTATGTCCCACAATTAACTGCTAAAAAGTGAAAAAAAAAATTATTCAAATTCAGAAGAAAAAAAGGATAAATACAAACTTTTAAATTTTATATTCTGGAGTTTTTGTTTGGTTTCTGTTCCACAAGTTTCCTCCTGAATCAGCTTCCAAAAATTCTCATTGTCGCTCATGTTCTTCAAGATTCCACATTTGGTCAGTTCATTTTGCAACCCTACAATCTTATTTTCAAAAAGAACAGTATTTATGTATACTGATACATATATATAGCAAAGTGACATTTTTAATGGCAAATTATGTCAGTGGTGTCAGTGGGTAATTAGAAATTTAAAATCCCATTTCTAAGCACCAAAGGATAACATCTGGATAACTTGCAGCTATCTAGTTAGGAAAGGGTTATTTTCAACAGTAACTGACACCAACAAAATAACATCTCTGAAAGTCTCTGTCCCTTAATTCTAGGGGTTATTTATATTTAAAAACTAAAGGAAACAATTTGAGGGGTAGTAAACTGTTTTCCTTTCTTTCTTGTTCTTTTTTTAATCCTAGGTAGTGGTAACTAGGAGTTAATATAAGGGGAATTCTTTGGAGAGGATGACAGGGGAGAGGAGGGCTTTAGGAAAGGAAGGGAGAAAGGGGTGGGTAGGCTTGAGGACAATGAGAGGAAGTAGATAAAGGTATCTTCCCCTTAAAATTCAATTTCTAGTTTTATCTCCCTTTGACATGGAGACGCTAGAATTACCATACACTGTAAACCAATTGTCCCATAGGAATATGCTGCTTGTGATAAATGACGTATTTGCCAAGTTCATAGAAAACAGGCACCAGGAGTCTCACCTCTTTTAAATATCATTTCATTTCTTAGAAACGGAGGGACACGTCAAACTGATAAGGCCTGTTTTAGGAGGTATAACTAGATTTATGAAACAGCTTCTTCAAAATAGTACCTCCCCAGAAGAACCCTCTAATTTACCCAAGGATTTATAACTTGAGGGTGGAATTTTCCATTCAAGTCAAGACTACAGTCAGGAAGTACAGGGCTCTAAAAAGATTGGGGGATGTGTTTTGGATGTTGCCAGTTGTTGTTGTTGCCAGTGTAGCTTACATCAGCACCGATCAGACAATTTTTTCAGTCTAATGTCTAGAGCAATTCCTCATTTATTAATACGTGAGGTTGTTTTATGCGGACACCTTGGACTCCCTCAGATACTCAGGGCAGTGGCCCCTCCAGGTAGGTCCCTCCCTCCCTCACAGGGAAGAGCTTTCTCATTCACCGGGGCTGTTCTCAGGACTCTGCTCAAAATGAAGTGGCGGTCTGGAATGAGATTCATCACCAGTCCGCGCTTTGGCACGGACAGCCCCCCAAGAGCGTAAAGGGTTTGGGGGCCGTGGTGTTCGGGTCTCTCCTACTGTCCAGCTCCCAGCATTTCACGTGACCCCGAGGGGCTGATGAGGGCCGGCCTTGCTCGCACCTAACCCTGGGCAGAGGGGCTCCAAGAGCAAAGTCTTGCCCCAGGAGGGTTGAGGGGGCCCGGGACCCCCAATTCCTGAGTCACTCTGACGATGAAGCGCATTTGAGGCCGGACACCCAATACTGCGGAGCGAGAATGCATGTCCCGGGGTTCTCAGCCGTGCGCCCAGCCCCGGCCCGTGCCCTACCAGGTAGGCGCCGGAGCGCGGGGTACCCGCGGGGCGCCCGGCTGTGCGCGCGGAGGCTGTGCGCTGGGGCGCCCGTCCAGCTCCGGCAGCGCGCTGTAGAGAAGGAAAGAGAAGTCGCGGTCAGTCTGCGGTGCAGTAGCTGGGAAACAAAGGCGAAAACAAATGACAAGTAAACATCCAGCCACAGGAAGCCATTAAGCAGAGTGGGCGCTAATGAGCGCGCAGCGGGGACCCGCCGCCCGCCGCGCGCCCCGCCCGTCGAGGAAGCGGCCGCGGCCCCCAATCCTCCCGGAGCCCCGCTGGCGGCCGTAAACCTGCCGCGCTCTTCTGTCCCCTTCAAGTCGAGCCATTAGAAGCCGCAATTACTGTCGTCCCCAATAAGAGGACCCCGGGGGGACAAAGAAAAGAAAATTGGGATGCCTTGATCTCGCACGTTCGCACGCCTTGCCGGGCTGCGAGTGGAAACCTCAGCGGGGGGGGGGGGGGGGGGGGACCGGGCTCCACCAGCTCCCAGGTAAAGGGACTCGGAGATGTGAGTACCAGCGCACGTTCCAGAGAGTCTTTTGAAACAGTTTCTCGTAAACATCAGTCCTTTCGAATAACCAAATGTTCCTTTGTGCGCCCTTAAATTTTAAACCATTCTTTAAAACTTTTTTTCAAGTAGCAGGGGTTTGTCAAGCAAGGGTTGACAGCCTCACTTAACCTCCGCCGTCTGAACTATTTAAGATGCCTTAGAGCTCGCTTTGATTTGCGGAGCGATGGTTCTTTCCCCGGACTCGGGCGGATGCGCCGGGGCAGGTGGCGCGGAGCCCGCGGTCCCGGTGCGTCCTCCGCGGGGCCCATCCCCGGCCTCGGCGATGGGCCAGGTCTTTGCTGCAGCGACACCCCGCGGTCAGTCCGGGCGTCCCAGTCAAACCCCTGCCGCGTCCGCCTCGGCCCCCGGGTCCTGGGGCCCTGGGAACCCACAGGGTCTTCCCTCCCCGCGTTCAGCACCAGACCACACACGGAGATGGGCTTAGAAACCTAGAGAGCTATGCAAAGGAGCTTCCAACAGAACCTGCCTTTTAAGCCTGTTTACATTAAATATTTTTTTAAGAAAGTGAGAAAGTGCTTATGGTAAATTTCAGAAAAATCTGCCTTAGATGCTCCGGCAAGCAAGGATTCACTAGGCATCACCTAAGACTTGAGAATTATTTCTTTATGGTTTCTTTATATGTGATAAGTTCCCTTTGTAGGAAGAAGAAAAGATATTTAATCATAAATCTATAGATACATATGAAGATATGAACATTGGTAAAGGAGAGATAACCACAAATCACTTTAAATAATCCTAAAAGGAATTGCAGTGCAGCATGGTTATTTCCCCACTCAGGCGATTCTACTGTCTTCTGGGTTTTTGTGCCTTTATGTTTTTGTCGGTTTCTCTTTCTCAATGAAAACTCACTGTTTACCAGCCACTACATAAATCTTCAAACGTGAAATTCTCTTTTGAATCGGTCTTAACATCTTATCCCCTCATTAACTAATTAGTTGCATTAAATCTTTGATACATTTTTTTTTTTACTAAAAAAAAAAAAATCGGTTCACCCATTTCTCCCACCTTCCAACTCCCCACCAATCTGTTCTCTGTATCTATGGGCTTGATTGGGGCGGAGGGGGTGTTTTATTTTTTAGATTCCACATATAAGAGAGATCATATAGTATCTTTCTACATTTAATTTATTTCACTTAGTATAATGCCCTCGAGGTCCATCCATGTTGTCACAAATGGTAAATTTTCATTCTTTTTGATAGCTAAATAATACTCCATTGTATATGTGTACTACACCTACTTTATCCATTCATCCATCAACGAACACTTTGGTTGTTTCCATGTCTTGGCTATTGTAAATAATGCTGCATGAACATGGGGGTGCAGATATCTCTTTGAGTTAGTGTTTTTGTTTTCTTTGGATAAATATCCGGAAGTGGAATTGCAGGATCATATGATAGTTTTATTTTTAATTTTTTTGAGGAAGCTTCGTACTGTTTTCCATAGTGACTGCACCAATATACATTCCCACCATGAGTGCACAGGGTTCCCTTTTCTCCACATCCTTACCAACATTTGTTATTTCTTGTCTTTTTTATAATAACCATTCTAACAGGTGTAAAGGGATATCTCATTGTGGTTTTGATTTACATTGCCCTCATGATTAATAATGCTGAGCATTCTTTCCTGTACCTGTTGCCATGTGTATGTCTTCTTCAGAAAAATGTCTATTCAGATCTTCTGCTCATTTTTTAATTGGATTGTTTGGGGGTTTTACTATTGAATTGTATGAGTTCTTTATATATTTTGGATATTAGTCCCTTATCAGATATATGATTTGCAAATATTCTCTCCTTTGCTAGTTTTTTTTTTTTTTTTTTTTTTGGCTGCACCACGTGTCTTGCAAGATCTCAGTTCCCCGACCAGAGACTGAAGCCGGGCCATGGCAGTGAAAGCCCAGAATCCTAACCACTAGGCCACCAGGGAACTCCTGCCTTGCTAGTATTTTGTTGAGGATTTTTGCATGTATGTTGACCTGTAATCTTCTTTTCTGTGGCATCCTTGTCTGGCTTTGGTATCAAAATAATGCTGGCTTCATAAAATGAATTTGGAAAAGTTGCTGAAATAATAAAGGGAAGTGTTTGCATTTCCACTACTCATGTGTTCAACACAATTATGAAAATTTAAAACTATTTAAAGAGCCTCCTTTTTAAAAATGTATTGGTAAAAGTTAATAGATGAATAAAACTGAGGGAAAAGAATCTTCTACCTCTCTAACATTTAAAATTTTAAAAAATAAACAGCATAATGTATGTAAAGGACATAAGTTTTGGGGGTACATCTAACTTGGGCTCAAATCCAAGCTCTGCCCTTATGGGCAAGTTACTTAACATCTCCTACCCTCAGTTTTTTCAGCTTTAAACTAGACTTAGTAATAATATCTTTCTCCCAGGATTGTTTTGAGGATAAGATCATGTCTGGAAAGT
Organism: Eubalaena glacialis; assembly: GCF_028564815.1. NCBI lineage: Eukaryota > Metazoa > Chordata > Mammalia > Artiodactyla > Balaenidae > Eubalaena > Eubalaena glacialis. The sequence continues at coordinate 2,974,712 of NC_083727.1, read as the reverse complement.
GCCTGGAACTATCTGGTAAACAGTAGGAGATCAAAGCACAATAAGTAATCCTTTTACACCCCATGAGTCTAAGTTTGATCTAGTAAACTATCAACTAAAACTGGAGGGCTAAAAAATACAGAAAAATTACTACTAGGTGCAAAATTGTCTTAAAATCTTAACATTTATCTATTTCATAAATTAACGGGGCTATAAATATTCTAAAGATATACTCAGATTAATAAAAATAATGATGCAAACTAATGATCATATAGCCATTGAAATTTTTACCATTTATTGGCATCACACCCTTTACTTGTGTTAAAGGAATAAATTGCATGCACTAATTATCTGTTGCTGTGTGACAAATTACCACAGCTGTAACAGCTTCAAACAATATACATTTATGATCTCACAGTTTCTGTGAGTCAGAAGTCCAGGGATGGATTAGTGGGGTCTTCTGCTTAGAGTCCCACAAGGTGTTGGCCAGGCTGTGTTCTCATCTGGAGGTCTGACTGGGGAAGCATGCATATCACTGCTCATGAGGATGTTGACAGTATTCAGTTTCCTTTAGTTATAGGACTTATGGTCACTAGCATCTTCAGAATCAACAAAGGGAGAGAAAGTGAGTTTACTAGCAAGATGGAGTCTTGTAGATTGTGCCATGGTCACCAGAGTGATATCCATCACCTTTGCCATGAGCTATTGATTAGAAGCAAGTCACAGGTCCTGTTCTGTGACTCAGGGGAGGCATTAAGCACCAGGAGGCAAGAATCAGGGGGTCACCTCAGAGTCTGTCTGCCACCATCCACCCTCTGGCCTTTATTCATGTCCCTCTCATATGCAAAACACATTCAGCCCCTCCCAGGGTTCCCAAGATTCTTATCTCTTATAGCATCAACTCAGAGTCCCAAATCTCCTCATTTAAATCAGGCCAAAGGTCAGAGAAGCCTCCTGGGAATAATCTTTAAGTTCAATTTCTGCCCATCTCTGGACCTGTGAAACTGAAAAGTCATGTCCTCAACTCACCCAACGTACAACCGTGGGACAGGCAGCAGATAAGGTCTATCGACAGTTCAGTTCGAAAGAGGAGAAAAAGGAAGGTAAAGGGGAGTCTCTGCTCTATAGCAGTTCTGAAGCCAGATGGGTGAGCTTGGAAGTTCCTTGATTAAGCTTCAAGGCCTGAGGATAATTCTCATGGCTTCCCCATCTGGGCTCTCGGTTCCACCTTCTGAGTCTTTCCTTTGTTTTGAAATGGAATGTAGCACATGTGTGCAGCTGAGTAGTCTTCTCAGCCTGCTTCCTGACAGTGGAATTTGGGGGGTTTGTACTCTCCTCATTCCTTTCTGCCCAAGCTGCCAGTGTTTTTGCAGAAGTAGTTTTCTCAGAAACGTTGTGGGTCTCCCATGGACTTCAATGGGACTCACTCCATGAAACTAAGACCTCGCTCATAGATCTTTTTGAGGTGACCCCTCTGTCTGGATCCTGCTGAGATGACCCTGGGTCGATGCCCTGGAGCTCCTTAGAGGCCCCAGGATTGGTTGATAGGCTCTGGGGCTCCCCCTTAATCCCTTGAAAAGGTCCTGGTGTGACTGGACTCCCTGACCTTGGTGTCTTTCTGAGGGCTCATCAAAACGTTGTACAGTCACGTCCTTGGCTTTTCCTCCCAAACATAATGTCTTAATTTTAACACGTTTTGCCATCTGGGGAGGTTGACACCTTGATTTCAGATTTCTGGACGCCAGAACTGTGAGGGACTAAACTTTTGTATCCACCGCCCAGTGTGTGGTCACGTGTTCTGCAGCCCTAGGGGACTAATATGCTGAACTAAAGAACAGCTGCAGCTGCTTTTTAAACCAGTGAGCAATGTACCTGCAGTAACATCAGCTGGTGGTCTTGTGAGGTCATCTTCACTTCCACGCAAAGATCATTTGCATCTGTCTACTTTACACCTCGCCTGCCAGTGTGCCTCTGTCCCCTCCTGGGCTGAATTCCTGAGAAAGCTCCTGAGTTTTGGAATGTGACCTCTCTCACCAGACTGCATGAGCCCAACTCCCAGCTCTGTGCTTTCTAGCTGGGTTTCCAGGACATACCTGACCTCTGCATGCTCCACTTTTCTCATCTGCAGTAGGGGAAGGGGAATAGCAGAACCCACCCCATACAGTTGTGAAGACAACTGAACTGATACATGCAAAGTGTTGCAAGAGCACCTCCCCGGAGAGGGCAGTGGGGCGCTTGCTGTCATGCACGTGTGTCATAACCTCTTGTGCTGAGGATGCAAACATTTGTGGAATGAGCAATGATTTAATATTATGTCCTAAACATTCAATTAGTTTTGGTATTTTTTTTTAAAGGTATCATTATATGTGTTTGTGTGTCTTTACCATAAGCCACATCAGATTCCTTCAGGCAATAGTATAAATTAAAAACAATTCATCAGGCCCTTTTCTACTCCAGAAATCTAAGAAGTAAAACTTCAGCCATTCAGAGGCTTAAAGGATTGAGATAAGCTGGATTGTCAGGGTGCCCAGATAACAGGATTTTGAATAAAGTTTAAAACATTACATTCATTTTTCATTTGTTCTTTTCAAAAATGCATCAGCTCCTTCCCTGGCTTTTTCTTTTTCGCTGTGTATTATTATAGTGAATTTTACAAAAAATAAACATATAAGCCTAAATCATCAACACTTCACATGTTCTGTGTCTATTATGTTTCTAAAAAATAATCAAAGTGATTTCCACTTTTGAGCACCTTCCAAGTCCCCTACAGTCTGCTGGGTTCTGCTTTCATTACCTAATTCGACAACTGTGTATTGAACATATTATAAGCCAAACCCTGTTCTGTGCTCTGGATCTATTTAACTCAATATGAACCCACAGCAACTTTGCAAGAAGGACATTTTGTTTCATAGGTGGGAAAACTGACCTAGAACCAGGTCTCTCGGTGACCCCAACCCAGGCTGGTCTAACTGGGTTGCCCCATGCGTCCTCTTGTGATGACCATCGACACCTGTAGTTTACAGAGTGGAGCTGGTGTGTACAGTTTGGTGTTTTGATTTTTTACTTATATTGTGTGCACATTTCCAAGTAATGTAGGCTTTACATAATTATTATGGTAGCATTATTACATCCCATTAGCTACCTGGATTCGGCTAATTTCCATTCAATAAATATTTTTTGATTGCTTATGTGCTGGCTCCTGTTAAATGCTGGGGACACAAAAGTAATCAATATAGGGTCCCTACCCTCAAACTTTTATCTAGCCAGGAGACAAACTTGAGAAAAACTAAGTGTAATGCAATGTGATATGTGTGTTTACCAATGATTAGACATGGAGTTATTGCTATCTCGGCTGTTATCAATGCCGCTATTACAAATATTTTCTGTCTACCCCAGATGATCATTTCAGAGGTGGGACTGCTGCATCAGAGGGTGGGGACAATTGCCCAGCACAATCTGATGACTAGACTGCTCCCCAGAATGAGGAATCTACTTACTTGGTCCCCCGTGGCCTGCCCAGGTTGGGGACTTTTATTCTGGCTACTTTGATAGTAAAATGGGTATAACTCAAGTGACTCTAATTTAAGTTTACGAGTTGAGTTGAACGTTTTTATGTAGAAGTCCATTATTTCTATTCTCTCACGTCCAGGCTCTAGGCCTGGTTCTGCCAGGTGCCCTCTGTCCCTCAGTGTGGGGTCATGAAGCTTCATATAATCGGTAAACACATGTTGTTGCTGTCGATGTGGAACTGTTAATATCCTTTGAATATCTGATTAGCCCAGTGTGTTATATGTTTATCAATATCAATCCATATACATTTTGGATGTAAACTTTCATCGTGTTTTCACATTTATTATTTTTAGATTTCAGTGCCTTTCTTATTATATGAAGTTTTTTTTCATTGTGTATAAAGGTTTTTATAATGTTATTGGGTTAAATCTAACAGCTGTGTCTCTGACTCTATTATTTATATCCAATAGGCAAAAATTAACTTCTCCATCATTGAGATGAACAAATTGATCCACTAAAAAAAAAAAAAAAAAAAAAAAGTGCTATTCACTGTTCGCCTGGCTTGAAATTGGGGTGTGTGAAGAGTAAACCTAAGGTAAGGCATTTATTCTGTAGCCCTTCCCTCCTCCTCTGGTTTATTATTCCAGTTTGTTACAGATTCGACCTATGTAACTTTGGATTTCTTTCTGCGGTTGATTCCTGCGGCCTGTTGAACAATTCCATATGGATAATTAGTACTGTATGATAGCCATTTCCCTCTCGTTACTTCACTGGGGAGTACAGGGTTCACCTTGTAACCTGGTCCAGAGAGTGGAGAAGGCGGGGAGCGGGAACCACGCAAGGACACGCAGACGCTCGGGCGCCGGACCCTCCCCACTTTCTCCGAAGCCACGAGCCTCTCCCCGTGGCGGCCCCGAAGCCCCGCCCCCTGTGTGTGTGTGCTGCCACCCCGCCTCCTCCAGCCCCCCTCTGGTGGCTGGTTGGCCACGGCCGGCCGGGTCCCCAGAGGCCTATTTTCCTGCTTTGGGGACAGAGGTGCCGCTGGTCGTCCACCCAGCTGCCCCGTCTGGCCCTGTCTGGGGCCGCTGCCCTCTCTGTGCTGCCCATTGTGTCCCTCCCCAAGTCTCGTCCCCACTGGGATGAGGGGGAGGGGCAGGGTTGCCCCCATGTGTGCTCACAGCTGTGCCATCTCCAACTAAGGGGCAGCTCTGGTCCTAAGTTCCGAGAAGGGAAGGTGGAAGGTGGAAGGTATTTTAATGACTTAAACATCCGATTGTTCTTTCCTGCTGTCTATCAGTCAGCGGCTCAATCCTTCAAGTCTAGGGCTCGTCTGGAGGTGCCCCTGCGGTCCTGTGGGCCCCAGCGTCTCAGGTCCCTGCATCCTCATCATCTCAAAGGCCTGTGAGGGGCGGGTGAGGGCCCAGGCCGGGCCTGCCCAGGGCCTTGCTAGATTTCAAACACGGAGAAACATTTCTCACAACTCAGCCACGTGCCTAGGTCCACAAATAACTCTTCTGTGCGTTACTGTGCTGACAATCTCAGGAGCTACGCAAACCATCCTGGTTGCCTTTTTCTCTCTCCGTTTTTTTGCACTGAGACTGTCGTTCTTACTGTTTTATTGCATCCTCTTACCATGTTAATTCTCTACTTCTAATCTGCCATGGGCTTGGAAAACAGATACATATCTGTTAGAAGTGGCTAGAAATCAGAGTTTTTAAAAGCCTATGAGTATCATGACCATATTTATAAACAACAACAACAAAATCAGATACTTGGTTGGCCAACTGCACAGACAATAAGAAGTCTCCATAAAGTCCTGATGAATATTTATCCTGCCTACCAGGAAAATGCATGAGCTTACATGAATGCCTTTATACAAAAGGCCATTTGAAAGGCTGGAAGGTCAACTAAAATAGTGTTTAGGAGCTTAAAATCTAGAGCCTCCTGCCTGGGTTCAAATCCCAGCTCTGCCACTTACAAGCTACATCACTTTAACAAGTTACTTCACTTCATGGTACCTCGATTTTCCTCATCTGTAAAATGGAGTTGAAAATAACAGTGTCTAGCTGACATGGTTTTTGTAAGAGCCAAGTTAGTTGATACATAAAAGCACTTAGAGGTGGTCTGGCCTGTAGAAGTGCTTGCTGTTACTATATTTTTATCAATCTTATCAATATCAATTTATACAGTACGTGGACTCTATGACATCTGTATGTTTATTTAAGGTCGTTTTGCTTATTTCCTATAGTCAGTAAAGTTCGGAAGGGCTCAGGGTGCTGGATAGTTAATCCTGTGTGGGAGAGAGATCACAGATGCTTCAGGGATGGATTAACGATGTGATAGAGAGGGTTGATCTTGTTCTGTCTTTGCAGTATGATTTGAAAAGTTACACTCATGTATTCACACACGTACATATACATATGCACACATCTCAGGCATTCATTTGTGCAAAATAATAAAGGCAGATTTAATGTCATCATGACTAGCAAAAAGCACTCTACTGAGAGTAATGAAAATAATAATAATAATGCTACTGTATTGAAATGGATTGTCTTGATTTAATTCTGATTACTTTCTTTTTGGGTTACAATGTAGTTTTTTATGGCATAGTCTTCACTGAGTTCAAGGCCCAAATTGTACAGGAAATTGTAGATTTCCCAAATTGTACAGGAAATTGTAGATTCCCTGACACAAAGCACCGTTTCAATTAAAAAAAACAATCAATTTTTTCAGTGTTTTGTAAGCAAAGCCCATAAAACAAATATTTGTTGTGCACCTAATGTATACAAAGTAGCAAAAGAAATAGAATTTTCTATTATTTTGAAAACCATTCAATTATTTCTGGTACCAGAAATAATTGAATTATAATCCTTTTTTCCATTACTGACATATATTTTTATTGATTATCTATTTGATATAAGTGTCTTCAAGTACAATTATTAATAGAACAATGCCCACCTGAAAAATGTTTGCTGAAAATAATGAATGATATGCTATTTTTAACCCATCAAAGTCTGCCTAATGTTAGCACTTTCACATAAGTCTCAGTTCCTACTAAATTATTCACATTTATTATATTAATATGCTTTAAGTTATCAATTTCATCTTGGGAATTACTGACTCTCTGAGAGGACAAGCTTATATCAGGTTCTTCTTTTCTGGGAGTGGAGGTTGGGAAACCTCCTCTTCCACGGACTGGGTTAGGGCGGGGCGGGTATCTTTCATTCGGGCTTCAAAGCACTGGCCATGGGAATTCCCTGGTGGTCCAGTATTTAGGGCTCCACGATTCCACTGCAGGGGGCATGGGTTCGATCCCTGGTTGGGGAACTAAGATCCCGCAAGCTGCAAGCAGCGTGGCCAAAAAACATTTTTTTTTAATTAAAAAAAAAAAGCACCGGCCGTGTGTATGGAATGACTGTCCAGCTCATTGAAAGGAGCCCTGACATCACAGTCCTTGGAGAATCGACGGGCTGATGCCTGTCGCCAACTCTTCCCAAAATATCTTGCTCTGCATTTGTCCAGCTCTCTCCTCTAGAAACTTAATCCTCCTAACAGCAAGTGCCATCACCGCTACGCTATGCTTGAGACAAATAAGTGGCATACATGCTCACAGCTACTTGAAAAGAAAAAAAATGGGCACTGAATTTTCCCAGCAAAGATGGTGGCACCCAGGAAACCCCTTTGTGGGCCCCTCTTGAAACACATGGTAAGAGAATCTACATGTGAGGGGCTGGAGGAGGGTGGGGAGGGCGTGGGTAGTTAGGTGTGGTCCTAGTTCCCACTAATTCTATTTCAACAGTCTATTAACTTATTAATAGACTGTTGAAATAATTAATTAATATCTATTAATTTGGTTAAATGTGGAAGTCTAGATCTTTCCAATGAAGGAAAAAATCAAAACCATCGAAAAGTAAAAACAAATTCAAATTTAGCCATTTAGCAAATGTAGCACAATAAAACTCCAAATCACATGTCCTTAAAAGGTGTCATTACATCCTAATGAAATTAGGCAGAAGAACTTCAAAATGGAAATGCTGAAAGAAGAAATCAATAAAATATACTATGGAGGAAATTACCCATTTTTAATGTTTAACTAATTCAAACCAACATACATTCATTAAAAGCTTAGAATATATTCATGGCGTAAGTGTAATTAAGTAGATAATGAAATAAACACATGGCTTGCTGCTGTTGTCCGTGTGCCGTGTACTAACTCCCCAGTGAGTCTGTGAGCCCCTGGTGGGGAGACCAGATGGTCCCGAGCAAGTCACTCCAGGCTCTGTGTTAGTTTCTTCTCACTGGAAAATACAAGTCCTTCCCTGAACTGACTGAAAAAGTCCTCCTCTTTCCTCCTTCCTTACAAAGCCCTATGAACCAACCCATTACTTTCCCCTGCTCATCTTTATGTTCATTCCTCCAGCATCAATAAGGTGCTATGTATGCGGTGATGATGAAAATGACTGTGGACTTCACTGTGCTACGAAGTATACCTTTTTGTATTTCAGCCCAAGATATTTAGCTTATCCATAGAAAATAAAACAAAAACAGTTGTTTTGCCTTTTGCCAAATGACACCACATCCCTCTCAAATAGGTTTGTATTGTAGACGTGACTCATTGTACCAAAGACATATAGTCTGGAAATTCGAGGTACGTTGTAAATCATATCTTAAATACACAAACAAGGCAACAACGGGGAGTCATTTTCCAAGTTGGAAACTCACTCTAATTATGTTTCTTGGTGTAAAATCTGTCCAACCCCTCAAAAGTCAATTACAAAAATGTGTTTTAAAGCAGAGCTTTTGTGCCTGAGGAAATTCCATGAAAATCAGGTAAGGACAATGTGACCAAAGGAAAGTCGTGCTACAAGAACATTTACTATAGGAAGAGAATCTCAGAAAGTGGAGCAAAGGAGCCCAGACATCATCTGATCCAGTCCTCCAGGCCTGCCCCCCACTCACATCCCGCTTTACAGAGCAGGAAACCGGGGCTGAAAGCCTAGAACTTGGGATACTGCAATTCAGATCCCCTCTCCAGAGTCCAGTTAACACAGACTTTAGAGTCCAAGGGATGTTTTACAAGTAAGTGCAGGCACTTTTCATGGGGTTGAGCCTTAATGAAATTGATGCAAAGCAGGGCAGCATCACTTCTCCCAAATTCTGGTGAATTGCAGATATTGATACAGTAAATGTGCATCCCATTCACTTCCAACCAGTAAGAAAAGGATTCCTTCAGTGATTAAAAAACTTGTTAAACATTGTAACAAAAAAGGAATTATTTCTGAAGCATCTGGATCAGACAGAGGGCTGAGCTTGGAAAGAACTTTGGGAGGGACCCCCCTCTGCACTCTCCTACTGGGAAAATAAAGTGCTGGACCCAATGATTTCTAAGCTCCATCTAACTCTGCAATTGTACAAATTTTAAGAGTTTCACATCCTCGGTCATGAGAAAGATGACATAACTAAACAAGTCCACTAACATCTTTAAGATCTTCAGTAAATCAGTTTCAGAGACAGGAAGATTTTGTCCAAAAAAAACCCCCTATTTTAACTTCTTGGAAGCATCGAAAATTTACCGACAATATTTGCTGAACATTATTAAACACTTTAAACCTTTGCATTAAAAGTTGATGTTTTTTCCTATTTTTACTCTCTGGAACCATTTTTAATCTACTTTAACGATGGCATGTTATTTTGAGTAGGAAATCTATTCTTTAATGTCCATAAATATTTGGTTAGAGATCTTTTTATAACTTCCTCATAGGAACATGTTTCAAAGTCTACCGCATTTCGGTAATTGTTTGCCCCGCCCCAAAATAAAAGCATTAGTTAGGTGTTCGTATAAATTCCACACAAAATGCAAGTCCTTTGTAGTCACTAAATTTCCTCAGAATATTTTCTAAAGGGTCTCACCTACGGCTTTAAAAAGGAGGGCAGGAAAAACGCCAGTTGCCAACTCCTGCTCTCATTAGGGCTCCCTGTCAGAAATTGGTTAAGGAGCCGGGAATAAGGGGTAATTTTCCTTTAAAATGGAGAGGAGTTTCTTTTGGAAAGGAAATTCCCTGAGGAAGTTGTTTTAGAACAAATAACTGTTCAGGAAGAAGCCAGCAAAAGGTGGGAAGAGGTTCCCTTTGATTTTCCTGTCTGTGTATTTGGGCTCAGACCAGACAACATTTTATGCACATATTAATAGAATGCAAATGAGCCTCCCGAAAGGGCAGTGGTATTTGACACGAAGTATTGTCAACAGAAAGGGTTTGGGTGTATTTTTTTAATCCCATCAAGGTGCCTGTTGGGGGGGGGGCGGTACTGGGGGCTCCTGGGAACGAATTCCGGGTTTGCCTTCCAGTTGGGTGGCGAGCAAAGAGCTTTGCAGTATGACCTCCACATCAAGGAGGTTTCTGAAGGTGTGAGCATTCCTTCAGAGTCCCCAGGTGCCGGTGTTTATTTAGCCCCACTCCTCTCGCTGAGAGCAGGGCTCTGAAGCAGGGGCCTCACCAGAATCGCCTGGAGCTTCCGCCCACCCTTTGGCGTCCCCGCCTCGCCCCCAGGCTCTGATTCTGCAGGTCAGGGCGGGCGTTTCCCACTGACACCCATGCCGCTGGTCCAAGGACCAAACTCGGAGACCCACGGTTCTCAGCACCCGTTAGATTCTCAGACCCTCCGAAGCTCGCATTGTTCCTAAAAAGGGGGAAGAAAACTGGAGTTTGCACTACACACGGGATGAGGAAGCTATGCTCATCGGTGCCAGTAGGAAGCCTAGCCAGCTGCACGGCGTGAGGCCTGTGGGTCAGGTCGGGGGTGAGGAAGTGAAGGAAACCCACGCTTTTAGGTCGTGCACTTGTGTCTTTTTTTTTTTTTTTTCTTTTTTTTTTTGCAGTTGTCTTTGTACAGAATTGCTCCCTGGTAGGGATATAAAAGCCATTTAACTACAGGTTACACTGTGCTATAAGCTATAGACACAGGAGAAACACTAATTGCGTTTTATTCATGCAGCTGTTCGTTCCTTTGCAAACATTTCTTAAATGCCTCCTCTGTGGCAGGCACTGTTCCGGGCTTTTGGGAAACACTGGGGAACAAGACAGATCAAACAGATAAACCCTTTCCTCCCCCGTGGAGTTTAGGTGGGGCAACCAGTGAGAAACATACTAAGTCAGTTACGTGGCCTGGGAAGGTGGCTGGTGCTACGGGCAGAAGGAGAAGCAGAGGAACGGGGGCGTGGGGAGGGCAGCCGAGCAGGCATAGCAAGGGGAACAAAGACGAGAAGGAGGTGAGGGGGAAGGAGCCGGCTGTCTGGGCAAAGTTCCCACCCTGGGATCCACCTGTAGACCCAGGAGTTAGCAAGGACACCAGAAAGGCAAGCGGCCCGGACCAGACTGAGTGTGGCTACCGGACGGAGATGGGACCGCAGTGGCACAAGGTGAAACAGGGCCGGTAATGAGGTGCCACCATTGTCTGGGGGACGTGGCCTGGACCGGGGCCGTGGGTAGGTGACCCCAGGGACAGGTTCCGCCTACGGGGAAGAGCCGTGAGGTTTGGATACAGAGAGAGAGAAGGGGTTGCCGGGCGGATCCGAGGTTCTGTGTGATTTCCCAGCAAACACGCACATGCCGGAGGAGGCCATCCACGCTCCGCTCAAGAGAGCACTGGTTTCTGAGCGCGGCCTGACAAAGCCGCAGAGACGGTGGCTTAGAACAACAGACACAGCCTCTCTCGTGGTCCTGGAGGCCAGAAGTCTGAAACCAAGGCCCTAGAGGAGGATGCTTCCGGCCCCTCCAGCTTTCGGTAGTGCAGACAGTCTTCGGCAGGGACTCCAGGCCCTGGAGGCACCTCCCCTCTCCGCCTCTGTCCGCACAGGCCTTCTCCTGCCTGTGTCCAGATTTCCCCTTTTATTAGGACGCCAATCACATTGGATTAGGGTCCCCCTCCAGGACGACTTCATCCTAACTAATCACACCTTCCCTGACCCTATGTCTGGGTTACTGGGTGTAAGACTTCAGCACCTTTTTTGAGGGGACCCAATACAACCTATGACAGAGAACTCGTTCATGACACACTTGTTCCTTTGTGGGCCCTTCTTCTCCCTCCACCATTTACCAAGGCCTGTCAACTGCCCTGGGTGGGGTCTGGATCCCAAGAGCCACCTGCCCAGCACAGTTAATAAATGTGGATTTTGTGGCCTGGGACGCGCACTGGATTCTCTTGAGACATGATGTCTCCCCACAACCGCACAAAGGTGCACGGCCAGGGACTTCCCCTGGCGGTCCAGTGGTTAGGACTTGGTACTTTCACTGCCAAGGACCCAGGGTAGATCCCTGGTCGGGGAACTAAGATCCCAGAAGCCTCGAGGCGCATCAAAAAAAAAAAAAAGTGCCATCACATCTTAGGAGAAGGGCGCATTCCAGACACACTCCAGCCCTCAGTGTGCTGCATTCAAAGGAAACACAGCACAGATAAATACACCTGAGGACACCCTAACAGCAAGAGGCAAAAACACTCGGAAGCATCAGACTGGATTCGGAAACGTGGGAATAAACTGTGAGCTCGTTAGTGGTCTGCACCACTCTCTCCGGAAACCCTGCAGTGGCGCCTCGTCTGACCCGGAACAAAGCCGGAGTCCCTTCTGGGCCCTGGAGGCACGTGATCCGCACCCCGTCCCCTGACCGTGGCGTCTCTACCCTCCAAACGCTTTGGTGTCCTCACTGTTCCCTGCACACCACACACACCCCAGGGCCTTTGCACCCGCCGCTCCTCTCCTGGGGTGGTCGGACCCAGAGACCCACAGGGCCAAGCCCCTCCCCAGCACCCCAAATATCCTTTAACCTGCCCTGTATTTTTTCACAGCATGTATCCTTTCCCATCATACTGTCTGATTTATTTTTTATCTTTGCTTTAAATTTTTCCATGATTTGTCCCTCATCTGCACCAAGTAAACTCCACGAAGGCTCAAAGTGCATTCGTCATGTCCTCTAGAGAAGGCCCCCATGTGCTCGGAACTTGGGGGCTTGGGGGCTGGTGATGAGCAAGAGGCCCGAGGCCGGCAAACTTCACAAGCGGTTCTGTGTGCGTGGTGCTGCTGGAAGTAGACAAAAGCTCCCTGAACCGGAGGGATGGCGGGTAGGCCCAGGCCTCCCGCCGTCGGGTGCACAGTCCACTGAGAAGAACCTTGAGTTAGGGAGGAATAAATATTAGAGCTTGAACATGTTTGAGATGTTCAGGCAGCCTGTCTGGGGAGCCTTGAGAAGGAAACTCAGACAGAGAAGGGATTCAGAGACGGACACAGGAAGGAGCTGCTCCTGGCCAGACTCGACTCAAAATGGGCACAGGATGCCGGGCCTGGACAGAGAGGGCGTGGGCAGGGTGGGCGGCAGCCGTTGAAACCTCGTTTTGCCAAAGGCAGTGAGGAATAATAACAGGCCTGGAGCAAACCCTGGCTCTGCCACCGGCCAGCTGCGCCCGTGGTCGGTTCTCTAACCTCTCCCAGCCAAGTTCTCATCTGGGAAATGGGTCTAAATAAAACCCAACTGGAAGGGCTCGCATGTTAACGAAATAGGTGAAATGTAACCAGGCACGTGCTAAGAATGGAAAGCCTGAAGTCGCTTCCCAAAGCACGTTAAAGGCCGCAAACAAATCCAGCCTGAAAGCACGATAGAAAACAGAATACCTTTCTCTTTTGATTCTCAAGGTCCTGTTGAAATTCAAGGTCAGGTGTTTTCATCTGCACCCATTGCTTCTTCATTTTCTCATGGAGCATCTTCACACAGAGAGCGTTTCTTAGTCTGTGCTTGTCCCTGTGGCACTCAAGGTCGTGCTAAAAGAAATATCCTGTTACGGGGCTTCCCTGGTGGCGCAGTGGTTGAGAATCTGCCTGCCAATGCAGGGGACACAGGTTCGAGCCCTGGTCTGGGAAGATCCCACATGCCGCAGAGCGACTAGGCCCGTGAGCCACAACTACTGAGCCTGCGCGTCTGGAGCTTGTGCTCCGCAATAAGAGAGGCCGCGACAGTGAGAGGCCCGCGCACCGCGATGAAGAGTGGCCCCCGCTTGCCGCAACTGGAGAAAGCCCTCGCACAGAAACGAAGACCCAACACAGCCAAAAATAAATGAATTAATTAATTTTTTAAAAAAAAGAAATATCCTGTTACGGAATTAGGAATTAATCGTTAAAACAATGCCCACAGCACAGGGGACTTACTAGGGATAGGGTATTCTATATCCTGATTAGGATGAAGGTCCATAGAGATATACAGTTGTCAAAAGTCATCCATTGGTACACTTAAGATGGGTGAATTTTTGTTGTGTGTAAATTACACCTCAATAAGGTTGATTAATTATATGATTTTTTTAAAAAATAAAGTAAAATTTGTCTCTACCCTCTTATTTTACATCATAGATGATTCTTCTGGTAAGAAAATTTCTATATAAACAAGCTTTAAGTATAAAGAAATAAGGTTAATACCCTTAAGCTGGCATGAACATCAGTCTTATTATTTTATAATCAAATAGTCAAAAAAGAAAGAATATAATATAGGACACAATCTATTTTCATGGGTAATTTACAGTCGTCTCTGAGAATCACATTTATCCCTTTGACTTAACCTTAAAAAATGACACATTTGGGCCCAGGAAGAAGATAGAAAGAAAGCAGGAGGGTGCAAAGACCTCCCTGATCGCTCTCTACCCTCACTCAGGGAAAAATAGGAGGAAGGACTTGAAGAAACGTTCACTCTTCAAAATCGAGACACACTTTTTCCTGGTGGTCGGTGGGCTGTCATCCACCACACTCGGGAACACTCCTACCCAGAAAAACGGTACTCTGTCTCAGATCAAGACATTTTTATCTCTTTCAGAGTTGGGGAGTAGCAATGTTATTTATTTTATTTATTTAATTTTATTTTATTTTTTGGCTGTGTTGGGTCTTGTTGCTGCGCGCAGGCTTTCTCTAGTTGTGGCGAGTGGGGGCTACTCTTCGTTGCGGTGCGCGGGCTTCTCATTGCGGTGGCTTCTCTTGTTGCAGAGCACAGGCTCCAGGCGCGCGGGCTTCAGTAGTTGTGGCACGCGAGCTCAGTAGTTGTGGTGCACAGGCTTAGTTGCTCTGAGGCATGTGGGATCTTCCCGGACCAGGGCTTGAACCCGTGTCCCCTGCATTGGCAGGCAGATTCTTAACCACTGCGCCACCAGGGAAGCCCAGCAATGTTATTTAAATCAAAGTTGCAACTGCACTTTAACTTCTTGTTGCTTTTGTCCTTTTTAATCCTTTCACTTTTGAGGTAGTTCGCCTCAGTGAAGTCTCTTCCTCTTTGAAGAGTTAGGATGTTGGATACCCAGTGCCATGAACCACAGTGAGAACGCTCATTGCCTGGGCACCAGCGAACGGAAATGTGCTGAGTCCATGCAGTTGACTCACATAACCGACTGTCACATCCACAGCTCTTAGCGATGGGAACGCCACACAGGTTCCGTGGTAGGATCGGCCTCAAAATTTAGCACTACATACGCACAGGTCTAGGATAACATGACATACCACCAATCACTTCTTCAGGTACTAGTGGTTTCACTTTTGACATTCAAATCTCTGAAGCATTGGGATTTATCCTGAGTACAGTATGGGATAATATGGATGTAATTTACATTTTTCCAAAGGCTATCCATGTGTCTCAACATCATTTAGTAAAAGCCCATCTTTTCTCCCACTAAGATCTAAGATGATGCATTTATCACCCTAAATTTCCATATGCACAGGGGTCAACTTCTTGATTTTCTGTTCTGTTCCAATGATGTGCTAATACTACCTTGCTCTATTTATAGAGACTTTATAGTGTATTTTAATGTCTGGAAGGGCTAGCCCTATCCCCCAAACTAAATTCTTCTTTTTCAAGGTTTTCCTGTTTATTCTTACTTGTTTATTTTTCATGTAGACTTTATAATCAATTTATCTACCTTCAGGGGAAAAAATTGTTGGTTTTTATTTGGAATTACATAATATTTTGAAAATTGGGAGAATTGACAACTTTATATTGCTGAGTCTTCCTATACAAGAATATTGTATGTCTTCCAATTTGTTCAGATCTAATTGTATTTCAGGAGTGTTTTAAAGCATTTCATATGTAAATATATATCTTACATAATTTATATATATTTTATACATTTGTACATATATAATTTGTTTTCTAATTAAACTTTCCATTTTGAGATATTTGTAGAGTCACACGATGCAAGATCTGTGTACCCTTTATCCAATTTCACCCAATGATAGCGTCTTTCAAAACTACGGTTCACTATCACAACCAGGATACAGACATCGATATACTCAAGATACAGAAGGTTTCCATTCCCACAATGATCACTCGTGTTTCCCTTTTGTAGCCACATCTATGTCCCTCCCTGCCACCACTCCCGCCATAACCCCTGGCCACCACAAATCTGTTCTCCATGTCTATAATTTTGTCATTCGAAGAAAGTTATAGAAATGGAATCATAGAGTATGTAACATTTGGGGGCTTTTTTTCCACACTCGGCATAACTCTCTGGAGATTCACCCAAATTACTGAGTGTCTTCATAGTTCATTCCATTTTGTTGCTGAATAATATTGCAGTATGGTCGTTTAACTATTCACCCATTGAAGGGCCGACACACTTCAAAGCCATGTTGTCCAAGGGTCAACTGTAGACACAAAAATCTGTAACAAAATATTAGCAAATAAAATTTAGCCATACATTTTTTAAAATGCACCACAACCAACTAAGTTTTATTTCAGGTATATAAGACTGCTTGGTATTCTAAAATCAATCTATTTAATCCACTATGTTAATATGTTAGTTCTTTTAAATAACATTTATAAGATAGTTTCAAAATAATAATTTTAATATTATGACGAAGAACAAAATGACTATATGGTGTTTAAGATTTCTTTGTAACTCCCTTTGTACTTTGACTGTATTCCTCTAAGCATGCACAAAAATATAAATCATAAAAATACTATGCTTTACGGACCCATGAAATGATTACTTTCTCTATGTGGTTACGTTATCAGTTTGATATATTTACAATTAGCCTCACTAGTTATGGCTTTCAATTTTAGGGTTTGCTTTTTTCAGTTAATTACATGACACATTTATATGATTCGAAAATCAAGGAGGATTCGAGAATTAATGATTGAAGTCTCACTTTCATTCCATCGTGGTTCTCCCTGAATTGTCCCCGTAGGTAACCATGGAACCACGAGCTTCTGGTTCATCTGTTTCTTTTGGGGTATATGTATACATACCTATATCCTTATTTCCCACCCACAGTGCACAAGATGTAGATTCTGTTTATTCTGTTCTGACTCTTGCTTTTTTTCACCTGATACAAGACCTTGGAGGTCTTAATGTTTCAGTACACAGAGACCTTCCTCTTTCTCGTGTAGCTTCAAATCCAGCCCTTTATTCATGGATATTTTGGTTGTTTCCAGCCTCGTCCTATCACAAATAACTCTGCAATTAATAACTTTGTCCTTGTACAGGTATACCTGATAGATTACCAGAAGTGGGCTTGCCAGGTTGAAGGGTAGATGCAGCTGTTATTTTGTTTGTATTGCTTTTAAAAATGAAATAGTGTTTTTAATCTGAAAGCAGTCTTTGCTGATCTCACCTCTGTTAGATGAAATAATGTCTCAAACAGGATTAGGCCTTTAGTTTTTTTCCCCTGTATTAAAAAGTAAATTTGTTTTGTATGATACTAATTACTCTGAAGCCTCAAAATGATTCCCCTATCCTATACCTTTGAGTCTTTTCTGTGTCTGGTCATTTGTTTTCACTGTCTTCTTATTCTTCAAGTGTGTCTGTGCATGTGTGTCTGTGGGTGTATGCTCATGTGTGTGTGTCTCTGTGTGGGTCTGTGTGTATGCTCTTGTATGCTCACATATGTGTTTGTGTGTATATGCCCCTGTTCGTGTGCATTTGTAAGTTCATTCATTTCAGGCACGGGAGGTGGTGCTTTGGGGTGGCAGGGCCTATGCTTTTTTCAGTATTGATACTTAGCGTTTTTAACTTTTTTCGAAATTTGTGGGTCTCCCGTTCGTATCTTTTAATCTACCAACAAAATAAGGGGAAAAGTTATTTATGTTGCTTAATCTAGCTAACTGGAGGTAAAGACACGGCAAAGGAGCTAGCAGCTTTACCGGGTTTCGTTTCTGCGGCCCCGAGTGAGGACGGAGGTGGAGGTCCTTACTGAATTCCGCGCTGTGTGACAGGATCGCCTTTGTGCCCCCAGGACCCTCACTAGACTGGCTCACACACTGTCATCATCACCACCTTCGCGGACCTTAGCTTCCTCGTGCAGCCGTGTGCCGAGCGCAGGCACAGGTCCAAGTGTTTTATACAAATTAACCCGTTAAACCCTCAGGGCAACCCAAGATGTATAACAGGCGTGGGTATTAGCCTCACTTCCAGTCATGCAAACCTCAGCACACAGGGGTTAAGCAACGCTGCCCAAGCCACACGGGGCAGAATGTGACCTGAGGAATCAAGCAGAGAAATATTAAAGACCCCGAATTCAATTTGTTAACACGAAGACAGTTACCACCTGCTCCAACAAGCTTCCAACCTCTGCTGTCCAGTCACCTCCCCCCCAACCTCACCCGGGCCCCGCTCTGGCCTTTGCTGGCTCACTCGCTGCAACGTTCTGGAATATCTTCCAGTGTTCCCAAACTACCCACACACGTGGGCTGCAAACCCTGGCGCGCCCTCATAAAGAACACAGAAAGCTCCGGGCTGACCTCAGGCTCGCTCCATCCAATCCTGGGACCTGCCTGCCGCGCCCGAAAGTCCTGCTAGAGCGCCGGTGGTTACGGGGGGAGGGACTAGGGTCTCCCCCTCCAGGGTCCTGGCCTCAAAGAGCCAGGGTGGACACAGCCTCTCTCCTCTGGATGCGAGTTTCTCCACTTGAAATTGAGAGGACCCCCGAGCGGTTGTACACCCTGAAATCCCGCCTGCGGACACAGCTGGCTTTCCCAGGAGCGCACCTGCTCGCATCGGCTCCACCTCGACGTCCCGCCCGCCTCGCGTCGCTTCCCCTTTCGTCCTCCAGAGGGCGCCACGGACCAAGGAGCCGCCGCGCCCTCTGCTACTTGGTGCAAATCTCCACGCAGCAGGGAAAGAATTTAAAATACGCGACGTCTTTGGATTTTCCACATTATTGGTTGACTTCAACTCATGTTCTCTCTTGTGACTGTGGATGACCAAGAGCTGTGTGAATTTTTCACATGCATTCATGTAAAGGGACCTTTTTCTGAAAGGTTTGTTAGAAGGTGCAAATTTATACTCTCAAAGAAAGTTTTAATTTTGCCAGAACTATCGGCTTTTAGTATAAAGGCACAGGGATATTCTCCGCCACTAATCATGGCCGTGTTGTCACATATGGACTGAGGACATTAAATAGACAAATATTAAAGACCGCAAGTTCAACTTGTGACACAAATGGTTACTACCTGCTCTGGCAGGACCTGTTGTATTTTCTTTGTCTTCAGCAGCATGAAAATGTCTTGCTGAGATTCTTTCCCTTCTCTGTTTTAGATCTTTCAAGATTCGTGACGTATTAAGTCACACATTTTAAAAAAATGTATCAAATTTTGGATCAGGATAATTTCTATTCTAAGACATGGCTCACGTTGTGTTTTTCCCCGCACTTAACAAGTGTGGTCCCTACAATGTTGGGAGAACGTTGGGATGTTCAGTCTGTGCAAACTCACAGCAGAAGGATGAGCAGGCAGATGACAGAGGCAGCCGCCAGCGCCAGTGGGAGACCCTCCTGCCCCAAGGCCCAGGGATCTACCAAGCAGAAGAGGGCTCCGCAAACCACCCCCTTCCCGGCTCCTTTGGGGCACAGAATGGGCTCAGAACAGGAATGATGATTTTTACAAAAGAGGAGGGCTGTGGACAGGGAGAGAAGCGGAGACCCAGGCGTATGGGACGCTGCAGAGGGAATGTCTTCCCAAGCACAGCAGCACGCAGTCCAGACCCGCTCTGCCCGCAGAAGCCGTCACCAGGGCTGGGCCCGGGGAGCTCAGCCACCACGGAGCCTTTGTTCTATTTCTTGGCTTTTTTCCTTCCTGGAATTCGGAGCCTGGCAACAGCATGGAGTCCTTAGCAGGTGGCTTAGCAAAGGCACCGGGAAACAGTCAGGAGGTCCAGGAGAGCTACAGGAAACACTTTCTTCGTGATTCTGTCCTTATTTCTCCTGTTTTTCTCCCACTGGCGCCTATATTAACCTCTTCTGGAGGTTAGCAGAATACTGTTTTTTTAATTGAGAAATATAATTCACATATCATAAAACTCACCCATTTAAATTCCCAAGGCTGTGCGACGGTCACCAGGATCAGTTTTAGACCATTTTCTTTGCCCCAAAAAGAAGCCCCTCCCCATTAGCAGTCACTCCTGTTCCCCCTCCCCCTTCGCCCCTGGCAACCACTAATCCTCTCCTGTCTCCAAAGATGTTAGGGGCTGAACTGTGCCCTCCTCCTTCCTGCCAAATTCATATGTTGGGGTCCTAACCTCAGGACCTCAGAATGTGACTGTATTTGGAGATGGGCCTTTAAAGAGGGGATCATTGAAATGAGGCCCTTAGAGTGGGCGCCGATCCAATCTGACTGCTGCCCTTATAAGAAGAAGGGATTTGGACACAGAGAGACCCAAGGATGTAGGTGCACAGAGAAAAGTCCATGTGAGGACACAGCGGGGAGACGGCCGTCTGCAAGCCAAGGAGAGAAGCCTCAGGAGAAACCAAACCTGCTGACGCCTTGATCTTGGAGTGCCAGCCTCCAGACCTGTGAGAAAATAAATGTCTAAGCCCCCCAGTCTGGCCTTTTGTTAGAGCATCCCCAGCAGACTAATACAATAGCCTTTCCTATTCTGGATGTTTCATATGAATAGAATCATCTCATACAAATAGAATCAGATATACTTTTTCACTTAGCAAAAGGTGAAACTTTTCTAAGGTTCATCCGTGTTGTAGCAGATATATAAGAACTTAATTCCTTTTTATGGCTAACTAGTATTCCATTGTATGGATAGACCACATTTTGATTATCCATTTATCACTAGATGGACATTTGGGTTATTTTCACTGTTTGACTATTAAGAATAATGCTGTTATGAAAATCATCTACGAGTTTTTGCGTGAACATGTATTTTCAATTATCTTAGGTATATACTTAGAAGTGGAATTTCTGGGTCACGCGGTGATTCGATGTTTAACTTTTTAAGGAACTGTCAACTGCTTTCCAAAGCGGCTGCATCGTTTTACATTCCCGCCGGTGACGTACAAGGGCTCCGATTTCTCCACACCCTCACCAAGGCTTGTTACTGTCTGTCTCTTTTATTAGGGCCGCTCTAGTTAGCGAGACAGCGGGTTGTGGTTACGGTGTTGTTTTGGGTCGAGAATGGTGAACATAACATAGTTTCCTTCTCTGTGCCTCCCTTTCCAATGTTTGTACTTTTCACAAACATCAGAAACATAATCAACGGTCGTGAGGCCCATTATCGAATCTTATGTAACGGTTTTGTAGCTCATCCAGGTTGGCAGTGTTGACCTTGTCTAAGTGTGCGTGTGTGCACGTGTGTGTGTGCGCGTGGGGTGTGTGTGTGTGTGTGTGCACACAGACATGTACATGTGTGTCCTCCTGCCATGGGAAGAGATCATCTCCTGCTCAGAGTGACTTTGCTGGTTCCCTGGACCATCCTCCCCACACAAGGCTGCAAACTCAGCTGATGCTTGACAAACACCGGGAGCTTCCGGGCTGGGCCCTTCCAGAGAGGCTCTGAGAACCCACTCCCACCGTGCTGGTCCCCGGGCTGCCCCTCTCGCTGCGCTTCCGGAACACAGCTCTGTCGCCCCTTTACTCCCTGAGGCTTGCTGCCATGGAAGTTCCTCTGCCCCTGTGACCTGCGCCCCTGCACCTCCCCAGCTCAGGCTCAGGCCGCGGAGCCCGGCCGCCCGCTGCCTTTGCTGCGGCGTCTGCTCCGTGGGCCCCTCCAGCCCCCTTCTCAGCATGAGCCTTTCTGGGCCTTCCCCATCCCTGGTCCTCCCCCACCCCCGGTCCTCATCTGCATCCCTGCTTCGTTTTCCTCCATACTGCTTATTACATCTTAGCAAACTATTTTTATATATATAATTTACTTGTGCGAGATTTTATGTAGTTTCATAAATGTTTTACTTTTCTGGCTTCCTGGCTGTGTCCCTATGCCAGAATCAATGCCCACCAGACCTGGGATTTGCGTTTTGTTCACCTGTTGCATCTCTACCACCGGAACACAGCCTGGCACACAGAAGGGGCACCATGGTGTTCCTTGAGCCGAACGTGTGTTACACTGCTCAGAGGAAGAAAGAAAACCCAACAAGCTGATGAAAACCCTGGTCACTCTCGTGATAATCCTAATCCCGTCAGAGGAGAAAATGAGAGGCAGTAGCTTCAAGTTCAAGTAACCCAGCGACTCTGAGCATCTTAAAGGAAAGTGTTTAAAATTTGATAATGAAATACCATAGTATAATTGAAATATTTTCATGTCAAACTTGAATCTGTGCTTTTAAAGAAATTATTTAAAGTCCTTGAGATCTCCATAAACTTCTTCCTGACAAGTGTTGGGCTTCACCCTGGTAACAGAAATGGGAGGGCTTCAGAGGAAAAAAATCTTAAGATACAACAGGTGGGAAATGTCACACATGATAAAAGTACAAATATACTCAGACCTTTTATTTCACGAGCAGCGATGCTCCAAATGAAGTCACAGAGGTTTACAAAAAGAAATCATCATCTCATTAAACCCAAACGTTTCTTTCCTAGTGTTGTATCAGAACACGGTGGTCTGGTCAAAACAGGGCTAAACCCAGCACGACCAAGGCATTCTGGAATCTATTTTTTAACTTCGTAACTCTCACAGAGCCCGCTGCTGATGACAGAACTGACCTCTGAAAATCTGAGGTCCGGGTATACATTACGCTAAAAACAAGCTACAGTTCATAAAGGAAAGGTGGCAACAGTAATTTGACTGCAACTCTGACGAGTTGACTTGCCTTCACTAAAAATTCCAATGTTGACGTCTTAACCCCCAGAGCCTAGAAGGTGACCTCACTTGGAATAGGGTGCCTGGAGATGTAAGTAGGTAGGATGAGGTCGCACTGGAGCAGGAGGGGCCGTGATCACATGTGACTGGTGTCCTTATAAACAGCAGAAACTTGGCCACAGACACACACACGCAGGAGAACGCCATGAACATGAAGGCGGGCTTGGGGCGATGCATCTACAGCTCAGGGACACTGAGGGTCGCCAGCCACCGCCAGGGGCCGGGGGCGAGGCCTGGAGCAGGTTCTCCTTCACAGCCTCCGCGGGAACCAGCCCTGCCCACACCTTGATCTCCAGAATTATGAGACAATAAAGTTCTGCTGTTTAAGACACCCAATTTGTGTCACTTTGTTACAGCAAACTAATATAATACCCATATCTGAAATTCAGGTATTTTTATCTATTTGGCTGGGGGAAACTATTTTTAAAATCATAGAATATTCTGTGTCAAATTTTGACCTGAGGGTTGGTGCTATGAATGCCACTCATTTAAGGAAGGAGAAACCTAAACTGTTAAATTCTGAGAAAAAAAATTAGTCCTGAGATCCCAGATCAAGGAAACTGCAATTCCATTTGTGTGGCCGCACTGTCACCTTGGAGACAGGAGACCTGAAGGGCCAGAGACACATGGAGGCTGCTTCTGGGAAAGCCACCCCTGCTTCACGGCATGTCCTCGAGACACCGGCTGGCTCTTCCTCTAGAGGGGCGGCCACAGGCTCAGAACAAAAGGATCCCCATCCTGCCTCCGTCCAGCGCAGAAGTGCAGCCCCGGCCGTGGCTCAGAGGGACCGTGATGAGGGGGGCAGGGACGTCCTCTGACAGCCCAACCAAGGGCGTCAGGAATGTCTCTGAGATGTTAGTTTATCATAGATTCGTCTCCTGTTAAATTAATAAAAGCTTCTTCAGGCTTCTGTTTGTTTTGTTTGTCGTTTGTTTGTAGCCTGCTAGTCTTGGGATAAGATGTGGAAGTTTGCCACTTGCTGGGTAAAGCAGTTCCCAATCCATTTTTATCTTCAACTTCCCTTCCCTTTGAGGATCCCCTTGGTTCTAGAGGCTGCACCTGTCTTCTCTCCCCGCATTTCAGTCGTTAAGAGAGTCCAGTGCACAGAGAGCAGCCGCCCTCAGGATGTGGTCCAGTGTCGCCAGAATCCCCAAGACCCTTCTGAGCAGTCCAGGAGGGCAAACCAATTTTCTCCATAGTCAGAACATTTTCTTTCTTTCACTCTCATCCCGTCGTGAGTGTGCATTAGAGTTTTCCAGGGGCTTTATGACATACGATTTTCTAACAGATCAAATGAAGAAGCAGGTGGGAGAATCTGGCTGTCTTCTATTAAGCCAGACATTTAAAGAAATTTGCAGAAATAGAAAACAACGCCATTTTTCTTTGGTTTGGAAAATATAGTGGTTTTTTTTCGTAAAAAAATTTATGTTGACGTGCAATGGCTTTATTGCCGTCTCAAAATAAATTAATGAATTGACTGAAAAAAAGAGAGAGTCCAACGCTGGTGACATCCCCCAGAAGCACGTGGACGGCTGGTGTCCCTGGGCCCCGCTTCGCACCATCGTTGGTCACCGAGGCAGAGAGAGAGGCCAGCGGTTCAGTGGGAGCCGTGCAGGCGGGCTCCTCATCTGCGGGCCTGCTGGCCTGCCCGTCCCACACGGCGATCCGGGTGACGTCCACGTCCGCCTGGGCAAGGCCCGCCCTGTGCCCCTCCACCTTACCCCCTCCCCCTCCTCCGCTGTCACCTGGAGCGCCTCCATCAGAAGCACGGCCCTGGGCCACGCCGTGCACACACCCTGCTTTGCCTCCGCCCTCGGCCCTTCGGCCCTTTGCCCTCCACGCTCGCCCGCGCCAGGGCCCCTGTCCGCACCTTCGGTGGCCAGGCTGAACCCCTGACCCAGCCCGCCGTCATCCTCTTGCTCACATCTGCATGCGGACCCCGTCCCGAGGCGACCCCGCCGACCCCCTTCCCCGTGGCCAGCCTGCAGCGCAGCAGGGGCCCCGCGCCGCGGCAGTTCCTGATCGCACCGACCACGCTGCAGCCCAGCGAGGTCGCCAGCTCCCGAGTCCATTTCCTGCGGCCTCTCTCCTCCCTGCACTGCTGGCTGCGCACCACCCCCACCCCCACCCCCACCCCGGCTGGATGATGCGCCCTCAGTTTCTACTTCACAGGGAGAAGCCGGGGCCCCCAGGAGAGCCCTCCACTCCCCGGTCCCATCGCTGCGCCCGCCTGGACCCGGCCCCTCCTGCAGCCTCCTCTTCCCTCCCGCTACTCCTCCCCCATCTTCCCACCTCCCCGGGGCCTCGCTCTGTCTGATCCCGCCTGAAGCCTCTCTCTGTCTGCGTTTCTCTTCATCATGATTTAAACATGCTCAAACCTCTTCCATGCTAAAAAAAAAAAAAGAAAGAAAGAAAGAAAGAAAGAAAGAAACCCAGCATACACCGTGCTGTGACCCCGTCAGCCGGCAGCCGGAGCTCCCCTGCAGAGTGGAAGCTGAGAGCGTGGCCCCGGCAGCTCCTTCCAGCCCCACGTCTCTTGTCCATCTGTCCGCTCACCCCAATCTCGTCTTCCTTCCCCCAGTGCACGGACATGGCTCTTGCAAGGATACTGGTGATCTCCATGTAGTTAAATCTGTGGATGCTTCTTGGTCCGTATCTTACATCTGATGCTGTTATCCAAACACCCACCTCTCACCCAGTGACTTCTGTCTCACTCCATCCTCTCACCGGCCCCTCCCCCCCACCAGGAACCCCCCCCCCCCAGAGCCCTCCCTCGTCCTGTCGCTGTCTCTGGAATTCTCCAGACACCCCGCCCTCCAGGCACTGTCTCACCTTCTCTCTCTTCAATATGTAACAGTCACTGGGTGGAAATACTTGGACGTCTCAGACACATCTGGAAGGCAACACGGCCCAAACTGACTCACAGGTACACACCCTCCCCGTCGTGCTCCCGCCGGGCGCACAGACCCTGGTGATGTGGCATCGGAGCTAGGAGCCTGGTGACCGTGCTCGGCCCCTCCCTCCTTGTCACCTCAACCAGTTCAGCTCTGTCACTTCTGCGTCTGGACCCTCTGAGACCCATTATCCCCTCTGCATCCCCACGACACCACCTCAGTTCAGGCCTTGCTCACCTGGGAAAATGCCACCACCTGTACTTCTGGTCCTTGGTCTCCAAACCAGTGCCCACTCCTGGCCTCAGAGCAGTGTCTCCAGGACGATGGCCCCATCACATCAGCGCCCCATTTAAAAAATATCCCGTGGCCTCCTGCTCCCAAACGTTTCAGTGTGACCTAATCTGGTCCCTAATCATTTAGCAGCTCCCATCCCGCCCCCCCCCCCCCCCACCGCCAGGCGCAGCCCTCTCTTATCTCTGTGTTTGCAACCTGCCCTTCTCTGTGCCTGGGAGGGAAGCTCACCGGGCTTCTCCTGCTCCTCCTCCTCTTCCTCAGGGAAGCCTTTGTTGTCCTCTCCGTCCTGGTGGACTCCCTGACGTGCTCAAGGCTCTGAGCTCCCTGGCTCTGTGTGCACTCGCCCCCAAAGCGTGCAGTCGTCCTCTTGCGCTAAATGCAAGGTCGTTGTGAGCAACCTGACACCCTGTCTCCTGCCGGAGGAGAATCTCCTTCTGGATCACACAGCTTCAGTGATGCTGCCGAGTTTCCCCTCTTTGAGGATGTGTGTGTGTGTGCACGCGCGTGCACGTGTGCCCTGGCCAAGGTGTGGTCAGACCCTTACCTGGTTTTGTTTACATTCTGTGACGGCAGCTCTGTTCCCTGCAGAAGCCCAAGAAAGGGAGCTGTTCCCAACTGGCTTCAGGATGCAGCCTTATCCCTCCATCTTTAACCCTTTATCACCCTCCCTGCCCTCCACCCCCACCCCCATTTCCCAACCTGCCACCTGACCCCAGGGAGAGAACATATCCTCTGTCTGTGGTTCTGGTGGCTTTGTTTCCACCAGGTGCCTGTCAGTCCCTTCCCTGCAGGCAACGTTCTCACCCCAACCCATGAATGTAGCCGTAGCCTAGGATGTACAGGACAGACGCCATCCCTGAAATGAGAACCACACGCAGACAGCAGACGGGATGCCCCTCCCGCTGGCG
This sequence comes from Eubalaena glacialis, assembly GCF_028564815.1. Classification (NCBI taxonomy): domain Eukaryota; kingdom Metazoa; phylum Chordata; class Mammalia; order Artiodactyla; family Balaenidae; genus Eubalaena; species Eubalaena glacialis. The sequence continues at coordinate 2,948,029 of NC_083727.1, read as the reverse complement.
ACCGTCCACACGCCCCTAGAGTCCAGATTCCTTGGATTCTGGCAACTTCATTTCACTGCCAGGAAACCAGTTTTCAACTTTTCAGTATTTCTATTTCGTCCCCTACCAACTAAAACATTCAGATTTTCATACCAACTGTATTTCGTAGAAGAAAATATCCCTAATTGAAGGCATGGCTATTAAAAGCATTATAATTATTATGCTATTTTCTGTGTGACAGAGTATTAAATACTCCTTTTTCTGTAATTAACTTTTTTGAAAAAAATTTATCTGAGTACGTAATTTGTAAATTTTAAGGTGTTGGAGCTAAATTCCTGAAGTAATATGGTTATCTTTAACAGTAGTGATTACATAACATGCATGAATATGTTTGTGACTCTTAAACGCTGTAACCTAGGAGGATTTCAGCTCTCACATCCATCCTTTTCTTCTTTTCGGCATCAGATACTGATTCTGAGTGACTGGGATGCCACTGACTCAAAATTTCGTGGAGGTTTCCGTGGTAGCACAAGTCCAGAGCTCCAAGACCCAGTTACCTGTCTGGTGAGAGTTTGACAAATTGAACTGTTGCTTTGAAAGAGAGTTTATGCAACTATAAATGCCAACATCCCGCTTTCCAAAACATTTGCAAAGCCAGTTTCCTGCACGGGGACACTGCATGGGGACACGGTGCTACAACCAGAGGGAACCGTGCGGCCAAGGTCACTTCGCGTCATGAAGGACAAGGACTCCACCACAAACTGCAGACCCCGTTTCTGCCCCACAAGCTGTTCTTGAAACTTGGGGAGGGAAGTGGCAGCTGTCTGTGTGCAAGAGAGTTGGGGGGGCTTTGAGTCCTATGTGGAGAGGGGATCAGAGCGACTCGTGGGGATGCATCACTTGCTTCTAAGCAATTAGCACTTAGGTACCTTGGCCTCTGCTCCTAAGGGATTGTTATGAGCTGGCCTTTCACGACAGGTCGGCGGATTCTACATTAAAAGCTGATGACTCATCGTGGGTTTGCTCCTTAGCTCTGTTTCAGGCAGGGAGTATGTCATCTTCCTGATGGTGGCCAGCACAGCCCGGTGGCAGGGGAGCAAGCCTGGTGGATGGACCGGGAGCCAGTCACCTCCCCTGTCCCCTCCCGCAAGAAGTGAGGTCATTGCCGACTGCAGCTGTTCCCACACACCCCTAGGGAAGCCTTGTTTCCCCAAAGAAAGATGGCATTATTATCGACTGTTTTTGTCACATCCAAACTCAGCATTCCCTTGCTAAACTCCAGGACCTTTTATATTTTCACTTTAGAGGGAATCTTTGTAAATGGTGCTCTCCGTTTCTCCGTATTTCATCAGAATTCCCGCCTGTGCTGGGTCTCTGGACAGCTCAGACCTCATCGCTGTGAAGGTGATGAGGGTGAAAAAGGAACAGACAGAAAGGTGAATGGCTTGGATGTTTAACTGGACTATAATATAAATGACTAAAGAGAAATATTGCTGACATTTCAAAACAGACAATCATACTCAGCCTCAAGGATGAATGGGAAGGAAAGAGATTAAGTGGGGAAAGAAAGAAAGAAAAGAAAGAAAGAAAGAAAGAGGAAAGAAAGAAAGAAAGAAAGGAAGGAAGAAAGGAGGAATGGAAGAAAGAAGGAAAGGAAGGAAGAAAAGGAAAGAGAGAGGGAGAGAGGAAGGGAGGAAAGAAGGAAAGAAAGAGGGAGGAAGGAAGAAAGGGAAAGAAAAAAAAGACAGGGTAGAAAAAAAATAGAGGAAAGCACAGAACCAGCTTTTGCAATTTGAAATAAATATTACACTCCTGTGAGAATTCTCATAATTTTGTGCTTCTTTGCAGAGTTTTATTTTTTCAGTAAGTAATTATACTAATGACTCTGGGCCCCTCCTGATTTACCATGTCCTCGATTACCTACAACCTAGAAGCTTGTACCACTAAATTCTAAAAAGAAAGCAGAAGAATTTAAATTGAATGAACTCAATTTTGAAAACAAAAATAAAGAGAAATTGAAATGCATTTCTAGACAAAAATGTTTTGACAATGTACATAAACTTTCTAAACTGGAGGAAATCTCCCCAGAAAACTTTCTAAACTTTGAGGTGAACTGCTTTGGGAGACTTGGAAATCCTAAAAATATTAACTCTTATCCCTGAAAACAAAATGTTTTTCAAGAAAAGCAAAAGAAAGAAAGAAATGATGTTCTGGTGCCTTTGCGGACCAGTTAGACCCCTCCAGTAAAGGCTGACGTATTTCAGCCTTAACTTTACTAAAACTTCAGGGTTAGAAAGCAAATTTCTCGTTTGCAATTGGACGCTCCTTCCCTCCCTGAGAGGGGAAGCAGTGGATGTCGGGGAAGCCTCCGGCCTGGCTGCCCAGGCCCTGCCGCCTCAGCCGGGACCACAGGAGGGCACGCCGTGAGTCTGTGCCTCAGTTTCCTCCTGCCTGAAAGACGAAAGAAAGAAAGCGAGCCTCTGACCCCCTGGAAGTCTGTGAACCAACAGGCGTGAATTCAGAATCGTGGGCTGTTCACCTCCCTTAGCTGATCTTCCCTCCTGCTCGGCCTCGAAGCTGAGGACGGGACAGCCAAACAGGACGCGGAGAGAAGGGAAGTCTGAGCCCACCCCGCCCGATGCAGGCACATCAATTCGGGCAGTTTTCCAGACCTCAAGTCTGCAACCCCTCGTGCCACGTATTCAATTCAGGGGATCTGGCCAGCATTTTGCAATGTAATAGAAGAGAAAATAACGTAACATGTTCTATATACCGTAAATGTAACAGAGCAGAAGAGACTGCATTTCACATAGTAAGGGTGAGGGTGGTATCATTCCATTTTGGTTGTTTCAGACACACACAGTCCCAGTGTAGCGCACATTTCCTCTGCAGGTCACAGTGAAGGTGTGAGGGGGCCGGGAGAGGCTCCCGTGACCCTCTAACCACAAGAGGACGCTCTTACCCACCAAGCAGACAGAAATCTGGCTGTGTGTGTGCAGACTTGGCCTTTCCCTGGGTTGCCATGGCAAACTGCTCCCGCAGTCTCCACGTTTGCAGGATCCTGTCTTTCTCCCCGATGGGCCTGTGAGAACCCGCTGTCCGGGGGCTCCATGCATCCCCGGCCCCTGACGCCCACAGACCCGGGGGAGGAGGGAGCCCGATGGGAAGCCCCCGGGCCGAAGCCAGCACAGAAGACCCGCCCCGGGGCCCAGCGATTTGCTCTCATCAGCAGGCAAAGCTCTACTCTCGTGTTTTTTCCTGTTACATGAGAAATGAGTTTACAGGACTCGGAGGGGGTGGAGTGGAAAGAACAGAAAGACAGGCCCTGTTTCCTTGGTGACAGCCTGAACCTCCGGCGCAGGATTGGACAGCAGCCTCGGGGCCGGGGCTCCCCAACCTCGCTGGTGAGGAAACAAGATGAAAGGAGAGGGCGCTGAGCGCCATTCCTCCCGCTCCAGAGACAGAAAGGCCACAAAAGCAGCCCCTGGGGACCCTGGCACTGTAAAGTGGTCTCATCGAGAAGTAGATTCAGTATTTCTATTCAGAGCCTGCTTCATCTTCACTATCTAGTATCTGCATTTTCATCTCTCAGTCATTGAGGAAAGAAGACACCTTCATAAGGACAAAAATACCAGAGACAAAGGAAATTGTTTAAGAAAACCACATCCAACAACTGTATCTGTGTAAGCCTAGTATTTTCTAAATCTAATTTCTCCTCATCAAATATTTGATGCCTTTTCAGTGAGTTCAGGGACTCTTTAAGATTAGAATGAGGCTAATCATCGGAAAACAACCAATTTTTTAAATGGGCAAAAGATGTGAATAGACACTCCACCGGAGAAGATCAAGGGCTGGCAAATAAAAATGGTGCTCAAATCAAAACCAAGGTGAGATGCTACCACAGGCTTAAGAGAACAGCTAAACTTCAAAAAGCGGCCACACCAAGTGTGGGCCAGGGCGTGGAATTCTGCCTGTGGCTGGTGAGGATGTGAAACGTGCAGCCACTTTGGAAACCAGCTTCAGTTTCTTAAAACGTTAAACATACATTTACCATTTGAAGCCCTTTTCTACTTCTAGGTATTTACCCAGGAGAAAGTGTATGTGTCTATGTGTACAGGTGTGTTTATAGCAACCTTACATGTCACAGCCAACAACTGGAAATGACCCAGTGTCCATCAAGAGGCACGTGGACAGCAGAGCTTGTAGGCCACACGACGGAATGGAAAGCTACCCAGCAGTGAAAAGGGGTAAGTTATTGATACACCTGGCACCCTGCAACAAGACCGATTCTCCCAGGGCAAAAAAACAAAAAACAAAAAAAAACACAACAGACAAAAGAAGGAAAGAGTGCATATGGGAAGATACTGCTTGGATAGACTGTCAACCATCTTATTCCCTCTAAAGGTGACATTCACCTCCTTCACTATCTCGCCTCTTATTTATTGCCACTGTGATCTGATTTCTACCCTCGCAGCTCTACCGAAACCACTCTCGCATAGGCCACTAATTATCCGCGGAGTGTGAGACGCACTGGCCCTCCTCCCACCAGCTCGTTGTGGCACCCGACCCCTTGGCCCTCTCCCGTTTTCTCCCTCAGCTGCTGGTCATTTGGTTCCCCTCCTGTCTCCGTGGCCTCTCACCTCCGTCTATCTCGTGGGTCCTCCCACTTGCCCACGTGCAGTTGGTTAGTCAGGGCTCTGTTCTGCCCTCTTGGCCCTCCTGCAGTGACCACCAGGATGCTGATGGGGCCACACCCCGACTCCACATTCACATCCATCGGGAGGGCCCGTCAGCCCCCAAAGCCCCACGCGTCCACATCTGAGCTCCTTCTCTTCTCCTGAGGGTCCCCCGCACACCAGCATTCCCTGTCTCGGGCAGCATCACACTCTCAACCAAATCAGAAAACTGGGGGTGCTCGGACACACCTCCCCCTACCCGTAATCAACCAGCACCTCGTGTGAAATCCCCCCACAAAGAGCGTTCAGATTCAGGCCCTCTGCTCCAGGTCCACCGCTGCCCTTTGTCTCGGCCCTCACCCTCTCTAAGCGGCCTAAATTCCTCCGCCTGCCAGAGCGATCCTTCTAGAAGGGAAATCTAATCACCCTCTCCCGCCCCCTCTTACAAAGCTTCCTTTCCCAGCTCTTCCCACCTCTGTGCCGCTCAGACTCTAACGTGTGTAAAATCATCTGGGAAGATTGTTGAAAAGACGGGGTCTAACCTCACATCCCAGAGGTTCTGCTCCAGGAGCTCTGACGCGGGCACGGGAACCTACACTTTATCAAAAGTCTCGAGTGGGGTGGGGAGGCCGCAGGCGGGAGGAGCAGGGCGTGCTCGTGGCGTCTAGTGAACAGAGGCTGGGTGCTGCTCAACATCTCCCAGCACGCAGGGCAGCCCACCCGCCCACCAGCGCCGAGAACTCTCCAGCCTACGGCATCAGCGTCTGGACTCAAAGTTACGCTGAATTAATACTCTTCTTCTGTTCCCTATCTCTTTCAAACAACTCGCTGGACCGTTTTGCTGGTGATGTAATTGTGTTTAACGGAAGGAACTTTTTTAAAACAACAGTGAATCTTTTTTTGGTACTAATCTTTAAACTAGCCAACAGTTTCCACCTGATTCTTGTTAACCTTTCTGTAGAACAGAATAAAGTCTGCAATCTGGTTACTCTTTTGAAAAAAATAAAATAAAATAAAGCATCAGCGACGTGGAGGTTGGGGGCTCCGTCCCCTCCTCCGCAGGACACATGAGGCCCCCTGACTCCCCTGAGCGCTGCCCCCGGGGAAGACCCTCCACAAGACCCATGGTTGGTCGCTGTCTCCACTCACCGTGCCTGTCAAAGCCCCCGCCACCTTCTTTCCAAATCCCCGGTCCTGGCAGCTTCAGCCGGGCGTGGGACCTGCACCTGCCCAAACAAGAGCTTTGGCTTGGAACGTGATTCCCGAGGGGGTGACGCAGAGGGAGTGGTGGCCAGGATTCAGTGGGGCGCCCGCCGCCCAGCGGAGCAGGGGCAGTGGTGGCGCTAGGTGACTCTCCCTGTCTGTGACTTTGCCCACACCCGGTCTCCTTCTGTCCCGCTCGCTTTCTAGACCACTGGTCGGCTCTGTGAGCTGCTCACCGCCCCTCCAATCAATTCTCTTTTTTATAAAGTTACTCAGAATTAGTTTCTACTGTTTGTAGCCAAGAGTCTCACTGGTACAGCCTTTGTTACTCAGTGTGTCTGGCACTAAAAAGAACTCAATAAATATTTGTTCCATAAATGTCATTACTAAGAAGGAAAGTGAAAAGAATGCATGGTAACATAAAACCAGGGAAATCTGGACGTTCCAGTCTACCAGCAAGGCGGCATTCACCCTTTCAGCGGACGTCATAGCATCGTGGATGGGGCATGACGGTTATTGCCCGAAAAAACAGCTGGCCTCTGTACTACCACGCTGGCTTTTCAGAGCAAACGGAAGATGAATTAGATTATAGCCTCATCCCAAAGCTAAGGAAGTATTTTCCAAAACAGAGTCAGAAAAAAGGAAAATGACCCTGCAAAGGGATGGGTGATGCGGTGGACACACGCACCTCTGGCGTTAAATCCAACAAGCCCACACTTGTTGTGCACATGAAATAAGCAGAAAGAATGACTGGGCACTGTGTAAAACTAATCATTTAACTGAAAACAACAAAGAAGAATATTAAGTAGAGTGGGGCTTAATGATAGAGATACAGTGAAGCCTGAAGCAAAGGTCCAATAAAAAGTGTGCCGTGCAAGTCTCCTAATCTGGATAAATTCTCTCCTTCAGTTTGTCAGGAGCTGAGTTCAGTCTCCTAATCATAAAAAAAAAAGTCACATCTAGAAGATTCTAAACATTATGCACATGTGCAAACACACAAAGAGGCAAAGGTCTTTCTTCAGAACAATGATGCTCAAACGTGGTCCATGGGAGATAAGTACAGAAACTGACAGTAAGGAATGAGAAACTGTTTAGAAAATTGAATGTAGATATTTTACATCTGTTAAATTAATAAGAGAAAATGTTGCCTTGCATTTTGTAGGTCTTTTAAAATTTCATTGAAATTGAGAATAGAAAAAACCTGATTCTTCACCCCAGACAACTTGAGAAGCAAAGAAACCATATAAAATAATGGGTTGATCGATGGAAGTAATAGTTTGTAGAAAATCGGTCAGATCAGTGTTTAACGTCTAACAGAACAATCTTCAGGGGAAAAAGCATCGAATGAAAGTACTAAGATGGGACAAAGCTTGATGTGGTAGAGTGAACTCTTTGTTTGATATTCTGTTACTCTTCCCCCGGGTGTTTCCCTACCAGGAAAATGAAGAACCTTCCAGAAGGCTGAGCCAAAAGCCAGAGAACACGGCCTGGGACCTACTTCCAGGAAGAGAAGCAGCAGGGGCTAATCGAGGAACATTCCATCCCTCTGCCCCTGGCAGCACTGCCCCTGGGATTTCAGAATCCTCAGTCCTGGACGTGGCGCCTAGGGGCCCGGGGAGGGTCTCCCTTGGGGAGGGAGCAGTGTGTTTTGCACCTGGAAGAGGAGAGAAGCAATTCCTTGTGACAAGGAGGGAAGAGGACGGTGGGTGGTCTTACGTGTTTCACATTTGCTGTCTGTCCCTCCTGGGCCTGCACCTCGGGGGAACGGCCCCCAACCCTGATGTCGGGCACTGGGCCTTGGCCAGCATGTGCCCGGCAGGACCGTCACCAAGTTGCACCACAGTTCTTTCCTCTGCCCTAAGCACCGTCCCTGCCAGGCTTCTCCGCCAGCCCCAGGCCCCTCGAAGGGAGACCCTGAGGAGGGGGCAGCCTGGCCTGCGGCTGACGTCACTCAGACGCCACCACCGAGCTGTAGGGATCAACACCCCAGAACAAGCACACTCCGCGGACACTCTCACCACAGGAACAAAGCTCTCATACTCCTGCTTGTTTGCAAATGTATCCACGCTGAACTTGGATAAATCCAGCGTAGCATGGTGTGATCCATCTCAGCTAATGTGTGCTGCAGCGGGGAGGGAAACGGAGGCTTTTGTCTGCAGGGAGGCGGCAGCAGCTGTCGGGGGAGAGGGGAGTCATGCCCGCGGTCACACCGTGCGGGCCGGACGCACAGGGTGTCTCCTGCGGGGACTCAGGCTTGAACATCGGTGAAGCCCAGCCTGGCAAGTCACAGGACAGAGCCCACGACCCAGCGTCAGGCGCACAGAAAGGAAAACCTGAGCTGCCTGTTCTGAGGTTGCTGGTGGTAAAACTGGACAGAATGAGCCGACGTAGAACTGGGTCACGACCTGTGAGGGAGGGTCCACGGGCAGCCACTCCTGTGTCCCGGGAGCCACTGCAGCGCCTTGGATTCCTAAGTGCGAGCGAGCTTGACTTTCGAACCTGATGGCGCCTAAGGGGGGCTTCAACATGGCCGGGGCGGGGCAGGGTCTCTCTCCACCGGAGCCCCCACCGTGACTCCTATGTCGGGACCCACAGAGCACCAACGACCATCTCCAGATGAATCCTCCTAGTCTCCAGCTATCTGACCTCAGGCCTTTGTCTTAGGTAGGGGGCCAAGAACCGGGAAACGGTTCAGCCGTCTTCTTGGAAAGTGTCCTCCTCCAGGGTAGGATATGGACCATCTCAAGGGACCTCGGTCAAGATGTTTCCATTTGCCCGACACACAGGCCAAGCTGCAGGTTTCTTAGGAGCTCCAGCCATGTGACCAGGGACCTCACAGATCCTGTGGGTCTCCACCTACTTACGTGCAGACATTTCAGGTCAGAGGAAGAGGCCCAGCTTAGGGACGGAGGGGTGATTTGAGCCCCATACCCTCAGGAGCACCCCTGACCTCCGTGAGGCCCGGGAACACAGGGAGAATGCGGGAAGGAGCCTGGGACCATCTGGTCTCTTCACAGATTACACGTTCACAGTGAGAGAAACTCCGGTCTCTAGGGCCCACATCTTCTGAGAAGGGCCACATCCAGAGCTCCAAAAACATCAGATACAATTCAAAGATGCTCTGCTGATTCTTACACCACCCCTTCCAGGCCCACCTTCACTCACACGCCTTCTGCTAAAGCCCTGGGACTCAGCACCAGCTGGGAGGGTCATCGCCAAAGCTGTGCAGAACTTGGGATTTCTGTTTTACCAGGATATTCAGGGGGCCTTGGAATTAAGCTCAGCGTTTTACAAACACACAAAATATTACCTATCGCTGGGAACAAGTTGTAATTGTGCTAAAATCAACATCAACATTTTATCTCATTAAGACTAGCCGCTTGGGAAGCAGAGACCATCCGATGTGTCGTTGAGTGCCGGGTCTCTCCACAAACACCGTGTCCCTCTCCGTGGCCAGCTCTCCATGACTCCCGCCTTGCCCTGGATTTCCACACACTTTCTCCCATCCCAAATCTGACCTTATTAGAGGCCCGTCATGCAGACAGTCCCAAACAAATGAAGGGGGAAAGACAGGGGGGCACCGTTCCATTTCTATAACTGGAATATACTTACTTCCTCTGCTGCCAGTTATCCAGTATATGACCAGTTCATGAGAGTGACACGGCAGGGGCCACTGGGAGAGAGGGAAATGCGATTTCTTGGTAAAGGTGAGGGCCAGCTGCCACCACCCAGAAGGGGCTCCACCACCTGCTGTGAAGACAGACGGCAAAGTTGGATCGGTTTTCCTGAGGACACTCGCCAAGGTGTGACCCACCAGAGCAGTGTCACAGCCACTCCAAGGACCCCCAGTTCCACCGTCCTCCCCGCAGACCGTGTTGGGACGACGTCCAACGGGAGGATGAAAAAAGAGCAAGCGGCTGCTACTCTAAGGACACGGTTTACTCCTGGCCAGTCTCCCCGGGGGAAGCGGTCGGGCTGGTCAGAAGGTCAAGGCTGACATTTTCTTTGACTGCTGGCTCCTCTTCGGTACCCACAGGAAAACATTCAATAATAACGTGTGCTCCTATGATGACGAAGAAGATGATCTGGTCCACGAGGGAAGCACCTTCGAGCGGAGGGAAACTCAGGGGCTTCTCAGGAGCTCTCCCAGCAGTCGGGGTGCACGTGAGGGGTCCCTCAAGGCTCTGTCGTCTGTCCTGATCACAGAGAAGGCCTGGGGGCAAGGGGCTCCTGCAGTGATAAAAGGGCCCTACAAGGCGGGAGGCCTGGGGCCAGTGTCCAGCGTCTGCTGTTAACTGTGACTTTGGCCACTCAACTCCAAGCTCAGGTAACTAAGACGTGGGAAGACAGGGGTTCTCCCCTGGGACTCTGACCCCGACTCCGACGTGTATAAACACTCTGGTCTCTTAGGGACTTCTCGGCTTCCCTTTAAATTCAGTTACCTAATTTGTAACTGGGATTGGAAGAACCCCTTGCCTGCCGGAGGCAGGGAGTCCCAGTTAATATCTTGGGACCTTGTGGCTTCAGACTCTAAGGGGCTAATCCTGTCCATACCCCTAACCAGCTGGGCTCTGTTTGGTTCAGTAAAATGTGTGGCTTTGCTCCCCATTGCCTTGGACAAGTTTCAACATTACTGAAAGCCAGAACGCTGCTTCCCCGGGTTTTTGTATCGGGAACTGAAATTTCCCTGCATCTCCTTCTATTCCCCTCCCACCCCCATTACACCGTGAACATGGCACTCTCCTGGGACCTGCGTTTCCAAGGTTTCTCCTCTACAAATGATGGTGAGGAAGGAAATAAAACACGCCTGGGTTTTAAGTTGCTGGTGTGTGTGATGTATTTAGATAACTACATGGGGCAAGGCGGTTAGTGTGGGAAGTAAAGTTTTAGACAGAGATTCCCAGCTCTGGCCGCCCGTTACAATCACCTGGGCAGTTTCAGCCTGATGTCCAGGCCATCCTGGGATTCTGAATCACTGGGCGTTGTCTCTTGTTTTGTTCTGTTTCTAATTACCCAAGGGCAGCCAGAGTTGAACACAGATCACCCGCCCATGACACAGACAGCCATTAACTCAGCTGGGAAGGAAGAAGATAGTTTAATGGCACTGCCACTTAAAAGTCATTTTAATGACTCAAAAAAAAAAAAAAAAAACCCTCCATGTTACTGCCAGGAGTATTTGAGAATATAATACTTTTTTTTTTTTCTTGAATCTTTTTTCATGAAAATTAGAGAAGTATAACAATCTAATCTCTGTTGCTCGATTTATTTTTGCAGAACAAAAACAAATCCAAAAGCTACCAAACAAGGTGATGTTTGTTTTTCCATGGTGCTATTTTAAATAAAGAGGCCTTACAGGCCTGCTGCAGCATTTTCATGCGTGGTGTTAATCTCCTAATTCCCTAGAGAAACAGACCAGCAGTCTTTCCCGGGCCAACACAGAGGGTGCCCAGGTGGCCTCACCCGGGAGGGGTCGAGGCGCCCATGCCCGTGTCCTTCCCATCTCCTCTCCTCTGCTCCCTTTCACCCTCCTCACGCCGCACTCCAGCCCTGATCTTGACGACGCCCCCCGCCCCACCGCCAACCACAGACGCCCTCCTGGTGCCCCGCGCGTCCACCCCCGCTCTGCGCGCTCTGGGGCGCGGCCCCAGCCCCGGCACGTCCTGGCCCGGGACTCACCGCGGGCCGCGCGTCTCCATAGCCGGCTGTCACAACACACCAGCAGTGCTTGGCGACACCTTGGTGCTCCCAGGCGCTGCTCCAGCATCCTTTGTTCTCATCTACCGTTCTATCAACAGCTGCCGGTTCATGTGGGAATTTACTGCTGGTTTGTCCTCGCTGTATAACTTTCTTGCTCTTTTTAGATTCCTTCCCCCAAGAAAGCTCCTTGAGCTTTTGGACCTTTGGTCTTGCCTCGAAATTAGTAAGCACCGGGGAACACCCCCAGGTGTTTGCATTTTCAAAAGCTGCATGCATTTGTGATACTGAGAATTATACTAAATATATAGTGTGATAATACCTCATCAGGCTAAATAAGTACGGGAATAGAAGTCACTTTCTGTTTATTATTCAATCAATCACATCATTCCATCCTTTCAGGTGCTTTCATGAATCCTGGCAGCAGGAGGGTGAGGAGTGTGGCTTGGGCAGATTTGGGAGCGGGGAAGCTCTGAGTGGACCCACATTCATGCAGAGGCGAAGGTTCTGGTGGCAGGAAACACATCTGAAGTTCCTCCCTTTTGCACTTAAATTTGTTTACTCCAGCTGGGAAGAGTGATCAGTTACCCTCAGATGGATGCTTCCCGTTACCCCACACAGACCTTGTCCCCGGGCCTCTACGGGGCAGAGCGCTGATCTAACAACTCAAAGAAAAATGGAGCCATTTGGAAGGGGATTTCTTTATCGATTATAAAGCTACAAGCCCCCTTCCCTCCATCCTTAAAGCCTGTGAGACTGGATGTGTAGCAGCAGTTAGGAGCAGACTGGCCAAGGCTGAGTCTTCACTCCCACGCTTACTGCTGTGTGACAGTGGGCAAGCCGAGCAGCCTTTCTGGGCCTCAGTCTTCACGTCTGCAAAACAGCGCCTACCTCACAAGGATGTCAAGATAATTAAATGAGTTCATGTACATACCGTGTGTGGTGTTAAAGAAAATATTATTCTGGCACTTGTGAAAACGGTAAGGAAGATGTTATTCGGGGCTATTGCATTAGGGTCAAGACTATCACGATAGGGAGAAAGACTGGGCTCAACTCCAAATACAGCAAAGGCAGCCGGGGATTCAGAGCCAAGGTTCAGTGATGCACTCCCAGCTCTCAGACCAGTGCCGGCACATGTTTGGATCTGGTGAGTGAATGCCCGTGGTCACCGCGTGAGACAATGCACATAGGTGCCCAGTGCAGAGCAGGCGCTCTGCGTCCCTGAGTTACAGTGGCCGGTGGCATCCACCCTGCCCTTCTGTGGGCAGACATCCTCACTTCCCCACCCCCACTGGGTGAGGACAAACCACAGCCGTCTTCTCCCCAAAATCTGCATCCTGCAGGGAGTGACACAGAGTCAGCCAAGGCGGGCTCCCCATTAGTGCCTGCGCCCCGGATCCCAGAGCCTGCTCTGGTCCCACCCTCTCCAAAGCCTGATTCCTCAGCTTTTCCTCCCATTCTTTCTATTTTTTTTTACATTGAAGTATAATTGACTTACAATCCTACAACATTGTATTCGTTGCAGGTGTACAACATAGTGATTTTATATTTTTATGCATTACAAAATGATCACCACGATAAGTCTAGTTACCATCTGTCGCCATACAAAGTTGCTCCAATATTACTGACTATATTCCCTATGCCGTACGGTGCATGCCCCCGCTCGTTTATTTTAAAGCTGGAAGTTTGTACCTGTCAGTCTCCATCACAGATGTCTCTCACCCCTCCCTCTTCCGTTCTTTTCAGATCCCATAACCTTCTCAGAACTCTCTTTTTGTTCATGTTGAAGCAAAGTTAGCTTCTATTTTTTGAAACCAAAGAACCCTAAAAGTAGATTTTGCTTTCTCCATATCCCTATTTAACTGCTCTTATGGATGGTGAAAACCAAAGTTAAAAAGTTGTTTGTTTTTATTTAATAACTGGACTGAGTGTGTAGTTCCTGCCCAAATAACCCTTGACTGGTCACTTCCAACAGCTGGAAAGCCACAGAGCAACCCCACATTTTGCAGACTGTGGCAGCCGCTCAGGGGCAAGCAGAGCTGCAGATTATGCCTAGTGGAATCCATGAACTAGGAATTCTAGTGTTAATTCTAGCAGGATCCAATACCAAAGAAATAAAGTCAAAATTCTCCTGTCCTTCCCAGGGCCCGGAGCCCTCACTCACATCACGACCCTGTTAGCAGAAAGGACATCACTTCGTCTGCCCATCTCTGGTTGGGACAGGGGCTCCCAGTGAACTGATTTTTGAGTTACCAGCTTTCTTGCTGCCGTGTTGAGAAATCGTCAGATCACCATCTCATTTGGCTACTTAATACTTTAGGTAAGGATGGATGTGAAAGATAATTGAAGAGTGAACGTGGCGAGTTTTCAAGTACTAACTGGAGTGCTAACGTCTATCAGTGATGGGTAGTCCCCCCCCCCCCCACCTAAAACTCTAACAGATGAGAGGGACGGTCGGAACTAGTGGGTAGAAAACTGGGTGAACAGAGCAACACCGTTTCATTCCTGATTCTCCGGAAGCGTTTGCTCAGTGGTCCTACCTGCCTGTAGATTTCTCCACGTGCTGAGAAAGGAGAATCCGAGTCCCCTTTTATGGGGGTTGTAGGAACGATTTCTGATTAGTGAATTGAGCCAGATGGATTGCTCATTTAATCAAAAGGCATTCACTCACTCATTCACTATTCACTCATTCAAGAGGCATTTTTACACACTGACAACGTTCAAGCAAGTGTCACAGGACCGGTATTGTGTGTCGCGATGAATCACAGCTTCTCAGCTCCTGCCCTCAGCGGGGATGTGTCTAAGAGGGGAGAAGAGAACGGTGCAAAAATAGCTCCAACTCAAGGCAGAATACGGCCCACGTCAGGGGAGAGCAGGGCAGAAAGGGAGGTAACTCTGCTGCGGGTGCGGGGACGGCTCCAGCTTGGAGGTGGCACTGAGATGTCAAGTGTGACAGTGACATCTGCTTTCATTAGAACGAGCGCAGCGGGAGAGCCGCTGGGGGTGACCCTGACCTGAAGGGGGCCCCAGGCGTTGAACTGCCCGCTCTAGGACAGCCCTGAGGGGCAGAGCCAGGCGCCTGCGCAGAGCAGCTCCCAGCCTCTGCCCCTACGTTAGCATCTGTCCTTTAAAATCTCCTCGGACCCTCACACTTAAGGTGGGAGTTAAATATGAGTACAGTATGAATAAATGCATTTATAGGAGTTGAGAAGGCCAGTCAGGGCCTTCAGATCTTAATTAAGGGGAAAAACCTGGTTCTTCCTGACTTCCAAAGCAACAGGAAGATTAGGGAAGGGTTAATCCAAACTCTTTCATCCTTAGAATTAAACCCCAATTTAAATTTGAACCACAGCAGTGTTCAAATTTGAACTGATATTTAATTCCAAGCACATAATGCATGAAATACTTTTGTTTAAATCTTATTTCTTTCCCTGCTTGAAGAAAATAAGAAAAGGGACGACAAGAGAGAATTAATCTTTTTGACCAAGATCACGCGATCACGGGGAGCCTTCCCTTCTTCTTTGCTCCCAACTGATCTTTTATTTTTTTGATTTTAATATTGCATAGCTATGCGGGGAAATCTAGTATTTCTGTTCACTGTAAATTATAAACTGTGTACTTGATCGTAAGCTTTTATAAGATACTAAGTTTTTTGAGAAAGGAAAAGCCAAATGAAGAGGGTTCTGCAGTCTAATTAGTTGATATACAAATAAAACCAACTTCTTGAGAAGTCGGGACTGTGGAGATGTTGGGAGAGGTTTTCCTGTTTACGATCGTTTCCATGGTGGCTTTAATCCACAAGCTCAGGTATGTACTCTGCCCTGGGCTCATTCTTTATTGTGGTTTTGTTATTTTAAGATATTATTATTTGACCAAGACACAGAGAGAATTCTGAATAAAGGCGATCATTTCCTCCCTTTGTGTTTATTGTGCACTGAAGCGTCCCTTATTTATTTGCAATGAGCTGGAAGAGGCTACTATGGAGGAGTACTTCGGGGCCTTCTGGATCCTTCCAGCCGGCAGAGGAGACAAGAGGAGGAAGAAAAATGAAAGATGCCTGACCTGGGCAGTGGCCCTCGATTTCTCCCAACCGGAAGTAAAGTCGACGTGGGGGAAGAATCTCAGTGAAGCAGAACGTCCCTGGAAAGCCCAGAGTTGGTGGGTGTGGTGATGGTGCAACTGCATTCCCCTCCATCTCCTCCGACAGGTGCGGATGAGGCCCCCAGGGAAGTACGGCCAGGGCAGCTGTTCAAACAGCCCGCTGTCCTGGCAGTTTGCATCCCAGTGGCTGAGACCTTGACAACCACCAGCACGTTTGCCTAGGGTTTTGGTGACTCATGGCTGGGTCCCGGGGCCCCTTTGAGTCACACCTGTAACCATCAAAGTCTTTTGATGGGCAAATGGGGGAGTCTTTTTTTCTAATATCAGATGAATATTTTTAATAAGCTTTTTTTAAAAAAGAAAAACACATACTTTCATCTGTCTTCAGTTTTTTTAATTTTGCAAAATGCGCAGTGTAGTATCCCCAGCAGCAGAGATAACAGCAAACCTGAGGTCGAGTGGAGAAAGCTGGAAGGAACCCAGTCTGGGTTCATTCTGGGGACACGGACTCCTAACTTTTTCTTTAAGAATCTGGTATCTTTGGTCACGATCAGCATGTGTAATTTTATAATTTTAAAAAATCTGATAAAGCAAGCTGTGACTGAATCATCCTCCCGTGCGATGCCTGCTGTTCAGTTGACGTGGGGGAATTGCTGTCTCCATCACGTATCTGGGATTGCAGGCGGTACGTGGGACAGCTTCTGGGTCCTTCCAGCGCCACCGGGAAATGAACATGAGCCAGGTCAGCATAACCCACTAGAGCACACCACTCACAGCTCAGCGGTGCCAGGAGTAAATCTGCGTGACCCGTTCAAGGTCCCCCAAAGACCCCTGGGTGTGCCCCGGTAGCACCAGCACACCACGATGGCACGTGCCCTGGGTGGGCATCCACGGTACTGAGCCCGGGGCTCCTGATCTCTTGAACGAGCAACGATACCGACCAGAGTCAGCAGTCACGTTCTGGAAACAGTGGGCTCTGCGGCCCCAGCTGAGCGAACAAGCCCTTCCTTCTCTGCGGTTCAGTGTGGGGTGTTCATGGTTCTTCAGAGTTAACGGACAGTCGGGGCTCTGAGGCACAGCCAGGCTCACTGTGCTGTTGTGTAGAAGGAAAGAGCCGCCCGGGACATACCAGTCACCCCGGCCAGTGGGCCAGCATCTGAGCACATGTGGTGTTCGTGCTCCAAGGCGGGCACCCCGCCAGCAGGCGTGCACGGAGCTTCTGTTCACGCCCCTCCCGTGAATGGGGCCCCCAAACATGTCTTACGCTCAAATATATGTTTGAACAATGATGTCATGGTACTGATTTGGGTGTGTTTCCTTAAAAACGGACTCTGAGGGTGCTTCCCGTAGAGAGGAATCAGAACCGTCTTAAGCTTTGGCGGGTTTGCTCGGACCCGGAGGATGAGAACGAGGGAGGTTTTGGAGGGGGCCTGGCCTGTGCACTGCCCAGGAGGGTGGGCCACGGGGACCCCTGGGCGCATTACAAAGCCCGCCCCCGGTGGGCCCACCCCCTCTCTGCTCACCGGCTTTCTCCTGCCCCTGCTGCAGGTCTGGCAGACACGACAGCGACAGTGGACCCCGCTGCCCGTATCCTGCATCCCATCTCTCCCGGCCCTCCCGCTCCGCCCACCCTCCACCTCCTCAGATGCATCCTGTTCCCACCCCCCACCCCCGCCCCGGAAGAAAAAATCCCACAGCTTGTCCTGGAGCAAACGGGCCACCTCCTGTTGGCCTTGCACGCACAGCTGTATGTAGACTTATCTGCGTTTTAGGGCAGAACTAGAATCTTCACGCCACTGACAGCAAGCGCGTGCACGCTTAGCTCCGTGACGGGGCGGGGCGGAGCAGCCGTACACCAGGCCGACTCTGGCCATTTCCCAGCTCATTTACTTTCCTAACGGGGATCTACTGGTGATTCTTGAACAAAGGTCCGTGCAGCTAGAAGACCACAAATGGCGAAGCATCACTCACTCATGTAATCACAACTCCGTTTTTGTCCGGACGTCTGTTCGTCTTTCCTCTCTACCCATGAGGGGTCCCTTCTCTTTGTGCTGCATATTTAACATTTTGAGGGCATTTTTTCTAAAATTTGGTCAAATATTCTGTTGTTAGTGGAAGAGCGGGTGTAATTTCTGCCAGGAGCTGCTAGGCTCTGAGAACAGACAGGCGTCCTTGAAAAGGTGCCCCTGACTTTCAGACATGCCTTCTGTGGAGACGGAAAGTGAGGAACGCGGTTGAAACAATCTCCTAACGTGGCTTCCACCGTGGGGCGGTGGGCGTCTGCCGGTCAGTCTGCCCGGAACAGCTGTGCTTTATAACAAGGATGAAATCATCTGATTGTCTGTCGTTGGCCCTCGCATCACCCGTGGCGTTTCTCTGCAGGCCCCGGGACAGCACAGCAGTGGGTGCTGGCTGTGCTTGGTCATGAGTGAGCCCTTTGTTGGAAGGCCTGTCCCCACCACTAAGAGATTGTTCCAGAACTCTCTGGCTGGGCCTTCTCTGCTGGTGTGGTGCTGCAGTCAGCGGGGTCATGTTCAGGGGTCTGTGCCCAGTAAAGGCGAGCACCACATCACCACGTGCCAGGCCCGGTCCCCCGGCCGGAGCTCCCATCGCCCTGGTCCAGAGGGGGAAGCCGGGAAGGCAGTGACCGAAGAGGTCACTGAGAACGTGGGGACCAGGGATGGGCCAGGCACTGGGCTCGGTGCTGCCAGCCCACCGGCATCACCGTGTGACACCTGGACACAGAGACCCTCAGGGTCACTGAGTCTCCCTCAGGGTCTGCTTTCTCTTTCACCCAGAAAGTTGGTTTCTTCTAAGAGCGCCTTTTCAGCAAGTCCCTGGGAGAAGGTTTTCATGTTTTTGGCCTGGAGACCATGTCACCCCATCCCAATCCCTCCGCTGTGTGACACACCCGTGGGTCTCAGGTGACTGTCTGTTAACACCTCACAAGCATCATAACTTGGAGGGTGTGGCCCCCGGACTCGTGAAACTACAGAGTGAAACTAACTCGTGAAACTACAGAGTCCAGGTCAGGAGGCGTCCCGGGCAGACTTCCCTGGATGCTTCCCTGTGGGCATGGGACACAGCAGCCGGGGGGAGGGGTGGGCACACCCCCCTCTGCCGCCCCAGCACCCGTGGGGCACTGGCCACAGTTTGGTTGTCGCCACTCATACCTGAGTGCTTGGGACACATCACAGGTGCCCCTTTTGTCTAGAAAATTGGCCAAAGAGTTTCATCCAAATTGGTGATAAATGTAAGAGCGCTAAAATGAAGGCTAGTGTTGTTATTGATGCAATAAAAAGGCAAAACAGGGCTGCGGGCAGGCAGATCCACAGCACCAGGGACCAGGGCAGAGACTAAACCCAGTGGCTCGACAGAGCACAGCCTGCTGTGGGGGAAGAGTGAGCCCGGGCAGCCCCAGGGAAGAGAGGGGGAATGCCCAGGGCACAGGAGAGGCCCCACACTGTGAATGACGTGGCCCGCAAACCAGGCTCTCCCTGCAGACGGGAAGTTATTTTTTCCAGCGTATTTGTGACTGTATGTTGGAGGCTTTCTGTTTAATCTTTTGCTTAAGGAAACAAGCAAAATCCTCCTTGCACCCAAATGAATCACAATGCAAAATAAACATTTATGCCTCAGACATGCAAATATCAGCTGTTTTTACTGTTTGGCAAACTAGATATTGACCTTGGAAAGGAACGTTTTCTAAAATAAACACCTAACACTAATAAACACTAAGAGAACACCTTGGCTAGCGCCTGCTCTGACCAGCACTGTTGGAGGTGGGTGGGAAGGCAGGACTCCTTCTGTCTCCCGGTTTGACTGCCCTTTTAAAATCTGTGGGATTGCAGTTAAATCCCTCCTCTTATTTCTGATCTTGGCAATTTGTGCTTTTTTTTTTTTTTTTTCCTCTTGATCAGTCACACTAGACGCTGCTTTTTTTTTTTTTTTTTTTGTGGTCACGCTGCACGGCATGCAGGATCTTAGTTCCCGGACCAGGGTTCGAACCCGCGCCCCCTGTTGTGGAAGCTCGGAGTCTAAACCACTGGACTGCCAGGGAAGTCTCTCATTTTAACTAATCTTTAAAAAGAACCAACTTAGGGCTTTGTAAGTTTTCTCTATTGTCAGTGTCCTACTTTGTTGATTTCTGGTGTGATCTTTGTCTATAAAAGGTTTTAAATCCATGCTCCATGGAAAATTCAGGATTCCCAAAACCCACCGAGGGAGGTTCCCGGAAGGGGCACCATGTGAGGGTCCTCCCCACGCTCGCCCACGTGCCCTCCACACTCACTAGACCCTCTGTGTGAAGGTTAAGAAGTTGAATCCGGAGACCTGGCTATGAGGTCAGCTCTACCACTGGGTGGTGGTACAGGTGCTGGTGTGAGCTGCTTTCCCCTCTAGGACTCATTTTCTACATCTGCAGATAGAGAGAAGGCTGCTGTGTCCTTGCAGCCGGCGCTGCATCCCGAGCCTCCTACTTGCGGAGGCTCCACGTGGGGCACGTGGGAAGGTCCCTCCGGGAATCCCGCAGAGGCCGCAAGGCCTGGCTCTGTCTACTCCTGTGCGTCTCCACCAGGTAGAGCGCACTGCGGCCATTTCAGGCAGAGGGAATCTAACACTGCACGTGGGTTTCATAACGCAGAAGGGCTGCGGCAGTGGTGGCGCCACGCAGTCGGCCTGAGTCGCCCACTGTGGTCCCTGCAGGCCACGCGGCTGCCGGGTCCCCTTCTGCTGGAGCAAGAGCCCACGAGAGCTGCCGTCTGAGGCTGCTGGGCCCCGGGCTGCCCCGAAGCTGGTCCTGCTGTCTGAGCCGGCCCCACCTGAGGTCTGCTGAATTAGAACGTCTAGATGGGGTCTGGATGGTCTGTGTCTTCAAATGCTTCTCCAGGGTTTCAGATGTAGGCCTCCACCCCCCGCAGAGATGACAGGCAGTAGGAACTGATGATACACATGGTGGAAACGAGTGGTTCTCAAAGCGGCCTCCAGGGGCTTCTGAGGGTCCCCAGATTCTTCTAGGGTCTTGGCTTGTATTTCTAATACAAGAAGTATTGATAGAAATATAATCTACATAGATTTAAGCTCTTTGGCCTCCTTCAATAACTTTTAAGCATAATATGCTTAAAAGTTTTGGTCTTGAGACCTAAAAGTTTGGGAACTGATTTGCAGACAATTTTCTGGTGTTTTAGGCTAGTTGTTGCTAAATAGTTAAGCAGATCTAAAACTACTTCCTAAAGATTCTCTATTATTTTTTTTGCAGGTTTCCATATAATCCACCTCCATCAGGTGGGATGGCCCAACATGAGAGAGGATGCAACTGAATTATCCCATTGGCTTTCATTAAGAACTAAGAGTAATATGAAGAACATTTATGCATCTTCTGGAAACTGCATTTAAGGATTCGGTCTACCATATTGTATGTAATACAAATATATACATAACACAGAAATAGTTTTCTCTAAGAAAAGGTTTGTCTCTTGTAATGTGTTAGTGTGTCTTGTTATTAGATATAGAAATTAACAGCTCACTACTTTAAATTTTGTCTTTGCTACCAGGAAGCTCAGAGCTAAATTTTGTGTTCAGCTTGAAATAAGTCTGAAATAAGGAGGTGAACCACAAGACAGGTTTTTATTTTAAACTCCTCAGGGAAATAAATCTTTAGCCCTCGCCACACATGTGCATTAAATGGTTAGAGAGAAAAATCTCAGAATACTGTAGCCAGGGAGGGTTTTGACTTTGCACACATAAGTGCCAGAGAATCATGTTTTTGGCGAGTAAAGATTCTTTGAAGTAGTAATTACAGCTGACCTTGAGCTGGGGACGTACCGTGTGGTCCCAAATGCTTCACACACACCTCAGCATAATCCTTCCCAGGATCCACTGTGTCCTCTTATCCCTGTAACACTTAAGAGATGGAGACGCAGAAATTTAATGAGAGATGGCTGACAAAGAACAGCAGGCTCGAAGGCTCCTTGGGCCACCTTTAACCTCCAAATGAACATTCTCCTGGACCACACTGGGGAGGTGCTCAGTCTCTAAGCTGAGCACAGGGCCACCATGCCAGGCCACGGGAACGGCAGCCCTCTTCCCCGGTCAGCATCTGGACAAAGGCAATGCTGGTCTGAACCAGGCCACTCTGGGCACCTCACTGGTGACAAGGCGTTTGTGTGCAGGTCTATAACACGCAAGTGTTTTTACTGCTCATTTCACAGTTGGCGGAAATTTCCATGCTAACATCAAAGGTACAAAATTACAATTTCAGAGTCAGTTTAATATAACCAGATCCCACAGATCACCACCTTCCTTCCACAGAATTGTATCATTTCTCGTGAAACCACAAAACTGAATTTTCTGATTTCCGGCATCTGCTATTTCCGGAAAAGACGCATCTGCTTTCCAGCAAGACGCTCTGCAACATATTCTTAGGAGTATATTTGAATATAGCTTTCATGGGGGGGTTGGTGACACGACAGGAGGTTAAGTACTGTTGCCAACCTTATTACAATACTCTTTGACTAGCATTAGAATTATTAAAATCCTGGTCACTGCTGGCAGCAATTAAGGCCAACGACCCTTTGCCAACCCCTGGAAATTCCAGAGCCCCAGGTGGGGCAGCACCACGGAGACACCATCTCAGATGAACTTTATTTATTTATTTATTTGGCCTCGCTGCGCAGCTTGTGGGATCTTAGTTCCCTGACCAGGGATCGAACCTTCGCCCTCGGCAGTGAAAGTGCAGAGTCCTAACCACTGGACCGCCAGGGAATTCCCTCAGAAGACCTCTAAATACCTTGGAGATCTCTTCCTGACCACTGTTTAATATCCTCCTAAAAAGAAATACAGTCATCAAATTTCTCCTTTATTTAAGCATTAAGAAGCTGCAGCGCAGTGACTTAGAAAACATCCTCAAAACATCAATTACAACATGAACAGACATCACGTGTCATGTGTAGAACCTTTCTCGCTTTTTACTGAGGGTTGTCAACCAGCGTAATATAAATGTTCCACACATCTGCTTTTAAAGTGAAGAACAAGGCACACAACTCTACCCGACGTCACAAGGGAGAAAAATGTGCGTGGTGTCTTACTGCGGCCAGTTAAGAGCGAGATGGGGCTAGGAGCCCAGAGAAGGGGGGAGGGTGAGGAGAGGGAAACAAAGGATAACACAGGGGCACAGAGACCACGCATGACCAGCAGCAGGACCCAGACACACACGGGCAGATGCAGAAAGACGCTCTGCAAACATCGATTCCTTTAGGAAAGTCTTTAAAATGTTATTGTCACGATGGGCAGGACCCTGGGCCTCTTAATCACCGGTATTTGCACTAAGTGCAAATGAGACCAAGTTACGACTCTGCCCACCTTGAACTCACAGTTCACTCTCAACCTGCTGGTTGACGTCCAGAACGAGCTTTCGTTTCTCCCCCAGGACCCAGCTCTGCAGACGCCACCGGGGGTGCCCAGAGCATTCACGAGACACGTGTCTTAATTTCACCTCCGAACGATTGCTGACTTTGCCTCTCTGGTAGTAATACACTCACTTAAAATAAAAGACAGTCTAGCTCTGTGCATTCAAACAGGAGGCAAGCTATTCAGTGGATGGGGTATTTGGTTTTGCATCTCATCTGGCGGGTGATCTAGCTCCCACAAAATTAGATGCTCCGTGTCTACCTAGATTTGTGCCTGGCACGAGAGAGCGAGATTAGAGCAGAGATCTCCACAAGAAAAATACAAACTGGTTTTTAAAAATGTAAAGCTTCAATGTAAATATAATCGACTTGACACATTAAAGTCTGAGATAAACATTAAGCTAGTTATTAACTCTTACAAAATAAGTCCAAAATTGAGGTAATACATTACACTCTTCTCTAACCAGATTTATCTGATTATAACATTTTCCCCCCTTCTCAACCTTCAAGGAAATAGATGCATGGAAAAAAAAAATCTAGAAATCAGCCTGGAGTTAGTGGGGAAGAGTGACTCCTGAAAGGCAGAGGAGTCTTACCCTTTGTTCAAATAATAGAAATTCCCTTTTCTCAAATCACTACATACAACTGTACAAAGCCACCATGTCACTGATTTTGCCACAGCGATTAAAAATACTGAAAACACACATATCTGCTCTGCAGTCCCCACTTTCTCCCTAAACAAGTGGCTCTCTGGCCCGGCACATCTTGTCCTGCGTCTGGGTCCAGCTCTCTGCACTTTGCCCCCTCCCTCTGGCTACCCTTCCTTTCCGTAGCACAAAAGACATTTGTGAGCAGCCCTTCAAGTACAGAGGATGCATTTTCCAGAAGCCAAGCCTCGCTCCGGCTCACACCTTACCCCAGACGCTGAAAACAATTCCCGCAGCTGTGCTTCAGAAAGTCGTGTGTGTGCGCGCGCGCGTGAGGTTTGTGAGTGGAGAGAGCATTGCGGGCAAGAGCATCCATGTGAACCAGTGTGAGGATGTGTGAGCATGTGTGCACGTAGGAGCATGAGTGTGAGGTGTGTAAGTGTGCGTGAGAGCACGAGTATGTGAGTGTGAGAGCTGAGTGCGTGTGTGTGAGGGTAAGCATGTGTGAGTGTGTGTGTACGTGGGCTTGAAAGCCCCCACGAGTCAGTGTTGTGACCGCAGGGCACTGTGCCCGTCACAGCGCCCACTCTCCAGGCGGACCTTCCTGGTGGTCACTACCCTCCCCCTTCCCGTTGGGAAGTTCGGTTCACTTGAGCCCCCAGACCTTCCAGTCTCCGGGACATGTTTCTACTCAGGAGAAACAAAATCCTAAGTGCAGCACCGTGTCCAGCTCTGCACCAGACGGCCACCCTCCTGGTTCGCCCCGCACCCACACGTGGCTGTCACCCACTGCACCTGGCGTCGCGCACCCGCAGAGCGACACCCACAGACAGGGGCCCGCGCCCCGCGGAGGGTCTCCGGGACCTACGCGAACCTTAGGAGTGGGAGCTGAGAGGCACCTTCACCCCCGCTCACCCCCCGCCCCCGCCACGAGCCCCGAGGACACCTGTGGGCGTGGAAGAGGCCCGCAGGTGCAGACAGCAGACCCGCAGGCCCCGGCGTGCGGCAGGGAGAGGTCGGCGGCCGTCCGCCCCCCGCGGGAGGTGGGCCGCGGGGTCGGCGAGGCGGGCCGTGTCCCGCGTGGGCCCCTCGGCTCCCGGGAGGGGCGCGGGGGCGTCAGCGAGGCCGAGTGTCCCCGGGGGCGCGGTCACAGCGAGCTCAGGTGCGGCAGCGCGTCCAGGGGCCCCGCCCGGTCGCGCGCGGCGGCCGCCGACTCCACGCCGCGCAGCCACTCGGTGCACTTGCGCACCAGGCCCTCGTCGGCGGCCGCGGCCTCCTCCTCGTACTCCACGTCGTCGTACTTGTGCCGCTCGTTGAGCAGCGACACCTTGAGCAGCGGCCGCAGGTCCGCGGGCCGCGGGCCGGGGTCGGGGCCCTGCAGGCCCCCGGGCAGCAGCGGGGCGCCGGGCAGGGGCGGGCGGCGGCCGAGGCCTGCGGCCCGGGCCCGGGGGCAGGGGGCGAGCGAGCGCCCGGCGTCGGCCGAGGGCGCGGGCGCCGCCCGACGGGGCCGCGCCAGCAGCTGCTTCTCCAGGTGGCGCCGCTGGATGACCAGCACGGCCTCGGGCGTGAGGCTCAGGGAGAAGCGCAGGGCGGCGTCGGGCCCGGCCCCGGAGGTGGCGGCCCCCGCGGGGCCGTCGCCGGAGCCGGCCGGCCGGGGGGCGCACGGGGCCGGGGCGCGCGGGCGGCCGGGCGCGGTCGGGGGCGGGGCGCGCGGGGAGGCCGGGCCGGGGGCGCGGCGGGCCGGCGGCCTCTTCAGGGTGGCGGAGGGCCAGGAGCTGGACAGCAGCACCGGGGGTCGCTCGGGGGGCCGCCTCTTCTTCTCCGCGGCCGCGGCGGGCGGCAAGGGCCCCGGCGGGGCGCAGGCGGGCACGGCCGCCTTGCGGGGGGCGCCCGGCTTCCGGGGCGGCGGGCGCGCGGCGGGGACCCCCGGGGCCGGGGTGGGCGGCGGCGGCGGCAGGGGCGGGAACGGCATGGTGCTGCCAGGCCGGCGGGTCGTCAGCGCCCTGGAAGGAGAGGGGCGGCTTTAGTCTCGGTGCGCGGGGCCCGGCGCCCTCCCGGTGGGTGGCCGGGGTCGGGCCCTCGTCCTCGCTCCGCACCCACCTCGGTCCGGCGGCAGCATCTCCGGCTTCCTCACGTCCCGGCGCCCACACCCAGGGCTTCACGCCAAGGCACCCCTCCCTCCTTCCGTCCCTCCTTCCTTCCTCCCTCCCTTCCGGGGCCGGGGGCTCTGCCCCGACTCGGGTCTCCTCGCCCGGCACGGCGGGCACAGCACCGGCCGCCCGGGCCACGCCGAACCAGACGCGCCGGCGGGAGGAGGAGCCGAGCGCGGTGGCCGAGGACGCGGCGGGGCGAGGAGCCGCTGCGCCCGGCTGGTGTCACGAGCGACTGGACCGGGCGAGGCTCCCCAGCTGGCCTTCCACCGCCAGCTTAATCCACCAGAGGCGGGGAGAACCGGGCGTGTCCTAAGCCCTAGGCGGAGTCCTTGCACGTTGGAGAGAAAATCCTGAGCAGCCTCTCGGTGCCTTTAAGATGGTGGGCAAGGCGGCGGCGGCGGCGGGTGGTACCTCTGGCCGGGCCGGCCTCGCAGTCCGGTATCGGAGGAGAAAGCTGGCTGGAGCTCAGAGGTGGGGAAAAGACATTTCAGGGAATCTTCCTGCTTTTGTTTTTATATGATGTTGATGCCACTGCTGAAAGACATTTTAAAATTAAAAACCTAGTTTTCCTTGAATAGGCAAAATAGGCCAGTTTCAGTTAAATCATGATATAGGAAATACCTGACATTAAGTTCTTTTCAGGAGTGATTCCTGTGAGCAAAGTAGAGTATTTATTGCTGCAACAGTGGTTCAGAATGAATGAAACAGCTTCACTGTCAACTTGGATTCTAGTGGTAGAGACATGAAAACACTCCTACGATATTCAAACGTTTGTTGAATACATGAATAATTCAGTGAATAATTACAGAGCAATACGTCATAAAGTCAAAGTTTCATACAAGCAGTCCCTGCATTACTTATGGAGAACTGTCGGTTGTTTAGATCTGCAAAAAACATTTTCCATAGGATATGCTTTTCTGGGCTAACCCAGAACGTAAGTAGGTTGTGTGGGGTATGGCCCCCGCTGAGCTAAGAGCATTCAAATGTGGGTAAACTCGTATGTGACCAACGGCCCCAGCGGCCCCGCCCAGCTCTCCGCACGCTCCTGTTGTGGCACCCGCACCTCCCTGCGGTCGGTGTCCATGAGGGCACTGGTCACTTTCCCCCCTGCCTACTCTCACGTGTCCCCACTGGGTCAGGCACAGCAAGAAGGAAACTTGATAGGTGGCCAGAAACATTTCTCATGACGGCTGGGGGCGGGGGTAGGTTTAGGCCCCATCATCTCCACCAGCACCCTCAAAACTACCCCCCCCCAGTTTACCTCTTCTCCATAAAATATGCAAACACAGCTTCCAGACACGGCTCCCCGCTGTCCTTCCTCTCATGGACCTTCTCCCCTTCCCCACCAGGGCCTCAAGGCAACCTGTCTCCTCCCATAGCCCTGGGTGAATATGTTTGAGACCGTTTAGGTCATAAGATGTCTGTGTCGTAGGTCCCGAAATCACATGTGCATTTTATTCCAGGTATTTCTGGGTGGGTGTGGACTAGGTATGTTAGCCGTGGCAGCAGGTGGATACTCCTGCCAGGAGCGTGGAGGGCAGGAGATGAGGTGAAGCCAGGGAAGACGGGGGGACTGAAGGCGGGAGGACGAGGAGGGGGCTATGGTACCACTTCTGCGGGCACAGCCCAGCGGGAGCTGGATGCCCAGCGATTTGAGTAGGGACCCCAGCAGTTCAAAAGCTGTAACTGTATCAGCGACTGGGTTTCTCTCCTTCCGATTTCCTAATTCTTAGGATGCTTCAGAAGTAATGACAGTTGAAGGGTGAGGGTCGGAGGTGAGTGTGGATTGGCATCTCATAATTATAACAGCTAAGGGATGTGATTGACGTGCTACGTGGCAGGCACTCTCCTGACCCCTCTGACTATCTCCAATCTACTAGAAAATGGGGGCTTAGGTGCGGAAACACCTCCCAACAACACACGGCTCCAATGGGATAGAGATGAGCCTCAGTCCCAGCAATGGGGTTCCAGAGCCGCATCTGAGCCATCACACTAAAGAAGAGAAGGACAGTCTTTGGGCAGGGGCGATGGGGGTAAGTAGCCTCCACCACCCACACCAGCAGAGACTGGGCTCTTTCCCCCAAGAGAAAGTGAGAGTCCTCAGTTTGCCCAGCACATCCGACCAGACTGGTCACTGGGATTCTCCCAGTCCCCCCATATCTTGTCCCAGCCCAGAAGCTTGGGGACTTGGGAGGCTACCATCTGCCAGACCTCTGAGGCAGGAGAGTAAACGCTGAGTGCCTGCCCCCCATCACCCGCCCAAGTCGGAAGGGCATTCCTCTGCCCCCTCCCCGCTGAAGGCCCCCATAGCCCCCCCACCCGTGGGGGAAGAGAAGTTCCCGTGCCTCGTGGCGGGTGGTCTGCTGTCCCAGGAGCCACAGGGGAGTTAGCATTTCTGAAGGGACTCCGGCCCGCAGACTCTGCTAAAGCACCCAAATGACAGCATCACTGGTCCCTGCCAGCGACCTCTTCTACCTGAAACCTCCAGCCCCTCGAAAATTAGAGACTAGAAACCCCAGCAAGGGCCTGGAAGGGAGCCTGGGAAGACAGCACGGGTCTCGGCCCTGTCACCGGCAGCTGGCTGTTAAAGAATCTATTTACACATTCTATTTGGTTGAGTTGCTAGCTGGTGACAGTTACCAGTAAGGCAAGTCACACCAGGAGAAGATTGCCAAACTTACGTTCAGATGGAAAAGGGATTAGTCAAGAAATATAGTCCAATTTAATTCGTAATTTACATAGGATTTTGCATAACAAGCCCAGAACACAACATTGGGGATAAACTGTTTATATATTAAATAGTAAAACTTAGCACTAGAATACTGTGATAAGCTTATCAGTTTCACAGACATGTTTCTGGGATCACCAGAGTACAAGAGTTGATCTCCAAAATACACGATGATTACATTTCACCTCGAGGATATGAAATTTACTATTTCAAATAAGCTGGTTAATTTGAAAGGAAAAATCAAATATATGTATTTGAACTGTCCACATTTTTTACTTATGATATTTAATTTTCAAATTACATTTATTCTATTTTCAAATTTCAAATAAACAATGACAATACTTTTCCACCGTTTGGAAATTAATGATAATTTTTTCTCCTACTATTGTAGCAAGAGTCAGTGTACGGACAAAGACTTTTCACTGTAAAAACCCTTTAAAATATTTCCAGGATGAGTAAAATAAATGCAGAAAATATTTCAATCATTAAAATAAAATACCAAGAAGAGTATATCCAGGCCCAAGTAAAATTAGAGGGTTACTGGTCCACAGGTTTGAAACTGAACTGAAAATTATGGAGGCTGTGGTACGATGACCCCGCTCTGCAAATAAGGGCTGTAGACATGCTCCCACTTCACACCTGGACCCCACAGATACATCCAAAATGGACGTGTGCTATTTATCACACAGACATGTTGTGATCAACTGGTCAGCACCACGGAGTTACCAGGTGATTAAATTACCGCCAGTGATCGCACCATAATACCAGGAAATTAGCCATCATTTCAAGAAATGTTTCATTTTCCTCATTAACTTTTTAGGTTCTTGGTTCTACTAAGGCATATACTTCAATGTTCAGAAAAATTTCAAAAAGGAAGATAAATCAATCTTATTTTTCCAGTTACAGCCTCTTCCCATTTCTATATTTTGATTCAAAGCATTTTACTTAATAGAGCGAGAAGTAAATGTTCTAGATCCAACATCTAGAACTAAAACTAAATCTGAATTTTAAAACATGGAAAGCTCATTCTAGTTTTAAAAATCCTATTTTATTACTGAGACATAGAGAATTTGGCCAATAACTGGAAAACATCTCCATTTCTCCTTGTGACACTGGTCTGTTACTGTGAAAGCCTTCGCGAGTAGAAAACATTTAGGAAATTGTTCAGATATTATTTGCTTTAGTCTTTTTTCCCATCATTAAGATAATAATCCGCTTTATCTAGATTACTGCATTGAAACCTCTTGAGAGTCTTATGAGAGAAGAACCAGGAACACTTGCATTTTACAGATGAAGAAACCAAGGTTTACCCAAGTAGCCCCACAGCATGGCGGGCGCGAGACCCGTCCAGGGAGTGAGACCCCAAAGCACGCTCGCCACTCAGCGCCAGTGGGTCTCAAGACCTCTTTACACTCTCAGGACCCAAAGAGCTTCTGTTCTGTGGCCCCTGTCTACTGATGTTAACCTTGTTAAGAATTTAAACCGAGGGGCTTCCCTGGTGGCGCAGTGGTTGAGAATCCGCCTGCCAATGCAGGGGACACGGGTTCGAGCCCTGGTCTGGGAAGATCCCACATGCCGCAGAGCAACTAAGCCCGTGCGCCACAACTACTGAAGCCCGCGCGCCTAGACTGCAATGAAGAGTAGTCCCCGCTCGCCGCAACTGGAGAAAGCCCACGCGCAGCAATGAAGACCCAACGCAGCCAAAAATAACTTAGTTAATAATAATAAAAAAAAAATAGTTGGCTTAAGGATTTAAAAAAAACAAAGAATTTAAACCGAGACTTAAAACAAAATGTTTACTAATACATTTAATGAAAATAATATTTCCTAAAACAAGTCAGAGATGAGTGGCGGGCTCTGTGCTCCATCCCTGTGCGATCGCACGCCCACAGCCTTGTGACTCCGCTGTGCACTCACGGTAGAGTGAACAGTGCAGTGTCCTGGGGTGATTACCAGCGTGGACCCTGAAAGGGTCTCCGGGATGCCCAGGCGTGTCGCTGGCCTGGGCCACACTGAGAACTGCTACACTGCCTGCCAGGCGGCACAAGGAACCCCCCTCCGATGTCACCAACCATCATCATGTCCTCCTCTTTGAAAGCAAAACTTAATACTTGGTTCCTTCTTGTAACAACCTGGAAAAAAGAGAAGCAAGTAAAAACATGAGATCATACAGGAAGAAAAGTCACAAGCTGTACTATTAAAAATGATACGCCTTCAGTTTATATTACCCCTTTTTCTTGCAAAGCTCAGGTTTTTAGATGTATGAAATGTACTTAAGAGTCTTCCCATAGGGCAGGGAGGAGCAGGAGCTGTAAGTCTTATTTATCCTGTGCTCGGAACGTGTGTGCTGATGAACGCTTTCTTAGAAACCCCGGGCTGGCGGATGCTTCCGGAAAACTAACCTGGAGAAATGGAGTTAGGTGGCTGCAGTCCTGGTGGAGTGAAAGAAATCGGGGTGGAGGACAGAAAAGCAGCGGTCCGAGCGGCCCTGTGGAGGCACCGCTGCTGTCACCTGGGCAGGTGTGCCTCACTGAGGCCTCGCCGCCCACATTACCCGCAGGTGAGTGTGCTTCCTCAGGGCGGAACCCTTCTGTGTGACTGCACCCCTGCTCGCCTCCACGCATCCCATGACACGTTAAATACAAGCCCTAGACAGTCTCCACGAGAGGCAGGTGGCGTAATGTGCTTCCTCACCCCACAAAAGCATCTCGTTGTAAGCTGTTCCTTAAATAATTCACTTGAAAGAAAAGTGCCTAAATTAAGGATGGTGAGAAGGCCACTGAGGACGGTGCTCTTTAAGGCAGACAGTCCCACGTGGGCCGCGACTCCCGTGCGTGTCCCGTACCCCCAATCCCGCACTGCAGGTGCAACGACAGCCTTAAAGCGGCTTTGTAGAAGCAGACCGTGATTCTAAATGACCTTGCAGATGTTTTCACGGCTAGTTCCTAAGTCAAGAGATGGCTTAATTACCACTGGAGGAGAAGAACAGAGCGAAGTCCCCGTCTTCCTGGGTCACACGAGTCTGGGGATAGAGAAGATGAAGGATCTGCAAACAGGAGGAGCAGCTGTTTCTTCGCCCTGCCCCACCCCGACTCCGGTGCGGGTCCTTCTCCCAGACCCCCCACGGGTCCTCTGTGGACACTGCCACACGGGCCCGTCATCTCCCAGCCCAGTTCCTGACTGGACGCCAGCCACTGACGCCCCAAATCCCTGTCATCGCTGCCATTTCCAGCAGGACACCCTTGGCACCGCTTCCCGCGGAAGCTCCTACACGGCGATCCTGACGCCCTCGGGCCTGTGGGGCTGGGCATCCCCTCCCGCAGTCCTGAGGGTCACTCTGGGGCCCCTCGGGTACAATGCACTGTCCCAAAGGCTCGCAGAGATGAGTGTAAAGCAGCCTTTCCAATAGATGCCCGCAGGCTTTTCTAATGGTCCGTCTACGGAACGCTGCTGCCAGGCACTGCTCACTCCTTTATTCCTCCCAGCCGTCCTGCCAGGCGAACACCGGTAGAACCCCATTTTTAGACATTTTCTTGAGATGAGGAAATGGAAGCTGACAGAGGTAAGCACCTTGCCCAAGCTCGAATAGCCAGACGTGGGAGGGCCACCCCATGCCCGAGACACGCTGTCCTCCAAACG
Organism: Eubalaena glacialis; assembly: GCF_028564815.1. Taxonomy (NCBI): domain Eukaryota; kingdom Metazoa; phylum Chordata; class Mammalia; order Artiodactyla; family Balaenidae; genus Eubalaena; species Eubalaena glacialis. The sequence continues at coordinate 2,915,803 of NC_083727.1, read as the reverse complement.
GTGGCCAAGCTGCGGGCAGTCTTGGTGAAGGTCACTGAGCCCCGCTTCCCCTCCTGACGGCTGCCGCGGCCTCAAGCAGTGGCCCCTCAGGGGTTATGGCAGATTTGAACTTCAGGGGGGAGTGACTTTGAGGAGCTGGCAAAAGGATGGGACACAGGAACACTAAGGTTTGCATACCGTGCAGGGACGAGGGGAGCCTCCCCAGGGACCCGCCAGGGGACCGCAGCACGAATTCCTCTCGGGGAGGCCGAGAGGGCGGCGCAGGCAGGTGCCCGGGCCGCCGTGCTCTCCACACGCGCTGCCGGCCGGCCGCAGGGCCAGCGGGGACCCGGAGGTGAGGGCCGCTCTGGGGACGATCCTGCCGTGGATTTGGACCTCCGACCACGACAGGCCCCCTCCCAAGGGGACCCCCTGCTGAAGGGCTGCCGGAAGTAGTCTGACGAAGAATTCTGCGAGTAACGAGAGACTGGTCCGCACTTTCACGCAAGGCAGGGCCCAGCGCGGGTGCGGGCAGGCCTCGGACGCCGTCCCTTCCTGCTGGGGTCACACGTGCACCGTGTCCCACTCACGCCAACAGGCTCTGAAGCCCACTGCGCTGTCCCTCCACCCCCTGTAGGGGGACACGGAGCAGCTACGTGGCGGACGCCAGGAGCATCTGCGCTGCCGCTGCCTGGCTGGACAGAGGGTCCCCGTGAAGCCGGAGAGCTCCGAGGGGCCGCAGCCTGTCTCAGGGCTCTGTCCCCCCCATCCCGCACCATCTCAGCGGACTCAGTGACCCTCCCCCCGTCCCGAGGCCACGCCCCACCTCCACGGAGCACATCTTCACCCGAAGCTGCTCTGTACCCTGTCCCGGGATCCTCTGCACCCACACAGCAACGGGCTTCCAGTCGGCTCTGCGGACACGTGGCTCTAAAGCATGACTCCAACCGTGGGCCCGACTGGAGATGAGGACCCGTCCAGGACGGGGTGTGTCTGCCCTCTGCTCACCAGCCCAGCCCTCGTGCTGGTCCCCAGCAGACCCCTCACCGACTCAGCAAGTCCTTCTCCCGCACCCTCCCGGGAGCCCGTCCTCCCCCCGCTCTCCTCACCGAGGCCGAGCAGGCCGCCTTCCCTCTGCCCAGGGAGGTGTGGTGCCGGCACCCGGCCACGGGCCCTTTCCCTGCAGACGCGCTGGGGCAGCGATGGGCCAGGGGCGCCGGCGGGAGAGCTGAGGGGAGGAGGGGGAGCTGGCCTCGCCCCCAGGCTGCAGCCCGGCCACGCAGGCTCTCCCTCCTCGGCGGCCCGGCTCCTTCCTCCCCGACCCCGACCTGGCCGGTCAGCTCTCCCCGCTCCTCTGCTCCGGCCCCCGCCTGCCCTCCTCCTCGGGCGGGCCGTCCTGGCCAGCTCTGTGTCCGGCTCGCACCCTGACAGCACACTGATAAATAAACGCTTCCATTGTTACTCGGCCCTCTCATCCTTCACAGATTTGTGCTCAGCCCCATTATTAGGACAGAGATTGTATCTTACTCGTTTTTCTGCAGAAAGATTGCATAAGTGCCCAAACTAAATTTTATTCAACTGAATCAATGTACCACCCATTTAAAACATAAATTTGATCAAGAAAATGTTTTTCCCAAGTGTGGGTTTATTTCAAAATTATAAAGATTTATATATTATTTTTATTACATATAATTAGCAATTTTTAGCTTATAAAAATTTTCACATTTAAAGTTTTTATTTTAAAAAGATATTTTTAAAATGCAGACATTTTAAAACCACCAAAAAAGCTGAATATATCTTGCAGCATAGGTTTACCCTTAAATATACACATCTCAGATGCTGTTTAGAAAAGATTAAAAAACTGGCTAAAAATCATTTACAATTGGCAATGATTAAAATCTCCTTATCTCTGGAAGAGCATCTTAATGACACAAAATGAATTTAACGTCACAAGCATTTAACAGTTTAATTAGCATGTAGTTTTTATCAGTATACAAAATGGTCTTAAATGGTCAGTGCAGTTGTTTTTTTGGAGTGATTACTGTATCAGGAAAAGTATACTTCACCAAAAACAGAACATCAGCTTTCAAATGGTCTTTTCAAAGAGTTTCTGATTTTTAACTCAGGAAAGAAGAACAGCATTTAATTACCGCATCCCTGGTGAAAAAACAAAAGAGGAAAAACAATATAATAATCTGCCTCCAGAGTGAACTTGCAAAAAGATTCCTGCCGAGAGACAAACACACGATCACCTTTTCCCATCAGAACTCAGCGGAACCCCCAGTACCTTTCCGTAATTAAAACTTTGTTGAATATCACTTGAAATCAAGAACTGAGACATGGAAATAATTTGTTAGTTGCTAAAATGGTATTTATTTATTTAGAAATCTTAAACAACACATATGCTAATTTTATTATGAAGAAATAAATGTAAATACCAAAAACAACAAAAGTATTTTCAAAAAGAAACAATGAACTGGATTTTAAAAAGCAGAATGTTTGTAACTGTGCCCCTAAGAATTCCAACAAAATTCATGTGAAAAACCTCATTCGCCTTTCCCATTTCTCTTCACAGCAGTTAGTCTGAACTGTTGTTAGGTTTATACAGACGGTTAGAGGCGAGCCCCAACAGACTGGAGACGTACGGGCAACGCCCGACACTTCTGGGGAGGGCGGTCACTGTGCGGACGCCCTGCCCTGGCTGTGAGCTCCAGCCCTACAGCGGTGGACATCATTTCGGGGCACCTTTTCCCCTCGCTGAGAAACAGCAAGAGCTCTCCCAGCTAAGGTCCTGAGGACTGGCAAGTCACCTCTGTGCTCCTGTTCTAAGCCTGCTCTCCTTCAGTTGACCCTGCTTTGCTTTTTCTCCTTTTAAGTGTTCATCGAAAAGAATCATCCATTTGAAACTGAATAAAAATAGAATTTCTATCAATTTCCTTCACTGTTCCTATCAGGCATACAATTCTGTTTTTCATACGCAACCTATGTTTCCAAATTTCACAAAGAAACAAAGCTGTGCCTCAACAGAATATTCTTCCAAATCGGTCAGATTTAAGACTGCAATTAAGTATTTGTTTTTCCCTCCACAATTAAATTAGTACATCTCTCTGAAAAAATACAAGAAAACGGCAACCTCTTGACATACAGAATAAATATGTTTCTACTGGCTTAAAACAAACATCTCTGTATCAGACTCATTTTTTCATTAACTTCCTTTTTTTTTTAAAGTAGAATTTATTTTTGCTGAAGTCTCCATATCCTATTTACTGAATACTTGCAGTCGTGGAAGGATCTAGAATCTCTTGCCAAACTTCCCTAACTGCAAATGTTCAGGTGGTAAATCAGAAGTACATTCCCAGCCTACCTGTTACATCTGTTCAACATGTTTTTTACTTGATATGGCAAGCTTCTATTCCACTCATTTAAAAAATAATTTCCTTTTGGGAAAAAAGTCAAAGTCAACCAAAAACAGCCTTTTAAATCATATTTTAATATGAAAATTACTAAAATTCACGTATCTGTGTAAAGAGAATTAGAGGAGCAGAAACAAGACAGAATTGAAACAAGCTCACCTTGCATACGGGATGTATGACAGACTATACCTGCAAGAAAAATTCAAGAACGTTGAAACTAAATGATGTTTTCCTTTTTGCCAAATGACCATATTCTAACACCATAAAAAATGACGCAGTAGACTATTGCACAGTGATTCTCACAGCACGACCCCTGAGGCCTGCAGCAGCACCAGGGAACTTGTTAAAAACGCAGATTCCTGGGCCGCCGCCCCCACCTCCTGAATGAGAAACTGCGTCTCAGTAAGCAATGTGCTTTTAACAAACTGATTCTGATGCCTGCTGAAGTTTGAGCCTGTTGTAATAAAAAGTTACCCCTTTCAAGTTATTTTTTAAAAATAAAAACTATAAAATAACAGAATAAACTGCACTCTCCTTCAGGGAGAAAGCAATCGTTAAGTACAGATTAGCAATAAAAAGCAACATATTAATAGAAAATAACAAAGATTTAAATTTTTCCACATTTCACTGAAAAAGAGTAAAACAACATCATAAGGTGCTTTTGTAACACGTAGAGAATTGCATTTAACATCTGTTGATATTCCATCAGTGGAAAGGTAGAAACAGCACCAAAACAAAGACTGATCTCAGATTGGGTGATATCAAAAAGGAGAAAATTGAAACAGCAAAGTCAGGAAGGGGTTTACTGACGATTGCAAGGAAGCAAACAAGACTGAGCTCTAAAGAAAAAGGAAGAACACTCGTAGAAATATTTTGTACGTGAAAAACACCTTTCTGGTCTGACGCGGGAGCGTGCAAGGAGGGCACATTCAATTCAGTCACGTATTCGCTGGGCCCTCAGCCCAGGACCTAAACGTGGCTTGGGGAGGGGAGCGATCGGGAAGGATGGCGTGACTGAACACTCGGAGGGAGGGGAGGACGCCTCAGGGAGAGGGAAGGGCAGAGCGGCCTCGCTGAGGAGTCGGCTCCAGAGACGGCGTAACAGGGCCAGAGCCAGCACCAGAATGAATTCACTTGGCAGGTGCTCAGCAATACCAGGCAAAGTGAGTGCTTCCCCGCCATGCCCTCGGGCTCATCCTGTGACTCGGCCTGGACTTTAGGGTTCGTGTGGCACCACCTGCATTTCCTAGCATTTCTCTTTCACACATAGAGAAGAAGTGAATGCAGCCCTGTGTGCCTGGGCAAGCACAGCCCCCAACTCTCCTCAGCTCTCCCACATTTAGGCCGCCCAGGACACACCGCAGACCTCAGGCACCTGACCTCTCAGGAGGCCCTTCCCCTCCAAGGCACAGGCTTACCTGACCCAGTAAAATGCCAATGACCTTACTAGGCTTACAGGCTCAGAACAAAACGTGTGGCACTGCTTAGGAAATTTTAACTTTCTAATTAGTGTAAGACTTACCAGGTCATTGACAAGAACTGCAATATGCAGAATAATAAGGCCAGCCCCTTCTTATGCCACTGACAACAGCAAAGACAAAGAAATAATGAGTTAAACATTTTTTTAAAAAATATTTTTCACAAGCAAGTTCACTTCCTCCCCTTCAAAAATATAAACAATAGCCCCACTTATTTCATTAAATTCTAGTATGACAAATTTAAGATTCAGTAGATCTGAGAATTACATATCCATAAATTGTATCTTCTTTCTAGAATTCTGATTCCATTTATTCAAACGCTGCTAAGTATATGGCATTAAACATTAATGAAATAACTGTGCATAGGCCAAAAATATTAAATCTCTTTCATGTTAGGTCCTTTAAGTCAAGGTTAACCTTTCTAAAATCCCCACTTGGTTATTAGATCTGTATCCTATGTGGAATTTACGTATCTTTCTCATTCGCACTTGTTCATTTTCTTGAGTTATTTTTTGAACTAAAACTGTATTTTATTGTGATCTTCTGGAATAACGTAAAATAAAGTTTCCACGCTTGTTTTAAAATGATCTATTTTTAGAATTTCTTGTCCATCTTTATTTTAAATTTTTATTTATTTACTTTTTCCTTATTTTTAATCTACTGCTTATAAACAGACTGCTGGACCCTTCCAAACCAGAAATCAATTTTCCATAGGGATATGCAAAGATTGTTTAAGAAAATTCTTTTAAGTTATCACTGGGAAATGCGGTATTAAGCGCATTCTTGCATAACTAAAGTCCGGTCCTTAAATCATCAAAATTAAAATCAGAACATTTCTGATGAACATTTCTGAAGTGTGTCATACACCACCCTATCTTCTTTAAAATGTGTAGCGTTCTTGGGAGCTCAAGAACTGCCTCAAACCCCTTTGGAAGCAGATAAGGAACAATAAGTAAATGTAATGAAGAATCAGGAGCATCAACGAGTAAACGGAATTGTAATAAAGTAACTTATCTGAAGGCTAATGAAGAGCCGTTCACCTCATCCCTAAGTGGTGCAAGAATACTTTAAGTCCTTTTGTCCCTCTGTGTTAATTTGTTTGGGTTTGTTTTCTGGCCCTTTCTCCTCACTGTGTGGACACCCTGATGCTCACGATGCACTCCCCACCCTAGAACCACAGCACAGCGAGGCTATCAGCACAGCAGACAGAGCACGCAGACCCTCAGCGAGGGCCTCTCACGGCCCCGGGCCTGAGAGAGGGGCCAGTCTGACCTGGAAGCAAGCACGAGCTCACTTCTGTCTGTTTTAGGTGGCAGAATCCATTGCAAGCCTAGCCACTAACTAGGTTTTAGGGACACCCAGTCTTTGGTGGGTTTTAAGAAAGCAGACTTTGAGCTCCTTGGAGATGACGGTGCGAAGACACACTACCTGGTGAGGGGCCACACAGTGAGTGGAAAACAGATACGGCTGCGGGAACTTACCCAAAGAGCAGCGCACAGGGTAAGTATGAAACACAACTACAGGAAAGGAAAGAAAAATTGTCAATTTGAGCCTTTTCCAAAGCTTAACAAAAATGCATACACTATTCTGCATTCATTTGCATGATAACACACTAGAGAACAAAATTAATGAGACCGTTTACTCTAGCTGTCCTTATATATTCCCTGAGTATTATTTTAAAGTCTGTGACTGCTGCAATATGCCTTGGCAAACTGAAAGCACATAATAAATCACCTGTTGACTAAGCCAACAGAGAGACTGTTTCAAGAACGAATGAGACTGACAGCAGCTGTTATGGATTTATGAATGCTTGCGCTAACGTTTACTAATTCAAGCCGCCACCACAGGACTCAGTACAACCGCTCCTGTACAGTAAGTTCTGTTTTACTTAGCTTTACATAGGAACCTGTTATAATGATTTCACACAGAAAGACTGCACTGTCATTCCACACCCATGTCCCCCAGAGGAGGCAGGGGAGAGACGAGGAGAGGCAGGGAAAGCAGTGGGGACAGGCGTGGAGACGGAGGCCTAGGTATTTGTACAACAGTCCAACGGGAGTGACAAAGGCCAGGTGACAGGCCACCAAAATTAAGCCAACTCTCCCTGAGAAGCCTCATATGGTCCCAGAAGTGACCCGGTCTTCCAGGCCCACCCTCCAGAAGGTACACACAGGGGTCCATTAAGGTGCTCCATGGGGCCTGAAAATGAAATACACGCAGCTCTCATTTTCACGTGCAATACACAGAGCTACACGGTTAGAATATACAAAAGAACACAGGATTCACCCAGTCAATCATTTTAGGTAATGCTACATAATCCAAACTCTTTAAACACACAGCCTGAAGAATGTGACTGTCATATTCAACAAGAGAATTATAACATTAGTACCTCACAAAGTCATGCAAAAAGAAAAAAAAACTTAAAAAAAAGTTTTTTAAAAGTATCATTATTTACTTACAAGCATAACAATCGTTGCAAGCAATCTCGTTGTTTCAAGCATTTTCTTCAGTTGTTTCACGGGTCCCATTAAAAAGCACGTACTATTTGAAACAAAGAAAAGAAATGAGAGAGGGAGCTATGAACTTGTCCGGCTATGTAAAAATAAGTACTTGTAAGAAAAGAAATCCTATGTTAGTTTAATTAGAAAATCCCACTAAGTCTGCTGCATTTTTCCTTAACATTAGAAGGAAACGTTAATCTTTCTGTGACTCAGGAACGCCCCTCACTAATCACTCACAGCGCAGGCGAGCGCGACCGCTGAGGCCGGCCCAGGCTGACAAGGCAGTCTGCTCTCTGTTGGTGCCAACTCAGCCACTGCTTCCTCACCTCCACGCACGTTACCCGTCAGAACAGGGAAAACAGCCCCACAAGCACTGTGGGCGTAAAGCTTCTAAGGGCAACAGTGTGCAACCACGCCCTCAGGCCTCTTCCAGGCTGCGGTCTGAGGAGGGGCATCGGGGCGAGCCCAGGAGGGCTGACCGAGCTTGGCCGCGGCTCACGCCCCTGCACTGGGCAGCACCTCTGATGCAGAACATCCCGGAAGAGGCAGGAGCTCACCTCTGAAAGCTAAGAGCTCGCAAATGTGACAACTACGCTAACAGACATCAACTCCCCCAGAGATGCACCCGAGGCCCCCGGGGGGACTCCCCGAACGCCCAGTGCACAGTCCTCGGAGCCACTGCCACTGTGTGGCCCTGTCCGACTCCTGGGCCCGGCACTGCCACCCCCGATCTGCTTCCGCTGCTGGTCGGCTGGGCCTGTGACGGTCCCCTCGCTGAGGCAGCTACAAGCCGGGACTCCGCAGGACTGTCGGGTGGGAACCAGGCCTGGTCACCTCACTAGGCACCTCCCCGGGGAGTGACCCCCGCCCGCGCTACTACACCCTGCTATAAGATGGGGTGATAACAGTGCTCACCTCACAAATGGGGTGACAGACACAGAACACTTAGGACAGTGCCTGGCACACAGCAAGTACCTCCAAAGGCTGGCTATTCTCACCATGAACACTCTATTATGGCAGCTGGCACACAGCGGGAGTCTAAGTATCTATTGAATGAATGTAAATTTTGAATTCACAGTATGTATAGATCTACAGAAATATGTCCTATTAGACAAGAATTTTGATAATGATAGCAAATGAAATATTTTGAGAAGCCAAACTTCTGTACATACCTGGCTAAGGCAGCAATATTTCCAAGGGTATAAAACACCGCAAAAAGCTTTATGCCACCCGGAAGCCACAGCAATCCAGTTCCCTGAGTTAAGATATTACAGTTATTTGAAAATAATTTTACCATTGTAATAGATTAAAATATAAATGTGCTACTATAATAGTAACAATAGAATATATATAATATTATAAAGTTTATGTATAAATGTGTTAATATACAGTCTCTAATTATATAGTTTTTTAAAAAGTAGTTAATTTTCAATGTTATTTGCTAATTTGAATCTTCTACCTATTTGCATATAAGTATATATAAATAAGCCATTACATAACTTTCTTTATACATCTGAGTAAATCTCACTCTACTTAAATATTCTTTTTATAAATGGCAAGTCAAAAATCTAAATCACTGACTGCAACTCTCCTAATACACACTGATCTTTCTTAAATGAAATTATTTTAACAATCCATAAACCCCCCAAAATATTAATCTCTGCATCTTTTTATTGATCTCTAGCCCTTTATTTCAGGGGACTAAATAGGTCCCATCAGAACAGTCCAGATAAAGTGGACTGCTTGTTGGGACTAAATGGAATGATCAGTCTCACACAAAACAAATTACGAAGCAACGTATAGCCTTAACGCACAAGAATAGAGAAGAAGACACCGCTGACGAAGCATATGGCAAACCACTTCAGCCTGGTGTTGAAACTGAGGGACGAGGCGTCCAGGACCTGAGGAAAGAAGGGGAATTAGAACGTGTTTTTAAATCACCACTTGCCAATCTGATGCTTGATACTACATTAAAGCAAAGCTTCATGTTAACATAGACAATGAATCTGTTTTACTTTGCACATTGTAGTGTTAAGAATATTACGAGTCCATGGCTGTGAAGGGGACTATCAACAGGTCTGGGAATGAGACGGTCCTGAGGAGTCACTGTTAACTTTGCCAGGTGAGATAACAGCACTGTGTTATACGGTTTTAGAAGCTCTCACCCGTTAGGGACAGGAGAAGCACTGATGTAGATGAAATGACATAAGCTATGGGATACCTTATAAAATACTCAGTGATTGAAAAGTAGGGGAAAGATGAAACAAGACGGGCAAAATGTTGACAGGTGCTGAGGTGGACTCATGTACACACACCTTCTCTCAACATCTCTATGTCCGAGGGCGTCTGGGCAAAGTCCCTACGCGCAGAGCCTGGCACTGTCTTGCAGGAACCTCTCTGGGGGGAGCCCTGAGGCAAGGGAGGGAAGCTGGACAGAGAAGGGGAGGGACTGAGTGAGGCCCTGCTCGCAGCTGGAGCTCAGTGAACACCATACCTCACTGTCTGTCCCGCTTGAGGCCAGGCCGCCCTTCTGGAAGCCCCCTCCCAGCAGCTGGTCGCTGGCTGCGGGCGGAGGGCAGAGGGCAGGCTGCTGCAGGAGCTCCAGCGTGAGCACAAGGGGACGGCTGTGAGCTGCAGGGCGGCGGGCACGTCCGCCCAGTGACTGGGGCCTGGGGAGCCCCCGCAGCGTCTACCATGGGGCACATCTGACAACCTCAGCTACAAGTCACGGAAGCCCCGGCGTCCTCACAACCATTATTAGAAACGCACTTTGGAACGCGCGCGAATTGACTGCAGGGGGACGACATTCCCGCATGTCACGCGAACTCCAACCAGATTACACGGGGCCGCGCTCCACACACGCCGCACGATAACGCGGCCCATAACGCGGCCCGCAGTAACGATTAAGCACACATTTCCTTTCGCTGAAGTACAGCGTAACTGAAGTACTGATAATATTATTGTATTATTGTATTATTTAAATATTACATTAGTAATATTATTACTAATTTATTAGTAATTATTGTATTGTATTAGTAATTTATTGTATTATTTAAATATTACATTAATAATATTATTACTAATTACTAATTAGTAATATTATTACTAATACATTACTAATTACATTAGTAATGTATTAAATATTACATTAGTTTCAGCTGTACAGCACAGTGATTCGATATTTTTATAAATTATATTCCCTTGAAGGTTACTACAAAATAACGGGGATACTTCCCTGTGCTGTACAATATATCTCAGCTGCTTACTATTTTATACGTACCAGTTTGTATCTCTTAATCCCCTCCTCCTATATTGACCCTCCCCGCTTCTCTCCCCACTGGTAACCACTAGTTTGTTCTCTATACCTGTGAGTCTGCTTCTGTTTTGTTATACACATTTGTTTTATTTTTTAGATTCCACATATAAGCGATAACATACAGTATTTGTCTTTCTCATTAAGCTTAATACTCTCTAGGTCCATCTACATTGTTGCAAATGTAAGTACACATTTACATTACTAAGTACACCATTAAAACTCATTTTCCCAACAAGGCTGAAAAAGTGTCAACAACAGATGTTTCAAGAAACTAGAAATATACAATAAGGATTTATATTCCAAAATTATTATTAACTTGTATTATCATATACTTAAAAGACCACATGCTTACAATGTATTTTCAAGAATAATGAAGCAAAAATACAAAGTTTTATATGCAAAAGCTCAAAATTCCTTACCTCAATAGATTGATCTGTGAATCCTTATGTAGCATGAAAAGGAGATAAAAACAACTAAAGATTCTGTCAATGTAACATCCATCACTTTTGAACACATTTTAAATATTTTTTAAAATCTGCTTTAATCCACAGACAGTCTTGTTTCCAGCAATGTCATCTGTTTATACTAAAACTGATCACTGTATTTTAAGCAAAGAATGAACCTGCCTATAAAAACATCTAAATTTCATTTTTATCTGATCAGGTAGAATACACATAGAACAGAATAAACCCTGAAGACTGCATATCGCACAGGGAATGATCTACTGGTTTGTAAAGAAGTAGAAACGGTATCCTAAGTAAGCAGGGTTTCTAAGTGGTCAGTGCGAATACATGATGATGTGAGGACTTAATGAGAGTGGAAGAAGCATCTGCTTTTACTTCCTTTTACAAGTTTCAATCACCCCATTGTTCTTAAGTTCAACTCAGTATTAAGTAGAGTCATTTGTATAATAGTAGATATTTTCCCTCTTATTACCATCAGCCAAGTGATCTTTAAATCGAAACATATAACAAATTCTTTCCATTTGTAAATTTGGAATATTTGATCCACAAGCAAATGACCTGTCGCAAGCCCTTCAGATTGTCCAGGATACAGAAACAAATCACAGATTCCCTAACTCCCAATTGGGAAAATGATACAGTGCCCACCGTGCAAGAAAACCAGGCACTGCCCACCGTGCAAGAAAACCAGGCACTGCCCTGTCCATGAGGGAGACGGAGGGAGCCCTGACCCTGCAGACCCGCGTTAGCATAAGCTTGTAGGTGTGACGTGCTTGTCCAACGGGATCAGGAAGGAGCCCACCAAAACCGGCAACTGTTTTGATCTTGTAAATTTAGTCTTAGCCAAGAAATACACACTGAAATTGCCACCAATTATTTTACTTATTTGTTATCAAAGGAAGAGAAAGCAAAGAATAAACCTCGTGAGAGCAGGAGCGACTCTCCCATTCTCCGGTGCCCTCTTCCTGCTGCAATAAATCAACCTCATCTGGAACTAGAACTTAATTAATTAAAAAAAAAGAAAAAGTTGGAAACAATGGAGGAAAACGTCTTCACCGCAGCAGCAACATTACAGGTGAATGAATGAACCCTTGGCACAGACACGAGCTGCCTTCCTAGGGGATGGAGAAGCCGGGAGGAGAAGGACACCATCACCAGGGAACAGCGTGGGCACCTGGGCCTGGCTCCCGGGCCACCACCACTCGAATAAAGGGAACCACCGCACACACTGAATTCCTAAACTGCTCCTCCACAGACAGCGGTGGGCAATGAGATACAGACGCGCAGACAGCGAGCACAGAAGCAGGCGCTCCCGGCCCCCTCCAGTGCGGTCCTGACCCCACCTCCTCAGGGGTCCCCTCCCCTTACTCAGAGGCTCCTCATCGCTGTCACCTACTGCTCTCCCAGGCATCCTCTCTCGCTCAGGAGCCCCGACCACAGGTCCCGCCCCAGACCCTAGCAGAGTCTTGGGTACTTTCTACAACCACGTGGACAGCCCAGCCTTTCTGTTCCTCACTCTCTCCTCTCCGACGGCCTCTGCTCTCCCCTCCACTCAGAGACCCAGGGGCTCGCACTCCCCGAAATCACTCCATCTCCACGTCCAGGCCACTGCTCTCCAGCTGCGACATCCTCCCCAGGGCACTGATTCAAGGGCTCCTGCCTGGACGCTTCGCAGCCTCTCGGGCCCCTTTATGGCCTCCTTTACTTCAGTACAAAAGCACAAGTTCCCTTTCTGCTCCATCCACCAGCAAAACCCTGGCATGACTCAAGCCCTCCTTCCTCTTCCTCTGGGTGGAGTCACAGGGCAGGACATGGCGTCCTAAGCAGGTCATGGCCACCTTCAAGGGGCCCTGGGCACTGCCTGCCAGGCACCCCAAGTGCGCTGCTGTGTAAGTCAACCTGCCTCCTCAGTGTCGCCCCCTGACCCTGCCAATCCGCCTCCATTCCAACCCTCCACTTCCTGCCCTGGCACCTCCCCCGTCAGCAGACACACTTCCTCTATTTCCCACAGAAAATGGAAGCCCGCGGGGATGCCCTGCACTGCCTGCTGTCGCCAAACACCCAGCTCATCTTGGGAACACTCACCCTCCCTTCCTGGCCCTGGACCACCGCACAGGGGCAAAGGCCAACGTGTCCGCCCTGCTTTAGAGGCCAAGCCCTCTGACGTCCCAGGGAACTGACACGGCTGGCTTTTCTCCCCGTGCACAACGTGAACCACGTTCTCGCGGAGACCCCCTTGCGTCAACCTGTGAACACGCGTAAGCCTCTTCCACCTTAAACAGACAAAAAGCCTGACTTCACCCTCCAGCCTCTGCTCAGTCGTTCACTGATTCACTCAACAAATAGCTCCTGGGTGCTCCTGGGTGCTAAATGCCGGTGAGGGCCTGGCTCGTGGTTAAAAGGCGCGGGGGGTAGCTGCCCGGCCCACAGCCCCTGAGAGGAGCTGCAGGCAAGGACAGCGGCTGGTCCGGCCCTTTCACCTCCCTGCACCCCCAGCCCCGAGGCTCTCTGTCTGAGGCCCTTAGGAGAGCTCCCTGCCGAACAGGGGACACGCCCCTCCTCACTCATCCCCCTCAGCCCCCCCACTCGCCCTCCTCCCCCGACCTCAGAGTCCATAAAACTGCCTGACCCCAGGCCTTCGCTGCCCCATCAGACCCCAGATCACCGCCCGTGCCTGGGGGGGGAAATGGAACCCAAGGGAGCCGGTGCATCCCTGGTTTTAGCCTCGGGCTGGTTACATCGCAGGAAGCGATTTGCGGCTGGATTAGCCCCTTCACTTGTGGCTCTGCTTGAGTTGCTGAGCTAGTCTCTGCCAGGACCTGGCCCTCTCCAGGTTCCCTCAGTCTCCTGAGCTCCTCACGGAAAGCTCCAGAGGTCAAACCCTGGGCCTTCTCCCTTTTCTCCTTACCCACAATCCCTTGGTTATCTCAAATACTTCCTCCCATGAACTCTAGAATCTGCACTCAGATGTTAGCTGGCTTCTCACTCAACATCCAGATGACCCCCCAACGTGCACCTTCCACGTCCCAGGCAAGGGCGGCTCCATCTCTCCAGCGGCTCAGGTCAAACCCAGAGGCACCCGGGCTCCTCCAGCAGCACTCTCACGTCCAACCCCTCAGCTCTACATTCGAACCATTTACAGAACCTGGCCGCTCTCACTTTAAAGCCCCGTCACTCCCCTCTCCCTGGCCCAGGTCTCTTCCCAGAACCACTACCCTGGTCCTCTGACCGGGCTCCAGCTCCCACTCTTGCCCCTCCCGTCTGTTCTCCACGGACCAGCCAGGGCGACCCTTTAGAAGCCAAGGCAGTCACATCCCTGCGCTGCTCAAAACCCAACGGCTCCTCGGCACGCTCAGAGTAAAGGCTGCAGTCCTTACTGTGTCCTGCAAGACCCCACGTGATCTGGAGCCCACCGCCTACCTTCCCGCTTCCCTAGCCCTTGGCTCCAGACACCCTGGCCTCTCACGGGCCTTGAACATGCCGAGCGCTGTTCTCAGGATCTATATTTGCATGAGTTGGGAGATATTTACTTGTACGAGTTACCCAGATATCCCAGCGCTCTTCAGATCTACGCTGTAAGGTCACCCTTACAAACACATCTTCCCTGACCATCCAACACAACAAGGTGGGCCCGACCTCATCCGCCTGCTTTACCTTCTTCCATGGCACTTACCACTGGCTGACATATTTTTATATTTACTTGTTTATTAACTGTTTTCCCCAATTAAAATATAAGTTCCATGTAGGGGAGGCCTTTGCTTTGGTCACTGTTATAACACCAGCATCTTGAACAGAGCCAAACATATGCAGGCACCAAAATATTTGTTGAATGAATAAATGATCACCTCCTCTGAACTCACTGCACTTGTGCATTCCAGTCAATCACTCCAATCTTTGGTCAATGACTTCTCTACATAATCTTTCTCCCCTCTGGAGAGTGGGCTCAAGAGAAGTGGCACCATCACCTTCATGCCCCCAAGGTTTAGAGCAGCTCAGTCTAACAGGACTTTCTGCAATGGAATGCCCCAAGCATGCACTGTCCTATGCATCAACCACTAACTTACTTGCCCATCCAGCACCTAAAACGTGGCTGGTATGGCCGAGAAAGGAATTTTAAATTTTATTTAACTTAAATTTAAATAGCCGCATGTCGCTAGGGCTACTGTTTGTATAGCACAGACCTAGAGCATAAAGTGAAGCACAGAACAGTGGTTTAATAAATGAGCTGGGGGCTTCCCTGGCGGCGCAGTGGTTAAGAATCCGCCTGCCAATGCAGGGGACACGGGTTCGATCCCTGGTCCGGGAAGATCCCACATGCCACGGAGCAACTAAGCCCGTGAGCCACAACTACTGAGCCTGCGCTCTAGAGCCCGTGAGCCACAACTACTGAGCCGACGAGCCACAACTACTGAGCCCGCACACCACAACTACTGAGCCCACGTGCCACAACTACTGAAGCCCGCGCGCCTAGAGCCCATGCTCCGCAACAAGAGAAACCACCGCAATAAGAAGCCAGTGCACTGCAAAAAAGAGTAGCCCCGCTTGCCACAACTAGAGAAAGCCCGTGCACAGCAACGAAGACCCCATGCAGCCAAAAATAATATAAAATAAATTTATTTAAAAATTAAAATAAATAAATACATAAATGAGCTGGGTAAGCCATTGCTGCCTAATGGACGTTTCTCTTATTACCATTTATGGGTTCTTGCATCACCATTACGATTTGCCAAACTGGTTAGAGATCCCTTAGAGCAGGCGCCTGGCTTTCAGTCTCTGAACCCTCACAGACTAGTCCAGAATCCTGTTCACAAGAGGTGCTGATTATGACAAGAAAGGAAGTTAGGATAGGAGAAGGGACAAATAAAAGGTCCTTACGTAATACTGTTTCATTTTAAATGTTCCACTTCTGTGACAGGCAGGCAAGAATTTGCCTGCATGCAAATAACAAAGATACTTATAAAGCAGTTCCTGCTGCACTATTTTTACCCCTCCTTTTAAAGGAAGTAACCCTTATCAAGTCTCGTGGGTAAAGTACGGAGACAAGGATTGTTTTTTAAAAAAACCGCTTACGAGGGCTCAACAGACAACTTTTAACTCAGTATTATTTCACTTCTCAATGACCTGTGGTTTTTTCTTTTCTCCCTCCAGTCTCCCTCCTTCCAAAAGACGTACACACACTCACAACACCTCACTTAAGTCCAGGGTCTAACGGATGCAACGAAGCTTTAAGATTTCAGCTTATGCAGCTGGCAGGACGAGTACCCGCACACCTGCTGCGCTGCCAGCCCGACTTCAGAGTCCACGCCAGGCGCAGAAAACCAAGCGGAGGCTGGGGGAGAGCAGCGTGGGGCAGATGGGTTATTTGGCAGAGGAAGACAGGCAGCGAAGTACGTTCCTGAGAGTCGCAAGGCCAAATGGGGGGGGGGGGGGCGGCGTCTCAAAGTGAGCTTCTGTAGACTCCATGGAAACCTGGAAAGCGCCCCAAGTTCTTCCCGGGAGGCCCGTGGCGCCCTCCCGCATCACCTCGGCAGGTAGAAGCGGCCCGCTGCCCACGCTCCGCGTCCCCGCCCCAGCACACGTTCACCCCGGAGGCCGGCTCCCTACCTGCGCGGTGAGGCCCTGCTCCTCGTCGTCCTGGCCGCTCAGGACTCGCCGCAGCTTCTCCATGGCCCTGCTCCCGGGCCGCTACGGCCCTTCTCGCCCGCCGAGAAACCCGGAACCGGAAACTCTAGGGGCCGACCGGAAGTCCGGGTATCCCGCTTCCGGCGCGTCGGCGCGGCCCTTGCGTAGCAGCGTGCGCATGCGCGTCGGGTTCCGCCGCCGGACTGTGTGGGCCCCGTGGCCGCGGGCGGCGGAGCGAGGTGGACGGCGTCCGCGCCGGGCTCGCTGCCCGCCGGCCCGCGGGGCGGAAGCTGTCAGGGAAGGACGCGGAGAGCCGCGGTCACCCGCGCTCGGGTTCAGCAGTCGCTGCCTCCCACCTCCGGGAGTCCGGACCCAGAGGTGCGCACAGCCGTTGCTTGTTGGATGAATAGACCCACGAACGCGGATCCTCACGAGTGTCCTCGAAGCCGCGTGCCTTGGGCCCACGTCCCGGCCTGCGAACCCCGGCTCCAGTGCCGGGACTAGAAGTCTAGCTCTGCAGACTCAGGTCCAGTACTGCGGCCCCGAGGCCCCGTGCCCTAGACCCGCTTCCAGGCCCGACAGAAGGCTGGGGGCCCTTGTGCCAATACTGGCAGGGATTCCGTTCTAAACTGCCGCTCTCCGAGCATCTCCGCTCGGAGGGAGTCCGGGGACAAGGGGCAGGCTTTGGGCGCTGGTGGTGTAACAGGGAAGAGCTGAATCCGACTCCCTCTTCCGTCTGTTTCTTTGACTTCATCCTTTGCTTTTGGTCGCTTTTGTTGGTGTAATCATACACATATATAATGGCCTGCCCCAGGGAACCCTGCCCCTCTGCCTGACTGTTAAACTAAAGCGCCTCTCTTCGTTTCCCAGGGAGACAGTCTGACCCTGCCTACCTGTGGATGGCTGCCAAAAAGAAAAAAAAAAAGACATTAACACATCCCCTCACCCAGGCTGGCAGTTCCAGGGGATATTTGCACAACGTATGGCCTTTTTACTTTACTTCCTCGTCTCTAACCCCTTTCTGTGCTATAAAAGAAACTGGCATCCGAACCCCGATGAGGTGGTTTATCGGAGACACTAGTCTGCCATCTTCTCGGTCTGCCGGTAGTGACTTCTTTTCTCTCTTATTCTCTACCTTGCTAAGGAGAGATGAGAAACTAGGGCTTCCTGTACAGTGTAAATTCCAGAGAATCCTGGAGTTTTCCATAAATACACTCCTGCTTTCCAGTGTGGTGTGATCGTGATGAAATGCCTACTGTTTTGTTTTATTACATCACCTACTCCGTTCCTTCCCTAAAATGTGACAATTAAAAGGTGGAGCCCCAAAGGCTTTTATTGTCCATCCTTAACTGCCTTCAGTAGAATTTTATCTAATCTCACTGAGATAGAAAACATATGGTAAGACCCCTAGAAAAACAGATGATACACTTGCTCTGATAAAACAGTCCAATGTTCAGCATGTTTTAGGTGGAAAATACTTATATTTGGCCTATTTATACTGAAGTGTGAGAGCCTATTCTTTTGTCCTTAACTTAAAAAGATCAGAAAATAGAGCGGAAAAAATGCTATGAAATAATAAACCTCTATGCTTCTGTAATAAAAGAGTACATCTATATATTCTCTAAATTTTTTCCTTTTGAAGTATAGTAACTTTAGTTTTCCGTATGCAAAAAGATGAAATGAACTGATACCTCTACTAAGGGGAGAAAGCTTTCCAAGGATATGTGAAGTTGAGCCATGGAATTTGCCAGTGTCTAATTGTGTTTAACCTAAAAAGGGCAATTTCATAATTTTCAACCTGTACCTGGGTGTAAGAAATTTTACTTAGAAAATAATATTGAAGATTTTAGAATGTGATTTGGACCTTTTCACTTCTCATGCCCTATAAGCCAAGCTTAGTTTCCTAAAAAATACCACATAAAATTTATTGAAGGCATAACCCAATGGAGATAATTGAATAAGAGTCTAGGCTCCATAGTCAGACTGCCTGGGTTAGAATCCTGGCTCCCCCGTTTTGTAGCTGTGAGGTTTGGGGCAAGTCAACCTAAACTCCTGTTTCACTTTCTGATATGTGAAAATCAAGGTGATAATAGTTCCTATCTTGCAGGGTTGTTATGAGGATTCAATAAAATAATACATCAATCGACCCTCATTATTCAGGGGTTCTATGTTACAAATCCACCTACTTGCCAAAATTTATTTGTAACCCCGAGATCAATACTTGCAAGCACTTTCGCGGTCACTCGGGACACGTGCAGAACAGTGAAAAGTTAGTCACCCAGCACTCCCCGTCACGGCTGGGGTGGGGCAAGGCCGTGACGGGCCTTCTGGTTTCATTGGCCCTTTACTCCTATCCTTTTCGTACTGCAAACAAGCGCCATTTTTGCGGTCTGCTTCCTGCTACATTTTTTCGCGTACTTGTGCCTTTTCTTGGTGATCTGACTGTTTAAAATAGCCCCCAAGCCTAGTGCTGAAGCGCTGTCTAGTGTCCTAAGCACAAGAAGGCTTATGGAAAAAAAACACGTGTTAGAGAAGCTTCGTTCAGGCTGTTATAGGCTGACGTCTGTGAGTTCCACATTAATGAATAATACATACTGAATACGAAGTTTTTAAACAGAATCCCTTCAGACAAGGTTATGGGTTGATCAGCTGAGGAACGCGCAGTCAGAGGCTCGCAGGACCCTGACCTGTGTCTGCAGGAGTGGGGCCTCAGCCTTCGTAAACCAGTGTTTGCGGCGACTTTATCAGACGTAAACTGCAGATGACAAGGATCGACTATAGGTGTAAGCGCAGGGCCTGCCACGTGCCAAGTGCTGAACAAATGCTGGGTTTTGTGATTCCAACCATTCCTGTTGTTTCATTGTGTCTAATGTCTGCTCTGGGTCCCCGTCTCCCTTCCTATCTGCGGAAGGAAAATCTAAACGGAGTCATTATTGCTCAGAGAGCTCTGTGACCTGGAACCAGGAAGCCACAGAGGAAGGAGACCTGCATGCCTCAGCCTGGATGGAATCTGACCTTTTGACCTGATGAAGTTGTCCAGAGCACCTGCCAGAAACGCAAGATACTTATCGGACCCTTACCCTAAAATAACCTGAGACAGTCTATCTACTTATTGGACCCCTGCCCTAAGACAACTGACGATTCCTTAAGGACAAATCTTTTCTCACTTGCGACTGTCAATCACGGTTCTTGCCAGAAAACCTTTAACAGCCTCCTGGCTTGTTTTCTTTTTTTCCCGGCTTTGTGTCTTCAGAAGCCCCTGATCCTTCCTCTTCCTTGGAACACTCTGCCCTGAATCCGTCTCCCAAATTGCAATTCTTAGGACCCCAAATAAACTCTTCCTATTTGCAGCCTCCTGCATTTTTTTTTTTTTTTTTTGGCTGACACATCCTAGTGAACAGTCTGTAAGGAAGCCCGAAGTAAGCCTGTACTTCGTGCCCAGAATCCTAGAACAAAAGCCGGGAGCTTCCTACTTCCTTCCTCTTCCTGCTTCTCAGCCACAGAGCTTTCCAGAGGCAGTGGCCTATCCAAACACGAGGCAGCCGGACAAGCCGGAGGCAGTTCCAAGTGGTGAGAGGCAAAGCTTGAGAACATCTTTCCTGGGCCCCGAGATAAGAGTCCCTGCTTCCTTCCAGGCCTGCCAGAGGGGGGTCTCCGCACCTGCCATCGGTCCCTCCTCCCTCCATCCACCCTCCCTCTGTCACTTCACCAGCCCGCAGGGGAGCCCGTGAAGGAAGCAACAACAAGTTCCAGCAGAGCCTCTGGTCAGGGAAGCTGGGGTCCCCCCTGGGAGACGTGTGGTCCTTTCCAGAGGCAAGCCCAGGGCCAGCCCACCCCCCAGAGGCCACTCCATCCCACGTGAAGACCTCTGCCCCCAAGGGAGCCCACGCACAAACCAGCACCCCTTCACCAGCTGACCGTGGTGAAAGAGGCTGGATTCCTAGAGGGGCCTTAGGAGAGAGGTAACACCTGATGAAAGTCTGCGGGAACCCTTCCCCATGGAAACATTTTAAGCATTTTGAAACAAAGACAATACAAAACATCTTAAGTTTCCTATTCCCATTTCTTAAGTTTCATACAGTACTTTGTAGAAAAATGTATCAGACACTCTCCAGTGACAATTCAGGTAGGAAATTACCCTCGAATCTGAGCCCCTGAGCGGCTAGAAGGACCTTAGAAAGAGTGCAGCAGCCTTGAGTTGGGATAGAGCTGATGACAGGTCATCACTGGCCCTTTACTCTGTCTCATAAACTTGCCTTAATCCCTTCTCTGGACATGATAGCAAAGCTTGGCACAAAAGGTAACACAATAGCTTTTCTTCCTTGAGGACTGAGGCCTCAGAATGCTTTGTAAGTGAACCAAGTCAGTTGCTGGTTAAGGCCGTGAGGCTGCCCCAGGCGGAGGGTGGAGACCAGCTGTCATTGTGCAGGGGTGGGGATGGAGAGACCTTCATTCCTTTCTGCCTCCCGACCACATCCCTGGAAACAAAGCGGAGCGCCCTGACAAGCGCTGCCATAAGGGCGACACTCAGAGTGTCCCACTGGAACAGGAGGGGGGGCCGTCGCCACGCTCCCTCCCGGGTCAGCAGGGACCCTGAGATGATTGCCAGACCGCCCCCCACCCAGGGGAAGGCAGATGGGCGGGCAAACAAACAGCATGTGGCTTGACAACGCTGCTGTCCCAGGACACACACGGCACAGAAGTGGCCGATGTCAGCTCCAGCTAATCCAGTCTGGCCCCGCGGCCGGCCGTTCTCCACACCGTGGCGTGGAGGTCATTGTAAATCTGTTCATCTCACTCCTCTGCTGAAAAACCTCCAAGGACTCCACTCCACCCTCAGAGTAAAGGGCACTATCGTGATAGTAAAGGACAGGGTAGATTAGAGTAGCGCACAGAGCTGGTCCTGACCCAGCCCCGGCTCTTCTCTCCAGCCTCTCACATCACCACGTCTTTCTTTCCACGACACATGCAGGGGCACACGTACGTGCATGCCTGCACGCACACCGTGTGAACACACGTGGAGACCCACATGTTTAGCCAGGCCTCCGTGCTCAGAGTCTGCAGCACCCGCAGGCCCGCCTGCAGGCCTGTTCTCCTTGCTTGAAACCTTGCTCCCCGTGTCCCCCAGTGCCCACCCCCAACTCCTCCAAACTTCCTTTCCTGGCCAATGCCCACTTGACCTCTGGGTCTCCTCCTTGGGAGAGCCCTCCCGGACCTTTTACGACGTGGCCAGGGGCCCGAGCCCAGAGCCCTCCTCACGCTCTGTCCATCCCTAAGCAGGGTCACCAGTCTCTCCCCGACTTTGCCTGGCCGAGGTCAGTCATCCCACTAGACTGCCTCGTGTCCAGACCCCACCCCGTGACAGAAGCTCAGAGGATGTTTATAGAATGAATACGTGAGTAACAATAACGAGAGCATGTTTAAGGAGTCTGACACATAATTTGCCTCCATACGACATCTAAAGTTAATTGTAGGGGAGAAAGTAAATCTAGGTGTCAATAAATGACCAATTATGTGTTGAGCACATCCTGTGTGTAGCTGAAGGGAGCTTCAGCGGGCTGGTGAGGTCTAGGAAGATACAGCTGAGTATTCAAACGGCCAAGATAAGCCAGGCATTCCTTCCACCGCGCGCGCTCCCGGGGCCTTACTCCACTACTGAGCAGGAGAAGGTCCGAACCTTTGCCATGTGTGAGCTAAGTGGTGTGCGGTGTGCCTTGACCCTCAGGCTCCCTTCTCACACACTGAGCCGCGTGAACCACTGGGTGCTGAGTGAAGGGGTGTGTCCCCCAAAGATCTGCTCTTTTGGAAAATATCCTGCTTCTTAATTTTGCTCAAATGTGTTATTCCAAAGAAAGACACAAAGGTGATTCTTTTTATGATTATCTGTTGGGGATTATGTCTTTCCAGGGGAGAAGGTTTTTTTTGGTTTTTTTTCTTAAGATTTTTTGATGTGAACCATTTTTAAAGTCTTTATTTAATTTGTTACAATATTACTTCTTTTTTTTTTTTAATGTTTTGGCTTTTTTGGGCCCGAGGCATGTGGGATCTTAGCTCCCCAACCGGACCTCCAGGGAATTCCCCAGGGGAGAAGTTTTTACAACTCAAACCCCTTGAGGAGAGAAAATGCCACCCCCAAATCCTGTTTCCTGAGAGAGAGCAGAGAGCCTGGTAGGTAAGAACAGAACGCTCTTTCTCTGTCTTTCTGTCAACAGGTGGTGTTGTCAGCCATAAAATCCCTGCTGAGGTCACAGCTCTGCTGTAAATGGAGCTTCCAGTCACCCTATTAATGTCCATTTGAGGTCTTCAGGAAACTCCTTTACTAGTCCCTGAAAGCAAGGGACCCTCTCACGACTTTGAATGAATGAACCAGCTATAAACGAGTTTTGGATGTTGCTTGCTTAAAAGCAAAGGTAAATCCAACATTTTGATAATTTATTTCTCCTGCTCCATTTGGTATATCCCTACTGGATGACGGAAACATGACTGCAGTATTACACGAATGGTTAAAATATGTTCCCATGGTAACTGGGACCAGGATGCAATCTATAGAAAAAGAGTGTGTATCAGTGCAACTAAATTACAATCCAATTAAAAATAACACAATCTGCCTTTTAAGGGATTAGTAGATTAATGTGCATTTGTTGTGTACTTGGTATTTTGCTCAGAGAAGAAAAAGATACTATCTCACCCTTGAAGAAGTTACAAATTAATTTTTGAAATGATATTTAATCGGAAATGAACAAAAGCAAGACAGCACAGGGTGAATTTTAACTTTGGACATTCGTGGTCCCTGAAGGCAGCACCTGGGACCGTTCTGGAAGCTTAGAGCCTCAGGCCCTGGAGTGAGGGCTTCCCGCTACCGGGCCCCTCGGGTGATGAATATGCACAGCGAAGTGTGCAAGCACTGGCCTCCACTAGGGAAACAGGGAGATCCCGAGGCAGCTTTATGCAGGAGGCGGATTTGGAGGGATACTTGTATAAAAACAAGGATTTGCTGCCGACTTCCAGAGATCTTACCTTCCAAATCTGTATTGATTCCGTTCTTTTCTCCATCTCAACTCTCTCTGCAGAGCCCAAGCCTCGGCCCGCCTCGGCGGACATCGCTTCTCCTGCTCTGATGCGGCTCCCATCCCACTGACCAGTGAAACGCAGGTGACAGCCCCTCGGCTTTCACACCTGCGTGGGGCTCCCTTACAGACAGGTCAGGTCCTTACCACCTGCCCCGACTGGGTTCCCACGGAGACAGAGTGGCAGGTGTCTGTGTGCAGGACACAGGACCAGCCCCGGCAGGGGAGTGACAGGAGCAGGTGTGCACCCAGACAATGGCATATAGTCTAGGCAGAGGCTTCGAGCCCATCCCAGGAGGCAGCCCATCGTGAGGGGAAAGGTCCAGGCCTCCACTTCTGCGTCCACCTGTCACTGGATAGGAGCTGCCCCTGGGGACGGGCGTGACCTGGTGTGAGGCGGCCATTCCCCAAGAGGGACTCAGCCAACACTCGAGTGGCTTCACCGAGGTTACGTGTGAGAGGGGCAGTCCGCCTGGGAACTGAGGAGAGGTGAGCACCACCGTGGTGCCAACTGCAAGGTCAGTGTCAGGAGCTAAGCCACGGTCAGCAGCAGCCATGGCCAGCTGGCCAGTGTGAATGGGGCGGGGAGATGCAGGTAAAGCTGCTGTGGCCAGAAAGGTTTATTGGCCACAGGGGGACTCGTGTGGGGACAGAGAGCGCTGAGTTAGACCCATACCCCTGAGTCCTTGAAGCTGGTTTGGCTGAAGAGGAAGTCAGTTTACAGACAGCTTGGGCACCGCTTATACCAACGTTGGGTCTCTGTTTGAATCCTGTCACTTCATATGACCCGTTCACTTCGTGTTTGTCTCTGTCTCCTTTTTCTTCTCTGTAAATTGGGAATCATAATAGTACCGACATGATAGGGATGTTGTAAGGATTCGATGAGACTATGCAAGTAGAGATCTTGGACTGTGCCTGCTACATATTGAATGCTTGCTCAGTGATGATGGATATTAGCATCATTTATTTGGATAAACCTATAATTATATTCCAGCTTGGTCTCTTAGTTGCTGTGATCTTGTGCAGGTTTTCTGTTCCTGATTTTTTTTTTTTTTTAAATAATGATGTTTTGGTTATTATTATTTAATTAGTATTGGGTACAACCTTGGCATTGAGAGGGTTTTTTTTGTTTTGTTTTGGTTTGTTTTGTTTTTTTAAAGTATTTGTTTATTTATTTATTTATGGCTGTGTTGGCTCTTCGTTTCTGTGCGAGGGCTTTCTCCAGTTGCGGCAAGCGGGGGCCACTCTTCATCGCGGTGCGTGGGCCTCTCACTATCGCGGCCTCTCTTGTTGCAGAGCACAGGCTCCAGACGCGCAGGCTCAGTAGTCGTGGCTCACGGGCCTAGTTGCTCCGTGGCATGTGGGATCTTCCCAGACCAGGGCTCGAACCCGTGTCCCCTGCATTGGCAGGCAGATTCTCAACCACTGTGCCACCAGGGAAGCCCTGTTGCTGTTTTTTTACTTCATGTCTCTGCTTAGAAATAACATTATTTCATGCACTTTTCGTTGATTGCATCTTTTGGAAATTCTATTCCCTGGATAAGAAAATGAATTGCAAATTTGTGTTAAGATAATCAAAGATTAAAAGGAAAGATCTGTTTTGTGCTGCTACAAAGAATGTTAACGTCCAAGATGCATGAGCTGGGGTCTCACTTAGCACTCTCTTTCTTGGTACTCCATTACACGGGCTGAATGAATTGCAAACTATCTTTACGCCAAAATAAGGCATATTTCAACTTCAGAAAATGTATTAGACGTCTGTCACGATTGTCAAGTCTGTCTTTGTTTTCCTATCATCAGAACAGTGAATGTATTTTACAGAAATTTAGGCAGGGACTTTTCATATGTTGTATAAAAAGCTCTTGCAAGTGCAGGAAATATAACGTGCTGATAAAAGTGCCTAAGAAGTTAAACGGCAAACTGTCCATTTTAGGTGCTTATATGAGTTTCTGTTGATGTAAATGGGATGATTTGTGACAATTATTATGAAAGCCAGGGTAATCCAAGAGATGTGTGCACTAGTTTTCTAACTAGCCTTTCAATGATCCTTCTAGAACCTTTGCCATGGGAGCACACCTGCATACCTGGATTAAATGTCCACCGGGGCTCTCCAGCTTTACCCGGCGGTTGGTGTATTGCAATAAGTAGAGGGTCATTTTCCCATAAGCTATAAGGTGTTTGAGCAGGTACAATGTGATTTCCTCAGCCCTTTGCATGGTTTTCCTAGGATCAGAGTTTGGACTTGTGATTGTGGTATCCCTGCCCATGACATTGTACACTCTTCCCAGTGAAGAGGGGGAATATCTCCCCTCAGGGTAAGCTTGTTGAACTCAGGTACCACATCTATGTCATTCTGTTTGTTTCTTTTTCTTTATGTATTCCCAGAGTCTGGCAGAGTCATGTAACATAGTAAATGTTCCATAAATATTTCTTGCATGAATGAACGAACAAAAAGTTATAACTCCAGCAGTTCACTAGAAATTATCTCATCTTTCCTCCTTTTTAAATAAATAAGGCAAGCATCCTCATTCAGTAACATTCTTGCAGTCTTACAGCTGGTTAAGAGCTGAGCAAATGTCACCCACATCAACAGACCGCTGGTGACGAGACTGGCTCATTTTGCTCTGCCTGAGTGGGAGAGAGGTCATGAGGACGGTTCCCAGGCATCCTTCCTGACACGCAGGGTCTTCTTCACTCACCACTTGCGTTTCCTGTCCAGAGATATTTATGGAGGCAGAAGGCGGTTAAGGGGTAGATTTGTTTTTGCATCAATTTCATTGTTAATCACTCTTGCAGAAGGGTTCGTTACAAACAAAAAAAATAAATAAAAGTTGTACAATCTAAAGCCCTTTTTTCAGACAGTCTTGGCCCTGCCTGAGCTGGCCCAGACGCTAAATCTGAGAAACGCGTGAGCTTTTTGTCCTGGGTTTTCATGTATATGTTAGGAGGTGAGAGGGAGATTCTAATAAGTAGGATGTATGTGTTTTTAAAGGTGTTGTTACATTCCTTACAACACACATTAGCTGAACACAGGTCACAACTCCATGACCTCAGGGTCTGAATCTTGTGAGGCCACAAGGGGGCGTAATTTGGCCACAAAAGAGTCTCAAGCCTGGAGAGAGCCGAGGAGGGCAAAGCCGCTTTGGGATCTACCTGCATCGGGAGGAGAAGCAGGTGTCTTGGTTTCCACCTTCTCCCTCAGGTGCTCCTTGCTCCCCAGAGTCGGGGGCAGAGTCTCCTCCAGCCCAGCCCAGTGACTGTGTCCCTGGGGCGTCGCAACTTAAAACAGGAAGAGCAGCGTCCTCCCTGCAGACAGGTGGAGGGCGTAGGCGGTCTTAATGATTTGTGTATTTTATTGAAAACCCCAAATATTTAATTGGCTGCTAAAACGGACAACGACATACAAATTCCTCCCTCCTTCCCTCCCTCCCTCCCCGCCCTCCTGCCCTTCTCTTTCTTTCTTTCTAACTCATATTTAGGAGCCTCCATCCCCTTTATCTCTTTTGGCCTTGATCTTGCACTTCTGCCTGGGGACGAGCCCACAAGTGCCAGTGTAAACAGGAGAAAGCGCAGAGGGTTAGGCCTGCACCTGGGAAGGCAGCTCTGTGCCCCAGGCTTTCTGGAAGGACTTCCTCGCGTACTGGTTGTATTGTTTCCACAGGATGAAAATTATTTTCTCTGACTGTTGTGTGTTATCTGAGTTCCAGTTAGGAAAACTCCAGCTGGACGGCAGATGCCTGTACTCTTCTTATGGAACTTGAGCTGAGATCAGGTAAAATAAGACAAACGTCTTCGCTGCTGCGACTACCGGCAATTAACGCGTCAGAACTTGTCTTAGGTGAACGTTCCACGATTACTGGGGACTGAGGTTGACCATGTTGCTTAGTGGTTGGGTGGTGGGTTCTGGTCTTAAAGACCTGGGTTCAAACCCTGAGCCCCTTGCTGTGTGACTGATCTCAGACAAGCTATCTAACCTCTTTGTGTCCAGTCTCTATCCGTGGAAGCGGGAACATAGTGGTATGTAAAGTACCCAGTGCATCTTAAGTGCTTCCTATACACTTGTTATTATAATGTCATAATTTTTATAGTAGCTCATCTTTGTCCTTCAGGAGTCTCCTTTCAGAATAACTTTAGACTTGAAAGAATATCGCAAACATTAGTAGAGTTTGCTCATACCCTTCCCCTAATTCTGCCTAATGTTGACATCTTACATCACCAGACCGCAGGGACAAAACCAGGAAATTAACGTGGATGCAATACCATTAACTAAGCTGTAGACTTTATTCGTGTTTCTCCAACTGTCCCTCTAACGTGCTTCTTTGTGTCTGGGACCCAGTCCCAATGGGTTCAGCAGCCATGGCTCCTCAGCCCCTAGCGGGTCTGCAGGCTTCCTTCCTCTTTCACAACCTGAGCACTTTGGGAGATTCCTGGCAAGTGATTCTGTAGAAAGTCCTTTGCTTTGGGCTAATCTGATATTTCCTCACAATTACACTGAGTTTACGCATTTTGGGGCAAGAATACCGCAGAATTCTCAGTGCATCCTGTCAGGAAAGACGTGTGTTGATATGTCTTATTACAGACACAGTCGGTCCTCCGTATCCATGGGTTCCCAATCTGGTGGATTCAACCAACTGAGGTTGAATGAAAACATTAAAAATAAAATTTTCCAGAAAGTTCCAAGAAGCAAACCTTAAGTTTCAGGTGCCAGCAAATATTTACATAGTATTTACATTGTACTTACAACTACATGGCATTGACATTTTAATAGGCATTGTAAGTTATCTAGAGATGATTTAAAGTATAGGAGGGTGTGCATGGGTTATATGCAAATACTACGCCATTGTATACAAGGGACTTGAGCACCTGTGGATTCTGGTGTCCGAGGGGGGTCCTGGAACCGATCACCCTCGGATAATGAGGGACGACTGTTCTGTTAACTTTACTCCGGTGGCGTCAGCCGCGTGTCCTCGCTGTAGAGTCCCTGTTTTCCCATGTGTAATTGGTACACGCCTTGGAGGAGATATGTTGAGACTGCAGTTATGATTTCTCATCATGCTCACACCCACCACGTTTAGCACCAATAAATGGTTCTGGCCTAGGCCCATTATTACCGTGGTGTCCGCCTAAGGGAAATTTTCTATTTCCATCATTTACATTTACCTTGGTAATTCTACTATAAGGAAGAACTGTCCCTTCTCTGCTGTATGCATGTATGTATGTATGTGTGTGTGTTCATTCATTCATTCATCCATTCATTCATTCGTTCTTCATTGATATGACTATGGACTTATGGGTGTTGATTTTATTCTATGGATTAGTAATTACTGTCATTATTTTATTGCCAAAATTGTCCCAGATTTGGCCACTGGGGCTCTTCAAGCAGGCTCCTGTGTTCTTTCAACATGCCCTCATGATTTTTTCAGCACTTCCTTAATCTCTGGCGCCATAAAAATGTTCCAAGCTCATCGTGTGTTTTCCTAACCCCACGCTGGAGTCGACCATTTTCCAAGGAGTACTGTTTCTTTTATTGGAAACTCATATTTAGAAACGAGTATCTGACCTCTAGGTGTGCTCACTGCCCCTGGGTGTCCTTGCCTCTCAGCCACACAAGCAGACAGAACTGGGTCAATATATAGACACCATGAGTTTATTCTTACACCTCCCATTCATCCTGTCCTCCCCTTTGCCTGACTCATAACGTCTTTTTCTGACAGTGAGAAACCTGGCTTTCATCATCCGTGGTGTATTTATGTATTTGCTCAATCCTAGGTTTTCTTTTGGTCATTTTGAGTATTCTGCCAGTTTAAAAAGTTAAACATTATGTTTTTGTTCTTACTGTGGCTACCCTCTCTTTAAAACCTATAATTATGCATATTTACCTGTAGTAATAAACTTAGAAATATCTTATTGTACCCTTATAATTCAGGATTTTTTGCCCACGATCATGTCCCTTGGTCTCCCTCTTCCCTCAGACCCATAGTGCTGATATTTTAGTTCTAGACTGTTATGGACAGTCTGTTTCCCACTTGGGTCCTATAGGGGACTTTACCTAAGCATTTGATTATCCTTAATTCCATACCTCTTACAGCAATCTCCTGAATTTGTCTCTTTTCTTGTCTGAATCCTTCCTTCAAGAGCATTTCCACTGTGTGATAACATTTTTGAGGCTTTATATGAGTGAGAATATTTATATCCTCACATCTGAGTGGCAATTTGGATAAAAAAATCTGACATTCAAAGTTCTTTACTTTTACTACTTTAAAAACATTACACCAGTATCCCCTTGTACCATTTTCCTACTAGTCTGTCTCTTACTCCTTTATAGGTTAGGGTGAAGATAAAATTTATCATTCAATCAGGACACATTTGAGAGTGAAGAGGACACTACCAGTAATTAAGCTTGGGCGGTAGGTGTAAGCCAGGATGATCCTGCGTAAACTGAGACATACGCTCTGCTTACTTACAGGTGGTTTAGTCACCCCACTTATAGATGATTAATTCTTTCTCTCTGGAAGCTTTTAGAATTTTCTCCTTTCATTTGATATTCTTGGATTTTGCTGTAACACTTTTAGGTGTGGTTTTCTCTTTTTTTTAATATTTATTTATTTATTTATATTTTTGGCTGCATTGGGTCTTAGTTGCAGCCGACAGGATCCTCTGCTGTGGCCTGCGTGCTCAGTAGTTGCGACCCATGTGCTCAGGAGTTGTGGCACGGGGGCTTAGTTGCCCCGAGGCATGCAGGATCTTAGTTCCCCGACCAGGGATCAAACTGGTGTCCCCTACATTGGAAGGCAGATTCTTAACCACTGAACCACCAGGGAAGTCCCTAGGTGTGGATTTTCTGTTGTCCCCTACTTGGTCTTCTATGAATTCTTTCCTTTTGAGCCATATCTTCCTCCCTCCCTTCCTTCCTTCCTTCCTTCCCTCCCTTCCTCCATCTATGTCCCAGTGACTCCTGCTGTAATTTCTTTCACTCCCAGACTCTTTATTGTAGTCAAATGCAGAGAGTCACTTATCCTGCCAACAGGAGCTCTTTCAGTCTATGTGAGACGTATATTTATTATTGCAAATTTTTAAAAAGGATTTTGTTTTGCACCTCTGTCTCCAGTACATTTTAATTTTTGAGTGCTTTCACAGCCTTAGGCACTCTGGGCCTGCAGAGTCAGGAGCCCCATCCCCTGGCCTTCCCTAAGAAGACATTACACTGGACTAATCGTAAAGGATATTTCCAGATGCCCATGGCTCTACTGATGTCTCATCAGGAATTGTGGACATGAAGCCTAAGACGTCACGTTCCTTGTCTCAGGATGGTTAGAGCCCCTGATTGCAAACAGTGGAATCTACTTGGACCAGTTTAAGCAGAAAAGGGATTTACTAAATGCTCTGAGGTCCATCACGGAATCGTGCAGAATGGAAATGAGTTTTAAGACTATGTTTCCAGGACCGACACCTGGACCGTGCAATGGGACTGGACAAGTGAGAAAGCGGCCTCCACCTGATTAAAGCCTGGGCATCTGCTGCCGGAACTGACGTCCCTTCTCAGTGATGGAAGCTGCACGTGGACCCGCAAAGTAGACGTTGTGTGGAGAGCCTGCTTCCTGGGATGCTCGCTTCCAAACGCAGGGTCACCTGGGAGGCCTGTGTGGCACAGAGGGAGCCCTCCAAGCCTCCCGGCTGCCAGGGAGGCTGTTAGGAAACAGGAAATTTGGAACTTCCTAAAATACACAAAGGCTACTTTAATCACTATGGGCTATGATTACGAGAAATGTTTACCAGGAGCCCCCAAGGAGCCTACAGTCCAACAGAGGAGAGAGACAAGCGAACTTTGCAGAACTGCCCCAGGAGGACCGAGCTAGACCCAAGATGTTATATCCAACCTAAGACAGCAAATGCCAACATGGGAAAATGTTCACATTTCTCCAAGGGCTTGTCTAATTCTCCTCTCTGTGTGAAAATGAAGCCTTTTAAATAAAATTTGCGGAATTCTCCCTCATATGTTCAAGAATTTTTCAGACTATTTTAAACACATTGTAAGCTTGCCTGTTCAACGGAGACTTTACCTCATTGGTCAGGAGAGCTTTCAGAGCATCTGTCTACAAAAAGCAACTGCTAAGATTCATTCCCCTCTTCCAGGGACTTAGGTGCCCAGATTGTGTTTAAAGACTTACTCTTTGCTCTAAGTAGCAACTTCTGAAAACTGCAATAAAAAAAATTATGAGGTTGTATAATTCTTAATTAGAAAGACTTTTAGAAGAAAATGGAATGTGGTTGGATTTAAATGAAGCAAAACTTGAAAGACTGGGTCCATCTATTATAGACTGTTATTATCATCTATATAATAATGCAGATTATTATATCTGTAGCGCTAGTTTAAAAATGCAGAGGAAGGACTTCGGCAGGCCCAGAGCAGGTGACTGGAGCCTGTTTGAACGTGTTTCACCCCTTGCTCTTGTTTCACTCTTGGCCAGAAGCAAAGATACTGCAGCGAAAGTCACTGCTGCACACATTAGACTTCCAGCTGGCTCGCTTGGACCTTTACCCTGACTTTTGGCAAAAATTGTGTCAAAGGTGGTGCTGCTCTTGCAAACTAAGCACGTGGTCACGCTGAACTCTGTGTTTTATTTGTATTTTAAAGAACATAACTATAGTCACTATAAGGTTTGAGGTGGGTGAACTACTTAGAGGGTATTTGACTGTGCTAGAAAATATATTAAAAAAGCAAACCCTGCATTTTGACTTCTGAGTGAAGAGAGGATTTCAGACAAAAATTTAAAAAATAAAGAGAGCTTGTTTTTACACGTGTTGCCTTTGCTTACCCTGTGGAATCTTGGGACCATGTGTCTCCTCAAAATCTCCCTACAAGAAAATTAAACACTGACTGCATGCGGTTAAGAAAATATTAACTGAGAATTATTTGAATGTATATAATGTAAGCCTTGGTGTGAAAATACAGAGCGTGGTATGCAGAAAATTTGGATATTATTATTTTTGTTTAAAGAGAAAAGTGATAACTCAAAAAGGGCACAAGATAAAACTTGCACATCCGGACAAGATTAAAACATTAAACTATGTAGGTTGTAACAGAACTAGAAATTAAGTAGGAAAAGGTAGAGTTGATTTGTTCAGCCAGAACCCATGAGTGTAGACAGACTTCACTGTCTACACTGGAGAATTGAAGCGATCATAGAGATTGAATTTCCCGGGCAGTCATTTAACTGTTAGCCTGGCCTCCAATTTCCTGTACTAGGAACACGAGCCAAGAGCTGCCACCTTCTAAGAACTAGCAGCTGCTAGAATGCAAAAGCCTTCACATTGAAAATAAATACGGACAACTGTGTTGAACTCTACATGGGGTAAGTGCTTACGTAGCAGAGACAAAAGATTATTTTAAGTGAATTTAGAACTATTACTTGGAACCTACGTACTTGGGACGTTCATTCCAAGGACAAAGAATAAGGGAAATTTCAGGCTTGTATTCAGTAGTTTCATTGTTTACAGTAATAATGGTGTGATTGAGAAACCATTTTTCTTTATATCGTTGGGTAAAGCAAGTAAGTAATGAAATGTTTGTGTTAGAAATAACGCACGCAATTCAGTATAAAAGATTCAATTACGAAAGTGAAAGAAATTAAGTAGAAGTACTATAGTAGAATTGACAGGGAAATATCAATATGAATGCATGATTTCTTTCTTAAAGTCCTTTTGAGTACTGTGTGCTGAACTGGCCAAGAAGCCCTGTACCTCTAGCAGCAGGTGGGTACCGAGAGCCCATGTGTAGGGCGCAAACTCCACTCCCCATACGTGGAGAAATGTCTTCATGGTGGGGAAGCGAACGTTCAGAGTGGGCAGGAGGCATCTCGTGCCGGGAAACGTGGAGGCTTAGTGGGATCAAAGCCCAAGAGACCTGGAAGGGGGCTCCCAGTGGCCAAAGTTATGACAATTGAGCCAAAAATGATAATAAACATTGTTGATAAAAACACTTTCAATCTATGAAAATTCGTGAGTCTGTTATCCTCAAAAGGGAAAACGCCAGAAAAAATAATTCAAAATAATGTGTTACAACTGAAACAGCTATTGAACCAACTATACTTTAAAAATTGGGCAGAAAAAGAAAGAATTGAGTATTTATCCTGCCTTTTCAGTAGGGCCCATGTCCAGGTGTAAGGGTATAGTTTAGCTGATGGAGTAAAGCCCTAGTTTATAGAAGGCCCTCTGATAACTAGACATAGAACACCCGTGTCTAGCGGCCCTCGTGAATGATTAGGTGAGAAATACTAGTTGGGGCTGAAATATTGTCTCGTTGGTCTCAGCTGGACCTTCAGAGCCGGGCTCCATCAGGAATATAGACCAGCAGCCTGCTTTGTGCCCGCCCCCTAGGGAACATTTGCCTGAGGTGCCTGTCAGCAAGCAGATCTTGGCTTTGAGATCAGCTTTTGTAGTAAAGCTCTCAGGGAGTGTAGCTCATTCTCATGCAGCCTTTCTGTGGAGCTGGGAGCTCCATCACAATCCTGGGAGCCCCATGGCCACCCCGTGGGCCGGCACCTCCCCCGAGGCCATCGTCTGCCCCCCTCCCACCCCCCATGGCTCCAAGGCCACGGCCTTGCCTGGGGCTACCGCCCCCCAGTCACCAAGCTTTGCTCTTGTTGGCTCTCTCCTGGGCCTGAAAAACCAAATTATTTTGAGACAATGAAATTGATCTCAGAGAGGCTGCAGTGGCCGGTGGCTTGAAGCGCAATCTTAGTTCCCTGCCCAGGAATTGAACCTGGGTAGCCTGGATGGAAACCAGGAATCCTAGCTGCTAGACCAGCAAGCCAGCAGACAAGCAAATTTTCCCTGGCTCTTTCCCCCACTGAAAAATGCATTTCTCCCATAATTCAAAAAGACACATGCACCCCCATGTTCATTGCAGCACTATTCACTACAGCCAGGACATGGAAGCAACCTAAGTGTCCATCATCAGACGAATGGATAAAGAAGATATGGTACATATATACAATGGAATATTACTCAGCCATTAAAAGGAACTGGGTCATTTGTAGAGACGTGGATGGACCTAAAGAGTGTCATGAAGTAAGTCAGAAAGAGAAAAATAAATATTGTGTATTAACGCGTATATGTGAAATCTAGAAAAATGGTATAGATGATCTTATTCATAAAGCAGAAGTAGAGACACAGACGTAGAGAACAAATGTATGGACACCAAGGGGGAAGGAGGGGTGGGAGGAATTGGGAGATTGGGATTGACACATATATATTATTGATACTGTGTATAAAATAGATAACTGAGGACAACATGCTGTATAGCACAGGAACTCTACTTAATGCACTGTGGTGACCTAAATGGGAAGGAAATCCAAAAAAAAGGGGATATATGTATATGTATAGCTGATTCATTTTGCTGTACAGTAGAAACTAACACAACATTGTAAAGCAACTGTACTCCAATAAAAATTAATTTAAAAAAATAAACAATGCTGACTGGAAAAATAAAGAAAAATGCATTTCTCAAGGAGGCAAAAACTGTAAAAACAGGCACAAGTTTATTATTAGAGACACAGCACAGCAACAAGTGGGAGAGCACACAGAGAAGCAGTTTGTTTAGTTAAGACAGAAGCAGGGCAGAGATGCACCCCTGCAGAGAAAGGGTGTGGGCGTCCCCCCTAACGAGCGCAGTAAAGAGGTGGTTGTCATTTACAGGACAGTCCTTCCAGGTCTTTGTTTGCCTTTGGCCAATTATCTGGTTTCTTTCTCCACACCTGACCTCCCCTAGGACCCTCCCCACCGTGCGTGTGCAACTTTTTTCCAAGATGGATTCCAGCCCAGAGGCCTACAGGGGGCCTTGGCGTCACATATTATGGGGTGGTGCCCCCTCCTTTTTGACCCCCAAGGAGCCTTTCTGCACCTGCGCAATGTCTCCCTTGCCCCAAGGATGGGAGATACGTGACCTGTGGATCTATTACTCAAACAAGGGTTAGCTCCTCTCTGTTCCTGCCACGACTGTTATCTTAAAGTGTCCTCAGGAGGCAAAATCCAGCTATTTACCCGGTTCCTGTTATTTCCATCTCAAAGTACAGAGGGCTGGTTGTAAATATCTAGCCTGGAGCCCACTTGCCTCCCGCCTCAGGAAATGTAACCAGGAGGCTGGTTGTAAATGCCCAGCCTGGAGCCCATCTATCTCCAGCCTCAAAATGACTGGGAGGAACTCTGATGTAATGTCGGGTGTCAGGACCTCAGATGTTGTAACAACTCTTGCTGCTTTCCTGCTACTGTCTGCAAATCTTCCGTACACATGCACCTGAGAAAACGACTAAGAAATCCTGGATAAAAATGTAAAAAGACAAAAGGAGTCATTGAGCCCGACTGGAGGTTCCAAGTGGTCCCCGTGGAGTGTGGTAGGAGCTCTGCAGGGAGGCGTGTGGCAACTGTCACCACCACTTATCGCCCCTCTGCTCCTGGGGAGGTGCACGTCCCAGCCCAGGACTCACGCTGTGGGTGGGAAAGATGGGGCAGTGCAGGACGTACCTCACGATGGTCACCTCTGTCCCATGACTTGTCAGAGAAAGGAAATGCTCTGTGGCTGAAGCCCTCGTGGCACTTTGGCCCTGACAGTGTCCCTTATCATGGAGGTGTCATAGTGCATTCGTGGCTTCAAATTCTCTCTGTATTTTATTATTTGAAATGAAAAATAGTTTGAGATCTTGAGTATTTTTAGAGACAACGTTATATGTGGTAATTAAAAAATCTGGAAATGTATTTTTACCGACCCAAATTTGGGTCCACTTGCCCACACGGTAAAGCCAATCCACGGACCCTGGGCTGTGGGAGAGGAAAGCGCAGCGTTTACTGCAGGCGCCAAGCAAGGAGTCCAGACAGCTTGTGCTCAAAACACCTGAACTCCCTGATGCGTTTCAGGAAAGCATTTTCAAAGGCCAGCTGAGGGAGCAGGGGGTCCCAGGGTGTGTGATCAGCTCGTGCACAGTTCTCTGATTGGTTGATGGTGAGGTCACAGGGCGGGGTCACAGGGGTTCACATGATCAATCCTTAGGTGCCAGTAGGGCTGGGGGCTACATGCCCATGGTCGTCAAGTAGTTCATTTCTTCCATTTGGTGGCAGTTTTAGCATCTGTAAAACAACTCGGGAAAGGTGCATCAGATACTATGATCTGGGTACTTCAGAACAGAGCTGACGCAGAGGACCTGGGGGAGGGGCCTGTCCCAGGAAGGGCCCATCGGGTCCTGCTCGGTTACAGGATCATTGGGCTTTTAGAGTAATTACATTTTGCATCAACCCAGTCCTTGTGTTTTCATGTTTTAGTTGTGCATCTGTTGTTACTGTAAATGTGAACTCCTGTTCATCGTTAACGTGTTTACGTATTTACATTGCTGGCTGTGTTCTCTACTAATACACCGCCAATGCTCAGGTGTGATGCCCTGAGGACACCCTGAAGGGAGCAGACACTGCTCTCAGTGTAGACCAAAGAGCCGCCACATTTTTTCTTTTACCTTTATTGGAGTAGAGTTGATGCACAGTGTTGACCACCACATTCCGTGATGACACACTTCAGATGTCTCCACAAGACAGAGCTCTTTATAAGTTCCCAGGAAGAGCACCGAGCTTGCCCAGGCCCTGGCGTCAGTGCTCCCAGGAGGGCTCCTGTCCAGTCCCCATGACAACGAAGTTTTCGTACTGCTTGGTCAGTCTGCTTGACGAGCCTTTCACTTATAAATGGAACGCCCACTTGTTTTAAGTGTCCTTTTTGCTAATGAGACACTGGTCATTTTAAAGCAACCAAGAACCTTTACAAAATCTTGTTCCAGAATACAGTTTTTCCTGTTGGTGTCGATGCTGTAGGAAATTAGGGGTCAGATTCCAGCCGTGGAATACTGCACACCCTGCCCCACCTTTTCTCATTGTTCACTTGGAATCCTTGCCTTTGTCCTTGCCAGTACTCAGGACACTGTGCTCAGAGAAAGAGGACAGCTGGGGGCTTCCCGAGACCCCATCAGGGAGCTGCCAGGGTACAAGATCTGTGTCCTCTGTCTGGGCCCCTCAGGACCCTCTCTGATGTGGGCCGTCCACCTTGCGGCTCCCGCGGGACCCCTTCCCCGCACACCTGCCCGTGCACACGCCCTGCTCATCCGTGTTCATTCAGAGCATTAGTGACCTTGCTGGCCTCTGCCCGGATTTCCTCACCAGGTGTGAGAGCAGCTCAGGGAAGCAGACTGCTGACTGACGTTATCGGGGCCTCTCCTGCTGCCATCTCTGCAGCATCTCTCCCGGGCCTGGGGCAGCATCTCCGTTTCCAGCCTGGCTGACACCCGCGGGCTACCTCTGCTCCTCACTTAGCACTAGAGACAGGTAGGTAGGACGAGTTTCCCAAGGTGAAAAGGGAAGCGGAAGATCCAAAACCACAAAAACTACCAGTGGTGACTCCGGACAGACGGGACGGGAAGAAAGGCACGAGCCTGCGGTGGCTCCTTTATATGCATCTGTATAGTTTGAATTTCTTACAAGTTATATTACTTGTACGATAGATTAAGCAGGACGCACGGTTTTAACTGAATTAAACCCATCTCGGCTCTTATCGCCAGCTCCTTTTAACCACCCTCAACTCCAGGGAGCTGTGGAGGAATGAGCCTGAGGGAGGGAGGACGGCCTGCTCCCAGCTCTCCGCCCCCAGCCCCGGGGGGAGGGGCAGACGCAGCCGCGTGTCAGGAGGCCCCGCCAGGCACACTCCCGTGTCCCCCGTGTGGAAGCAGCACCAGTCCAGCTTCACAGGGCTGCGTGTGGCTCAAAGCACATTTCCGAAAGTGCTTTGAAGGAAAAAAAAAGTGACAGAAATGATTCAGAGGGAACAGGCTGGCTGAGGTGGTGCTGGGGATGCAGACCCTGCCGACGTCAGCTCTACACCTGCTGCTGTCATCCATTATTGCCGGAAAATAGGAAATCGTGCTCACGTTCACGGTGAAGGTTGAAAAACTCCAACTAACTGCGCGATGTGACCTGAGGCGCGAGGACTGTGCCCTCAGGACGCTCTCGGTCCTCTGGTCCCACTCCTCGGAGCAGCTCCACCCCTGCCCTGCAGAGCTGGCTCCCTGCCCAGAGGTCAGCCTCCCCTCCCAGCGCCCAGCGCGGCTGGCCACCAGGCCGTCGACACGTGCTGTGGGCCTGCAAGCCCCACGGCTTCCCTGGAAACAGCACAGATGTTAGCTGACCTGCCTCGGGGGGGAAACTCAAGCCCAGGACACTTCCGGGCAGCCTGCAGTCAGCTAGTTCGGGGCAGTTTTTAGGTGCAGTGCTTGGGTGCCTTTTCTAATGTTTGTCCATTGAAAGAGCGCATTATGAAGAGCTGGGAATGTGGATGCTTTCCCGAAACTGGCCCCCAGCTTGTCACTTCCCCAGCCATCTTAATCATTTTCAAGGAGTTCCACTTTTCACCTGTAATTGACCTTTCAGGGATATAGTTCTTCAGTTTCTTAACAAACATAACAAGGTATTTAATCGTGCTCATTTGACAAATATTTAAATCATTTATTGCCACTAATTTACAGCATTTCAATATACACTGCATGGAAATACAAATACCTTTTCAAACACTGGCAATGTGATTTTAGGTATGTGGCCAGCTGT
Source organism: Eubalaena glacialis (assembly GCF_028564815.1). Taxonomy (NCBI): domain Eukaryota; kingdom Metazoa; phylum Chordata; class Mammalia; order Artiodactyla; family Balaenidae; genus Eubalaena; species Eubalaena glacialis. The sequence continues at coordinate 2,876,336 of NC_083727.1, read as the reverse complement.
CAGCTGTCTCATTCGTGGTCATTCAACGAAAGGTCACGATTTCTGAGTACTTAAATGCTGATGGTTACAAATTTTGTTCTCTTCAGTTTTTCATTAAGTAAATTCTAACAGATAATATACACATTACTGCAGATAAAACCATCATTGGGAATTATTAAATTGATTGCATATTTGAGCTACTCTTTCTGAAGAGAAGTAAAATATTCAGTACTTGTAAGGCAGCAGAGAGTAGGTTTAGGAACTCCCTGCTATTTCTAGAAAAATAGTCTGGTTAGTAACAAGAGATTCCGCATGTTTTTCTCAGCAAGACTGTTCGTTGTGATGGACTCCGTGACTGAGCAGCAGCGGGCAGTGCCGTCCCTTCAAAACGCCGGCTCTTCATCTTCCACTGCTACGCTGAGGCCTTTTTAGACATCCTGGGAAGAGGCACAAAGGCAAATTCAATGAGAAACAAAACTTCACCGCCAGCCTCGAAGGCCCTGGAGGGCTTTAAGAAGACGCCTCTACGTTAACATGTATTTCAAGTCACGATGTCATAAGAAGAGTAATACCCTATTTCATGCTAATTTTCACGTTTAATAAGTGAATTCTCGTTGCACTGTCTCAACGGCGCGGTCCCTGTTTTAAATGCTCAGCCTATTTCTGCTCTGCGTCGAGTCTCCCCAGCTGCACGCGGTCACACCCCGCCCCAGCTCCCCGGAACACGAAGCGTCAGTGGGGTCCACTTACTCGTGCCGGAGCAGCCGTCCGCCCTGGATGAGCTGGGCTACTTCGTTTGTGGCGTGGCAGGCGAACAGAAGCCAGTTCCGAGGCTGCACCTTGTAGGCGAATCTCATGAACGTCAGGGAGTAACAGCAGAGGGCTGCCAGGGACACGCAAGGCAGTGACTTACGGCCTCCACCTGAGGGCTGACGGGGCTCAGCTGCCTCAGAGACAGAGCCTCTTCTGCTAAGCCTTGCACGTGACACAAGCTACCGCTTAAGCGCTTCCATGAATGGGAAGCTCATCACATGGTTTGCTCCACTGTTAGGTATTCTGTTACTTATTACTTAAACAGGTAAAGAACATCATGTCAGTGAGCTGACATCAGTTCTAACCTCCTTTTCTGTCCCCTCGAGTGGTTTATAGTCCCTTATCTGAAAGAACTGCTATTTAATCCCCTCAACAAGTTTTATGTTCAAGTATCAGGATTTCAAGTAAACTTAAAGATCCTTTTTCCAAATCAAGTTCAAGAGGACACGCTCTTTAACTAGGGGTACTAAATCTGAAAGGCAAACAGGACCTTAATAAATACTTCCAACTACAGTAACCCTTTTTCTCCCTTTACCACGAGGAGTAACACCCATCAATGACGTCAGGCGCTTTACATTACTTTCTAATAGTGACTTTAGTGTCTGGTGCTACAAACTTGAAATGTAAGCAGGAGCTGTATTATGCTATAATTTTATATATAAAGATCCTCCCAATTATTCAAATCTGCATCCTTACCAAATGTCATCCGCCCACTGATAATCTCCGGAGACTTTTTCATGTCATTGATGGCGGCAATGGGAAGACCCCAGTTGGCTACTGGGCCCCAAAAGTGCTGTTAAAAAATGAGGAGAGAAAGAAGAGGAAAAGTCAAGACGGAGCGGTGAACAGCTACAACTTCTCTTAAACAGTAACGTGCAATGTGCGGTTCACTGGGGAAGGTTGCCATGCAGGCATTCAGTTGTGCAAGTCTGTGCCTAAGAATCAGCAGTTCTCACAAGGTGAGAGCCCCGAACCAGAGGGGACCAGGCGCTTTACCAAGGGCCCTACCAACTTCCAGATCACAACTACGTAATCTCAGACTGTCCCGTTTAGAGAATTTTCAAATGAGATGAACTTCTTACACAAGTCACTCGTGCTACAACCTAAACCTGTTACAACCATTCTCTGTAATGCAACGTTTACGTCTATCAAACTTTTTTCAAATTTTCATTAACATATTTGTCAACATCTCTTAAAATGCAGACCCTAAGTTGGATACTTTTTCTGAAGAGAGTAACTTAATAAGGGAAGAAATTGCTTTTCAGCTCATATGAGCTATATGAAGATCAGAGAACCTAAAAATCTACACTCAGACCCCCAGATAATGAGAAGTTAAACTGAAAATTACTCTTGAAGGAATACGAACAGCCTATATTTAAGAAGTGGATCAGGAGTTTCTCATGTGCGACCACGGCCGCCCCAGGCACCAAAGTTAAGTTGTCCATGTTGAACGGCAGCAACATCCAATTTAATTTAACTTCTGAGGTTGAAGTGAGTCCAGGGGCTTTTCCCATTAAATTAAAAATTGTTTTATTTATGTACAATTCGCAAATAATGCTTTAAAATATGAAGGAGGGAATTCCCTGGAGGGCCAATGGTTAGGACTTGGCACTTTCACTGCCATGGCCCGGGTTCCACCCCTGGCTGGGGAACTAAGATCCCGAAAGCCGTGCAGCACGGCCAAAAAAAAAGTGAAAAACAAAAAATAAAATAAAATGTGAAGGAAACCACACACTGTTGGGTAAAGACCCTTTTCAGTTATCAGGACGTTAAGCAGTGCTTTATTTCTGCCTCTCAGAGCATTTAAGACAAACTCAGACTGCAAAATACCTTTCCAGACCTGCGCTTCTAATACCGACCAAGAGTCATTAAAATCCAAAAACTCTGTAAGAATGAGAAACAAGGAAATGCAAGAAAAATAAATGAGAATTACCTTTGTCATGATCTAAGAATATTCTGAAACGTTTACATAACGTGTCTAATGTAAGCATGAGGCCTCTGCCTTAAATAGCTATAAAACTGTCAGAGCTGTTCTACTGCCAGCATGGTGAGTACCGCAGAATCTCACATCTGAGTTATGGACACTGTAACTCAGGCACAGTTGGTATAAAGAATCTTTGAGGTTCTGGGGTGGCTATTTAGTCCTCCTGCTTTCAGACTGGGTTTTGTCTCAGCTACTCATTGCTGAAACTTTAATGTTTCTTGTACCTGGATGAAGCCTGGCCATTTTCCTCCTTCCTCATCCTCCAGACCTCTGGCGATGGAGCATCTATCCCTCCTCACCTACCTGCTTGTTTCCATTCCTGCCCTTTCCTTTGTGTCCCTTCACTTTCAACTCTCTATTACTCCAGGGATGTTCCTCTCCTCCTTTTTTTGACCACGTCAGTCTATTCCCATCGCTTGGCTGTTTAATCACTTGCCACTGCTCTGCTCTACTCTGCACGGTGGCCCCCAGATCCACGCATTATGCACACACTCAGGGCTGCCCTGAGGGGCTCAGCCATGCCAGGCGTCCGCGCTCACAGCTGCGGCCAAGTAGTAAGAGGCCGCGCCATAAATCTGAAACCTGAGGCAGCCCGGGGGACTTCTGGTCACAAGACAGTATTCAAAGTTTTACTGTGGTGAGTGTAGGGTTATATGAAGCAGAGTTCTGCAAGTTAAGGGCTATATATACACTTGTGATTATAAGCACTGAGATATACTTAAGAGCTATTTCGTAAAAAGAACATAAAAGGTAAAGATAATTTCAACACTAGTTACTAAAATATCTAACCATAGAAAGTTAATAATACATCTTTTCTATCGAGTACAAGATTCTAGTTCTCACTTCCCTTTTCTGGAATACATGTGTGGTCTGTGCTCTGTCAGATATTCATCAGTCAAGGCACTTGGTCCTGCAGAGGAGTTAGTGCCCAGAGTGGAACCGGAGGACCAAGGGGTCACCGGAGGCGCCCTTGGCCCGGGACTCACAAGGATGTGGCACGATGGCTATCTCCTGTCCATACTCTGTTACTGCAGAAAGTCTGCAGCAGCCTGATATGAAGAAGTGACAGGTTCTTACCGTGCTGTTTTGTGAGGCGTCACCGAGGTTCAGACAGGAGAGACATGCGGGAAAAGCAAAAAAGATCAGATGCTTTGAAAGGTTTCCGTTACGTCAACCTCATACATGCGTTCAAGTTCAGTAACAGAACTACAACACTAGCAGCACATGTTCTTTTTTTTCTTGAGAAGATCTAGTGATATTTCTAACAATGACTTTGGCCTAATGAAAGTAAACCTTAATTTTATGAAACGTAACCTTAATCCTTAGAGTGGGGCTATCCAACAGGAATATGATGCAAGTCACAAACAGGAGTCACGTGAAATTTAAAAATTTCTAGAAGTCATGTTAACAAAAGTGAAAACCAACAGGAGTTAATTTTATTATTTATTCCCACATTTCTAAATATTTTAATTTGAACATGTAATCAATAAGAACCTACTGATGAGGTATTTTCCATTCTTTTTCGGCACTGAGTCTCCAAGGTCCGGTGGGTGCCGACGCTGCCCCACACCTCAGCTTGGACTGGCCACCCTCCACGAGCTCCCCTGCCACCTGGGGCTTGCGGCTCTCAGACTGGACAGCACGGGCTTATAGGGGGCGTTTCTTTGAAAACGACAAGTTGGAGAGAAGCACAATGCTGCAGAATTCTACCAGCAACGGACTTTCCATTTTTACTCACTAACGGGCTCTCACCAGAATGTCAGCTCCTAAAAATAGGCGTGTAATTCCATATTCTGTTCACAGCTGAAACTCTGGCCCAAGTGGTGCCCAGAATTCACAAGGCACTCAAAAAATGTTTGCTGAATGAATGAAGAGGAAAATCTTCTAATGTTAAGTGAATTGTTTTCCTGAATGTTAAAATTAATACCATTCAGAAATACGTCGAACTACTTTTACTTCTGAGATGGCAATTCTTCTTTTCAGGATACAGCTTAATTGTTCTGATAAGGCAAACTCTTAAAAGTGTAGCTCCTGAAAGAATTACTGAAATAAAATGACAAAATCCTCTATACACACTGTCACGTCCAAACAACTCCCCTAGTTGTTTTGATGTAGGGGTCGAGGAGGCTCTAATTTCCAGCATGAGAGTATTTGCTGATGATGCTAATAATATACTTCAAATAGGTTCTACTATGAAATACGAACAGCCTAGAGAGAGTCCGTCTTTCAATGTTAAGTGCATTGTTTTAATAGATTATGTTTCAACTGCGGTAACAAATTACGTTGCCAAGACTGTATTTCCCAGCAAGTCCAGGCGGAGCACAGTGTCTGGACGGCAGGGAGAGGGTGATTCCCTTATCAGGTCAGAGGGCAGGATCCAGTCCTTTATGGACTATAGTCACCTGTGGTGTCACTCTCCTTTGTTCAGGATCTGAACACAGGCCTTTTATTTATCTATAAATTACCAATGGCACATTTTTTTCCTACAAAAATATTTTAAAAGATGTAGTTCTTAAAATCTAAATTGTCAACTCGGAGATAATTTAGTTTTCAATTCAGGACTCTTTCCTTGAGTTGTACAATAGTTCAAATTCTACCCTATTTTACAACAGGCAGATTATAAAGGAATGTGAAGGAGGAATTAAGTTCTGCTGTCATACCCTGCTCAATCCAAAAGTCCTATGTGAAAGTGACCACAAAAATAATGTTGATCACATCACTTTAATAGTGGTTTAAGGACTATAAGCCAATCTGAGAATAAATTTATTCTAAACATCCCTGGGAAATACAAAACGCCACAACTCAACATTCCTTAATTCTATGTCAGAACCGTCCAGAACATGCATCAACTACTCAGTCAAAAAATCTGAACAGCATATTTGTGCAGAGCCAAACTAGAAAAGAAAAGCTTCCTAGTATGTATTAGTTTCTGTTCCAAAGAAAGATAAACTTATAAGCAACACAAACTGCAGTTGGGGGACAATAATGTTAAAACTGTGTGGAAAACACCCTTGACTTTCTCCTTATTTGGTATGTTGCCTGTATTTTATTTCAGTGAAGGTTAAAACAAGCTCAAAATGCGTAAGGGTTTTCTCGGTTCACTTATGACCTTGACTTCCTGTGGAGGGAACACCGGCCTCCCGCGTTAGGAACGACGATGCAGGTGGCAAAGGAGGATGAGTACACCCTGCATAAACTTTATCCTCTTTTTCTCCTGAATTTGGAATCTGTTTGTTTGGCTCCAGGTTCCTTCTAAGCTCAGTTTTATTTTCTTAATGTCTTCTCGGCCTTGCCAATCTGTTTCTTCCTTTCCTAAAATTACTGACAGTAACTGTTAGCTTTCTCCGAAAGTACTGTGAGTAATTTAGGTAATTTATAACTTGCTTCCACAGTACTAAAAGGATCTAAGCGACAGCCTAGCAGAGTCTGTTTATATCACCACTGAGAGCGGGGTAAGACTTGGAGATATTCTAGACTGCAATTCTCTCATAGGCTGAAAATGCTCACCACCATTTCATTTATGCTCACCAACTTTTACCTGATTTTCTAGTTCAAGTTAAAATGAGAGAGAGTTTTAACAATCAGAATGTGTGATATTCAACTGTCTTTAGATGGTCAAAACTAAACTGGACGGCAGAAAAGAGATTCCTGCGGCCAGTTCTGCTTCAACACTTTCAGCCTCAGTAACTTTCTGAAGGTCGTTTACAGGGCAGGGAAGCAAGCCAGGGGCGGGTATGCAAGCAGCATGGCAGAGAAGGGAGGCAGACACAGGAAAAGCAGGTACAAAGAAAGTACCTGAAACCTTCTTTTCAAAACCATTTTTGTGCGTAACTATTTCCCTTTAAATCTTAACCGACATTCCTGTTTTGGCTTCACAGGTTTGGCGTGCAGAGGGTCTCAACTTTTCCGCTTGCTTTGGCTCTCAGTTTTTCCATATGGCAAGTGAAGTGTTGGACTATCTGATGTCTGAGGTCCATTCCAGCTCTAATATCCTATAACTTGTGAAAGACTCCCTGTTTTCCACTGCAACTTCTCACTTGGGTAGTAAATATAAATTCTTAAAGCTCTCCTGGAAACTTAGAAGGTAAAATAACTTAGAATAGATGACCTTCTTAACTGGAGAATACTCACTGCAAACAGCCGGCTCACTTCAGATTTACAAGAGCGTGCTGACTGATTAACTGATTCTCAGATACTCGTGATCCAGGTTCTACTTAAGAAAACATTCTTTGCACATATATCCAAATACGTATGTGCATGTATACATCCGTTCACTTCTCTGAGGGAGGGGAGTAAATCTCTAGGATAAATATACACAGACCTTGACTGACTCAGTCACTAGAACATACATCTTACCTCAAAACTTAGCTGCTCATTCTAATTTATTTTTCTTAACCAAAATTCAGGAGGGAGAAGAAGAGAAGAAGAGCAAAAAAGAGAGAGCTGTCTGCTTTTACTCCACCAATAACGTATGTGAGGAAATAGTTTATTTAAAAAAAACAAAACAAAACGATAACAGAGATCCAGGAAGTTCTCGATTCAAGATTTTCATCAAAATAGGTTAAGAAGAAATCCGTGAAAGGAAAGATGGAAGGCATCAAAAGGAGAGTACCAGGAACCCAGGGATTAAACATGGAACATTGATAACAATAAAAATAGAACATTTACTTTTGTAATATACACAGCACTATGCTGTGTCGTCAAACAGCTACCAAAGCACAACCACTAAGCAATTTGTCCAAGACTACACAGCTGGAAAGCAAAAAGGCTGGGATTCAAACCCATCACTCAAACTTATCACCTAGGTGTAATAATACTGCCATCACATCCAACAAAAACTGTCAGTAATTACTTAATATTTTAACACTAAGACCCAATTTAAATGCCCCAGTTGTCCCAGTAATGCCTTTTATAGCTGTTTTTTTCCCATATCAGATCCAATCAAAGTCCACACACTGCCTTTGGTTAGAGCCTGTTCTTTTAACTCCTGTTCCTCGATGAAAAAAAAAAAAATCAACATTTTAAAATACACTTGGAAGTTCACTTTAGTAAGAAAGACATTTCAGTCTTATCCATAAAATGTAATTGACAGGAGGTTATAATCTATGTAAAATATGACTTTAAATTTTTGTTAAAAACTTCAACTATGTTGTTAATAAAATGACTTTTAAAATTCTAGAGCAGCTTTAGTTTGGAAAACCTCTACACCCCTTTGGCAGGCTGTAAAAAGAAGGCTAGAGAGCTTGAGTTGTTCAGGAGTGCAAATGATTGATGAGGTGAGAAGGCACAGGGCCCCGTCTCTCATTGGAAGAGAATATGAAATTGTCTTCTTATGGCTTTATTTATTTGCAAAAGCAAAGCAGGGGCTGTGAGCAAGAAGACTAGAAGAACAAACAGGGGAAACGTTCCTCTAATAAATGCTGGGAAGAAGCGATTCTCTTTCTGGAGAAAAAGCTAATAAAAGAGCTTCTGCTGAGCGTTTTGATATCAGCCCAATCACTCCATCACTGTTCTGCGGGCTGGCATGAAATCCCACTGCTGCCAAGAGCAGCAGGGAAAACAAGGCCAGTCGGACATCTCACTTCATCTGTTCAGTCCACAGAAGTACTTCCAAGTCAAAATCACAGAGCTTTACGCCTCATGAAACTGAGCAGGACCCTGCAGGGCCTGCCCGAGTACAAAAGCCCCCCTGTGTCCCCGGTTTCTTGTTGTAGAAAAAGGCTTTAGTCTTCCAGGCCTTCCCCAAGCTCCCAAGGGCGGACTCAAGCAGTTGCTAATGCGGGAAGTGAGGGAACGCAGGAGGAAGGGAAAGCAGTTAAGCAAGAAAAGTAATGACAGCTTAAACAATAGTTCAGCGATAACACCGAGTCCTCGTGCCTCCTGAAGGGATATACATGTCAATCTAACACATATCTTTGAGTTGTTCTGCAGGAACTAAGGCTCCCACCCAGGCGGAGGATGGTCACTACATTCCCACCACAAGAAGTAGCCTTCAGACTAGTTGGAACCAGAAGGTTGACATTAAGATTCCCAAAACATCACCCTGTTACCTCACCACCTACCGGTCAGAAGAAAGCACAAACTGATCACGCACCCTGCAACCCTCACTCCTAACGTGTCTTTAAAAGCCCCTCCCTGAAAGCCATCTGGGAGTTTGCGTCTCTTGAGCACGAGCTGCCCCTTCTCCTTGGTTGGCAGGCGCCCTGCAGTAAACGCTGCACTTCCCTTCCCCACAACCAGTGTCACGAGACTGGCTTTGCTGTGTGTCGGGTGCACAGACTCAAGTTCTGTTCAGTAACACTCACACTTAAGATTTTAACTTTTCCCGTAACAGTACACTTTTTAAAATGTTTCTGCTACAAAAATAGCAAGATATAATAGAAATACGTCGTGATTTGGGGTTTCCAAGTATTTTCACATCCCTCATCTGGTTTAATTTTCTCAACAACCCAACCAGATAGGCACTGTCATTAAACCCATTTCACAGACAGGATAACAAAAGTCCACTGGGATTGACTGCTGGGGATCCCTTGGCTAGAAGTCATTCTTCGGAATCCTAGCTGGGTGTCCTACCAGGCAGCACTTCCCTGGACACTGCAATTCTCTTTTTTTCCTCATTTAGTCAGAGTTTAATACAATTAAAGCAATACTAGAGAAGGCATGTAAACATTAAAGCTACATGAACTTAATCTTTGAAAAAAGGTTAGACCATATATCAAAGTATTCAATTGAAATACCTGGCTCACAGACACCTGTCTAGTAAAAAAAAACATAAATTTAGAAAAGCAGGGCTAACTCTCTTCCTTGAAAATACATATATTTTACAAATTCTTCCTGTGTAATAGAACGTTAGGTAATCATCAGCATATTTCTAATATGGATAAGACTTTATTCTTAATTATGTCATACAGTTTTATCCTTAGCTGTACTTCACTATTAGGAAGGCTCATATGAAGGAGAAACATTAGTAAAAACCTAAGGTAATATGTGAAGTCATAGAGAAACTTAACTGCAGGGACTAAGAACACAGCCTCCCATGACTACTGTCCTCAGATTTCCCCAGCACGTTAATCTGATAAATACTCTGCTCCACAGTACTAAACATCTATCCTAATTAATCATGGTCCTGTGCGAGTACAGAAAGTTCATTTTTGGAAAGTCAAGAGTGAAGCTTCTGTTTCCAAATTTACCACGTGGCAGACAATTATTTTTCTTACCCTACTGCCCTTTAAAATTACAAGCAAAAGGTATTTGCAATAAAATTCAGAATTTAAAAAAATTAATCCTGGTTTTTTTTTTACTGGTAAAATGAAGCTGCCTTCATACTGTACCCTGTGGATAGTTATTTCTCCTCAGCTGTCATCACTTTTCCTCTTTACTACACTAACCTGTTGAAAAATACCACAGCCCTACACTTACCTGGGTTTAAAAAATCACTCACACAAAGAAAAACTAAAATGTATACACCTAAGTAAACTATATAAAACGGTTTTAAAGTTATATTAAATATATGAAAATATATTATATATATTAAATATATTATATATTATGTATATTAAATATATTATATAATATATTCCAATGCAGTGGGCGAGTGATCCCTGGGTGGGGGGGTGGGGGTGGGATTAGGATTCCGCCTGCCGAGCGGCGAAGCCAAAAAATAAAATAAAATATACGAAGTGTCTTTAGGCTTTTCATCCCGCCAATGCCCCTTCTAATTGGAAATGAAGACTTAATGGAAAGCAGAATATTAAAAAGTATGCCCTTGGTTGGCAGAATATTCGTATGTTAGATTTGATTCCGTCCCACGCTTGACGTCCTGAAGCTGCGAAATCCGAAGGGCGAGGTCGACCCGGCGGGCTCAGTGCCCATGTCGCGGAAAAGGAGCACCTGCGGCTCACCTTCCACCGAGCGATACCGGGACGCGCCCTCCCAGCCCGCGCCCGGGGCAGGTCCGCCGCACACCTGGGCACACACCTGCCGAGCAGGTGCAGCGAGCCGGAGCCCCGGCCCCATTCGCCGGACTGGGCCCGCTCTTGGCGCCCGCCTGCGCCGGGGTGGGGGTCCCCCCGCCGGGGCTCCGGCCCGCCCCGCTGCCCCACTGTCCGGAGCCCCCTGCGCCACTACCCCGGGACCCCGCCCGGCTGCCTGGACTCCCGCCCCGCGGCCGGGAGCCCCAACCCCTCTGTCCGCAACACCCCGCCCCGCCGCCCCGGAATCCCCGCCCCGCTGCGCGGAGCCCACCCCGCTGCCCGCACCCTCGCGGCCCCTCGTCCCGGCGGCGTCGGCTCCGCACCCCGAAGCCCTCGGCGGGTCCGGCCCCGGGGACTCGTCACCTCATGAGGTAGTCCCGGAAGTCCTTGCTCCGGACATAGTCCGCCGCCTTCCGCACCAGCGCGCCCGCCATGGCCGTGCCGGACACCAGGCCGTCCGCGATGCCCTCGGCGCCGCTCCTCGGAGCCCAATGACACCCGGCGGAGCGGACAGCGCGGACACCGCACCCGCCCGCCGGCGTGCCTCACGACAGCTCGGCCCCACCTTACGGTCGCGGCCCGCCTCCTGGCTCTGGGCCAATGGGAGGGCGCAGGGCGGGAGGCGGCGGCACGGATTGGCTCACGCTCATCGCACACCTCCTCCCCGCCCCTCGGCAGCGCGTGGGGGCGAGGCCTGCTGCCGTAAAACAGCCGGGGCCCGGCGGCGATTGGCTGGCGGTTGCTAGGCACCCGCGCTGGCGCGCTCCGGACGGGCAGATGACTGTCCGAGGGCGCGGGGGAGTGTCCCAGCCGCACGCATCTCGTGGGCCTTTGCAGCGTCCGCGAGCCCCTGCGGCCGCCAGGGCCCGCAGGCTCCGGACCGGAGGTGGGCGCCGGGAGGAGCGCAGCAGGGGCGCGCGGGCTGCGTCCCCAGTTGCCGCTACACGTGCCGGAGAGCAGGTCCGCTAGCTCGGGACCAGCGCGGAAATCGCAGCGCCACGTGTGGGGCGCACCGCGTGGAGAGGGAGACGTGGGAGGTTCCGGCTGTTCAGGGCTTTGTTTTGTTTTTGTTTATTGTAAATGTTTTACACTGGCCAGAACTGTAGACGGCTGAGTCATCTAAAATGCCCCGGATGAGAGCATGGGGGCAGAGACCCTCGGGCATCTCTAGCAAGGACTTCAATTGGAATGTAAACACCATTATTTTTAATATGGAAGGATTGGAAATGAGTTACAGATCCACCAAAGGGACAGAGTCAAATAAATCGTGGTGCATCCATTCCATCATCGAATACTATACGGTAGTTTAAAAGAATAAGGGAACTATGTGTGCTGATATGGAAAGATCTTTAAAATTTATAGGGAAAAAAATCAAGGTGCAGAATCCTGTGTGAAGTATGCCAGTCATTTGTACATAGGGACAAAGAAAGTATAAATTTGTCTCCAAAGATAGAAAAGAAATGTTATTGGCTACCTCTAAGGAGGGCTAAGGGAGTGAGGGATGGAGGGAACCTTCACTGTATACTCCTGTTCCTTTTGAAGCTTGTACAATGAGCATATGCTATCTATTCAAAATAAAAAGCATTAAAGAAGAAATGAAATGCCTTTGAGAGTTAAAATAGCATTCGTTTCATTGAATCAGATTTATTTCCTGTTAGGCTGTCTACGGGTCACACCTAACCTTGATCTTCTGTGAAAGTATATCTTAATACGCAATGTTGCAATACCATAATGACACCAGGAAGGCCCTTAGATTCCACTGGTGCTTTATGGTGGAGATAGGAATGTACGACCTAGAAGGACCAAAGCGGTCTTTATTATTCATAATATTATTAATACCTCCCATTTGTTGGCCAAGAGGCAGTTTATTGATTTATATGTGGCTGCGTTGGGTCTTCGTTGCTGCACGCGGGCTTTCTCTAGTTGCGGCGAGCGGGGGCTACTCTTCGTTGCGGTGCGCAGGCTTCTCATTGCGGTGGCTTCTCGTTGCGGAGCACAGGCTCTAGGCACGCGGGCTCAGTAGTTGTGGCGCACAGGCTTAGTTGCTCTGCGGCATGTGGGACCTTCCCAGACCAGGGCTCGAACCCTTGTCCCCTGCATTGGCAGGCGGATTCTTAACCACTGCGCCACCAGGGAAGTCCCAAGAGGCACTTTTCAAATGTAATTTCTCCTCCTCACATCAACCCAGAAGGTGGGTGTAAGGAAACTGAATATTTTTCTTTCCCTCATCAGCAGTGGTTCTGAAACTTGAGCTGTCAGAAGACGACCCCCCCCCAACCTCAAAGCCTCAGGAGGTCCAGAGTGGAGCGCTGAGCCTCATTGTCAAGTGACAGCACTTGGAGAAAGGCTGCTGAGGTCACCTGCCCCAATTACTGCTGTCCTCTCTTGACCGGCCTCGAAGACTCAGCTTTTCCATTTGGGCCTCAGCTGGGCTTTTGAGCTTTCCATTGGTTTCCTATTGTGTGGAGGAATGTCAACTGGAGTATTTAAGTATAGGAATATACTGGATAAAGGAATATATAAATGTCCTACTAAGTAGCTAACCTAGGGTCTGAACCCCGTTCTCTTACTCTGAGAGCCATACTTTCTCCACTATTTCAAATGTTGGGACAAAGAGGACTTTCATGTTAATAGTATCTTTGCTACTTTAAATATGGAACAGGCGCTACGGTCTAATGTATAAGAAAACATAACAGTAGATAAGAAACCCAGCTACATTATTTCCTAAAGCTTCAGAAAGGCCCAACCCTCCGTGGTCCCTGCACGGACAGAGTATGGGAGGTGAAGATGCAAACATCACTGGCTACTTTGAATCGTAGGTTTGCGAAAGTGACTGCAAAGGCCTAGCAGTGAGTGGGAACTCGCATGCCCATCCACGTCCAGGAAAGGCAGTCACCGCCAAGGCTGCACTCAGAGCTTCCCTGTTGACAGGAGCAGACTGTGAGCTTTGACAGATTGCTGAAGTCAGAGGTTGGAGGGAGGCTGGCCCCGGGTTCAGAGCACCCGCATGGCCAGCTCTGTGTGTACAGACTGTGTTTACATACACTGTGTGTGCAACGGCAGTGCTTGTGCTGTAGAAGGGCGGGGGTGTCGCCTGGCTGGGTGTCCCGTGGAGAGCTTCATGGCACGCAGCTCTGTGATGCTTCGTACAGTAGAAGAGCTTCCATATGGTATAAACAAGCTGTATTTTCTCACCTAAGTATCAAAATAGAAAAGAAAAATTAAACAGTAGGTCTAATTATGAGCTGACACACTGAATTCCACAGGTCACAGATCATATAATCTGTTATGATGAAAAGAGGAAACATCTGAGGAAGTACTTAGTGGATGATAAAAGTGTCATAAATGTAAAGAGGTATTGTTTTTATCCTTCTGCCGGGTTTTCTTTTGTCCCAACACTTGCCTTCCTAGGGTTCCGGTTATGCAGGCACGGGTCAGTTTGGTTAGCTTAGAGTAAACCAAGGAACTCCAGGACTTCGACGAGAGCCATGACACTTAAATTCAAAAGCCAAAGTACCTTTTCGAATCTGAAGGCATAACATCTTAGCCAAGTTAGCTCTTCCTGTCTGGCCTGAAATTAATCCGCTGCTCTGCCCCTAGCTGCGCTGCCCACAGGGCTTGGAGAATTAGATTCCTCCCAGGTTACTGTTCTAGTACTGAGGTCAGGGAAATCACAAACTTTCACAGGCCAGGAATCTTCACTCTGCCTAGCGATTCAGTAATTTGCTAGTGAATAAATGGCAAAGGAATAAAGAAAACAGAAACATCACTATTTTGCCCTTCCTGTGGAAATGTGTGACTCAGGCAATCGTCAATGGACAGAACCCATCCACTGCATCAATGGACAGAACCCATCCACTGCATCAATGGACAGAACCCATCCACTGCATCAATGGACAGAACCCATCCACTGCATCAATGGACAGAACCCATCCACTGCATCAATGGACAGAACCCATCCACGGAAAGGTGAGAGGAGCTGAATCATCCCAAGGTGCCCGCGTGTCACCCACAGTCGCTGGCTGCTGGTCACGGGGAAACAGGCTTCACACACTGTGGATACGGGCAGCTTTCCCCAACTTCTGTGTCCTCTGGAGTTTTAGGGGGGAAATGGTGAGGGCAGTTTTCTAGGTCAAATGTATTCGAAAGCTTATTTGAATCAGACAAGGTTATTTTTTTCTGCAGCTCTTCCGAGAGAGCCTTTACTAAGCTCCCGTGAACGAGAGCATAAAAGAAGCTTATTCTACGTAAAATTTCCCAAACTTCCTTAACCATGAAGCCCTTTCGGAAGGAGCATCTCATGGACTGCCCGTCCGTCGGGTCCAGCGTCCGGGTTCCTGCCTTCCAGCCCTCCGAGCCAGGGCACGGTGAGGATCTCAGGCCTTGCAATCAGGCGGATGCTCCCACTTTTTAGCTGGCAAGTTATTCAAACCCCCCAGGCCTCAGTTTTTTAATCTATAAAGTGGAACCAATAAGTATCACATCATACACGTTGCTGAGTTTTTGTTAGAATTAAAAGGAATGATGTCTGTTCGAAGCCTGACACTGTCAACAGTAGATTTCCACTTCCCTGCATCCCCTTAGGACATAAATGTCCAGTTCTCCTTCCCTGCGTCCCCCTTGGGAAGAGCCTGGGCTCCCGCCTGCTCTCCTGTCTTTTGCTACTGGTTGGTTTTTTTTGTTTTTTTTGTTTATTAGGGAGAGGTTGTACCTCGCACCACCCTTTAATCCTCTGAGCATTATCTACTCTCCTGAAGGACAAAGGTGGAGAGAGGTTATCTGTGTGGATTTCTGTCCTTGGAGGAAGATCGGAGGGGTCAGAGCTCGCGGGGCCCTCATCTCTGCTTCTCCTGCACGATCATTTGGTTCTGTGTATGCGGAAAACCAGGTTGGGGGAAAGCCAGGTCCACCCAAAGGGTAGCTCCCAGCTCCGACCCAGGCTTAGCTGGTGGTAGGAGCCTGCAGGCGGAGCTGGCCCTGAGCCATGTGAGGTGGCTCTGGGGTAGTGGTTACAGGGGCCTGGGAAGTCCTCTCTCATTTCCAGCTAACACTGACCTGAAATTCTACCTCTGTGAGGACGCTCTTGAAGACAGTCAGTGTTGTATTGACAGAACAGGAAGCCGTCCTTGGAGGGGCTCCCCCTGGCTAAACACAGACAGGCTGAGTGTTGAAAAGAATGACTACAGACAAAGGAAACATGCATGCGATTTTGTGAGTTCATGATTGTCAAGGAAAAACAAAAAGATAGATACACCACAGAATGGGAGATTTTTGTAAATCATATATCTGATAAGCGACTTGTATCTAAAATATTTAAAGAACTTTTAGAACTCAATAATACAAAGACAAAGAACCCCATTCAATAATAAGCAAAGGATCAGAATAGACATTTCTCCGAAGAAGATGGACAAATGGTCAATAAACGCATGAAAAGATGTTCAACATCATTAGCAATCAGGGAAATGATAATCAAAACCATAATGAGATACCACTTCACACTCTCCAGTATAGCTACGATCAAAAAAATGGAAAATGGTAAGGATGTAGAGAAATAGGAACCCTTGTGCACAGCTGGTGGGAAGGGAAAATGGTGCATCTGCTTTGAAAAACAGTCTAGCAGTTCTTCGAATGATTAAACACAGAGTTACCATGTGACCCAGCAATTCCACTCCTAGGTATACACCCAAGAGAAGTGAAGACATACATCCTCATAAAAACTTGTATACGAATGCTCATAGCAGCCCTGTAAATAATAGCAAAAAAGTGAAAACAACTCAGATGTTGAATCAGCTGTGAGTAGGTAAATATGGAATATCCATAAGATGGAATATGGTTCAGCAATAAAAAGAAATGAAGTTCTGACAGGTGCTACAACATGGACGGATCTTGCAAACACTGCTAAAGTACAAGAAGCCAGACACAAAGGACCACATATCCTGTGATTCCACTTACGTGAAGAGTAGGCAAATCTGCAGAGACAGTAAGTTGCCTGGTGGCTGCCTCCGGCTGGGAGGGTTGGGGAAACAGAGATGCTAATGGGTCTACGCTCTCCTCTTGGGGTGATGAAAATGGTCCAACATTGGTTGTAGTGATGGTTGCACATCTGTGACTATGCTAGAAACCATTGACTTGTACACTTTTAAGGGATGAATTGTAGGATATGTGAATTATATCCCAATAAAGTTATTTTTTAAAACTTAACAGAAAAAAAATCTTTAAAAAGATGCATAGAAAAGCAAACAACAAAAATCCTGAAACCCCTTTGTCATAATCAGTACACCAACTCTTGGTAATTAAAGGGGAAGAAGCATTTATCTGCATGAACTATTTCAGACAGCCCTAGTCATGAAGGAAAGCTCTTCTTTTCAGAATGAGTCCGGCTAATAAATATGAAGGAATGGCAGAATTAAAAGAACATCAGTCTGTAATCCCTAGTGAAATATTGATTCAGACAAAGATCATCAAGGATGCTAACCCTATTCAGTAAAGGAACGGGAACTGGGGCTCGCAGGGCAGCAGTGTTATCCCAGGGATTATTTGCTGGTCTGAAAGGGGAAAATGCAAATTTGCAAGGAGGGATGCAGCTGGACCTACTCAGCATCACAGCCGACTCTAAGAGCTTTCTGGCAGCACCTGGCCTACAGTACCACCCCCTCACCACCGCGCATCTTGAACCTGAATCCGATTAGGCCTGTGGGTCCATCTTCAAGTTCCCAGGAAATGAAAGTGCTAGAAGAACTAGTCAAGGGAAACTAGTGAGGGAGTGACCCAGCTTCTCCAGTAAGTGGAACAGTTTAATAGGGCAACAGGACAACGGAAGCCCTCTCTTCCCTGGCCTGAGGAGGGAGGACGTTCCGGATCAGCAGTGCCCCGTAGAAGTGTAACGGGAACCACAACCCAAGCTCTGAGTATTTCAGTAGCCACATTAAAAATGTGAAAAGAAACAGATAAAGCTAATTTTGATAATGCATCTATTTAGCCCAATATATCCAAAATATTATTTCAATATATAATCATCAATAACATATACCACTGAAATATTTTATTTTCTTCTTTCGTACTGTCTTCAACATCTGGTGTGTATTTTACAATTATAATTCATCTTAATTCAGATGCTAAATTTTCATTGGCAATATTTGATCTGTATTTAGATTTCGTAGCATTTACAGTTTAAAAAAGTATATTTATACACCCAAGTTGTTCCAAACATACTGAAAAAATTTCCAAAACTGAATCGAGTACCAAAAAAGAAAAAAGAAATCATTTTCCTTTAATATTTGCATTTGCATTGACAATTCAAAATTACATCAGTTCAAATTAAATTCACCTACTCTTGTTTCAACTCAGTCGTGTTAACCTTAACGTCAAAGGTTAGTTATTGCCCGACTTCCCTGGTGGTGAAGTGGTTAAGAATCCGCCTGCCAATGCAGGGGACACGGGTTCGAGCCCTGGTCCAGGAAGATCCCACATGCCAAGGAGCAACTAAGCCCATGCGCCACAGCTACTGAGCCTGTGCTCTGGAGCCCGCGAGCCACAACTACTGAAGCCCGCGTGCCTAGAGCCTGTGCTCCGCAACAAGAGAAGCCACCGCAATGAGAAGCCCGTGTACCACAACTAGAGAAAGCCTGCGTGCAGCAGCGAAGACCCAACACAGCCAAAAATAAAATATAAATAAATTAATTAAAAAAAAAAAAGGTTAGTTATTGCCTAAATGGAAAAGCATCTCTTTAGTTTGAGGGTAGTTTTTGCAGTTAATTTACATAATGCTGTTTATTATTATTAAAATGTTCTACCTATGTATTCATGTTAGGAAAGCTTTGTAAAATCATTATTATTGATTTGTAGTCCAAAAATTTCAATTGCAAATAAATTCTCATACCTGTCTAGCTAGGACACAAATGTGAAAAAATTCACTTTTTAAAAAAAAAAATATTTTTATTTATTTGGTTGTGCTGGGTCTTCGTTGCGGCATGCAAACTCTTAGTTGCAGCATGCACATGGGATCAAACCCGGGCCCCCTGCGTTGGGAGCGCGGAGCCTTAACCACTGCGCCACCAGGGAAGTCCCCCATAAATTCGCATTTTAAGTGAAGTTTTTAAGCTTCAGGTTTAGCTCATTCATATGCAGTGTGATGCTGGGGAGAAAACACAAATCACACAGCTGTTTGTTGCCTTTGATTACTGAATATTTGGCAAACAGTCCCTTTATTTCAAGAAATTCTTGAACTGGAGGTAAAGTAGGAGTAAAACTCTGCCAGTGAGCACTGGCACACATCATTACATTCCTTGTCTTTAATGGGTTCTTTCAACAAATCCATTAAACTGAGGATGAGTCATAGCATTGGCACACATTTAAGGAACAATTAAAAAAAAACTATTTATGACACTCTTCGCAGTGTCTGCTTCAGAAAACCGAATGCGAATATTTTCAATATGCATCGTGCAACGGAAAAAAGCAATAAGAGAAACAAGAGTTCATGTTTTAAAATTCCAGGGACTTCCCTGGTGGCGCAGTGGTTGAGAATCCGCCTGCCAACGCAGGGGACACGGGTTCGAGCCCTGGTCCGGGAAGATCCCACATGCCGTGGAGCAACTAAGCCTGTGGGCCACAACTACTGAGCCCACGTGCCACAACTACTGAAGCCCGTGGGCCTAGAGCTCGTGCTCCACAACAAGAGAAGCCACTGCAATGAGAAGCCCACGCACCGCAACGAAGAGTAGCCCCTGCTCGCCGCAACTAGAGAAAGCCCGCGCTCGGCAACGAAGACCCAACGCAGCTGAAATAAATAAATAAATAAATAATTCCCCAAAATTCCTGATTTCAGCTAACGTAGTTGGAGCACCATCCATTGTGTTAGAAATTACACCCATTTTTTCACCTGTAGCTGACACTCTAAAAGATCCCAAAATGCCCGCCTTGGGCTCTATTTTCCAGGCCACGAATTGGCAACATTTCTTTCTACCTTTGCAAGTCTGCTATTGGCCTGGTACGTGGCTTCAGCCTTGGACCAGCCCATGCCATCTTCCGTCATTTCATATCTCGTTCCATATTCGAGTTGTTTAGGTGCGTTTTAGATCCGTTTATTATCATTACCTTTTAAAAACCTAAATGATGTTTCGAGCAATTGAAAAATGGGTGTATTCTGAATACATAATATTGGCAGCTTGCCACCAATTTTTCATGAATACGAATTTTCTTTATCATAACATGCAGTGCCCACCCTGCTGTGTCAGTTGCTAGTTTCTTCAAGACACATTACAGATCGTTTCCTCTGATGCCCCATCCTGGTTTCTTCTTGTTTTACCTGCAGAACACCCCACAAGCCCTGCCAGCTTTCCACAGCGGTGCCTCATCTCAGCCTGAAGCCCGTGGGCTGGGAGCCTGGATTCTAACGGCTCCAACTAGGCCTCAGTTAACACATCTTCTAAATGGGAAAAAGGACAGAGATTAAAGTAGCTAGTGGCATTGTGGCGTAGTTGAAGTGCATATCCTATCAGGATAATGCGGTTACACAGATTAGTCACAAACACTGAAACACAGGATAAGATCAATCAATTTCTTCAGAAATCTTTCACCCACAAAATGGGTTAATGTTTGACTGGGTTAAGTCTATTGACTTGACCTCAAAGACACTTCCACATGGGCCATGCCCTGTGGTCTGGATTGCAGTTCTGAGTGGCGAATCTAAAAGCTAATATTTGGTCTGTCCTCATCTGTTATCCTCGGCCTAGTCTACGCTTCAAAAGAGAAGATGCAGCTTTACAGGATTGTATGCTGATCAAGCAAACTCTAGTGTCCTTGGGTCATTTAGTTGTAGGAGACATTGCCTGCAACAGCAATAAAAGTTACTCTGGACGTTTCCACCGAGAGAGAGAGGGAACCCGTGTGGCACCTCCCGTGGTCCCCACGTGTCACGCAGCTCCCCTCCTGGGGGGAGAAACAGGACGGCCCCAACTTCACTCCACATTCCCTTCACCGAAGCCCCTGAGACAGGACAGGTCCTCACGCAGCTCAGAATAGCCCAGGGTTTGAGCCTGTGGCTTCCAGGTGCCAGAGGGAACGTGCTTTTCTATTTTCACACATGGCTGGTCCCAGCTGTGGAAATGAAGTCTTCCGGTGACTCTGGGTGGGGTGGGGAGCGGGAGGAAGGGGGAGGTTTTCTCTATCTAGTGACCCCAGATCTTACATGGCCCCCCCCCCCGCCCCGTCTCTGCGCTGCTCCCCACGCTGGTCCGCCTCCAGTCTCCATCCGTCCCACGGGTGCTGCCTGAGGGCCCGGGAGATGCCAGGTGGCGCACCTGAGGTTCAGGGAAACACAGACAGGTGGGGCCTCTGCTCACATTCCAGCAGGAGAAGCAGGGAGACAGAGAGACAGACACGGAGACAGAGAGAACAAATTAATGCACTTCTGCCAAGTGCCGGGGGGGAAGGCAGGGCGATGAGATAGAGCAGGTCGTGGCCAGGGCAGGCTAGGCTGGCCTGCTGCTGCTTTGGGTGGGATCATCGCAGAAAGCCTCTCTGAGAAGCTGAGGCCTGAATCCCGAGCAGGAGTCGCTAGGGAAGGGTGTCCGGGCAGAGGAGACGGACGGACGGCAGAAAGGACCAAAACGCCTTTTGTTAGAGAAACAGCTGGGAGTCGGGGTGAGGGACGGGGCGGGTGGCCCAGCACAGGTGTGTCATGTCAGCTGGTGTCTCCGCCCCTGGCACCTTCCCCATGGCCCCCGGGGAGGCCTCCCTGACTGGCTGCGTGAGCCCAGCTCCTAGACAGCCCTGTGCGATCAGCCGGCCCCCATCAGGCTTCTTCACCCAGCAGCCGTGGGCTCGCCGAGCGCTCGTCACCGTGGACCCGCCCAGTGTCGTTTCTGCCCAAGGGGCTCAGAGCAAAGGGGGCGCAGGGAGCTGAATGCTGCAGCCCCTCCAATCCACATGGTGAACCCTAACCCCGTGTGATGGCACGTGGAGGGGGCCTTGGGGAGGGGCTTAGGGTTAGACGGGATCATGGGGAGGGGCTCTTACAAGATGAAGGGACCAGAGCCTTCTCTGAACCAGGAAGCGGGTCCCCACCAGACACCACGTGGGTGGGCGCCCCGACCTTAGACCCCCGGACCCCTGAACTGTCTGCTGCTTGAGCCCCCAGCCTGAGGAATTCTGCCTGAAGGCTGATGCCTCCGGGATTCAGGGTCCTGCCCAGCTTCCTTAAGGCCTGTGCCGGTGTCAGGGTAGGACAGCGCCCGTGGAGAGGTCACCGTGCGGGGACTGGGGTGTGGTCCCGGCCCAGGCGGTGGGCACTGAGACACTGCAGTTGTGGGGCTTTTCTCTGTCGGGCCCCAGGGGCTGGAGAAGGAGGGGCGCAGGTGCTGGTGGGACCCAGCAGGCCATAAGCATCCCGTGTCTTGGCTTTGCCTGTGCCTTTGGGCGCTGCAGGTGGGGAGCGAAGGGGAGTGTTTCCTTGGGGACACAAATGCGGCTCTATCAAACCGGTCTGCCAGATGCCACCAGGCTGCGTCGCAGGCCAAGAGCTGTCACCGCGTGGTGACCTCTCCTGAAGAGCCGGCGGTGGACGAGGGCTCCTGCTACGGTGGGGAGGGAGGGGGCTCCCACACACAGCTCGCCCAGCGGGGAATATTGATGGGAGACCGGGGACCCCACAGTGAGAGCTGCCAGAGGCAGAGAACGCCAGACACAGGCCCAGACGAAAAGGAAGACAGAGTCCCAGCCAGCTCGGATGCTAGTGAGGGGAGAGGACCAGGGAGTTGGGCGCAGGAGGCGGCCAGGGAGCCACCAGGGCTCTGCCAGCAGCCTTGGGATGAGGGGGTAGAGTGCGCTGTCTCTGGCCGTGCAGCTTCCAGGCCTGCTCTCCGGAAAGTTCTGCACGGTGCTTACTCCTCTATAATAATTCTCTTTCTGCTTAACTTGCTAAAGTGGATTCTCTTGTTTGTAACTAAGACTCCTGACCGATGTACTAGAACAGTGCCATCCAGTGGAACTTTCTGCCTTCATGGAAATGTTCTGGAATCTGGGCTGTCCAACCCGGGAGCCCTGGCCTCCTGCGGCCGTGGGGCACTTGAAATGTGGCCGGTGTGGCCGCAGAACCGAATTTTGACTTTTATTTAATTTTAAGCAATTTAAATTTAAATAGACAACCGTGATGGGAGCGCACCCTATTGGACGGCACGGAATTATAAAGTTAGGGTGGGGTGCGCCTCGAGATTAGCTGAGAACACACCGGCCAAGGTCATGGGGGTCAAATACCAGATAAATAGGCTGGACTTTCTCCAGAAGAACCAGAGCTGCTGAAGCTTTTCCTTTAACACAGTGAAGGGATACGGGCACCACTGTCTGTTGATAGAATTTTAAGCGTCAGCATGTACAATGGGCTTGGTGGGCAGTGCTGCAGCAGGGAGCCAATTCAGGAGGTCACTGCGGCTGCCCAGGTGAGCAGAGAGAAGCGGGGATAATGGGAATGAAAGGAAGCCCCGGCTCAGGAGGCGAACCCACAGGATCTGAAGGTTGATGACGTGGGAGGGGCTGGGGGAGAGGCTCTGGACCAAAGGATGGATCCATCTCTGGATGGATCCTTTGGAAATGGTGTGGGTCAAAGTGTTTCCACTGAGTTCGGGGACCAGGAAGGAGCAGCAAGTTTTGGGAGGCTGGGGTGAAGACGTAGGTTCAGGATTGATGAACCAGGATGAAATGCTTGTCAAATGTCCGCGTGGCGACGAGCAGCCTGCAGTGGCCAGCAGCTCGGGTGTCCAGCCAGGGTAGGACTTGGTTGTTTTTGGAACTTAGAGCCACGCATGGTATTCTGCGTCTCCAACAGGGCCGATCCATGGAATCACAGGGATGCTTTAAAATACAGGTATGCTCCAAATCTATTGTCTGAGCATCTCTCCTTGGTGGTTACCAGAGTCATTGATTCACAGCCATTTTCACCATCAAAGACCTTTTTTGAAATTGTTTTTCCTATAGACCTGTTTTAAGAAAGGCTGTCTAATAAAGATATATTTGTTAAGTAACTTTTCTGCTCCTCTACAGGAGTATTTTAATAGAGAAATTTAAAAATTTCCCGTGTGTGAGATAACTAAAGTTAATGTAAAACCAACCAAAGCTCAGAGGAGCCTGACGTGTTGCCGTGTAGGTTTCTGGTGTGTAAATTTATGCTTCTCACACAGCTTTTGGCAACGTTGACATAGATCTCAGACGCCCAGTTCTGCCGAGAGCTCAGGTTGGCAGTCCCTGACCGGCTATAAGGAGCCAGGGGCAGGATCGGGGACAGCTGCCATCCCCCCACCGTCCCAGGGAAGCTGAGATCTGGGAGGGGTGCCGGGGAGGGAGGGGACACTTTCAACACCCGCAGGGCCCACACTGCGCTCTAGTGGCACATTGTGACAACTGCAAACTCACGGAAAGCCCCTGCTCTGTGCCCGAGGCTGTAGTGAAGCTTTGGGAGGAGGAAACGAACTCATGTGACCCTCCCTGCCCTGCAGTGCCTGCCCCCAACCGCTGTGTGCTGACCCACCGGTGACGCCTTCTCTGACCCTTTTTGAATTTGCCCACCGCTGCCCCCCTTGTCCTCTGTTTCTCCCACAGTGCTCAGTACCCTTTGAGAGCCACATCCTCTGTGTGATTTGTTTCTTCTGTTTCCCCTCACTAGGAAAAAGGCTGATGGAGGGCAGAGAGCTTGGTCTGCTTTGTCTGCTTCCCTGGTGCCTGGCGAAGAGCTGGTGTCAGGAAATGTTTGTGTGAATGAACCAGTAGCTCGAGAGCCGTCCGACGGAGAACCTCCCCGACTGTGGCTCAGGGCGCTGCCCTTCCTGGACAGCACTGGACACCCCCTGTGGCGGGCCCTCCCCTTTCAGCGCCTCCATCAGCCATCAGGAGCCTGAGACCCCCGCCCAGGGCTCACTGCCTTCTCCCATTTCCGCAGCGGGTCCTGGAAGGTTTTGTTGGAGGAAATGGAAGTCTGGAGTCACTAGAACTTTCTGGGGATGTGGGAGCCTGAGTCGTCCCAGCCTGTGAACTGTGGTCTGGGAGGCGTACCGACCTCTGGCTTCCTTTTGTCTAAAATGTCAGGGACAGTCGCTTGTCCGGTTCCTGTGAGGCCAACGTTTATTATTTTATCATTAATCTTCTCAAGGGCTTAGACATTAAACTTTCACTACTGTTCATATCAAAGTCTTTCAGATCGAGTTCTATGTGAGTCTGGATTACTTTGGATGTTTTCCAGGTTTTACTGGGAATATTTTGTAACTAGGCGAGGGTTTACGTTGTTAGCAAAAGCTTAGGCTCTAAAAACGTGTTTTAAAGTTATGTGAAGAGCTTAACTCTGATCTTATTTCTCTTAAGAAAATCTTTTCTTTAGTCTGAACACTTACCTTTTCAACTGTTATTTAGGACTAAAAACAAACCTGATTGATCCAGTTTCCAAGTCCATAAAGAAGCAGAGTTTGAAAGTCTGTGGGTTTTGACGTGTCTCTGTGTGATCAAAGTTTCCAATTTCACAATCTATCCCTCAGCCCAAAGCAGAACCCAGGAGAGCTGAGATCAGGGGCCAAACTGGCTTCCTATTCCCTCAGGAAAGAAAACCCCGTGTGATAAAATTTGGGGAAAACACCTAAATAAACAGAACTTGCTGCCAACAATGATGTTTCAGAGCTAAAACCACAGCTATGATTTGGAAATCGTGGCTTTCTTGCCCAAGCTCAGGTGTGATAAAAACAGCATACTGAAGATTGTTTCTCTGCCAAACATTTATTTGATGTTTCTCCTCATCATGGTAAAAAGTGACAAACACATGCCCGAACTGGACATCTGTCGTAAATGAGTGTTCTTGATTTTAGGTCCTGAATTATAGCCATTATCGGGGACTCAATTAAATAAAATTCGAAAGTCATGGGCTCAACATTGAAAGGTCGGTAATACCTGTTGCTGAGAAGCAGCAGCAAATCTTAAGGATTAGTGTACGTTTTGAATTCCCTTCCTGAATAAAACGGCAAGTCCCCTCGGTCTGCTCTGCTTTTCCCTCAGAGCGCACGCCACCTTGGCACCTACTGTGTATGTACTGTTGCTGGCTTACTTCCTCCCCTGCTGGAAGCTCAGCGTCACCAGAGGAGGGACCTGCTCTGGGGCTGCTCAACCTCTTAGGACGGCGACGGGCGTGTGCTCCAAGCGCAGGAAATGTGATCTGACTGAGCGCATCTCTGCTCTGAGGGATCATCTGTTTAGTCTGAGTTTCCACATGGCAGTGACGAAATGACTGTCACTGTGTGAAAGCACTGGCAAGCTGAAACAGCTGGGGCGGTTGTCCTCCCGTCAGTGGAGGCGCCCTCGACCCTTGTACGGCCAAGGGATCCGAGCCCTGGGATGGGGACGTGTCCACACCACACTGGCAGCAGAGCCCGACCCCATGCCCAGCCTCTGACTCGGGATCCTGAGTCACGAGCTGCCCTGCGATCTGCCCTCGTACACGAGATTTACTCATTTTACCTAGGAGGTCACAGACCGGATAAAACACCAGGGATTTGGTGGGCGGCATAATTGGGTGACCCGGGGGCTGCCTTGGAAACCAGGAGCCCAGGCCCGAAGCTCCCTTACCCGCCTCATGTTTCCAGCATCTTGGGAAGCAAGTACGGCTAATGGTCTGGGTTGGCATTACTTAGGACAAGTGGCAAGCTGGATTTGCAAGTACAGACACAATGCTCTGCATGAAAGGTACTGGAGGACTAGGTCACATCCTGCAAAAGACGGACGTGTGCGCTTGCGGTTGAGTTAGCGGGACGTCTCCCGAGACATCGCACAGCCGGGGAGACGGGACTGCGTTCCCGACCCGGGCAAAGGATGGCCGTTTGCCTGCAGCCCTTTATAAATGACTGGGGTTTCCCAAGTCGGGCCCCGGCTGTCACACAGCCCTCTGGGCAACCCTCGGCCTGGGCCACGCTCCACCACCCCCGTGAGACCGGGGGGCCAGGGGACTGACGCACACGGGGTCTCGCTGTTTGCTATGGGGGTGGGTGGGCTCTGACCCGGAGTCTCGTGTCTCGGTCCGGCATCCACGAGACTGCGGCAGGTAACCTGTCAGCTTCTGAGAAAGCAAAGCCCCAAAGCATCACAGTTCCTGAATCTCGTCCCTCTGTGAACCACACACAGGCTGAAACGTGTGGCCAGATCTTCGCTGGCCAGGCAGACAGAGTGACGGGCCCCGCGAAGATGTCACGTGCTGGTCCCGGGGCAAAGGGGAGCTGAGGTGGCAGGTGGAATTCAGGTTGCTAGCCAGCTGGCCTTACAGTAGGGAGCGTGTCCTGGGTGCTCCAGGTGGGTGACAGATGTGAGGGCCGTAGCTTCGGCCCCTGCGGCTGGCTCTGAGGCTGGAGGGAGGGACCAGGAGCCTCCAGACACTGGAAGAGGGCTGGAAAAGGTCTCCCCTGGAGCCCCCAGAAGGAATGCAGCCCTGCCCACACCCTGATTTCACCCCATGGGACCCATCTCGGACTTGTGACCTCCAGAAATATCACGTAACAAATTGTTCAGCACCACCAGGTTAAGGGAACTTATCACAGTGGCAATAGAAGATAACACACATTGGATATAAGAGATGCTTTCTCCAATTCAATCTCTTCCAGGTGGCGTTTTCTGAGCATGCTCTGGGGCAGCAGGAGAAAGAATTCCTTGGGCGTTATTGTTGGCCCTGAAATTCAACACTGCTCCTGCACCGTGAGGCTGTAGGATCTCGGGAAGATCCCTCAGCTGCTGGGGAAGCAGCCCCCAACACGATGGCAGAGATGTGTGCGTGGGGGGGGCCCACCGGCTGACACACGCAGGTTAGGAACTGACCAAAAGGGAAGAAGAGATTAGGTTGCAGAGCTCACGACCAACAGCGTAGCTTCTTGTTTTATTTCTGTACGAAGAAAAGATGGGCGTGAGGCGGCAGGTGGTACACCCAGGAGAGACCGCGGGGATGGCGCCCAGCAGCCCACCCGGGCCACCTGCTTCGCTACCAACACGACCATCCCGTCTCCTGCAGGGCTGCACGGGGAGCGGACACACACACACGTGCTCACACGTGCACACGCACACACACACACGCGCATCACACAACGCACTTGGGCACGCGCTTACACACCCACACGTGCATGCACGCGCGCCCCCGTGCACGCACAGCTCTCAGGGTGGGGGGACGGCTGTGCCGCCCGCCCCCACGAAGAGGCCAGCTGGTGGCAGCAGAGGCTGGGAGCAGCCGGAAGGCGGTGCAAGGGGAGGGGGAGGGCCTGGTAAGAAGCTCACCTGCAGGCTGTTATTCGTGACAGTATAGAAAGTCCAATATCACAGTTATGCTAGAAAAATATTACACTTCATAAAACCCATGTTTATTAAAAAAATCTATTCAGAAAGTCTGGAAAGCGTAATAAATATCGTAGAGTGGCCGCCCATCTCCAACATAAAATATAAAGCGTGAACACGAGAGTCCCCTGTAAACACGGACACGGGCAGGGACACAAAGTGCTGGCGGTGTCCTCGGGGGAGGGCGGGCTCGGCTGCAGCTGGCGGGTCCCTTCCCGGTGACGCCCTGAGCCTGCGGGTGGCTTCTCCTCGTCACTCAGGACCTGCGGCGTCCTTTCCATTCTAGAATCCCACGGCTCTTGGAGCAGTGAGGGCCACCAAACCACGTGGGAGAGAACAAGTGCAGATCAGATTCCTCCTGTGCTGGAGGGACCCAGTGAAGCAAGGTCACCACCCCAGAGCGGCGCTGGGTCACGCCATTAATGAGCAGGACTGGCTCGCATCGGAGCCATGACCACTCAGAGCCCTGACAGCCTTCCACACAGCGACACACACGCGGGTAGTTTGAAACCACGACCGACTGCCCCTGGGGAACAAGTGAGATCTCGCTCTTGCCCAGTGTGACGTGGGGGGCAGCATCGGGCAAAGCTCTCCCTCCGGGGGGCGTCAGGTGTTTCTCTTAAAGTGGGCGGGCACTGGGGTGGATGAGACTATAGTGGGAGCCACGGAAGGGACCGGCAGGGCCACAGGCCTGAGACCCCGGGCTCGGGTTTATCACAACCAAGTCTGTGGTTCTGGTGATCCAGAGGGGGTCTGACTCTACAGGAGGGCAGGGCAGCCAGTTAACTTGCTGGGATGTCACACCACATGTGCAAATCCCGCAAGGCCTTGCGTGAATGGTGGAGGTGCCCCGTACAGGTGAATAACGCGGTGATCGCACCTTCATTCACATACCGACTGCCGGTTAGGAAGCCCAGCCACTGGCTACTTAAGACTTAAGCCAGTTCAATTAAAAATAGGCTCTCAGCTTCTCTAGGCTGCCTCTCTGCAGAAGGGTTTCAAGTACCACTTTGTTTTGGAGAAGGGTGAGGGAGTGGAGGTATCTTAGGGCATTCGAGTTGGCTCAGCAGAGCCGGGGGCGCCCCTGCCACGGGCGGGGTCCGGTGCGGGGCGAGTCCCGGGATCCCCGCGGGGTTCTGAACGGTCAGAACTGAGGCTGCACACGTAAGGGGGCTGGTGTGACACACAGAGAACACGCGCTGGCCGCTCTCCCAGCCGTGCTTCATCTCTGTCTCTCCGTTCTGTCCGCTTCCATCACAACACACAGACTTCAAGCAAACCGACAACGTGCCAACAAGCCCAGGACAGAGGCCCAGGAGGCTGATGGGCCGGCCGTTGCCTGTGCGGCAAACACAAGATACAAGGGCCACTGTCGATTTCTGGGAGGGCAAAATCTGTGACCTGGGACTACCCAGGTTTTCCTAAGTTTCTAATAACAGACAAAATAGTTCTGACCTAAAACAAAACTGTTGTGGGTGGAAGTCTTTTGAGCCTTGGGAAAAAGCACTTTCTATTGAGAAACAGGAGAAGTGCCCAAGAGGGCTTTGTGGGAAAACAGGTACATGAATCTGTCCCCACCTTTTTATTCCTTGTGGTTCTGAGGAAAAAAAAAAAAATGGCTCACGGGATAATTAAAGCTTCTGCGATACGCTTATATTTTCAGGTCTGAAAACCATTAGACCGAGCTAGGGAGCTATTTTTTAGAAGGCGGCATTGTTTTTGTTTTTGTCGGTCGAGTTGGGTACCAGTGTGAGTTGAAATGGAGGGACTTTGAAAAATTGTCTTCTTGGTGAAAACCCGGCTGAGACCAACAGGAGCTCCCCCTCCCCCCGAGGGCAGGGGGTGCCCAGCGATGCTGGCCAGTCACAGCTCGGTGGGCAAGGGCCCTCCGGTCAGCCGGCCGGTGGCCCCCTGGCTCGGGGCCGGCTGGGAGGACACAGGCCTCTGTCCTCCAGGCCCCGGCGGTGGCTCGCCCTGCATCACACCCACTCCTGTGTTCACACGCCCCAGGGGAAACATCAAATAGCCCTGACATGTCAGGTGAGGACAGACCTGTGCAACAGAAATACAAAGCACGCCACAAAAGCACAGCTTCCACAAAGGGCGCCCCTGCTCTCGGCAACACATCCTCCGCTCCCCTCTGGCCCCGGGCGGGGGTCAGGGGTCTCCAGGGGAACCAAGAAGGGACCGACGGGAGGCAACCCAACTGAGGGCTCCCACGGGCCACACACTTTCCATGAAAGGGGAAAGCCAGCGCTCAGGGAAGCCCAGGCCCTCTCGGAAGCTCGGGGCGGCTGCGGCGACCCTTGAGCCGGGGTGGGAGTGAGAATCAGTCGCTCCTGCAGCCCCGGTCCTCAGGAGAACGCGAAAACGTGGGCACAAGTTTGGCTGGCTCCCTCCCGGGGACGCGAGCGATTCTCATGAAACGCGGCCACCTAGGCGAAGCTGCTGCCCCCGGTGCTGGGGTGGCCTCACCCCATCAGATGTGCAACAGGAGAGAACATGGGGGCCTCAGTCCCAAGTGGGGGGCAATGAGACAAGGGCTCTTTGGATCATCTGGAGGGACCAGGCGTCTGCTCCTAGGCGCCCTGTGCCCACCGGTCACTCAGCCGTGGGCAAGGGCAGAGGCGCAGAAGCCGGGCCCCCAGGGCTCTGCCGTTAACCGTCACCTTCACACCGTGACACCTGGGCTGTGTGTGCCGGGAATCAGACCAGGGTACTGACTTTATAACTGGAAAACACATCTCTCCACGGAAACACAAGCCATGACTGCGCGAGACCCACGGGCCGGAGGCGCCTCCAGGTGCTTGGCAGGGTCCGCGGCGGAAGGACTCCGTCTGGTGGGCTGGGGGCGGAGATGGCAAGGCTGGCACAGCCCGGCGTCGGGAGGCCACCCGCCCGGATCCTCTCCGGCTGCATGAGAAGGTGCAGGATGAGCGGGCGCCGGGCTCGGCTACAGCCGCGTAGACGTGAGTCTCTTCATGCCCCGGCGCTGGGCCAGGCTGGAGGACAACACAGGCTCCAGCCGCGGGGCCTGGGGGGCTCTGTTCAGAGCGAAGTAGGTGGCGGCCATCGCTCCCTGCAACACAAGGGAGCGGCGGTGACGCGGTGCCGGCCCCCGAGCCGGCCTGGGCCTCGCCGAGCCTGGGCTACGGGAGGCCTTCCTTCAGGACCGCGGAGCACCAGCTCTTAGACATCAGGATGCTGTTCTGAGTGCCGTGTCCACCCGCCCCCCCCGACCCCATCTGTGAACCGTGCGGTGACTTGGGGTAGACGCTTGGGGCTCACGGGGAGCCCCGGGGTGAGGTCCTCCCGGCCCCCGATCTGCTCTGCGGCTGCTGGGTCCCTGGGGTGCCCTCCTGGCAATGGCACCCCAGCTCTGCCCATCTTGAGGATCCAGGACCAACCTGGGTGACTGGGCTCCTCCTGGAGCAGCTCTAAACCTTCGGATGGTCTTGAATGGGCGGCTCCCAGCAGGAGAACCCCAGCCGCTGCACGGCTGGGGGCAGTGCACACCTCCCAGAAGAGGGTCCACCCCTTCTGTGTTAACAGAAGTTGTCACTTATTCAGAGTCTGGCATGTGATCGCATGTATGGGGTGAACCAAGTAACCGTAAATACACCTGGGATGCCTGTCTGGGCCTGTTACTGGTTCCCTTCCGGCACCCTGTGACCCCTGGGGTTAGCTGTGCAGGTATCAGAGCAGCTTTTCCGGAGCCCCGCTCCCACCCTTTTGCCGCGGGGACCGGCGGTCGGTACCTTCACCAAGTGGACGTCTTGTCTGCTGAGCTGGTTTGGGGACAGGTACTCTCTGTTCACCACCCACGGGTGTCTGAGGACTTGAACCGCGGTCAGGCGCTGGTGAGGGTCCACGTGGAGCATCTTGGACACGACATCCTGTGGGGGGAGGGCGGCGGGGGAGGGGAGTGAGCGCTGCTGCTTCTCTGAGCTTCCCAGCAGAAGTCCGCTCCTCCTCCTCGCGGCGAAACCTCACCACCGTGCTGAGAGTGAAGCTCCGCACCTGGGGCCAAACGTCTACCTCCAGGTTTAGACACATGTGAATTTGTTTTTAAAGTTTTAACCATCGTCAACTTGGTGGATCACCCCAGGTTTACACAGTATTAAAGATTTTATGTCTGAAGAGAAATCAAATGTGGAGACGTTCAATAGCGGGTGTAAGTTACTGAAATATTATTTGAGTAAAAACGATAACCTTCCAAAGGGAGAAGCTGAAATAATGACTATCCCACAGATATAAACCAATCATAACAATGTCCTCGGTTACATTTTATCACATATAATACATATTACTATCCTCAAATCCACAAATATTTGCTAAAAATAATCACGAACTGTGGAATTAACAATCTGTTGCCATTACTTGTGTCCAAAGGGGCTCATGTTCCATAGAGGTGATTTTCTTATTTGATTGTAACGTAATAGCAACAAAAACTCCCACAATGGGTTTAAGGACTGAGCTCCACTTTATATTTACATGTGGCAATACATGCAAATGTGTGTACCTACATGTACACACATGTACAATTAGAAACGTGATTGGCGTCTGCATGGAATTCACGAGACTGTCTTCACACGCTTCAGGCACCTGCTCTTGTGAGCCATCAGGGCTGTCCTTGGGGGAAAGAGGGTGAATGTTACAACCCTGTTTTGTAGGTGAAGACGTGATGTGTATAGTTGTTCACCAAGTGTCCAAGGAAGAGCCTCGGCGAGAGTCCGCGCTTTTCCACTAGCCTCCTCGCCTTCCTTTACTGTTCCCATCACATTCCAAAATGAAATGAGATCAGTTAGAGTATCTGTATAACGTGAAGTTGAACCACTCAACAGAATTTGTGGTCATCAACTGCAACAAAGAAATATTATACACTAATACAATATCCTTCTTCTACAGAGAAATACAATGCCTTTTAATATTTGATAACATTAATCTTGGTAACTTCTTGAAACAAATATCTCCTGGAAGGACTGTTCTCCCCATTTCCATGTGTAAAAAATGAAAGCAGGGAGACCTTTATTGACTTGCTCAAGACCTCACAGTAGGGAATTCCCTGGCTGTCCAGTGGTTAGGACGCCGCACTGTCACTGCCGAGGGCAGGGGTTCAGTCTCTGGTTGGGGAACTAAGATCCTGCAAGCTGCGTGGCGAGGCTAAAAAAAAAAAAAAAGCTCATAGTAAAGCAGTGTGTTTTTATACAGTGCATGCAGGAGGCAGATAAAGTATTATAAAAACATACAAATCCGTAGGCTTTGCCTGTTTTCGGAGGATTGGAGGTTTTGTTGTGTGGTGAGCACAGAGCGGGGAAAGGCACAGGGGAATGAGCGAGGGGAAGATATGGCAGGGAAGGAGCAGGGAGAAGTCGGCAAAAGGTCCTGGGAGGCAGCGAAGCCCTCTCCCTGCAGCTGTGACCTTGGTAATGTGTCCTGTACCTGACGAACTCCTTTCCTGCCACCTTTTCCCTGCCCCCCACTCCTGCTTGAAATCACCTCTCAAAGAAACCACCAGCACCCAAGTCCTGGTCTGTGGCTCTACTGTGGGAACCGGAACTAAGACAATTCCCATACTCATTCAAAACAGAGCGGATGGAAGGAGCACTGCGGGTGTCAGGGTGCGACACAGGGGAAGTGCTCACTAAATGCCAGCTGCCATTACCTCCACCACTTCCTCCACCATGACCTTCACCATCTCCTCCACCATGACCTTCACCATCACCTCCACCACTTCCTCCACCATGACCTTCACCATTCCCATCATCTCCATCATTACCTTCACCACCACATCCACCATCTCCTCCACCATGACCTTCACCATCACATCCACCATCACCTCCATCATCTCCTCTGCCATCTCCACCACCCTCTCCACCACCTTCATCACCTCCACCATCACTGTATGAGGTCACACAGAGATGGTAATGGCAGAGCTGGAATCAGAACCCCAGAATTTCTCCTCCTCTGGTCATTTTATAGAAACACAGGAAATAGACTGTTGATGCTGTTTCTTACTGTGGTTGGACTAAAATTTACTATTTGATTAGAGAGGAATTCCAAGTCTGATGGACAGAGAAATAGGGCTGGTCACAAATGGTGCAGCTGCAGAGAAGCCCCAATTCAAAGTATTTTTTAATGACAGAAATACACCCCTGTACCAGAGCTCTACTTGATCAGTCTGTGAACACTCAGGGCAATGATTTTGCAACATCCCTAAAAGTGTGATGGTTAATTTTCTGCGTCAACTTGGTTAGGCCATGGTACCCAGTGTTTGGTCAAACACCCGTCAGTTTTATAATAATTATAAATGGAGTACAATCTTTAAAACTTGTGAATCACTATGTTGTACACCTGAAACTTACATAATCAACTATACTTCAGTGAAAAAAAAGAAAAACAAAACAAAACAAAAAACACTCATCTAGAGAATTCCCTGGTGGTCCAGTGGTTAGGACTCTCCGCTTTCACTGCCGAGGGTGCAGGTTCGATTCCTGGTTGGGGAAGTAAGATCCCACAGGCCGTGTGGTGAGGCCAACACACAGCACCACCCCCCCCAAAAAAAGAACCAATAGTGGTCTAGATGTTTCAGTGAAGGTGACATTAACAATTAAATCTGTCAACTTCTCCATAATGTGCGTGGGCTTCATCCAATCAGTTGAAGGTCTTAAGTGAGAAAAGACTGAAGTCCCCGAGGAAAAGGGAATTCTGCCAGAAGACGGCCTTTGGACGAGAGCTGCAACATCTATTCTTCCCTGAGTCTCCAGGCTTCTGGCCTGCCCTATAGATTTTGGACTTGCCTCCACAATTCCATAAAAATAAATCTCTCATCCTCTGTCTTAGTCTCTCTCTGTCTCTGTCTCTATACATACACATCCTATTGGTTCTGTATCTCTGGAGAACCCTAATACACCAAGACTGTAGAAAATGTGAAAAGTGCTATGAAATATTTTTGCAAAATTTCTTTTTTTTAGCTGTGTGTCTTAAAAACATCTATGAGTATAAAATATCTATATTATTTACACGAGAAGTATCCTCTAGTATTCCTCAAAGATAAAATGGTTACTGCAGAATCTCCATACCTAAGAAGTAAGAGCACTGGGCAATGTACTCACCTTTGCCGCATCAGATATGGAATCCCAGTTCCCCCCGGAAAGGGCGTACTTCCCGCTGCCAATCCTTGCCAAGATATCCTCAGGGGTATCATCTGGTCCGTTTGCAAAAGGGGTAAATCTGTGTGATGAGAGAATTTGTGGTAATGAGCTTCCATTTTATAATCTAAGATAAAGTTCATTTTGCCTCTTTGTTGTAAAAAGAATAATCTTCTCTTTCCCATCATGCCCCAAATCCAGGATTCATGGTAAAGTGTAATTTATTTCTTACTGCTGTGTCTCTTTTCCTTACTCGGCCAGTGAAGAAAGTTCTGTGGACCCAAGGATGAGCCTTTCTGGACCGTTTCTGGCTTCCCTGGTGACAGTGTGGTACAGTGGTTTGCCCGGTGATGCGGTTTCCATGGTGACAGTGTGGCATATAGTGGATGGGAGCCTGGGATTTGAAGTCTGAGAGACCCATGGTCCATCTATTACCAACTCTGGCTTCTCTGACAAATGAATTTTTTGAACCTCAATTGCAAAATGGGCAGAATAATACACTCGCAGGGATCTACAGCAGCGCTACGCACCAACACACACAAAATGCAAACTGTTCTTGCCCTACTGTAAGTGTGTGATAGATGTTTATTGTCACCCCTTCACATAAACCAGGGTGGGTCAGTGTAGCCTCCCCAGAAAGGAAATTATATGTAATTCTAACGCACT
This sequence comes from Eubalaena glacialis, assembly GCF_028564815.1. NCBI lineage: Eukaryota > Metazoa > Chordata > Mammalia > Artiodactyla > Balaenidae > Eubalaena > Eubalaena glacialis. Next base: position 2,840,433 of record NC_083727.1, on the reverse strand, counting down.
TCCTTCAGTGGCAGGGTTTGTACTCCTAGTTTATGTACAGGCAAAGTAAGCACCAGAAGAATCACAAAGTGTGGCACTGGGAAGAAACTGCAGGGCCTCCTTTGTTATTGCATCCCTCAGGGCACGGCCCCAGGCTCACCGGGGCTCCCCCTCCACTGCGACACTAGTCGCTGATTGACTACCTCACTGAGGCCACGCAAAAAGCAGGCCATTCTCAGTCACTCTTGTGATTCACCCGGGAGCAGAGCTAGTGAGGGTGAATCTACGACCCTGAGCCTGGGCTGCCTGCCTCTTCGCTGCTGCTTCCTGGCTCGAGAAGATGTTTGTAAGGAAAGATGCTGTGACCTCTGCAGAGGGTGCGTGATGCAGAGGCGAGAACGTGGACCTGTGGTCAGAGGCTTGGGTTTTTGTTGATGAGCTGAGCTGAGCTGTGGAGCCCCAGTTCCCTAATTCCAGAGACACACTTGACGACAAGGCACGACTTCCTGCCCTTGCTCTCTGGTTGTCCTGCAGGGGCCTCGGGAGACTGAACTCAAGGCCTGTAGGTGTGGGCCCACACCCGTGCACAGGGACAGGCCCACAAGGGCCAGCAGCCTCGGCAGGGGTGCCCTGAGCGCCGACACCCACGTGAGGGTTTGCGTTACCCCGCCAGCATGGTGTACAGCAGGATCCCCAGACTCCAGATGTCACAAGCTGCGTCATAGCCTTGCCGCTTCAGGACCTGCCAGGGGAAAAGCAGACGATGGATAAGCACTTGGCAGGGAAAATTCAAGGTCACAGCATGTTGCTGCGATGGGTCCATAACCCCGGCGGGGGTGGGGGGGATGGCTGGGGATGCAGGGTGACTTCAGTGGGACTGTCGTTTATCGCCGCAAAGCCAACGCTAATTCCGTGCAGTAGGATTCCCCAAAGACCCGCGCACACAGGGAGCCCTGGCTCTTGCCAGATACACGACAGACTGAAAAGGAAACATTTAATTTTTAAGGCAAAAGAATTTTGGGAGTTCCCTGGTGGCCTAGTGGTTAGGATTCTGGGCTTTCACTGCGGTGGCCCAGGTTCAGTCCTTGGTCGGGGAACTGAGATCCTGCAAGCCGTGCGGTGTGGCAAAAACCAAAATCAAACAAAACAAAAACCAAAACAAAACAGAAGAATTTTTTTTACTCTGGTAAAATACACTTAGCATAACATTTCCCATCTTCGCCGTTTTTAGACGTACGGTTGAGTGATACTAGGTACATTCATATTGCTGGGCAGCTGTCAGCATCAACCATCCACACAACTCTTTTCCTTTTGCAAAACTGAAGCTCTGTCCCCAGAAAACAACAACTCCCCCTCCCCTCCCCCCAGCCCCTGGGAACTACCATTTAACTTTCTGTCTCTATGAATGTGCCAACTCTAGGTCCCTCATATAAGAGGAATCACATAATTGTCCTTTTCTTTCTGGCATATCACACTCAACAGTGTCCTCAAGGTTCATCCATGTTGTGGCGTAGGACAGGATTTCCCTCTTTTTTAAGGCTAATATTCCACTGTACCGTCCATCCATCGATGGACACTTGGGTTGTTTCCACCTTTTCGCTGCTGTGAACACGGGTGGACAGATATCTGTTCTTGCCTCTGCTTTCAACTCTTCTGGGTTTGTACCCAGAGGTGGAGTTGCTTGGTCACTTGGTAATTCTGTGTTTGAGTTTCTGAGGACTAGTTAACACGGGAGAGTTTTCAGGCGTCCCAGGATTACACACTTCAGGGGAGGGCAATCCTCTGATACGTTTACAGTTGAATAACAATAAAGAAAGCAGCACAAGCACTCCGGGCGACTGCAGGTTATTGGATTGACATTGACCGTGAAGTCAGGAGAGCCGTGTTCAATTTCCTTAGACACTAGGGCCAGGGTCTTTGTACCTCAGGCGTGGTGCCTGCAGCGTGGTAGGTCACCGAGGCGTGTGAACACACCAAGCGTTCGGTGTTCAAGCCCTTGCGCATGTTCACTAGCTGAGTGATCTTCAAAGTCCCTTCAACACGTGGAGTCTGGTTTTTTCTGAATCTGTGAGGTGTTTGTGGCTAACAGTATCTACCCTGCCCACTCCATGTGGCATAGGAGGATAAAAGCAAAAAATACTGGTACAAGTGCTCAGTAAATGGTAAAGCAATATACCAACGTAAGGTAGTCTCTAATCGCTAAAACCAGTACTATTAACATTAGTAGCGATCAAATAAGGCAACAATACTGCTCAAACAGAACCAGATTGTTCTTAAAGGGGCTACAGGTAGCATCTGGACAGCCTAATGATGGCCCCAGCTGCGTATCCATCCGTATCCTGGCAGGCACGTGGACATCTTCCTTGTGGACCACTGGCCGTGGTCACTTTGTGGACCCCACCTGGGTCAGCTCTCAGCTCACAGACTGGCCACTAGGGGCCAGCATGCCTCTCTCTTAGGACTTTCTGTACCTGTCACTGCACCACCAGGGCCACTCTGGAGCAGCTTCAACCACCAGAAGGATCCACGCAGAACCTAATGTCTGTTTTCATTCCTGACCTCCCCCCCGCAACCCCCCTGCCCCCATCAGCAATGTCAGCCTCTTCCGTTGCCAGTCCTGTTCTCACCAGCATCTCAGGTTTGGTTGCTTTTCTAAAAAGCAAGAAACTGGATTTGTCTTCACAAACACATCAGTGACTTCAGGACCTACCAGAAATGATCCCCAGGAGCCTGAAAAGGGCACAGCACATACGAGATGTGCTGCCGAGGTCTCTGATGCCCTGAGAAGAGGGGGTGGGAGGAAGGTCCCTCAGGATTCACGTGCGTTCTCGTCCGCAAATCTCAGCGGAACCCTGACATTCAATGCCATAGCACCTGACTCGCTTCTGGAGCTTTGGAAAACAATCTGGAGCAAGAACTCTGGCGCCAAGTAAGTCCACGCACGTGCACTCTCTCCTGGTGCAGCTTGGGTAGATTTCTGATCCCAGGTGACCCACTGGCTCCCCTCCTGGTTGTAGGAGAGACTGACGCATTATTTCTCACCGTAACTCCTAACAGACAGGCAGATTTGATCGAAATCGTCTAGAGCACAATAACAATTCTACGTGCAAACCTCACCATTACAAATTTTACGAATAGGAAATAAAGTGATAAAATAACTGTGTTTGAGCAAAAAAAGACCGAAGCTTCTCATTTCTACCCTTTAGAATTACTGCTGACTCCAATACACCAAACTGTGCAGTGACTTTGAAAGTAGGAAAGGGCCGTCTCCCCGCTGGCTCAGTGGTCCTCTCACCTCCGGGGCAACGAAGTTGGCTGTGTAGCAGGGGGTCATCAGCAGCCCATTCTCGGCTCGCAGCTGCTTGGCAAACCCGAAGTCACAGATTCGGATGGATTCAGGGTTTCCAGACTCGTCCATATACAGAATATTGCTCGGCTTCAGGTCCCGATGAACAACCTGGAGAGGCACAAGGAATTACGCCTAAGCTGGGGCCCAGGATGGAGGAGGAGAGAGAAGTGGGGATGCACTCAGGAGATAAGGGTTTATTTGGAGTCGTTTATTCTGGGCAGGTCCTGAGGCAGGAAGCAATCGGCTGGGATGCTCTAATCTCTGTAGGTCCTCCCCCCTCTCTCTCACACTGACACTCAAAAATCGAGGACCCCACCTAAGCCCCTTGGATGGTGAGTGAGTATTTGGATGAATAAATAAGTAAGCATGTGTTCAAGATCAGGGAGGCTCGCTGGGGCCATCACACAGACAGACACTGGTGGTGAGCTCAGTAACATGGATGGAAGATTTCTAAAGATAAACATCTGCTGTGTGATGCCACGTTCCAGTGGGCAGGTGTCGGGCACCCCAGCGGGTGATGCAGACAAGGAGCCTCTGTCATGTGCACATGGCCAGTGGACAGAAATCCGAGAGCTGCATCTGTGCGGAGTGAGCTTCAGGGCGCTCTGAGCACCAAGGACTGGCCGGCGACACCTCAAAGCACAGCGGCTATTCAGCTATTTAGGGCACAAAGCGGTTTCTTCTGAAGGGGACAGAGGCCGATTGTAAGAACATGTGGTGTGCCTGCATATGGCTTGGGGCCCACGTGTCTCATTGTCCTGCTAATACCCAGGGAGAGGACAGACAAGGGAAATTAAAGGGCCACGGCCGGCAGCCGGCCTACAGGGGCTCCGATGGCCGGGAAACAAAAGACTTTGGTTCCAGGTCTATTGCCCCCCTCGTGCAACAGAAGCCAATCTGCAAAACCATCATCTGAAGGGCTGCTTCTACAGTCTGACCGTCCTGGGAAATGACCATCGTGCGGCCCTGGAGGAATGTCCTGGTCAGACGGGGCTGCATTTTAAAAGCTGACAGCCACACGTGCACGGCTGGCCAAAGAAGCACTGCTGCTTCCTGGGAGGTGCTGAGAAGGTGGGGGTCCGGTGCTGAGGGCAAGGGGTCTAGAAGCATGGTGCTGGGTTAGAACCCGGCTGTGCGTGCAGCTTTGGGCGCGATACTCAACCCTTCTGTGCTCTGGTCTCCTCATCTGTGAAATGGGTGTGATCCAGAGTCTAGAACTGCCCAGACGAAGAGCTTAGAGCAGCGCCTGGAACCCTCAGCGGTCACTGTCATTTTATCACCATATTCCTTGGCATTGGTGGAGGAATTCAATTCTAAACAGGGCAATTGATGAACATTCCAAATTTCCCTTTATCAAGCCCAAACTACTTTTTTGCTCTACCTGGTCTCAGTGAATTTAATTTCTTGACCTAGCTCCTGGACACACCGCGTGTGTGCCTAAAATCATTTAGACCCAAGAGGGACGGTTGTGATTCACAAGGAAGACGAGGACACCTGAGTTCCCAGCTCCTGAACCCGTGACTCTCAGCGCCCCCAGGTACTGCTCTTCCTTTGTCCTCCCCTCCCCCACCAGGCGTGGGGCTGCCCGGGGGGCGGGGCCTTACCCCCTGGGAGTGGAGGTAGTCCATGGTCTTGGTGATGGTGCACAGCACGTCGCTGGCCTCCCGCTCCGAGAAGTACCTCTGACGCAGGATACGGTCCAGCAGCTCCCCACCCCGCATCAGCTCCATCACCAGGTACACGAACTTCCCGTCGTCGTAGACCTGGGGGTGGGGCGGGAGAGCACACAGGCCTCAGGGACCTCGCGGGCACCCTCGCGGGCCCGCTGGCCGCTGGGAAAGAGGGGCCGCCCCGGCAGGGGCAGGGGGCGCGTCAGTGCAGAGAGCCTGGAGTCTCAGTGTTCCCCTGGGAGCAGACGCAAGACTTCTGTAGAAAACGAGGGAGGATTTCCTAGGCATGCCAGACGAGGCTCTTCTTGGGGAAAAAACATCTTTAATGATCTGCTGCTGGGCAGGGCATGGGTCAGCAGGGCTGAGAGCTGCGTGGATGGATTCTGCTGCAGCGAACCCTGGTACTGCCCCGCCTCCGGGAGAGCGACGTTCAGACACTGACAACGCGGATGCTGGCCCAGCCCCAGGGGGCAGCTTTCTCCAGGGCTGCGCTTTTCAAACCTTAAGGAGCAGGTTGACAGGCCGGCCGGACCCAGCAGGTCCGGGGTTGGTGGGGAGCCTGACCCTGGGGGCCCTCTACGCGGCTGTGCCCTGTGCGGGGGACAAGCCCTGGGAGTCCGGGAGGAGAGGAGGTAGGAGGGCTGATCTGCTTTTATTTCAGAAAAGCAGTAGATTCTTTAGTCATACTAGCGTTAATCTCCTGAACTTAAAAGACAAACCAAACCAACAAGCTCTGGGTCTCTGTCAGGCCGATGGCCCAGCAGAGGGGCCGCCCAAGTGCTGAGAAGAACCAGAGGGAAATGGAGCAAAGCACCTAACTACGGTGACTTTCTAGCTTCCAAGTCAATGATTTCAGAACAAATCACTAAAACAATCTGGCTGGCACGGAGCTCAATAAACGATGTAAAGTTGATCTTGTTGTATTTACTTCTGAGTTTATGATCAAATGCGCTACTTTCGAGAATGTGCCCAGGGTGACGTCACTCATCCGAAACACAGTCAGAGCTCTTCGGGAGTTTTCAAATTCGCTGATTTCTGTTTGTGGATCTTCGCATACGCACGACAAAGGAAACAGCAAGGGGACTGATCTCGTGCAGGGGAGCTGACTGAGACCCACAGGAATGCAGCTGGGCTTCACTTCAAGCTGTGTTCACACAAGGCCTGTTTCACGCTTTCCTCAGAACTGAATTGGCATTTGGAAGGCCTCTTACTCCAGGCATTTATGGGGCCCGAAGGAAATTGAGGTGGCCCCAGTATTTTGAGGTTTTGGGTTCACGATGCTGGGATCACTCTGGAGTTGGAGAGGAAGACAAGGCTCTCTCCCGTGCCTGACCCCAGAGGCCCAGCCCTAGGCCCCTGTGGATGCTGCCAGGTGCATCCAACTGGCTCCAGTGTGACTGGTCCCTGCTCCGTTCCCCTCTTTCAGGGACAAGGGCCACAGATCGCTCAGTCGGGAAAGCGAAGGGAGCTGGGAGGGGCTCCGGATCTGGAGTCTCAGATCTGGAGCCTGTCTCATGGGCCCCACGCTCTCCATGACAGTGAGGTGAAACACACCTGGATGAGAATCCACACCAGCTCTCTCTCCTCTTTCACACGTGCGCATTATGTGATTTGGGAGGAGTGGGGTGCCATCAATGGGATGTGAATCAACGGCCCGGCAGGTTGGGCTACCCAGCTGCCGGGTGAGCCCGAGGTGTCCGGGCAGCAGCCCCCTCTGGCTCCGAGCTCCTGGGCGCCAGGAGCAGCTGGTGAGCCGAGCAGCCAGCTTGCACCAAATCAACGGTGGCTTCTGGCACCAGCCGGAGAGACACAAAGCGCAAGCGACACCACTGCTGCACGGAGGCGCTTACGTCTTTGAGGGTGATGATGTTGGGGTGCTGGCCGTACCGCAGGAGGATCTCAATCTCTTCTGAGGGGTCCCTTTTGCTCTTATCGATGATCTGAAACAAACAGAGGTGGACGTGAGGCTTCCAGATGGCGCCTGCGTCGGGGACCCTTTCTGCCCCTCCTCCCCTCCGGCTCAAGCTCAACCAAGATAACCCACAACTGCCTAGAAATTCATGGCAATCCTTGCTTTCCCAATAAGCAAAGGAGACTGACATTAAAAAAAGAGAGCACCTGCCTCCAGACACTGATTTTAAGTGATGACAGGGTTGGATGAAGACGGGTGGGTTTGGGGAGCTCACACGGGCACCACTGAAAGCAACAGGTGCTCTGCTACCACTCGCAGCGCAGGCTCTGGGTTGGCGGCCTGTGCCCCCTGCTCCGTCCAAAGTGGGCCTCTGGCTGCTGTGCGTCTCTCGCCCTGTTTGGTGGTCACATGCCGGCAACAAAGTGAGACCCAGCGTGGTTCTCAGCAAGAGACGCCGCGGCGGCGTGCGTGCTGAGGCTGTGCTGTGACTTACACGTACGGCTGCTCCTTCTGGCTCCTCCTCCTCCTCCTGGCACGTGGAGCCCAGGTCTTAGGATGGCAGATAAAATCCTCTTACCCCATGAACACAGATGGCTTCCAACCACAGGGTGTCATGAATGAAAGCCCACCTGGAAACAGGGGGTCGGTCACCTGTTGGTGGAGAGTGACGAAAACCTCTGGGGTTGGTTTCCTGGGCCCCTGCGCCTGCTTCTCACGGGGATGGAGCTGGCTGGGGAGGGGACCCCACTCAGGCGAAGTCTACAGCACGTGTGTGGGAAACGACACTCAGAAGAGGACGATCGTTTTTGTGCCTTAGTTTCACCCAAGTTCAAAACATGCGCCGCGTGGAGGACGTGCAGTCATTTCAGTGCTAGAGCGTGAGGGAAATGCACTTTCACTCTCTATCACGTCCAAGGCTCTAAGCGGAGGCTTGCGTGAAACTCACTTTCTTCTTTAGATGAACTGAATGCTCGGGTGGCACAGGACCCAGTGTTGGAGCTCTGCCCGCCCGACCCCCTGCCGCCCCTTCACTGCAGTGGAAGATGGTCGTGGTGCCCGTGCTTCTCTGTCTCGGTTTTAAACCCACTGCCAGGCTCTGACGACATCGGCGCCCGGGACCGTGAGCCCCATGACACACGTTGTTCAACAAGGAAAAACCCAAGCTTCCTTTTTTTTTTTTTAATAAATTTATTTACTTTTTGTTTATTTTTGGCTGCGTTGGGTCTTCGTTGCTGCGCACGGGCTTTCTCTAGTTGCGGCGAGTGGGGGCTACTCTTCACTGTTGTGCGCGGGCTTCTCATGGCGGTGGCTTCTCTTGTTGCAGAGCAAAGGCTCTAGGCGTGCAGGCTTCAGTAGTTGTGGCACGTGGGCTCAGTAGTTGTCGCTCGTGAGCTCAGTAGTTGCGGCACGCGGGCTCTAGAGTGCAGGCTCAGTAGCTGTGGTGCACGGGCTTAGTTGCTCCGCGGCATGTGGGATCTTCCCGGACCAGGGCTCGAACCCGTGCCCCCTGCATTGGCAGGCAGATTCTCAACCACTGCGCCACCAGGGAAGTCCCAGCTTCCTTTCTTGACACAACTTTCCTCCTTTTGTTACTAAAGTTCTAGCTAGGACACTGGGATTACTTCTGTTATTGACAGAAGCCAACACACAATGCATCCTTCTAGAGGAGATTTTTTTAAAGGCTCATTCAGTGGGTGGTGGAGGGGATGCCTTAACATGTGGACGCCTAGGCAGCCGCGGGGCACATCCTTACGCTGCCTGGATCACACGTTGACCAACAGGGTTTTAGGACCGTCTCTGCCCCAGCTGCCTGCCGGGCCATTCAATCCCTGGGCTGCGATCCCTTTGCAATTTGAGAAGGTTAAAATCATTAGTGGTTTTTTAAAAAGTTAGTGGTAGATTCATTTTTTTCAAATAAAATTTCATGATAAAGGAGATGTATTTTTAGCATAAATCTCAATAGAATAGGATGCAAGATAAACAAGAAAGAGGAAGCCTTTTCTCTATGCCGACGGCCCAGAGCAGGGGGAGGAGGGAGCAGTTATGGGACCAGAGGGGCGGCTGCACGAACGGGGCATCCACAGGGGCTGGAGGCTCTACCCTCCTCCCTCCTGTGGTGTCCACCCCGGCAGAACCGACTGGAAGCCAGAGGGCAGGCAGGGTGGGGTGATGGGGTCCCTAGCGGGCATGGAGGAGAGGGTGGGTGCCTGCCTGGAAGGGAGGCCCCCGGGGAGTGGAGCAGAGCACAGGCTCCTGCACCTGCCCAGCCGGCCGCTACCTTTCCTATAGTCTGGGCAACGTGGGACCGACACACAGCAGCAAGTTCTGTTCAGACCCAGCGTTTTTATCCTGATTGTTGTCAGCAAAGGCTGGCAGCTTTTATCCACAAATCTTTTTCTGGGATTTTTTTGGGAGAAAGGTCAGGAAGAAGAGACACAGAGCAGTGAGGTGTGATGACTGGTCCCTGAGCACAAAGCCCAGGTCCGTGGAGTACAGCAGAGCCTGGCGGGGGGGGGGTGGTGGGGGGCCGGTGGTTTGAGCACATCGTTCAGACGCATCCAGGAAGGAATTTCTTCTCCGTGGGGTCCGTTTCTTGGGATTGCTGTTGTGGGACTGGCTTCTAGTTCAAGCGAGCCCAGGTTAATCGAGTCCCTTATTTTGAGAACAGTATTGTTTTATAATCTTGCTTATGCAGCAAAACCGAGGGAGGCATTCTCAGCAAGCATGTTCACCCGCAAGGCCTCCTCTCTCTGTGCCGATGCTCAAATGATGCTGACGGACCACAAGCAGGGACGAACGGTGGATCTGTCCTCGCCTGCAGCAGGAGGCCACCCACAGGTCAGCACCCAACGGGGCTAGCAAACCAGACTCTCACGGGGCTGCTGTTTGACAAGCTGTATATTTCCATAGTCCGTGAAGCAAGTCTGGCCCCAACAAAGGATGGCAGACCACGTGATTCTCCTCAGCAGGTGAAGCGTGCAGGTGGGTATTGGTACATCCTTATTCCTGGTGGCTGAAGGCGGGGGCAGGATTGGTCCAGACTTCACTGCCATCCACACGCTCTCCCCTCTCCCTTTTGGTCTCTGCGTTTCCCCATCTTCCTCTTCCCCATCTCTCTCCAGCACAGGCTCCCCTCCTGGACACTGAATGGCGTGGGGCTTCGAGAGGGGGCCTGAGCTCACAGGCTGGCCGAACACCCTCTGGAGGCGGGCGTTTCTGCTGACGTGTCGAGAGGATCGATACACTTGACAGGAGAGGAGTAGAGCACGGAACCCCTTGTAAAATTCAACAGATACCCTCTCCTGTTCAATTACTTTAAACAAATGACACAGAGAAAGGACTCCAAGTTTTCTTGCCGGAAAAAATTAAAATTTCCATGCCAATCAGTTTTCCTTCTAAAAATAAGCTCTATTCACGTCAGGCATCTGTCAATTCCATTGCTTTTTCTGGTTGACAAATTACATACACAGTAGGAAAATGAGCCCAGAAAACGCGATGTAATTGTCAATGGTCTGCTGTGAATACAAATTGGGGCTCCTTCTGGAGAAAGCCAGCCCAGCTTCAGCCTTGAGTGTATCAGCCACACTTCACTAGAATTAAGAACTGCATGACACAGACTCTTGTACAATTTCAAGGATCTCGCTTTATTTTTACCTGATTCTATTGCTACTTTAATAACACAAAAATCTGCTCCTGAAAGGACACGCAGCTGTGCTTCCCTCCAGGAAAACGTGGCCATGGCCGGTGACATCCATCCATCCCTGAGTGAGCCTCTCAGACAAAGAAGGGGGAAAACGTGCAAGTGGAGCTTTGAATGAAAAGGAGCGTGTGTCTGTATGTTGGAAGATGAAACAGGCCAACAGGAAAGGCTACAGAGACACAAAAGCTCCCTTAGTTTCTGATTCTTCAGTGACATTCCCCTTTTTGCTATGGCTTCTGGTTCTGTGATCAGTAAAATCCCTACATGGCTGGATTGTGAGTTCCCTGAGAACAGGTTTGTTTTTGCCTGGAACCTAGCACTGCGTCTGCCTCGGAAAAAGCGTTAATGAAAAATTTGTAAAAACGAATGAAAGGAACTGGTCACTGAACAGGGAGTCCCTGCAGAATGAAATGCGTTCTACAGGCAAGAAGTGTTCTATGGAGCAGTCGTACTGCCCACTCGGACAATGAAAAAGCCAAAGAAAGGGATGAGGTGATTTCCAATTTGAAGAAAAGCTCCTGATTGATATTTCTCTCGCTTTTCTTTTTTTCTTTGGCTGCACCACTCAGCTTGTGGGATCTTAGTTCCTCGAGCAGGCACTGAACCCAGGTCCCGGCAGTGAAAGCGCGGAGTCCTAACCACTGGACCACCAGGGAACTCCCGATATTTTTCTCTCTTAAATAACATTGGTCCTCGACACCACCAAGCACCATAACGGGGGTGTGGAGACAGGAAATGAGCTGCGAAGCATGTCAGGGGTCACAAAAGCCCTAAAGAAGGTACTGAAGGCAAGGAGGACGGGGAGGACCACATCGTGGTCAGAGAGATCAGCCCCCAGGCTGGGGAGGAAACTTCTGGGCTCAGGGAAGAGTGTATCGCCCTTGTGGGAGTGAGCTGGGGACAGAGGAGGGGCCTGAGGAGCTCCAGGAACGGGGCTCTGGGGCCCTGCTGGCCACTGCAAGGATCTGGGCTCCATCTGAGCGAGACGGACACCACTGGAGAGGGGGCTTTGTGCAAGTGGCAGTGTCTAGAATACGCACCTGATCGTGTCAAGCCACAAAGACCTAAAACCGAAATAAAAATGAAACCTTGTGCAATTTTTGTAAAGTGAGTACAGAACCTTTCATGAAATAAGAATATTAACTATCTTTTCCTTCCAAATACACCTCTCCCCTTTGAATCCTACTCTACCACAGTTACTTTCTGCAGTTCAACATTGATTCCATTTCAGTCTTATTTTAAATGACAGGTGCATTAATGCCTTGGCATCTATGCAGCATCATGTCATGCTTATTTCAAAGTCCTATACACTTTCACCTCCTACCACTAGCCTCTGGGGCTGGCTATGAAGACAAAGGTGGACTTGAGTTTCACATCAGGCTCCTGAGCTATTTGGTCCCGTGGAAATAGCTCCGAGATCTTAGAAAGCAGGGCACATCTGTTCACTGGGATGTGTCTGAGAGAACGTCACGGTTTCTCTCATTCAGCCATCCTAGCCCAAGGCAGGTGCGCTGGGAGGACACCCCCAGCAGGTGGAGGAGGGCGTCAGCATCCTGTCCTCTGAGGCCAGATTCTCCCGGTGGAGGATCCCGGGCAGCCTGGTGGTGTTTTGCCACAGCAGAAGGGAGGGACCAAGCCTAGGGACCCAGGCTCTGAGTGAACCCACACTTACTGAGTCGCTATTCCGTGTAGGCACTGCCCTAAAGGTTTTGTTAAGTGGTAGCTAGAATTGGTCTCACTAATTTAGGACCTGCGCATAAATATACAGCTGAGAGCAAATGCAAAACCAGCAATCTTGTTGCCTGGGAATATACTGGGGTAGGTTGGTTTAAGTATATCGGTTAAGTTGAACTTAAATGCAGTTAATATGATGACAGAATAATTATTGTGCAAAATTAGGTGCTTATAAGACAGACATAGACTTAAAGCAAAACACAATGATATTTCCAAGAATGTGAGACCCGCTGTATCCCGTACTCTTGAGTTCGGAGGCTGACCGTTAAGGGCTGGCACTGCCGTCCCCTCAGAAGGACCGCACTTGGATTCCTGCCCCTGCACAGAGGGTGGGAGCCGCTGTGCTCTTGGTCCATTACCTTCCTGCTGCCAAAACAGTAAGCAGAGGCTCAACAGAGAGGGAAAACCCTACCTCATCTCCGGATACCAGCTGCTGGAACTTATCTACATAAGATACCCCTTTAACTCTATGCTTTCGGCTGGGGTTCCCAACCTCAGCACCCAGACGTTTTGGCTGGGTGAGTCTCTGGGGTGTGTGGGCGGGTGTCCTATGCAGGAGGCAGGGCAGCACCCTGGCCTCTGTACACCACGTACCAGGAGCGACTCCCGCCCCAGGTGTGACAATCAGAAGGTGTCCAGACACTGCCAGCGTCCCCGGGGCGGGGGGCAAAATCACCCCGATGCGACGGCCTCAGGCAAAGCCCGTGTATTCGGGCCACAGTCCTACAGTCTGCTGGGGACTTGCTCTCTCCCTGCTGCTCTGTACTCAGTGGGGGAAGTTCCCGAACCCTCCCCGTAGCTGGATGGAGGCCCCGACGGGATTGTCTCTCGAAATGAAACAGACACCGTTTTCCATCCAAGAATCTGCAGAGCTGGGTTTGCGAACTGTGGTGGCCCAGAGAGGTGATGCTAAACTCTAGTGGCTGAATCTCAACGGGGCTTTTGCGGAGCTGAGATCCACTCTCAGCCAAGTCACTGAACGGCACCCTTGGTTCTGTGTCATATTCGAGAACACGCTGAGCCGTGCGGTTCCTTAGTTCCTCCATCAGTAAGTGGGGTACTGCTGCCCATCAAGATACAGAGTAGCAAAAAGCCCGAACACATTTCAGTTCCGTTGTACCCGGAACGCGCTGGAAAGGGAACAGAAGAGCGGCCCGAGGTGGGCTACAGCAGTTTGGGTAGCGAACGGTCTCACTCCGAACGCTCTCTGCCATGGCACTCCTGCCAGCTCTTCCGTCTTTGAAGGAACTCTGCCCTCGGATGGATGAACCGACCCGCAGCGAGCGGCTTAAAACGTTCCCCGAAACAGCCCTGGGTCCCGGGGCACTCATCTCACTGGAAAGTCGCTGCCTCTTCCTGTGCTTGGGTAATTCAAGCATCTTCCAGACAATGAATTATGACCCACCAGAGTCTCGGAGAGGATGAGGGAAATCCCTGTAGCGTCCACCTGCCCAGTTCACCCAGGGAACTTCAAGGCTTGTAAAGCAGAAACAGGACGCCTGGCTCTTTCTTTCTCCATCAGTTGCAGCCACAGCTCCTGGCTTTGTTGCCAGAGAGGCCGGGGCTGAAATTCCCCAGAAATTCCCATCATGGGGTCTGATCTTTGGGGATCGAGTTATAAGCCACTTGTTGACAAAGCTGATTCAGGTGGTGTCTTCTTGTGAGAGCTGGATATGGAGACGTAAGACACGATTTCCTTTGTCTGGGGATTTATCTTCAGACACCTCCCAGTATCAGGCTGTTTTCTAGAAAGGCATCAGGGTCAGCGAGCTTGCCAAACACTAGACGGGTTTCTCTGCACTCAATGGAAGCCGCAATTGTTTCTAGGACTGCTGCTGGTCACCTGATAAACTGTCTAAAGAAATTCTGCGAGAAATGACACATGCAGAAAGAATTTTAAGATGCCTATGCACGCTTATGAAGTATGTGAAATATATTTAAAGTAAAAATGAAATTCTCTCGTCTGAGGCAGGACTAGGGTCTCCTCTCCACCATTGGCTCGTCTGGATACGGGAATGGCATCATCCGAGCTCCCCTACAAACTCTCCCAAGGGTGGGGAAAAATAAAATTCCTCAACGATCCAAATCCCGAAATACATCAGACCCACACGCCAGTGGCTCCACTACAGTCTCAAGCCCCCTCTCCCAGGAATTTAAAATCGTGCGATGTTTCCTTCCGTCACCCGTTCCTCAGCGTGTTCGAGGCACTGGGCAGGCTGATGACCATGGACCCAAAGGACCCACACACTGAGCCTTCCTCCAATGTAAACATTCTTTTTTGTTTGAGGAATTCAAGATAAACTTGCCAAAAAGCCACAAATTCCCAACCCAAACTAAACCAACGGGCCTGCGTTTTTTGGGGCTGGTGACGTTTTTGACGGGGCAGAGCATTTCCTCAGGGCCAGAAGCATTGGGCAGACATCCCAGCGAGCACGAGGGTGTATCTGCTTTCACAGAGCGGCCATGGAGCTGTGGGTGAGGTGGAACGAGGCCATCGCCTCATCGCCACTGTTTTGAACAATTTTCTCAGAGCTTAGGAAAATCACAACGGACGGAATGACTCCTCTTACACAGCTGCCTGCTGGACAGGCTCCATGGGTCCCCAAAAGTTCTTTGAAGAGCAGGGTAGTGTCATGTGCTCCAGATGAGTTTGGGATAAGCCAGGATGGTCTGGTCACCATGACACCACCGGCCGCACCTGGGTCCTCAAGCGCCTCCAGGTCAGCTGAGTGGGTGAGTGGTGGACAGACCAGCTCTCGCTCCCTTGGACGGAGAATGTACAATTTATGCTTTTTACAAAAATTAGATTATGACTTTAGCAGAACGCTTCAGCTTTCATCCACATTTTACGCACCAGGAAACGCAAGAAACTGGTATCTTGGATTTCCAGATCAAATATTTAATTTAGCAACGATTACAGAAGCCAAAGGCAGGATGGAGAGAGTGCCAAACTGGGCTGTAGTTGTTATTCTTTTTTATGTATTTATTTATTTATTTAGGCTGCACTGGGTCTTAGTTGCGCCATGCGGGATCTTTTAGTTTTGGCATGCGGGCTTCTTCGTTGCGGCATGCATGTGGGATCTAGTTCCGCGACCAGGGATCAAACCCCGGCCCCCTGCATTGGGAGCGCAGAGTCTTACCCACTGGACCATCAGAGAAGTTCCCTGTTACTACTGTTTTCTGTTCTTGATGATTCAGGGTAAAACTACCAGCTCTCTCCTTAAGGTTTTGCAAATATTACAAAATATTTGCTTCTATTTATTTCTTTGATTTAAGTTTTGGTGACTGTAGCTTCCTTTCCCTTCTCCTTTCCTCCTTCCCTCCCTCCCTCCTTCTTCCCCTCCTTCCCCAAATGCTCTGCCTGGCCCCCAACTCTACATTTTCCAAAATGCTGAGTGCCCAGAGCTTTTGTTCCAGCATGTTTTATGTAGAAAGTTACTAAAGGTGGTCAGTACCTACACGTTGGCTGGAGCAGAACATATTCATGATTTGCAAAATAGTTTTTCAACGGGTGGCCTAATATCAAAGCCAATGGAACGGCCCCGCATCAGAGCTTAGAAGAGGCCGAGGGAGAGTGTCTGTGAGGCTGGGTGTGCCCGCCGGGGCCTGGGGCCCGGGCAGCTGCAGATGCGGCCGCCGCGTGCCCCGCTCTTACCTTCACGGCATACTCGGCGTCTGTGGCCATGTGCACACAGCGCTTGCATACGGAGTAGGCGCCCACCCCGATGTCCTCCTTGACCTCATAGCCATCGGTGAAGCGGGTGTTGTTCCCGTGTAACTGCTGCAGAGAGAGCGGGCGGGCAGAGAGCGCGATCAGAGGCCTCTCGTGCAAGGGCACCGAACGCGGTGCAAAGGAGGCTTCAGCCCTTGCACGTGGGGACACGGAGGCCAGGAGGTGGTGGCGTCCTCGGACCACAGTCACGGAGCTAGCTGGCAGTGGTTCCAGATCTCAACCTAGCTTCCCCATCTGTCGGGTCAGGACCCTGTTCTCAGACGCCCAGCACCCTGTGTCGGCTGACCTGCCTGCTTCCCACAAAGGTCCGAGAGAGGTGAGAGGTCAGACGTCCCTGAGACCGGGTGCAGCTCTGACGCTGGTGTCCGGAGCGGTCCGGATGCTGACATCTGATTGGGAATCTGACCCCCCGACGCCCCCTCGCCATCCTCACCCGACATGATCCCTTCTGAGATTCTCTACCTCTGCTCATATTTATACGGTGTAAAACTCCTCATAAAAATAGCACCTTCACTGACCCCCCCAAAGACTACATTTCGTGATGGGAACTGGTGCCCACAAACCCAGCCACTCTCTTGCGGTGCTGGCTCGACTCTGCACAGCAGAGACCCCCAAGCGTGACCCCTGCCGGGGCTCCTGCCACAGACACACCACGATGACATCCTTCTCAGGACTCTGTCTTGAGGACGAACGTGAAGCACGGCTCAGATCACCGTCTCGATGACCCCGGGGAGGTGGGGGCAGGGGCTCGTGAAGGAAGTGAACCCCAACTCGGCTGAGACGGCTCTCAGGCCACGGGTCCCCTCAGTGCGGCCACCTCCTCGCCCCGACCTGCTGGGGGCGAGCGGAGTCGGGCTCTACGGGACCCCCTGCACGACGGGGGGCTGATTACCTGCACGATGGGGTGAACTGTGGCTTTGTGCAGGTCTTGCTGCGAGGGCTCCTGGGCCAGGCTGGAGGCCACAAAACTGAATCCTCTAAACAGATGATGAGCGTTGGCGCTGGGGGGGACGCCAGGTGAGTCTGCAGGTAACAACCAGAGAGTCAACAGCCACGACGTGGGGAGGTAACCCTGTGGGTGTGTGATGTGTGCGTGTGTGTGTGGTGTGTGTCAGGTGTGTGTGTGCATGTGTCAGGTTGTGCACGTGTGTGTGTTCGGTGTGTGTCAGGTGTGAGGTGTGTGTGTGCATGTGTGTGCGCACATGTGCATCTCTGTGGTGTGTGCATGTGTGTGTGGGTCAGGTGTGAGGTGTGCGTATGTGCATGTGTGTGTGTCAGGTGTGTGTGAGGTGTGCATGTGTTAGGTGTGTGCATGTGTGCGTGGTGTGTGTGCATGTATGTGTGCACATGTGCATCTGTGTGGTGTTCATGTGTGCGCATGTGTGTCAGATGTGTGTGAGGTGTGCATGTGTGTGTGGTGTGTGTCAGGTGTGTGTGCCAGGTTGTGCACGTGTGTGTTCGGTGTGTGTGCACGTGTGTGTTTGGTGTGTGTGTCAGGTGTGAGGTGTGTGTGTCAGGTTGTGCACATGTGTGTGTTCGGTGTGTGTGTCAGGTGCATGCACACGTGTTTGGTGTGTGTGTGTGTCAGGTGTGAGGTGTGTGTATGTGTGTGTCAGGTTGTGCACGTGTGTGTGTCAGGTGCATGCACACGTGTTTGGTGTGTGTGTGTCAGGTGTGAGGTGTGTGTATGTGTGTCAGGTTGTGCACGTGTGTGTGTCAGGTGCATGCACACGTGTTTGGTGTGTGTGTCAGGTGTGAGGTGTATGTGTGTGTCAGGTTGTGCACGTGTGTTCGGTGTGTCAGGTGTGTGCGCACGTGTTTGGTGTGTGCCAGGTGTGTGTGCGTGTGTGCACATGTGCATCTGTGTGATGTGTGCGTGTGTCAGCTGTGTGTGTCAGGTGTGAGGTGTGTGTGTGGTGAGTGTGTGTGTTGGAGAACGAGGTGAAACGGAGATTAGACAGGCTGAACCATATGAAACCACACTTTATTCTGGGTGGTGCCAGTGGTTTGATACACGGCAAAAATACCCAGAACAAAAACGTGAGGGTAATCACTGATCATCACTTACTAGATATTCATTCTCAGCGGCAACCCTCTGCCCTGCACACTCCAGACCGAGCCCAGAGCCACCAGCAACCTCGGGGTGGGCTGTCACTCCTGGGCCAGGGCAGAGGAGGCCACCCTCTGAGTTTCTCAGGTCAGCAGGAACCGGGCACAGGGACGCAGGCCCGGGCATTGGTGCCTCTTCTGTCCCCCCTGCCCCAGGCCTGAGGAGCTCGAGGGCAGCACGCAGGGTACTCTGCTCCCAGGGACCCTCAGGGAGCCCTTCAACCGTGACCCCTCTAAGCTCTGTCGATTTGTTTGAAGGCTTGACCGCTGTCGAGATGGGTCCCAGTTCAAGTTTATCATTAAGGAAAACAAAAGGATAAAAGATTGGTGGAGAGAAAATATTTGCATCATGTACAACAGACAAGGGACCAAACTCTCTACCATGCAAAGAGCTCCCAGAGATCAATGAGAAAAAAGGAACAAGCCCAGAAGAAAAATGGGGGCAGGACTCAGATACCGACTGCTCTCCTACCTGAGAAGGTGGTCAGTCCCTCTAATGGGGGCACGTACACATTTAACCGGGGTAACACTTTGCCTAACAAATTAGCAAAATGTAAAGTAACCAGTTGCATGTAGGTTTGGCTGGGGCTGGACATTGCGGTGGTAGGTGGGAGCCTAAGCTGGCATAATCTTTGCAAGGTAGAAGTGGAGTTATCTACCAAAGTATAAAATACACCTGTCTTTTGAAGAGCAACTCGACTTCTATGAATTTATCCGACAGAATTACTTTCAAAAGTGCTTAGAAATAAATGTAGAAAATGTTTGTCTTGGTGTAGATATATACTGATACGATGGCATATTACTCAGCCTTTAAAAAGAATAAAATAATGCCATTTGCAGCTACATGGTGGACCTAGAGATGATCATACTAAGCGAAGTAAGAAGGAGAAAGACAAATACCATATGACGTCACCTGTATGTGGCATCTAAAATACGACACAAATGACCTTATCTACGAAACAGAAACAGACTCACAGACATAGAGAACAGACTTACGTTTGCCAAGGGGAAGGAGGGGTGGGGAACAGAATTACTGGGAGTCTGGGGTTAGCAGATGCAAACTATAATACGTAGAATGGATAAACAACAAGGTCCTACTGTAGAGCACGGGGAACTCTATTCAATATCCTGTGATAAACCATAATGGAAAAGAACATGAAAAAGAATACATACATATGTATAGCTGAGTAACTTTGCTGTACAGCAGAAATTAACACAACATTGTAAATCAACTATACGTCAATAAAATTTAAAAACAAAATGTGATCTTTAAAAACTTTAAAAAAAGAGAAAAAAGAAAATGTTTGTCTTAGCAATATTTGTAATAGCAAAACAAACAAACAAACAAAAAAAAACTGGAGACAACCTGAATATTCACCACTGAGGAAACCATGCGCAAGACCAACAACGTTCATGGGTGCAGGTCGCACTAGTCACACTAGTGTTGTTGCAGGTCACACTAGTAAGACTACGATACCCAGGATGAGACATGGCTGTGCGAACTGACACAATAGTCTGTCAAGTCAAAAAAGAGAAAACAAGCTGTAGAACGTACACACTGTAGGAAAATTTTTAAAAAAATTTTTTTAAACTTGTTTTTTAACATCTTTATTGGAGTGTAATTGCTTTACAATGGTGTGTTAGTTTCTGCTGTATAACAAAGTGAAATCAGCTATATATGTACTAAAACACATTACAATAAACTCATAAGCAATATATAACAATATGATAACATAAATTCTATCACTTAGGCATTATATATATATAAATCTATAATACTACATAAAGTATATAATGTGGATTTGAATTTTTCTTACAATGTACATATGTAAGATTTAAATCCATATTATATAGAAAGCTCTGGCGAGTGGGACTGGAAAGGCCACAGGAGTGGGTGTTTGCTTTTCTACTTTTTACCTTTTTACTTGGTCTTGATACTTTACTTTGACGTGGAAACAATACACTAAAGCTTTCATGGTAGAGCAGGTGGTGGGGGGCTTGGAGGGGTGAGCTGATGCAGAAAATGTGGGTTTTATTCCTGAGCATTTTATTTTGAGGGAAAGGCGATTGGGGCGCTCCTTCCACACCCGGGAGCTACACCACGAGCTGCGTGACATGGGATCTCTCCCTGCAGATGAGCGGCCGACCCGGTGGCCCACACGGCTCTTCCAGGGAGACCTTGCCGGGTGACAGGGGGCTTCACGTGCCTGGCCCACCGCACCTTCAGCATCTTGGACCACGAGGGAGAGGACTCGGGTCTCAGCCCCGTACCTGTTACCTCGCAAAGCGCTCCAGTGTCACCCCGGAGTTAATGAGATCAGAGCTGACTGTGTTTGGAAATAAGCTGCTAGGCTAGAGAAGCTTAATTAAAAAGCACGAGGCTCGGCTGAGTCGTTTTTAGAATTTGGAAATTATGCACCGCAGGACAGCAGAGGCAGCAAGTGTGCTCTGAAGATGCTGGGCTTTGCTCCCAGGCTGGCTTCGCGCTTTGCCTTTCTTTGCCCTGCAGAGAACTCTGGCTTTGAGGTCTGCCTGCTCTTAAAAATCCCCCAGGCTACCGTGTCCTGCCCTAGGTCTGCACCAAGCACAGGGATACAGCATCGATTCAGCCACCGTCAAGCCCTGAGGCGCGGGTTTTAGATGGAAGAACTGGAGCCCGTCCCAGGAACTAGTGTGAGCTGTGCACAGGTTGAGGGCCGAGTGGATGGAGGCTCAGTTACAGCACCTGGGAGTGTGCGCGTGGTGGGGAGGTACCGTCCGGTGAACTTGAACTGATACACCTTCCCTAGTGAATGGAAAGTCTGTAGATCAAATAAGCAAGGGCTTTCAACCACCAAGGAGGCATGAAGCCCAGGGCCATGCCTTCTGTGCCCGGGCTGCCTCTCCCTGCTCAGACCAAGAGATCAGCTGAGGTTCACACGTACTTCACGAGAGGCTGTCACAGCCAACGCTGGGTCCGTGTAGCTAGATGGTGACCACATGGTAGGTGGTATCAACGGCATTTAACACGCTTTATAACTGGCTAGGGAACGCCGATTTTTAGCTCAGTACTAAAAGAAGAGCAAAGATGTGAGTTGGATGAAAGGAAATTTAAAGCTGAGTACAGTCAACCTTCGTTGATCCTAGGAGTGATTTCTGACTTGTGCAATACGTTTCTGGGTTTTTAAATCTTTAGAGTGGCATCTCCCATCAGTCAGCAGGCTCTGATGGGCAGCTGGTGTGTCTTCAGGGAATATCCACCAGCTTTAGCATCAGTTTAAGTTAAAAAAGAAAGACTTTAAGGCCACTACAAAAAATTCCGACAGTGCAGCATCCGAGTCTAAAGCAGGATGTGGATTATCCGCTGTTTCAGAATCACATCACCTCTGCCGCCCTTTAAGAGCCGGGCGCTCAGCTCATGTGCTTAGAAAATTCTACTCTCTTATAAATATATAAATATAGAGAGAATGATTTTTCTGTGTCTCGGCACTTCAATTACTACCTCCTCAAAGGCAAACTGTGTCCTGCAATAAGTTGACTTTAAGTACAATTGATTGGAGAAATCCAAATAGTAAGGAGTAAAAAAGCCATTTCTGGACATCATTAAAATGTATTGTCCAACGACGTTTTCCTTCGGCTAATAATAAAATAAATTTGAATTCTCTGTGCACAAAAGGTTTATGAGGTGTTAAAAAAAGCCTGCTAATCACACAGGCCGACTAGGTCGGAGTTTAAATTCTTCACGCATAACACAAAAAGCATGTAAAGGTGAATAATTTCGAGTTGACTGTATGAGCATGTTCTTGCCAGGCAGCACAAACATGGTCTTTATTTCAGTATTTTAAGCACAGAGTTCCGAATGACGGAAACCCTCGGTGAAACAGTGCGCATTTCATTAAGGACCGGGAGGTCATGTGGGTGGTGGTCATCACAGGCACTGTCCTTTGTCAGGGTTAATCGTTTCTGTGTTCCTTTACATTCAGGTAAACCACAGGAGGAGAAAGAAAGCAACCTGCTCAGGTGAGCTGCGGGCACACCCAGGATGGAATCCCCAATCCTGCCCCATCTTTCCAAACTCTGAAGCTAAAAAGTAATCTGATTCTGTGAATTGGGTCAATTTTGTCAACAGGAAGGACTGACCCCAACACCCAAGAACTTTCTGAGGCTGTTGAGAACTGGAGAAACATTGGACCGTCTCTACTAGAGAGGACAGACCTAGATCTCCTCCACCTCCTCGGCAGCCACGGTACATCTCGCAGCAGCGATTACCCCAGACTGTGACAGCAGGCATCACTCTAGCTCTGTCCCTGAGGACAGTCTTAGTTTTATCTGGGGGCTGCAGGAGGACCCGAAAGAAATGAGTGAGCGTCTGCATCCCGACTCCCTCATTGATAGCCCCCAGAATTTGCTTCTTTCTCGGTCCTGGAGCCCCTGCTGTGTGGGTCAGGAGCTGTCCTGAGACCACCAGCGACCCCATGGATGCCCCCAACCCTCTGTGTTTGCACAGAGCTCACACCCTTGATGTGCCTGACCCCGGCGTGCAGGACACGGGCTCTCACCAACGGCTTAAACCAGAGGGAGCCCAGTGGATTCTCTGTTGCAACTTTATCTACTTGATATTTTGTATCTGACCATCTATTTGTTTCATGATCCTTTTTTAATCACAGAAAATTTTAGATGCAATAACAGTGAGAAAAGCATGGGAACCCCCCATGGGCACATCACACAGCCCCAAGAGCTACCAACTGGCTGAACTTTTCCCACCCATATCTCCAGAAGGGGCTTGTTAATTTGTTTTTTAGACAAAATCACCATACCTTCACTGGGATGAACCGATCTGTGCCCCACAAAATTCACATGTTGAAGCCCAATGTGGCTGTATTTGGAGAAGGAGTCTTGCGGAGGGTAGTTAAGGTTAAATGCGGTGATAAGGGTGGGACTCTGATTCAGCAAGACTGATGTCTTTATAAGAAGAGGAAGGGACACCAGGGACTTCTCTCTCCTTCTTCTCGAGCACAAAGTGAGGCCATGTGAAGACACAGAGAGAAGGAGGCCGTCTGCAAGCCCAGAAGAGAGCTCTCACAGGAAGCCAAGATACATTTCTCTAGTTGAAGCCGTCCAGTCTGTGGTATTTTGTTATGGCCGCCTGGGTAGACTAGGACAATTACCATATCTAAAAAAGGTTAATATTAATTTATTCATATCACAAAATGACAAATTTTAAAGGGAGCTGACCAGTTCTGAGTGAATTTGGTAGACCTTAGGAGTAATTTAAGACATATCATAGAGGCTAAATACCCAAGTCCATCTGCTGTGCCGAGATACAGTAGCTGATGCAACTTTTCAAACAGGTGTTTGTTTTTTTGTATGAGTAAGAGCAATAATCCACACAATAACAGACTTAACCGACAGGCTCTCTCTTCCCATAAAACCTCCCTAATTAAACGAGAGATTTTCATTGTCTTGAGGTTCTTTTCTCGAGCTTGCCCGGGTGTGTCCCTCTGACAGGTGGTCACTGGATTGGCAACTTAGGCCAAGAGGCAGCATGAGGCGGGCGGAGGATACAGAACACCTGGGAAATCTCCCAGCTGGGTGTTACCTGGGGGTTAACTGATGAGTGGCTCCATCACGCGAGCCTTTGCTACAAGCAAAGGAACAAGAACATCAAACAGAACTGAGGACTGTATCCCATGGAAGTGCCCTTGAACATGGCGCTCTCTGGCTCCTGGATGCCTGTCCCTACCTGGCCAGGTTGGAGGACCCGCCATGGGAAAGACACACAGGCCCGCCCCCCTCTCCCTGCCTGCACACACCTGTGGGCGTCCTCGCCGTGAACTCAGGGTCGAAGTGGAAGGTGTCCTCCGGCCTGCCCACCGCCGGCTTGAAGGGCGGCTTGATCTCCTTCCTGTACAGCTTCTGCGTGGACAGCAAGACAGGGCGCTGAGGGCCAGCAGGGAGAAGGCGGGCGGGAAACCCATCTGAGCCACCTGCCGATCAGGTGCCAGCACACGGCGGCCCCTCCCAGAGCTCTGACACGTTTAGTAACACATATAAAATATGATATCTATTGTATACGACATAGAATATAGTTACATAGTTTATAAAGAGACATAAAAGCCATTGTTCGAGGGAAAAGGGTTTGGGGACATCTAAATATTCTTGATTTTAGGGCAATGGTTTTCAACCTTTTTTGGGCAGTAGAATCTTCTTCTTCAAGTAAAATCGGACAGGACAGCTACGCCCTGCCCCACCCCCAGATAACAGCAGGAAGAGCCCTGCTCCTTGGCGAGTTCCCCCCCGCCCCGCCCCGGCGACCTCGGAGCCAGCACCTGGGACCCTGCTCTGCGGGGACACAGACCCCATCCAGGTCCTTCCTCACCCACACCCCAATGTCTGTGCACCTCCCTGGGGCACCTACTCCAGCTGCCACCAGATTTGGGTGTCCAGAACCCTCTGCTCAAGTTGAGGGGCTGCGTCAGGCTTTTCGGTTTATTTACACATTTTTGCGCACTTTAACGGCCCGACGCAGCACCAGCCAGAGAACTGGCCACATGTGGCGCTGCCTTTGGTGGGATGCAGAGGCCACGCCCTCACGCACATCGTTCCAAGCCTCTCAGGCCCAGCAAGGACTCCTGCTGCTGGAAGGAGTCCCGATCCAGGAATGATCAGGGCTGTTTCCCGGCTGGAAACACCAGGCTCAGGCACCTCTCGAGCCCCTGTTTCACCACGTCCGGACTCAGGACCCCCCGGTCGGAGGAGTCTGGAAATGGACGCAGTGACTTGTGGAGATCCGCTCTCAATCTTTCAACAACACAGTAAAGCAGATTGTGTCACCCGAGTTTCCAGACGAGGAAATAGGCTAAGATTAGGTAAGACCCCCTCCAGGGTCAAGGGTGACGAAGGGGCAGACGCGAGGACGGCCTGGGTCTCCAGACTCTTCCTGTCCCAGGGGAGACCCCGCCCAGAGCACACCCTTCCAGAAGGCGCCGTCAAACAGCTGCACTGACCGGTGGCTGCTGGGCTCCCTCCCGGGGCTCAGAGCAGCCGCGGCTGCAGGTGCACATGTGGAGCTGGGGGGGCAGTGCACTTGGGAGCCATCGGAGGAGAAAACGAGTTAATTCAGCCGAGCATTATTCGGTCATTTCCCGCCCTGGGTGAACAGATTTCATTAGGAATTGAGTTACTCTATAAGCCCTTTCCAGATAGAAAGAGGATGCCTTCCAAGCGGACACACCCGTAGGGTGGGAATGCACTTCCCTGAT
Source organism: Eubalaena glacialis (assembly GCF_028564815.1). Lineage (NCBI taxonomy): Eukaryota > Metazoa > Chordata > Mammalia > Artiodactyla > Balaenidae > Eubalaena > Eubalaena glacialis. The sequence goes on along the minus strand of NC_083727.1, from coordinate 2,815,006 downwards.
GCATGCACTTGTCAGGGGAAATCTAATGAGCAGGGGCGAGCTCGGCACCCCGATTAAAATGCTGCCCAGCCTGGCCTGCGGGGCTCGACTCTCCCCTCCCACCAGCGATATTTGAGCTGGGTTGTTAAACATTTGTCCTGATCCAGTAAAAATCACATCCTCTCCCTCTGCCTTCACGGGTCCTCCTGCTACTTCCCAGAGAAGGGGGAGGGAGAGAGGAATCTCCACCGCAGCAGGACTCCTACTTCTCTGATGAGGGGGAATTTGTTTACAGGAGAGACTTCCATTATAAAAACACACGTGTGGCTGCCAGAGGTGGGGTGGGGCTTGGGAGAGTTTGGGGAGGGGGGTTGGAGCGGCTGAAAGGGACCCAATGAAATGAAGAGGATAGAAATGTGCAAATTTTCGGTTATAAAATAAATAAGTCCTGGGGATGTACGGGACAGCCTGGTGGCTGCAGTTCGTAAGACCGCGCTGCGTATCTGAAAGCTGCTAAGAGAGTAGATCCCGGAAGTTCTCATCACAGGAAAAAAATCTCTTACAACTGTGTGGTGACAGATTTTAACTAGACTTATTGCGGTGATCACTTCACAATGCAAAGATCAAATCATTATGTTGTACACCTGAACCTAACATAATGGTGTTTTTTAAAATTTTTATTTATTTTTTTACTTTTTATTTTTCTTTTTCGAACAGTTTATTTGTTGTTTAGCTTACAAATGACCAAGTTTTTTGGGGGGGGGGTTTGTTTTTTGTTTTTTACAGCCCATGCTGTCTCTTTTTTAAAAATTTAATTTAATTTATTTATTTATACAGCAGGTTCTTATTAGTTATCTATTTTATACCTATTAGTGTATATATGTCAATCCCAATCTCCCAATTCATCCCACCCCCCGCTTTCCCCCCTTGGTGTCCATATGCTTGTTCTCTACATCTGCGTCTCTATTTCTGCCTTGCAAACCGTGAACCTAACATAATGTTATATGTCAATTGTATCTCAATACACACACACACACACACACACACACACACAGAACTGGTTGTCATTTCATGCAAATGAGAGACATTTTGCATCTGAAGGCTGAAGCTCATACATTTCAGTTCCTCTCCTCACCCTACCTCCCAGGCCGATTCTTCTACTTGCCTCCGTTGACTGCAGCTCACTGGTCCTGGCTGGGAGGCTGACCCCTTGGGAGAAGACGCAGCCCCTGACTTCCAAGTCCTCAGCCATAAGGAGAAGAGTTCATCGGAATCAGACTGTCCCCTGGCCGTGAGCTGCTGTGGGCTTGGTTTGGGTGGAGAGCATCGCACCCTTTTAACTGAAGTATCTAGTGATGACTCGGGAAGCAAGAGAGGACGTGGTACCCGGGGTTCCCCGCCCAGGACGGTGCTCGGCTCACGCTGACCCCACCCCGCCCTGTGCGGAATCCCAATTCCAGATGCCCACCGAGCCAGTCCCAGAACCTCGTGTGCAGCGTGTACAACCTCTGGCTTCACATGGCAACGTGTGCAAGCACATGTCTGTGTTTCCTTGCATTTTCCACACCGCCTCTGTAAGCCTGTGCATCAGCTACGGAGAGCCTGACTGACCCGAGGGACAGCGTGGAAGAAAGCTTCCCAAGGCTTGCAGGAGGGCAGCAGGAAGTCCTCTCGAAGACCCCTCTTCACCCCGACACTAGTCCCCGCAGAGATCGAGCCTGCGAGCACAGTCTGCCCACTGGCCCCCAGACCACCACCCTCTCTGTCTCCGGCGGTTGCTGCGGTTTCATCCTGGTTTCGAGTGGGCAGCAAAGAGCTGTGTAGGCCACCTGGGGTGTTTGGTCACCCTGCCCTTTGGATACACCCTTGTGTTTGCTGCAGTCTTAAAGGCCTGTCAATGTCTTCCTGTTACTGGATAAACATTTTGGAACGTGCTAATATGTGTTATTCTTATACATGTTTTTTCTTTCTTTCCAGGTGTCCAAACCTAGGAGTGGGTTTGAGGATTTAGGGAAAAGGTGACCTTGCTTCCCATTCTGTAATGTCCGCTGCTGTGCACAGGGTCAAATGGAGAATGAACAGGCAGATGCATTTTGTGGACTTTGAGCTTGACGAGATGCAGCGTAGTTCTGACCTAGATTCCCCTTTCTGAGCCTCTGGAACAATTGACCCCACACTGATGGAAAGAAAGTGGGATCTCATGACCAAATTCACCAGGCATCACTTTAAATCATGGCATTTGCCCCAGGATCTCAGGATGATGATCTCAGGTTGCAAGCTGTAGCATTGCTGGAACGGATTTCACATCGCACACGTACAGGCTGGGATGCTGTTTGCAGGTGCGTCCGAATTCTACTTATACCTAAAAGACCTTCAGGTGACCAGGGAAGGACAGAGGGAGCAAAATAAAAATAGCAACTGGATAATGAAGAGAAGACCGATGCTAGTTCGGGGTCACAGACCTAACATCTGTTTTCTGCCGGCACTTTTGGCTCCGGGCATTTCAAAATTAACACGCTCCAATTAGGCAAAGGGCACCGTTAGAGATGATTCCTGAAATAGCAACGCAGAAATGATGCAGATCGAGATGCAGGGTGATGGCAGGACAGTAGGAGGAACAGGAAGAATTTCAATGACTGCAGTGCGCCGTGGGCGGACCTGGGGCGTCTGGTCCGCGAGGTGCAGAGCTCTGCTTCCACTGGTGACCCCACCGTGAGCTGCTCCAACCCCAGTAGCTGGATTTACAAAACCCCGAGCCAAAGGGCGACTAAGTCTTTGAACAAAGACACCTGTCGGCTCCTTGAAAGGGTGAGTTCTCCTGGTGTGCTTAACCTGGAAGTAGATCGACAGAAATCTTCCAGTGGGCTGTGGAAGGGACCCAGGCACGGTGAGATGCCTAGCAGCGGCCGGTAGCTCCCGGGACCCAAACCAGAGGGGTCCCCCCTCTGCGGCCCAGAGCCCGACTCTGCTCCTGCCAGACCTCACGGCCGGCGATTTGGGGGCTCTGCACACGATGCCAGGTCACCCAGGGACGGTGCACGCTCCTCTCGCTGCCCTGGGTTCAGTTTCCCCCCGGGAATCCCTCCCATCTCACACACGCCAACCGGTGATGTGCTTGGAAGGGTTTCAGAAAGGAAAAAGAACAGCACAAGCCTACCCCCAGTATTAATAGAAGTGACTGGAAGAACGAGTTGTCAGAGTTACAGGGAGGGCCTTGGCTGTGGAAGCATCATTCCCGCTGCGAGGGGAGCCCGGCTCACGGGGCCCGAGGTGATTAACTTTGACGAAGCTTATTTTGGGTTTGTGCTAATTTTTGTGTCCTCAGCACTGCTCCAGCCACAGGGGAAAAGTAAACGCAGCTTCTGTGCCCGACTCTCCCATCACCGGCTGCAGAGGCTTTCAGTCTATAATTAACTTGTAATTTTTCATTTCTCCTATCGCAGGGAGCGAGCTTTCAGGGAGGATGCCTCCTGGGCAGGTGCTAATTGCTAGGCTCTGAGGACAAGGCGATGGCAGAGCAGGACAAACGGGGCAGTGCCCCCCACGTGCAGCGTCCACGGACTCACTCTGCCCCAGCAGGAAACCCGAAGACCCCAGGGAGAAGCGCTGGATGAGAGGTATTTACTTAAAAAAACCAAAAACTTCTGCTGGCAGTTTTGGGTCATAGAAGGAAGCAGAGGTGAAATCATATCCTTATATGTTCCAGGCTGGATCCTGAGGCCGGCTCTGGGGTAGAGTCGAATAGTCAAGGAGATGCCTTGTCACTGTCATTCTGAGCATCTACCTGGCAGTGGGAGGGCCTGTTGGTACTAAAAGTTTTTGCAAATGCGTCTCCCTCCGCTGTGGTTTCCAGTTATCTGAGCTGCCGAAAGCAGAATGTGCACATCTGGACAAATCTACCCCGTGCGCGTCTCTCTAAAGCCGGGGCCGGTCGCTGGCCAGGACCCAGCGGCCCCTACGGGGCTGACCAGCTCGTGCCGGGGCTGGAGAGGACGACTGCTCATCTTCCCACGAAGGGCCCGAGCGGCTGCAGTGAGGCTGCGGTCCCAGGAGATCCTTGCTGGGAGGACTCCCTCCCCCCATCCCCCGCTCCCCCCTTGTCAATCCTCCTCAATCTCTGCGGCGTCACCCCCTCCCAGACGGGACAGCCCCACCGCACGCCTCTTCCGTGGCTGGATGACGGCACGCCTGCACGGCGGTCACCCCCGGACTTGAAGCAGCTTGAGGACAGCTGTGTCTTTCCATCGTTATGTCCCGGACACCTGCTCACCTTGACACGGGCGAGCCCCAAGTAGTCATTAAATACATCAATGTGCACAAAAGTGGTCTCTCAGAGCTCCTCCCCCTCTCTGGCTGCTTCATCCAGAGCGAGGGACGCAATGAGATCCTTCCACACCTCTGGCCCTGCTTGGTCATCCTCGGGTAAACATGGAAATGACAGTAGGTAAGGTTGTCTGAGTGCATCAGAAGGGTCTCTCTCAAAAACCAAACCAAACCAAAATGAAATGAAACGAAATGCTAAAAGCAATGAAAGAAACTTCCCAACCTAACTCCAGCCCGATTGCTTTGACATGACGCAGAAGTGCCACCTTCTTGGTACGGGAAGCCAGGGACTTTGCGCTGACCACAGAGCCAGGCCCAGCCGTGCACCAGGGCTGCTCTAAATGGCCGGGCACCTCAGCTCTTGCTCAGAGCTCACGCAGACCTGGGCTTTCTGGAACGCACGGGAACCCAGCCTGCAGTGTTCCAGGGCCACTGCGCTGTGAACATTCCACGCACCTCACGAAGCTGACTTGGACCCCCCCGTGACAAGCCGCTTCTTCGGCGCCGTCCTGGGGTGAGCATCTCCCCAGCACCTGCCCACGGCCCCCCTTCCAGCCAGGCTCTAGTGTTGAGCGGTGTGGCCGCCGGGACTCCCTTCCTTCCCCTCCTGTGCTGTTCCCTTCCCACTGCAGCCCCTGCCCCAGCGATGCTGGCCCCATTTTCCCAGGCGCCTCACGTCACCAGTCACCAGGTTTCTCTCTACTCTTACCTCTGAAACCAGGTCTAATTGCGCGCACATATTCTATCACCGGCATCGACAACTACGTCAGCAAAGTGCCCCTGCTGCCAGGAGGAGTGCTTCCTGGGCTGAGGTGGAGAGCGGAGGAGAGGCTGCAGGGGTGAGGCTGGGAGGCTCGGCGAGCAGCGGGTTTTACGTGTCGTTTGTGCGAAAATGTCCCCAGAGGTGAGACCTGGGGCGGGGCCTGCCCACCCACCGGAGCCGAGGTGCCACCCCTTCCCGAGGCTCGCGGACACCCCACACTCTGCGGGGAGGGGGGCGGGCAGACACGGGCACTGCCCCCTGCAGCATAGAGAGACTTTCACTTTGTAAACATTCTGGTCAAATCCTAGCTCAGGAAAAGAAAACCCCAAAGCTAAGAGCTGTGCTTACGCAATGGGAAAGGACCAAAGGACCTGCTCCCAGAGGAGGCCTGCCGCCTCCAGACGGGGAGCCTGGCCCTGTGGTCGGCTGGCGCGTCGGGAGCCGCCTGCCCTGACCCTCCCCCGCAGAGCCAGCAGCCGGGGGTCGGGGGAAGTGAGAGTCAGGAATTTCTGAGCCGGCATCCAGCTCCACGCCGCATCCAGTCAGGCGGCTGGGAGCACGGGACCCGGGGTCCTCCCTGGGGAGGGGCCGCAGTCCTCCATCCATCCGGCAGCGCGGAGCCGGCGACGTCCCCTGACTCTGACCCGACCTGCTCGGGCCCCTGAGCTCTTCCCACCAGGCCTGACTGCTGGATTTGTCTGGACACCTGACCCGGCTCAGCAAGAATCCTGGTCGGTGGGTTTAGCCGGAAGCCCCTTACCCTGGGGTTTCTTCTTAGTCCCTTTCTGGCCCCTGACACGCCCCTTCCTTCCTTGTTGTATTCGGAGTTGAGCCCCATCTCTCTCCCGACGGCTGGACCCCCTACCCCCCTGCAGTGGTCCCCACGCCATCTCGACAGCCCCCTGAGGGAAGTCTTCTTTATGTCTTTAACAAGCGTCACAAACAGCTTTGTCTTTTCCGGTCTGGATAATGTTTTTCTGCAGCAACTTCTACAGGACTGCTGAGTGTGGGCGTGATCCTGTTTAGAGGCAGGAAGCAGTGCAGAATCTGGGTGCCCAGAGGCCCCAAACTGAAAGCTCTGTGCAGCCCGGGAGCGGCCGAGGGGCCCCTTCAGCCTTCTGCTGGGCCCAGGGTGGCCCCTGCTCTGCCCTCAGGGAGGTGGCCTGGCTGCAGGGCCACTGAGGCTGGCTGGTCTCTAACAGGGAAAGTGTGGAAGGGATTCCAGGCCTGGAGCCGCAGGGAAGGGGTGGGTGGTCCCTGGTCTGTGCCGGGGAAATGCCTGCGCGTTCAGAACCCCCCGAGGGAGCGCCCTCCTCCAGGTGACGGGTCTACACTGACCTCTGGTTTGTACCCAGCAGCTGCCGACTCCCCCGCCCCACCTCCCTGTGGTTTCTGTGCAGTCGGGACCCCGGCCTGCAACTTACGTTCCAGTCGATGGTGACAAAGAAAGGGTGGCGCTTGATCTCCTCCACGCCGTCCAGGCCAGCACCTGCGGTGACCACAGAGCAGAGATGAGCGTCAGAGCAAACCCATGACTGCAGTGCTGTCGAGTTTCTGACGCAGCAGGGAGGGGGCTGGGGTCCTGACACCCTCCAGGGGGAAGGAGCCCCCAGCTGCGACCTCTCCTGCCAGCTGCCCCCTCACAGCCCGCAGAGGCCACCACTCAGCCCTGCAGAGCTGTGACCAGGTGAGGTGGTAGAGAGGGGGGCGGGCAGGCTAGAACCTCCTGCTGCAGGTGTGGGGATGCCCGGGCATCTGGGCAAGGAAGTGGAGGCCCATCCCGGTCTCCATTAGAGCCAGCATCAGGCCGGGCCTTCCAGAGGATGAGAAAATGCAGGCGAGGACAGGGTGGAGGCTACAGTGCAGAGAGCCTTATAAGGCTGCTCTGGGGCTTACAGGGAAGGGGAAAGAAGCCAGGACCTGGAGAGGCCGTTTCTAGCAGGATGGGAACCTGGAGAGAGACCGGAGGTGGCCTGTGTCCACCTGGGCCTGCGCGAGACAGAGGTTTCTTGTTACCTGGACACTGCGTACAAACAGTGCTGCTTTGCTGGCTACTTCTGCCTAATCTCTCCCTGCCTTGTTGCTTATGTGAAATCCTGAGCCCCAGGGGAGGGATGGGTGAGGGCGTGCAGAGGACTTCGGACACCTAATGGTAGACACACACCGTCATGCACTTGCTGAAGCCCGCAGCTACCCCTCCCAGAGTGAACCCTGATGTGAACCGCGGGTTTCAGGTAGTAACGACGTGCCGGTACTGCTTCATCCTTCTAACAAGCGCATCAAATCAGCAGGAGCTGACACCGGGGGACACTGCGTGCAGGGGGTGGCGGAGCATGTGGGGACTCGCTGTACCTTCTCTTCCATTTTTTCTGCAAACTTAAAATGGCTCTAAAAATAAGTCTATTAATTAAAAAAAAAACAAAAAACAAAAATCAAACAGCCAAGCCCTAAGGCCCGATGAGGTCTGCGTTTTCTCCAGGATGGGAAGGTGAGTCAGGGAGGGGCCGGGAAGCAGCACGGGTGCGGGAAGGGGTGGCAGGCGGCCTCGGCCGGGCGACTCCTGCCCCGGCTTTGTCTGGAGAAACAGGTCTTGCGTCTCAATCGACCAGGTTGTGCGTGAGGCCCACACAGGCTTCCCAGTTCTGCACCCCGAGCGCTGGGGCCCAGCCCTGCCCTGTTCAGAGGCTCGCCCCACGTCTGCCCTACTAGGCCGAGCCGCCCCCCTCATCCCCGGGAGGGAGGCAGGCGGCTGGGAGGCCGGGAGCAGGAAGATGTGGAGGACAGCGCGAGGCCACCCCGAGCCGCCGTGGTCACTGCGGAGCCCCCTGCCCGGCCTCGCCGTCCAGCCTGAGAAGCGGGAGGACCCTCCCCCAGGACACCGGGTGTCCCGGGAGACACAGCCCGTTGTGGGCTCATCGCTTCCTGTTGTCATCTCCGGCCCTGTTTCCTGGTCAAAGCCGTGACATGGGCAGAAAAGGAGGCGCGAAGCTGCCTGTGGCATCGGGGTCGCCTCTAGGTGGACGAGGGCCCAGCTAGCTCCCACTCCTTGGGGAAGCCTGGCCAGGCCAGCACCCTGGGAAAGAGCCCCTGGCCTTGTCACCATGCTGGACTCCAGTGATCTGGTGATTATCACTTTGGTATGCAAATGGATGAACAAGGAACGGAGGAAGCTGTCAGACCCGGAATTTCCCCCTCTAGGGACACGGGGAAGTGCCACAGGGCAGACACAGCACAGGCATTCTCCCGCTAAATGCCACCAACACCCAGTGCCTTGGACACCATCCCTACTCTCTAGATAAGGAACCAGCCTGAAGGAGGCTGGGTAACGTGCCCAGGACCAAACCAGAGTTTAGGAGCAGGACCGGGAAGACAGATTCCGCTCCCCGCCCTAGAACTCCACCCTGACGTGTGTATCCAATTTGGCCTTTCTCCTGAGACATTAGGATATAATAAGAAATATATATTTTGGTCTTTGTCTCGGGCTCCTGGCCAGAGCTCCTAAGCTCGTGATTTCCTGAGTGATAAGAATGATGGAAGCATCTCCTGTTTTGATATTTGGCTTTGGTCACTGGCTCCTGAAATGGCTCCAGGCGTGAAAGAGGCCTATCTTGTTATTCATAATAAGCCCCTCTCAACCACACCTGAATTTGTCTTAATGAGGTGACCTGTGGAAAGATCCTACAGACGGAACCAACCCTGTGATGAGGGCTGGAACTTTCATCCACCTCTGACCAACTCGCCCACACGCCCCAACCCCAGGGAGCAGAGAAGGGCTGAGACTGAGTCCAGTCACCAACGGCCAGCGATTGAATCAATCACACCTACATAATGGAACCTCCAACAAAACCTGAACACCAGGGTTAGGGGAGTTTCTGGGCTGGTGAACAACCAGGAGGGTGGCTCCCCCCAAACCCCAAAGGGACAGAAGCGGCTGGGCTGGGGACCCTTCCGGACCTCACCCTACGCACCTCTTCATCTGGCTGTTCATCTGACCTTTTAGAACATCCTTTGCGATACATTGGTAACAGAAACTCACTAAAGCGCTTTCCTGAGCTCTGTGATCTGTTCTAGTGAATTATCACAGCTGAAGAGGGGGTCTTGGGAACCCTGGGTTTACAGCAGGTGGGCCGGAAGCACACTGACAACGTGGCACTTGGGACTGGCATCGGAGACGGGGTGTATGGTGGGAGTGACCCTGACCCTGTGGGGTCCGAGATAACTCTGGGTGGTCAGTGCCAGAACTGAGCTGAATCGTAGGACACACAGTCTGTGTCTGCAGAGAAGTGGAGAATCAGGTGGTGTGGAAAACCCCACACGTCTGGTGTCAGGAGCGTTGTTATAAGTAGAGAGAAACAGTTTTATTGAGGACCTCACGCTGAGGACCCTCCGGATGTCCATGTCCATCCCTTGCAGTATAAACCCCTGACCTGAGTCCGGAGATCTGGTCTCAGCCTAGGCATCCCCACCTAGAGGTCCTCCACAGGTGCCCAAGCAGCTGCTGGAACAAGATGTCGAGAATGAACAGTCTGGCTTCGTGCCCACCTGCGTGCAGGCCTCCTTTGATGAAGACCAGAGCTCGGGACTGAAAAAGCCTTCTGGCCACGAGGATTAAAGAGAAACGAAAAACCACCTCTGATTTGTACCTCTTCCCGCTCTTTTTGGTGAACGCTGGTTGCATTGCCAGAAGCTCTGTGGGTTAGTCAAAGGTGGGAGACTGGTGTTTACACGTTGAGCCCAGGTAGAGGCACCTGTACAGTGACTCACTGACTGTGTGACTTTGAAAAATCTACTTTGCATTTTGTACCCACTGCATTTCAGGCTCATTCATCATTTGCAAGTATGCTCTGCAGGAATCAAAACGAAGTAAGACAGAAAGGAAATACAGGTGTTGGTGTAACTACAATTGTTTGCTAGTACCAGCTGGGTTTTCTCGGGCACCTACTCAGAACATTTTTATCTGCATCTTCTTTCTTCCACTGCAGTGAGATTTTGCACCACGTTCGTGCTTCGATGCCTCAACAAACACTCGAGAGTGAATTAACACTTTGGTTATTACTCAAAAATTCCAGGTGTTCCAAAGAGGGGAAAACGTAAAACAGAAAGAATTTCTGCACACAGTTCTCTAAAGCCTTTGTCAACCTTCCTAGGGCACATGGGGTTATTATTCTGGATTCTAGTTCTATTTATCCTCTCCTGAAACACGTTAAAAGAGTCTACTTTGTGCTGGACAACTCCTTTTTGTTTAATACATTTGACAAACAGCAGTGAGCGGAGGTCCGAGCTGGGACAGTCCGGAGACTGTGTCTGTGTCTGTCTCTGAATCTCGGCTGACTTGCTGTGGGATCGTCACCAAACGCACTCAGGTCTCACTCTGTCCCCAAGAGGAGGGCTCACGAAGAATTGACAAGAACAGGTACTTATGGACAGAAACACGGAGAACGGAAGAACAGCATTCTCTCTATGCAGCTTGGCGAGTCTTGATTAAGATCCCCAAGGCCAGGCAAATACGCAGAAAGAGTTCACTGGGGCAGTAGATTCAAGAATTCATGCTTATTCTCTGGCGTATGAACATTTAATTACTTTTGTTCCAATCGCTTTTGGGCTGTCTTCCTGAACCTCTGTATCTGGACCCCCGTCTCGGATTTCTCCGCGTTGGCTGAGGGGTAGTTTTGCGTCCCACTGGAACTGTCTTCCACCGGCGCTTGGCTGTAAAACGCAGCGCTGTGCCTGAGGCTGGGACCTGTTCTTCTACGGCCCTGGGTACCTGCAGCCCTTCCACCTCACATTTTTAACGAGGCGACCCCGTTCCTTTCCTCCGGGGCTTGATCATCAACGGGCTTCCACTTTCTCAGTAAATCATCCCCCAAAGGTTTGGGGATTGGCCAGAAATGTTTTCCTTGAATCTTCCTGTGCACAGATAGCTTTGGGAAATGTTTAATCCCTGGACCCTTTGTGACTCTGTTGAAATATTTGTTTTTGTTGTTGGAGAGTCACACAGAGTCCCTCCCTAATTCTTTTGGGCATGTTCAGAATAAACTCACGTCTGGCTCTTTTCTTTGCATACTTTGCACTCCACAGGGCCGGCACACTCCTAAAGGCCAGTCCATAACCACCCAGGATTTGAACGCTAGGTCTGCTTTTTCACTTCTCAATCACTTACAGATCATCTACACATTATTTTTAGAGTCTTAAAGTATTGTCGATCAGCTTGAAATTTCATTTACTGTTTAAAATCTTTGCTTGGCGTAGCTTGTGTCTTCTGGGACCCTGCTGGCTGAGGCGGGGCCCCGGCAGCACCCTCAGGGCTGGCTTGGGACCACCAGCTCCAAGCCAGGGGCTGGGGCGTTTGCTCGGCCTTGACCAAGCCGTCAAAGGCTGGCCCTTTACAAGAGGTCACAGCGATGCCCGTGGGACCGGAATGAGATGGTTGGAGACCAGAGCGGACTGTGTTTGAAGTCAGATCAGGAAAGCACACCCTCTGGAGATCAAGTCCGGAACGGAAAATGGAAACACGAAAAGCAGAAGCCCTGGGCGAGTGGACGGGCCCTGCCCACACGTGTTCTCCGGTCATCAGCGGTAGTTTACCGGCTGCGCTGTTTTATGCTCACGGGCACGTCTAACGCCTTTCTAACCTCTGCCCCGTGTGCCCCCAGGAGTCCAGGATGTCCAGGCCTTAAGTTACAGATGCTCACAGGGATGAGCTAGAGACACCCCAGGAGGGTCTTTCTCTAATTCACGACTAGAACGATCGATCCTCTGAGAAACAAGCCTGCCGCACTCCACTTGCCGCGTCCTTCCGAGGGTCCCGACCGGGGGACGTCGCAGCCCCGGCCTGGCCCAGGCCGCTCCGCCTGCCCTGCCCTCCCAGCCCCCCACCCAGGCCGCCTGGAGGGCACGCGTGCTCTCACGAGCTAGTCTTCTCCGCTTCTGCAACTGCGCCTGTGACGTTTCTCGGGCCCAGAACCCACGCCCCCCACTGCCCCCTCCCCAGCACACGCACAAGCCTGCAGATGCCACCCAAGGGTCCCAGGCAGCCCTGCTGGGTGGGCATTTTGCACCTGCTTCCATCAAGTGCGAAACCCAAATAATCCAGTTTTCCAGCTGCCGGGTCCACACGCCACCGTGGTGGAAATAAACTCAAATTTGACTCCATTTTTGACAAGAGTAAAATCTCTCCACTCACGGAATGGAAAACCACCAATTCCCTCCCTCCCCTCCACTGACCGCCCAGCCCTGCCAGGCCTGGCCTGGGTGGGGGCCTGTCTGCCTTCTCCATCTGTCTGTCCCTCCAGCACCGCCCTGGCCCTGCCCCTGCCCCTCAGCCCCGGCATCCTGCCCGGAGGAGGGGGCTCCCTCTGGCTGGCTCCTCAGGCGTCTCAGGTCTGCAGGGGAAAGGCGGGGGGATCTACCCGAGATTTCTGGCCTCTTTGCCCACATGACTGGGTTTCCCACGCGGCAGCATCCTCTACCTGTGTGTCACCAGCACCTGCCACAGGTGCGTGGGGCACCTCACTGAGCAGTGCACACTGCAGTCAGCGGTGGGCTGCACACTTAGACTCGGACTCTTTGGGTGAGGACACTGCACCTTAAGGGGACAATGGGGTGGGGCGGGGAAACGCCAGCTCTAGATTCGGCAGCCAGGCCGCCTTGGGCAGCTGATCTGGGCTGAGGACCTCGGTCTCGTCACCTGCCGAGTGTGTGACATCAACCAGATGAACCTCTGCCGTCCCTTCCACTGCAAATGCTATGGACACCCTCTCGGAGGTGCTGAACTGTGTTCCTCCAAATTCAGACGGTGAAGTCCTAACGCCAGAACCTCAGCATGTGACCTTACTTGGAAATGAGGTCGTCGCAGATGTGATTAGTGAGGATGAGGTCACACTGGGGCAGGGTGGCCCCGGACCCAATATGACCGGTGTCCTGATAAAGAGGGGAAATTCGCACAGACAGGTCTCTTCAACAGTTCAAGTGTCAAGACAGAGATCTGGGCTGATTTGAAGGTAATGTGGTCAAACCACAGATCTACGTGAGGAACCGGGGTTTGGGTGAGGCCTTCTCATATTGATGAACTCCCCAAATGGCCAGTGGACTTTTTTGGGGGGGGGGTCAAGAACAAGGCTCAAGGCAATCAGAAGGGGGAAGAGTCCCAGCCTCCTAATCTAGCTACCTGCGCAGACCAAGATTAATCTACTCAACATAATTTCCACCTTAAGACTAAAGATTTTCAGGCAATTAAATTTAGTAGCTGACCTGGGTCAAGTTGGGTGAGTAATAATTCCGACTATAATTTCTTCTTTATGTGAGTCTGGACATCCTAGGATATGAAATACTGCTGCAGGATGGTCCATAACTCCTGGAAAGTTTTATGATAATTCACTTTAGAAATTATCTGAAGGGCAATCTTTGGCCGTGGATGGGCCATTTTCCATGCTTCTGTGGGCTCCACTGGGCTAGTATATTTTAACTGATGGTTATCTATCCACCTAATGAGATAAACCCATCTTTCTCTCTCATCAGGTATGCAAACTAAATACTACAACAATATTTTGGGTTAGAGAACTATGATTTTTGTGATGTTAAATTCTAAGACAAAAAACAGATTTAGAAAATTATTTCCTTCTTCCAGAAGGAACGGAGAACAAATCCAGCCCCCCCACCCACCGACTTGGTCACAGTCACCGGGTCCCCTGTGACAATCCTCTCCACCAAATGCAATGATATTTGCAAGAAAAGAGTGACTCCCAAGACAAAATTCTTCAGTCGCTGCAAGAGATGAGACTGAGTTGTTTGTTCTCCTGTGTGTTTTGGTGGATAAAGGAGCTGATGTCTTCATTTCTCCTTCCTGATCCCAGTTCCCGCCCCCGGGGAGGTCAGGCAGGTGAGACCACACCTGGGCACTACCCAAGGGCAGCGCGGTCAGGAGTGGAGTGGCATGCCCCTACCTAGGAGGCAGGTACTTTGCACACATGCTCTCATATGCATTCGTAATAGAACATGGGTCCGGGTTTTATTCTGGCACTCAAGAATGACAAGGCAGAGACCGGATGGATTTTCATAACAAAAACTTTGTACTGAAAGGAAAGTTCTGACCATCAGCGAAGTTACTGGTGGCAAGTTTCGTGAGGACTCCTCTGAGGGTGACAGGCTGGAGAGGTCCCTCTTCTCTGTAGCTGGTTCTCTCTTGTTCTGCTTCTAGCATGAACTTAGGACCTGGCCAGGTGCTTCAGTGCTTCTCTGTCTAGTGATGCGGGGCTTTCCAGAGACAGTCAAACAATCCCTTCCTCATTCATTCTTCCTTTCTGCAATGCTGTCAGAGGCAGTTTAACAAGATGTTAAAACGCATCGCAAAGGATGATGGCTTTCTCTACCAGTAACTGTGCCTCTGATAACTTTCTCTAACTGTCCAAGCGGCAGAGAAAGAAAAGGGTCCAGTTGGTGGGAAGCAATGCAGTCAAGAGTCCGGATGCCCTCCCCCACCCCACAGGTCCGTGCGCTCCGATTATCTCTGCTGTTTTTAACATTAATTAATTAACTTTTTGGCTGCGTTGGGTCTTCATTGCTGCTTGTGGGCTTTCTCTAGTTGCGGTGAGCGGGGGCTACTCTTCGTTGCGGTGCGTGGGCTTCAGTAGTTGTGGCACGTGGGCTCAGTAGTTGTGGCACACGGGCTTAGTTGCTCCGCGGCATGTGGGAACTTCCTGGACCAGGGCTCGAACCCGTGTCCCCTGCATTGGCAGGCGGATTCTTAACCACTGCACCACCAGGGAAGTCCTATCTCTGCTTTTTTATGCATTTATTTGTCAAACACACTAGAGTGTTTCCTACGTGTCAGGCACTGGTCCAGCTCTTTACGTCTTCCTAACAACCCCTTGAAGAGGTTCTGCTATCACCCTCGGTTCACAGGGCAGGAAACCAGGCACAGAGAGGGGCGGCCATCTGCTTAAGGTCGCCCAGCAAGTAACTGCTGGGTGGGACTGGATCCCCGCCCCTCTGCTTGCTGCTGCCACTCAGGGCTCCTCGCTAGCTTCCTCCCCGGCTCATGTCTGTGCTCCCTCCACGTTCCAGCAGGCCCCCCGGCTCCTGTCCCTTGAGGTCTGTCTCCCCCCAGTCTTTCTCACGGCAGCCGAGGGGCGTTTGTGTGCCCCATCTTTTACCAACCTAGAGGCCCCACGAGAACGAGGGCCATAGTTTTGCTCCACTGTTTCCCCAGCGCCAGAGCCTGGAAAGCATCAGGGAACCCGTGAAGGTGTGTGTGTTTCTGGGTCACATATACATCGTCCCTCTCCTTCCTAATTAAAGGGCCCTTCGTATCTGCCGAGAGGAAGGCAGGCCAGGCCCCAAGCCCCCGACGGGTCCACACTCTTGCCATCTGCCCGTCTGGGCAGCTCCGAGGCCGAGAATGGGTTCCTGCACCACACAGAAGTCTCTGAATATCCCGTGTTTCTCTCAAAACCAAATTTTAAGAAACTGGCTTTTAATCATAAAACGAGTGTGTGTTATTGATTAAAGAATCAAACTATTGACGTGTCTGGGGTGAAAGGAAAAGCTCACCTCCCCACCCGGCCCTCCACACTTGCTGCTAACAGCTACTTGTGCGTGTTTCCAGAAATTTTCTTTGCTCACCTCCCTCCCTCTCTTCTAAAAAGGCAAATAGGATCATTCCGGACATTTGCTATTTTTCCTTAACTCTTCTTTTCTGGCTGAGACGCAGCCCTGAGCCAGTGGTGCAGACCTGCCTCACCTCCCGGGTAGATGGACCCCGCTTCCCTGAACCGTCCGTCGGTGGCGGAAACGCGGGCTCCTTTCTTCCCCTCCTTCCTGCACTAACAACATCCCGTATGTCTCTGGGTACTTGTGAGACTACGTCCTAGGAAACATCCCAGAAGTGGAGTTACTTGGATGAAGAGTATGTGCTTTACTTTGACAGACATTTTCAACTGATGTATGGAAAGGTGGGGGCAAAAGCACCCCCTGCCGAGGGTTCCGCTGTCCTCACACCTCACCACAATGGATGGTTCCAGACATGGCCGCCATGCCGGATCGAGAGGCTAAAATGGTCCAGAACGCTTCCACCCTTAGGAAGAGGGCACAGCCACTGTGGAAAATAGTCAGGTGGCTCCTCAATAAATTAAGAATAGAATTACCATAGGATCCAGGAATTCCCACTTCTGGAACTCAGGGTCTTGAAGAGCTATTTGCACACCCATGTTTGTAGCAGCGTTATTTACAACAGCCAAAAGGTGGGTCAACCCAAATGTCCACGGATGGAGGATGGATAAGCACAGTGTGGTACACCCATTCCACGGAATATTATTCAACTTAAAAATTAGGGAAATTCTGACATATGCTAAAATACGGATAAATCTTGTGGACATTATACTAAGTGAAATAAGCCAGACACAAAAAACCAAATTCTGTATGCTTCCACCGACATGAGGCCCCAAGGGGAGTCAAAACACAGAGACAGAAAGCAGAAGGGTGGGTGCCAGGGGCTGGGGGAGTGCGAATGGGGGTTTCTTGTTTCATGGGGACAGAGCTTCAGTTTTGCAAGATGAAAAGAGTTCTGTGGATGCATGGTGTTGATGGCTGCCCAATACTGCGAATGTACTTGACTACTGAACTGTGCCCTTAAAAAATGGTTAAGATGGTAAACTTTTTGCTACGTGTATTTTACCACAATTGGAAAAGACAGGAGGGGGATAAGATATCACAAAGAACTGTACAGGCTCTTACTGGTTAAAAAGTATAGTAATTATGGAAAGCAAGAAAAAAATTGCTCTGGCTAGCTGCTTTATGACACAGGGAGGTCTTTAGGTAAAAATTGAAACCCTCACCTCATGTTTGGGTCTGATAAATACACCATTTTATTCCTCAAGACTGTGATTTTATGTATTATCTTTCTTGTGTTTTTCTAAATCTTGATACTTTTTGTCCAATTTTTCCACAGAAAGAAAATTCCATATAAAATGAAAACAAGTTGAGATTTTCACACAATTCATTAAATCCAATTACAGTGAAATTTCAGGGAGTTCTCTACAGGCGAAGGGAGAAGAATTATATCCTCAGCTCAAATTAAAGTAAAAAAGAATCAAGTTGTGAGCTAAAGATAGTTCGAGGGAGGGTGAGGGTTGAGACTTGGAGAGAAAAGGAGGGGGGAGGGCGAGAGACCCCCACATCCTATTTTACACGAAACACCAAGCCATTCTCCATCACTCCCATCACAGAACAGTCAAACTGGGGGCGACTGTTTTTAATTAGTTACCTCCCAAAGGTGGATGGTCAGCCTGAGACCATCAGTACGGAGCCCCAGTATTCCCCCCGTTGCCTAAAAAGCAGGCATTTCTGAAACACCAGAGGGACGTGGTGCCCCAGACCTGCATAGTCCGTCAACCACAAGGACCAGAAGATGAGCTATGATGGGGCCGGTTTCCTAGGATGCATGAGGAGGTGAGGGGGGCCCCGGGGGCCCAGGGGCATGGGGGGTACACATGGGACCCTGTGCCCACAGAGCTGGGAGGCTCTGGTCAGGAGCCACATTGTGCTCCCTTCAACATGAATGTGATGCCTGGAGCTGCAGCAGCCATTTTGTGATCACAAGGCACCACGTGTGAGGATGAAAAGGCAATACACTAAGGATGGTAAACTAAGAAGACAGACTGATCTGGGCTTTTGAGAGCCATAGTTCAGCTGCCCAGCCAATGCTTACAACCCTCTACTGCAACACGGCTTGTAATGTGAGAAAAATAACCTGCAGTTTGAAACATTAAATTAGCTGGGTTAAATTATTTAAGAGTTCTGTACTTTGCAGCTAAAAGCAATTCTTAGGGATATACCTCTTTTCATAAGTGAATCTAACATTTCTCCTTTTATCTACTTTGAAGTATTGTGAGGATTTGAATGAGATAATTTTATTAGTGCAGAATTCCATGTGTATCATTGTCATCCCGAGAGGAACCAGAGACTCAGGAAGAGAAATGACTTATTTACCTGGTTTGTGAAAGAACCAATCGGCAGAGGAATGTGAGAGGCTGTGTACCTGCCTTCCCCAGCTCCCTGGCCTCTCAGTGCTGTACGGAGAGCCTGTGTCTACACTGGATGGGGGTAGAGCACCAGGAAGGAGTCACAGAATCAAAATAAAGGGGTAATTAACCCAAAGTAATTGTTGGGATCAAACATTAAAAGATTGATGATACCAGACGGGGGTGGGGCTCTAGACCGGGCGGGTTCAGGGGTTCAGACAGGAGCAGAAATGATGTGCAAAGATGTTTACGTGCACTTTGATGTTTCACAGCTCTGCAAACCGGATTCTGAGGCAGGTGTGTTCTAAATCGGGTTAAGATCTGCTGAGCTGAACGACAAGTTGGCCTTAGACTAGAAGAGATTATTTCAGTGTCTCTCTTGAACTGATGGAGACATTAACAAAAAGTAATCAATTAATTCATCATCCAGATCAGAACTGGACAAACCATTATGATCTCTCTGTAACATTCAAAGACAAATTAGAGGGGGTGGCTTTTCCAGGGTTCTGTCTTTAGTTTACGGAGTTCTAAAGTAAATGCCACCATTTTGTGTAAAAACAGTGACTGTTAGCTAACAATACTTGGGCAGCGACCGTGTGTTTTTGAAATCCTCAGAGCTCGGACAACACGTGATAGAACTTCCACCCCTGCATCAGGGCCTTTTGCTGTCAGAGAACGTGGTGAAATGCGGGGCCAGATCAGAGCTGAGTGTGAGCAGGTGGGCGGCCTGGGGCGTGCCCGGGGGCCTCAGGGAGTCTTACCCAGCCGGTTGCAGGGGTTCCGTTTGAAGAGGGCTCTCAGAAGACTCTGAGCCTCCACACTGAGGAACTGCGGCATGCCCAGCTTGGCTCTGAAAAGCACAGTCGTATTTTCGGGTAAGAAGGATGAGACCCAAAGGGAGCAAGAGTTTTCTTCAGTGCTCTGCGGTTCTGCAGTCAGCATTCACAGACAAATCCAATCACATCCACGTGACCCAGAGCAGCTGTTTACAACAGCTATATAATGATTCACTAAAAATAACAAGGCCAGTAAAAATAAACAAGAATGATCCCACGAATGTACAGAACATTTTAAATGGAAATTAACTATGGTTTCCAAGACAACAACAAAAAAGGCTTTGGAGAGATGCCAGCATGGTTGACATTTTAGGACTCTCCTCTTGGCTTGAGGAGACAGCTGGATTCTCTCCTCTGCCTCTGCTGTGGTCTGCGGCAACACCTCGGACAGGAGGGCCTTGCAGGACCTCGCTTCGGGAACCACGTGTCCACAGTTTGCTGCTGCCCCTTCAGAAATGCTGTCACCCCCAACGACAGGTTACAAGTTCACACCTGGACTTTGCTGGAGGGAATTATCCTAGCTTTAGAAAAAAAGGTCTTGTTCCCTCTTAAAATTAAAAGGAACAGAGGCCATCAAAAAAAAAAACAACACAGTGGACTGTAGCTACGCATGTCATCCACAGTGTAAGGTCACGTGACACAGGGAAACACCGCTTACATCCTCTCTACGGGGTGTCTTCCATGAACTGCTCTCCTTCTATTTATATAATGACGTATCTACAAAACCGTAAGCTTTGCAGGTGCCTCCTGGCTTTATAAACGTTGTGTGTCCACCTGCAAGCAGAGTTTGAGAGAGCTGGTCGTGAGGCCAAGCACCTTCATGGTTTCTCCTGCAGGTGCAGTGGGCCCACCCTCTCACTGAGCAGGGAGACAGTAATTTGGGGCCTGCCGGATGCCAGGGCCACTTCCCCACCCCGTCCGCCCTCTGTCAGCTTCGCTCTCCCAGAGCTTGCCCTCTGACATCTCGCTCAGAGGAAGCCTGCTCTGATGAAGGTGTTACAGCAAGGGACTTCCCTGGCGTTCCAGTGGTTAGGGCTCTGCGCTTCCACTGCAGGTGGCATGGGTTCGATCCCTGCTCAGGGAACTAAAATCCCGCATGCTGCGCAGCACGGCCAAAAAAATAAAATGATGTGTTTTTTTGTTTGTTTTTTGTTTTGTTTGTTTTTTAAAAGATATTACAGCAAGACTGACTCTGGGTTTAGACTTCTTTCTAGGGTTCTAAGAGCAAAACCCATTTTTGTGTTAAAAGATTCTTCATGAGAATTAGGAGAAAATTATGTTTGTACTCAGCAACTTGGGCCACATGATTCCTGCTGATGTCAGGCAGGAGAGCTCAGGCATGTGCACGAACGGGTCAACAGGCAGAGAAGGGAAGGCTCTCTCAGGAGCCCCTGCAGCCCTCTGCCCCCGAACCTGCACTTTTGAAGGTCACCAACCATCATGTCTAAAGACCTTGCCGTTGGACAACTCAGATGACTTTTACTGATGGAAAACTTTATCTTTGGTAGGAGATTTCATCACAATCACTCAGAGATGCCACTGGCTTCACCCACTGACATGAAAATGCCAAGAATGCTCATTACCGTTATTGCCTACTGAACAGTCCCGGTTTCGAAGACCGAAGCTCTTGATAACAGAAGGTGCTAACACGTATTGGGGTGGATCCCAAGGTGGGTGTTTTACTCACTTGAGGATGAGGGCCATGGTCTCCTTCCTGTCCTTCCCCTGGAACGGCAGCGACCCCGTGAGCATCTCGAACTGCAGACCAAACAGAACAGGAGCAAGAGTTCAGAACAAACGAACTTCACAGCGGCGAGACCCAGACAGGCAAAATGCAGCCCAAGTTCATGTACCCACTCAAAATCCTGGTCAATTAAGTGCAGGCGCTGGCCTACATGCTTGGTGTATGTACATCAGCGAACAGAACTGCACTGTGGACCTTGGCATTCAGTGGGGAGACTGATGGATGACGGACACAGTAAGTGCTTCAGCTCTACGGCCGTGAGAAGGTGCTCAGTGCCATGCAGAGGGGGATGGGGACCTGCAGCCCATGGCCACACACCTTCCATGGGGTCGACTGAGGACCCGTCCTTCTCTGGAGGGTGCCGTGGAGGGGCTGAGCGAGGAGGGGAGGGCAGGGCTGGGGAGAGAGAGCTCCGGGTCCAGGTCGAATGGGAGGAAGCTCTGCGGACCTGAGTGCCCTGCAGACTCATCACCGTGACGACCCTCCTCCTTTGGGCTACCGTGATCCACCTCCCCAGCTGTTACGAGACACCGAATGTGGAGGGGACGAGTCTGTCAAAGGAGTGAGTAATTCAGGGAGGAATGTCCTGTGCCCGAGAGCAAGGTGGCGGGACCGTTCCTGGCGTGTGGACCGTGGCAGACAGCAGAGGCCGGGCCTCTCCTGGAAGAGGCGAGGGGCCAACCTCTCCGGTCACCTTCTCCAAAGTCCAGGGGCATTTCCCGTCTCATGGGGGCAGGAGGGGCAGGGGCCCGGGGAGCCCAGGCCCGCTCTGCTCTCACTGCCTGTGGACCCTCGGGGCACAGACCTTCCTGGGCACGGGCACCGCCACCTGCGCTAGGGACGCGTGACGGTCACGCCCTGTGCCCGGGAGACCTTCACAGGGACGGGTGTTCACAACACAAGATGACAGGGTCCATAAGAGCGACGCGGCAAAGCACCAGCCATCGACAGCTGGGCAACCAGAAGAGGTTCCAGAAGTGAGTGTGGGGAGCCTGGGGAAGACGTGGAGGAAACAAGTGGGGAGAAGCCTGACTGGGGGCATCAGCTCAGAACGGGTCACTTTCCTCCTCCCTTTCTTGTCCCTCCTCCTTCGCTACCTTTGGCTTCTCTTCTCTCTCAGCTGTTTTTCTTTCCATCTTTCTTTTTATATCCTCACTGTCCCTTTTTTTCCCTTTCAGCCTCTCCATTTGTTTCTTTAACATGCAATGATTTTGGCCAGAAAAAAGTATGTAAGGCATATTTTGTATTTATGGGATAGATTTTATTAATATATCTAGAAACAGACGAGGGGGATGGCATATTCCCACTCCCCTCTCCCCTAGAAACCTCACAAAACTAACTCCAGGTGGCTTTGATGTGTGCGTGGTTTTAGCTGCGGTTTTCTCTGCTGTGCTGGCCGGTAAGACAGTCCTTCTCTCCAGGCTCAGGCCGGCCGCCTGCTCTTTTAAATATCAGTTCCACAGAGACACACGTGGCATTCTGTGACTTCAGAGCATCGGGCAAGGGTTCCCTGGAGAACCGCTGTATGGTCACTCGTGAGCCCAGCCTACATCTTTAAGAGCTTCGCGAGTATCCCTGGGATCCAGGGACAGGATGAAGCCTGTGGTCCCCCTCCGGGAGCCCACCCCACCCTCCAGAGGAACGTGCTTCTCAGGCAGATGCGGGCTTAAGAATTGGAATCACTCCCGAAGATGCAGAGCTGTAACCTCGGACCTGGAATCCGGTGTCAGGAAGACAACATCAAACTTCTGGTAAAATCCGCAGCGAGGGTGCCGAGGCCCCCATGCCCGCCCCCCACTACACACCCTCCAGACAGGGTAACGGGGAAGCACCCACGTGGACAGGAGCAGAGCCAAGCACGCAGTTACCCTGCAGAGGGAGAGGCTACCCTGACGGTCTCACCAACGTATCTAAAGAGAGACGGTCGGTGGGAAGGTAAGCAGAGCGGGACGTCCCCGTGGCTTCCGGCGTGGAGACGGACTGCATCCCGGCAGAGGCCATTCAAGGTCTGCATGACCACGAACACAGCAGGCGTCACCAGCGCCCTGGCAGCTGACGCTCCCAGAGCCCCTGTCAGGTCGCGAGCTTGGGCCCGTCATTGCCTGTATTAATGTGCTTGATTTGTTGTGATTCTGTTTTGGGAGCAGGCTTCTCATTACAGTCTGACTTCCCTCGTAGGTGGCTGACGGGGGGAGAACGTACTGACCCTGGAGACGGGGGCGCTGCCCCGCGTGGTGTGACGTCACCTACTGTACGCCCGGGAGCCGGCATCCCGGCCGGAGCCGTGGGAACTGCCTCCCGAGCTGGTTTGACGTGTCTGCCCCCCACAGACAGGGGTCAGCCGTCCGTGCCGACAAATCCATCACAGCCAGCACTTCCGAGCCCGCGGGGCCGGGGACCAGAACCGAGAGACCGAGTGTGGCCTCCTGGGTACCAGCCTAGGGGCACCCAGCTGATGCCCTGCACCGTGAGCAGGACACAGTCCAGAGGTCCCAGGGCCAGGGCGAGAGGCATGTGTGTGGGAGGGAGGCTATGCCAGTGCTGGCCGAGCAACGGATCTACGGAAACTCCTGTCGCCTCAGTTTCCTCGTTTGTGAAATGCACAAGGAGGGGGCTGACAAGCCGGGAATGCCACGATGCTACTCCCATCCAGTCAATGTCAGACTCACAGCCTCGGAAGTCTGGTCCACGCGGAGGGCATGGCGGGCCTGGAGGGGCTGCCAGCACAGGGCCCGGCTGCGGGGGATGGGTGGGGGGAGGGGGAAGGGAGGAGAGGAAGGACCGTGTGGGACCGGGGGACGGCAGCCAACCCCGCCTCTGTTGTGACTACAGAACGCCCTGGCTAGACGGTGTTGGCTGCACGCTCTGTCTGCGAACACATGACCCAAAGAAAATCCAAGTTTCTAGATGTAGATGTAAAAATGCTTCACTCCACGTGTATTTTGGTTCATGGTGATTTTGATGACTAAGTGGAGGGATTCTGTGTTTGAAATAAGAAAGATACCTTTAATCTGGAGATAGCTGCATCCCTTAAAATCCTAATGTTAAACCCGTAAGAGCATTAAGTATAAAGGTTTGACTCTTAACACATTTGCATCCTTACTTGAATCCCAGCTCTGTTTCCTGATGGTGGGAGTCTGGGGGGGACAGAGAGGAGGCTGCCAGGACATGCTAGGGTCAGGAATTGGTGGCCCCCCCCCTTGTTCTGAGTCACACAATGGGCACTGTTTTCCTCGGGTCACTCCTGGATCTCTGAACCCCAGGGAGGGGCGGGCGCTCAGGGGACAGCCACGCGGGAACCTTGGGGACCGCAGATGCCACCCCGCACGCACGTCAAGCCACGAGCACACATTACCATGAGCACATCATATCCCAAGCACGCCACACCACGAGCACGCCACACCACGAGCACGCCACACCACGAGCACGCCATACCACAAGCACGCCATACCATGAGCACGCCGAAGGACCACCAGTCTGCGCTCTGCGTGTGGCCCCGCCGGTTCACCACCTCGGGCGCCATGTACTCGATCGTCCCGCAGAACGAATAGGCTCTCTTGTCGTGGTCGATGGCCTCCTTACTCAGCCCGAAGTCTAAAAGAGAAACAGCACACAGCGTTCAGTCTCCGGGCGGCACGTGGACCCCTGGCTGCCCGGCCGGCCCACCTCCCGCCACTGTCCTCCCGGGGCCGAGCTGCCCGCAGAAGCCGAGCCAAACCCGACACCTCCCGGTCAGCTTCTATAGGGACCCACACATTCAGGAGTGCTCCTGAGAGCACCCAGAAACTGCATCCCTGACGCCCGACACCACTTCCCCAGGAGCCTGTTTTTAGCAGGACACCCTGGACGTCAGCGGCCCCAGTGGAGAGGCCTGCGGGGCTACCCCGATGGAAGGGCAGGAAGAGGGCGCTTGTTCTGAAAGAAAGGGCGGGAAAGGGGTTACGAGCAGGAGGCCACTCGGGAAGGAAGTCCCCACTTGGTGAGGCATGAAGGGGAAGGCAGACAAGTTGCACAGGGCTTCAGAGCATTTGCCATGGGGTATCCTCCCCTGGACCTTGCCCACGAAACCTTCAGCCAAGGCCGCCGTCCTCCAATGCCCGTGTTACTGCACCCAGTGGATGAAGGACACAGTGAACACGCTGGTTCTAAGATCATAGAGCCCTCCAGGTTCACCGTCTGTGAGTTTAAGGTCGACATCCCTTCTTCCCGGGGCCACGTGAGGACCAAGTGAGCCCACGGCTAAGTGAGAGTCTCCAGCACCCACGTGGTCTGCTCCCCCACGGCCGAAGCGACTCACTCTTCACAAAGAGTCTCGGGGCTTGCTTGTAACTTACGCCTGGCCAAGATGACAAACCACTACAAACGACTAACTTGGGGTCACTAATAAATAACAGAGACCACAATGACTAAAACAGAGGAAGCCAAAACTCTATAATAGGACACACAAATTTAACGTGGTAGCTCATACTTATTCCAGCTACCTCCGTACACGTGAGATTTATATAATACACGTGCAGTTCCTCACTCAGCGGAGAAAACCGGTCAAGTACTAGCAGGACCTTCTATCGCCACGAAATGCCACGCTGCCACTTTTGAACTGCCTTAACCAGTTGTAGAAGTCACGTTTACTTTCTCAGCTTGTTAAGGGTTAATTTCTTCTGCTGTTCTACACGTGAGAAGGCACAGAAGGCCCCAGCAGGTCAAACTGGACTCAGTGCGGGGGGCAGGTCCTACCAGCAGACACTGCGGACGCCCTTGGAACCTGTGCAGCCCCTGCCAGGAGGTCGCCGTCTAAAGGGTCTGTCAGATGAGTGCCATGCTCTTGTGCGTAATTCATGAGAAATTTAAGAAGTCTAACTGTTTGACATTAACGAGCAGTAACTGTCAATTGCTCTGTGCACTCTGCTGGGACTGGGGGTCCATCAAGAGCGGGGAGAACCAGCCCAGAGAAGGGAACAGGCAGCAGGGAGACCAGACGGCGTGGGGCTGAGGAGCAGAGGACAGGGGGCTCTGAAGACAGAACAGGGGTAGAGCAGGTGCCCCACCTAAGCAGAGACGCTGCCACTGGAGGTGAGGGGGGAGCATTCGCGCAGGGGCAGCCCGCTGGTGGACACGGGGAGCGGGTGTGAGTGGAGACCGGGCCAGGACCCGGCCAGTGGGGCACCAGCGGAATGGCCTCCAGAGACGTCCACACCCCAACCCTGGAACCTATGAATAGGTCACCTTACCTGGCAGAGGGGGCCCTGCTGTATCTCGAGAGGGGAGGTTATCCCGGGGCGCCAGGATGAAGCACAAGGTCCTTACGTGGACTTGGGGGGGCAGAGGCCAGAGTCAGAGAGAGACTGGGGGGCCGCTCCCTGGCTCTGAAGGAGGAGCATGGGGCCGTGAGCCCAGGGAAGTGGGCGGCCGGAGAGGCGACAGGACCATCCTCCCCGGGAGCCTCCACAAAGGAGTGCACCCCTTTTGATCTTAGCCCCGTGAGACCTGTTTTGGACTTCCGGCCACCAGAGCTGTAAGATGATCAGCTGATGCCCTTTTGAGCCACCGAGGCTGGTAATTGTGACACGGCAAGAGGAAACTAGCACGAGCGGGGGTCACGGAGCAAGGGGGGCGGTGCTCGTTCCGGCTGAACCGATGGCAGTGGGAGGGGTTTGAGGTTTCAGTGGGGAGATCGGCCCCGCAGACATGCTAAGATGAGATTCTTGAACAAAACATCCAGTGATGCTGAGAGTCAGCAGGAAAGGCGCTAGAAGGGTCTTAAGTCAGAGGGAGAGAAGGAAGGAGGGCCGACCTGGGAAGCGTGAGCACCCCCAGGAAGACACACACCAACAGAACTAAGCCACGGCCACGGGGAAGGCAGCCCTGTCTGCACACGCTGGTGTGATGAGAGAGAGGGCTTTAGTCTGAGTCGGCCCCCAGGTACCAGGGCCGCCGGGGTGAAGTCTGCAGTCGGTGGCGGGTGGAATTTTACACACCTGTGATCTTAATGTGTCCCTCTTCGTCCAGGAGGATGCTGAAAGAAAGGGGAGGAAAACAGATGCTTTAAAAGAGACGAGACACACGGAAGGGCACGGAGGCCCCAGGGGAGCCGCCCAGGCCCTTGGGCAGCAGTCTCCACACTGGCTGGGGGGCGGCAGGTCACCTGCTGTTCGCAGACGTGGCCTTCAGACCGCTGCTTCCCTGGTCAGCAGCTTCTGCTGGGTCGGGAGCGTAGGCACATCTGAGGTGTGTGGGGTGCAAAGGGCACCCCCATGTTCTTGTGCCTGGCTCAGCAGGCTCACACTGGGGACTGCAGGTGTGAGACCCTCTCAAGCCCAGGGGAAGGTCTGGGGACTCCCAGGCTGCCTGTCCTGCGTGAATGGGCCTGAGAGGGTCCGCGAGTGCCCTGGCCTGTGCAGACGCAGAGCTGCTCAGAGGGGACTTCCTGAACCCAGGCGGGCCCTCGTCGGCGAGAGCCCACTCTTCTGGCCAGACCCCTCCATGAGCCCCGCCTGGCCCTCGGGACCACCGCGACCTCCGGGGCAGTCTGTGACACCTCAGGCCTCAGCCCCCGGGAGCCATGTTGTGGGAGCCGGTCCCCCGGGGTCCCTCCTGGTGCCCTGGGCCAAGCTCTCGGCGTGCCGGCGTCTGACGTCCGGATGCCCCACGGGGATCACTGGTCCTGTTCCTCCCAGCTCTCTGGAGTACGGTGAGGCTCACGTCCACGGGAGGGCAGAGGGAAAGTCTGAGGGGATGGACGCAGGCGAGCCTTCCACGAGGCCCTTCTCCAGCCCATCAGCCCACAGGTCCCCAGGGCTCCTGGCTTGCCCTGTTTCTTTCTTTGCTGTAATTAAACTCTGTTCCACCAGCTCCTGGGAGGCACCAGCCCGCATCTAAAGAGACCAGGACGTGGGCTGTGAGGATTGATATGTGGTACCTTAAACACATCTGGGAAAGGAAGGAAGTTCTGACACAGGCTACCACATGGATGGACCTCGAGGACACCACGCCGAGTGCAATAAGCCAGCCACAAAAGGACAAGTACCGTGTGATCCCACTTACCTGCGGTCCCTAGAGCAGCCAGATCCACAGAGACAGAAAATAGAAGGGAGGGTGCCAGGGGCTGGGGGAGGGGGTGGGGAGTTAGTGTTTCATGGGGACGGGGTGTCAATTTTGCAGGATGAAGAAAGTCTGGGAGATGGATGGCGGAGACGGTTGCACAACAGTGTAAACGCTCTTAACATGACTGAACTGTGCACTTGAAAACGGTCAAGGTGCTACATTTTATGTCATGTTTATCTTACCACAATTTTTAAAAATCTGCCATGGGAATAAAAATCATACCTACTATTTTATGGAAATGGGAAGGAAAAAGTTACAGTGTATAATTAAGATGACAATTTATAATGAAAGAAGCAAATGTTCTTATCTTTGCTTTTCAGTTATACTTAATCTCTGCCCAGAAGTGAGCAACTTTCCAGATTAATTCCCTACTAATTCTAATGGACAACAAAATCCTTTTTCTTCAATCCTGCAATTACGCATTACCATTTTTAACTG
Organism: Eubalaena glacialis; assembly: GCF_028564815.1. Lineage (NCBI taxonomy): Eukaryota > Metazoa > Chordata > Mammalia > Artiodactyla > Balaenidae > Eubalaena > Eubalaena glacialis. The sequence continues at coordinate 2,786,806 of NC_083727.1, read as the reverse complement.
TAAAGATCCCTTTGACCTTTAACTAGAGGGAGAATCAGGGTGCTGCCTTCATGCGGCAGAGCTCACAGCAGAGGTGAGCAGGTCAGCCGCGCTGGCTGTGACAGTGGCCTCAGCGCCTGTTTTCTGAAGGCGATGCTGAGTTTGCAGGACGTGGCTCTTATGGGGATACTCAGGAGAGGGCCTTTCACGGTTATTTAAACATCATTTAAACGTGCAGCCAGTGATGCTCTACCCAGCTGGTGGTTAAGCTGAAGCCATGCGTGGGGAGCACTTCCCTCTGGTCACAGGCAAATACGCTTTGCATCAGGGACATACACCACGTTCCTGGTCTCCAGGCAAACCCAGGCATTTCCCTTAAACGACTGCCACTTCTCAGAGCGGAGTTTGCATTTTTCTCAGTTCCCTGCAGGTGAAGAAGTAAGGGACCAGGAACAAGGGCTGGGATCTACTTCCTGTGCCCTCAGGGCCTGGGCTGCCTTGTGCTCCAAGCCTTGGGGTCCCACCAGGCCCCACATATCCAGGGGCAGGCATGGACCTCAGTCTATGGGGGGACAGGGGGCCGTTATCAACCATGTCACAGGCCAGAGGGAGAAAATCATCAACTTCGCTGCAGGGACCACTGTCAGGTCAACCAAATGAACTTAAAATAGCATCCTCTAGATCCTTCCTTTTCAAGTGGATCCCTCCTAGTTTGTGCCAGCTCTACACAGAAAATAGCAGGAAAAAACCTGAAATAAGAACATTATTATTTGGAGGAACTTTTAAAAAAAGATTTAGACTGGATTAGCAAAATATCCTAGAAATAATATTACAGATTATCATTGCCAAAGATACACAAATCTTATTGGATTTTGGGCTGGGAATCTGGTGCCACTGTCTTTTAGAAAAACTCAGAAAGGCTCATCTGACTCGTCACCTAGAAATGGGCCTGTCGAGACAGCTGAAAGGGCTTTCCAAACCCGGAGGTGGAGGTGGGGAAGAGACCGGCACAGAAGACACAAACTAGCGAGGAGGTGGCGTGTGAGACATTCCCAGTGCAGGATGGGTCCCACCTAAGGAGGGAGGGCAGGGGATGTGGGAGGAGGAATGGTGGTCTACCTACCTGCCCAGCCTCCCCACCTGCCCAGCCTCCTCTACCTGCCCAGCCTCCACTACCTGCCCAGCCTCCCCAGCTGCCCAGACTCTTCTACCTGCCCAGCCTCCACTACCTGCCCAGCCTCCCCACCTGCCCAGCCTCCTCTACCTGCCCAGCCTCCACTACCTGCCCAGCTTCCCCACCTGCCCAGCCTCCTCTACCTGCCCAGCCTCCACTACCTGCCCAGCCTCCCCAGCTGCCCAGACTCTTCTACCTGCCCAGCCTCCCCTACCTGCCCAGCCCTCTCCACCTGCCCAGCCTCCACTACCTGCCCAGCCTCCCCTGGACCACAGGGATGCAGGCCCAGCCCTGCCTCCCTTGGGGGGTGTCATGAGGGTCAGGTGAGAATGGGCTGGGACCATCCCACACAAATCAGCACAAGCCACACCTGTGTCTGGGCACCTTTCCAGGGGTGGGCAGGTGGAATCCCTGCCTGTGGGGTGCCAGCACCGGGATGTCCCCAGGCTATGGCCTCACTGGGGAATTAAGTACAGGAACAAGGCGACGTGGGCAGCAAGAGGGCCATCCCCTGCCTTGTCCTCACTCACTTTTCTGGCTTCAGGTCTCTGTAGATGATCCCCAGACTGTGCAGGTGGTCTAAAGCCAAGGCCAGCTCAGCCAGGTAGAACTTGACATCCTCCTCCGTGAACATCACCTGGCAGGAGAGAGAACGAGACTTAAGCCTGCTCTGTGGCTGCTGGCTTTAAAGACAGAGGCACTCAGCCCCACGAAGACTCTGCTCCGCTCCACAGACCGCGGCCCCCAGACAAGGCTGTTCCGACTCCTACAATGGAAACATGAGTTCTCAGCAAAGTTTTAGGACCAGTGAAGGGGAGGGGGCACTCCCCACAAAGCGACTCGGCCTTGTGGGCGGAGCCCCGGGCAGGGTTCCCTCTCCCGACCTTTCCTGCCCCACAAGCCGTGCAGCTCTGGAGTGTATTTCTGGGTTTACGTTTTAATATGCGTGCTTCTGATGTAACACTTTAATACAAAAAACTAAGCCACACTGTGAAGGTCTGATATAAACAGGCCTGAAGGATATACTGAAAATATGTCTCAAATTTCATCCCTCCTCCCTTCAAGTTCACCTCTTCACCCCTTGGGTTTATGCAAACTAGGAACTGCCATCTCCCCAAAGTGGGACGAGTCCTACCAAATACAACCCACCCGTGTAGCATCGGTGGGTGCCCCTTGCCGGAGAGGCTGGTGGAAGAGGGACCCCGGTTTAGCTAAAACACACAAGAGGCCATGGCGCCCAGCAGACCTCAAGGTCATTGTCTCCTACTGTTTCCCTGTCCCTGCGGTTGTGAGAACCAGCATGTAATTTTGTAGTCACCTTACCAGCAAGCCAGATGGTATCAGAAACCATTCTTTACCTGCACCATGAGAAATGAATGTCACAGAGACTAGAAATCCACGTCATGACTGAATTCTCTCTGAAGGCAGATGCGTGAAAAATCAATACATAATCAGAAGGTTGCCTGGGAAGCTCAGAATCGGAATAAGGGCAATTTGGGGAATTGAACAGTGAAGGTGGAGCACATCCATTTCACGAAAGGGATGCCTCCCAGTGCGGAGGACATGCACCCCAAGTCCTGGATGACATTTGGGTGCCACCAACCCTCGCTGCCCCTCCGGCCTCTGGAATCTCCTGTTCTGTCTTCCACACTCGACTGGCACCTTTCCTGGTTGGGTATTTCTTTTCTAAATTGGTTAGCATACTCAGTGGGCTTCCCTGTGAGAAGGATTTCCCCGTAGGAAATCCTGCTGGCTGTCCAATTCTCTTTGGCCCGACTTTCTCCATCTGTGTACATAACCACACAGGCACGTCTGTAGCTCAGCGCTCAGGGGCGGCCGTATTACTGTCCTTGGCCGCTATTAGGGCACAGCTCTACGTGGCCTCCAAGTGCAAATGACAAAGGGTTTCTCTATGGGAATGAAACACCCATGGATGTGAGTTCTTGAAGGCAGTCAGTACGGAGACCGACACACACAAGGATGTTGTCTAGTGGACCCGGCGAAGAGAATGGAAGGGAAACACTTTTTTACATAGGGTTAGGGTTAGGGTATCATTCATTTCCTGTGTTTCTGTGAACTCCGAGACCCTGTTGAGCCCAGGCTGGACAACTTCACTTCTACTCTGAAATAAAGGGTCCTATGGGTACCTTGCGTGTTGCCTTTTTGGTCAAGAAGCCCAACAACAAGGTGTGTCACACTGGATGCTGGACAGACCAACCCCCAGTGGCCTGACTTCCTTCGGCCGGGGTGGGAGGGTTGGGGGAAAGGGAGCAAATCAATAGGCATCAGAAGAGAAACTGGCCGAGGTAAATGATTTGCCATCTTTGGAAACGTGAGCTCAGCTGTGAGGCAGGTTGAGGGACCAGAGACCTGATCCAAAAGGGCTTTTGGAGAACTTGGATCTGAATCCTCCAGCCTGTGCTTTCAACCTGTATCTCCAAGAGTCCAATACATCAATTGTGCCATTGCCCGAGGGACCATCAGGAAACAGAGGGAGAGAGCAGCCCGAGGTCTTGGGGACCCCACTGCCGCTCCACCTTGATTGATTGCATTTTGGAGTTTCACGCAGGATGGAGGGATCTCCTGCTGTAAAAGTGGGTGGTGAGGAAAGGGGGAGGGCAGCCCGAACTCCCTGTTACAGCCCAGTAAGAATCCCGGTGCCGGGTGAGGTTGCGTCAGAAGGGCCGGGAACCTGTTCTGCGTGTCGTGTCAACACGCCGTCACCTTCATCACGCTCTCTTCTGTATAAAGGAAACTGCACAGCATCATCAGGATTAAAAGCCTGGCATTATCACTGCCTCGAGCAGGATGCTGGGTTTTCCATCCCATGAAGCAGGGGCCAGAGAGCTTCCATGTTGCGCTGCAAGACATCCTGGAAAGTTCCTAACTCAGGTAGTGGGGGTCAAGGACAAGCCCTGGGGGTCACAGAGCGCTCACGGGTGAAGCCCTAATTAGACGCTCCCGATGCCCCTCCCAGGATGTGTGGTCAGCGTGTTAATAGCAACTTCCTACGGTGGAAAGTGAAACGTTGTGAAATAAAGTCTTCCCTACGTAACATAAATCAAGTTTCCATCTGCTCTACACAGGGAGGGTTCTAGAGCTCCACGGGGGTCTTGGGAAGAGTCCGTTTTCTTAAGATCTTTCAAGGACAACAGATTTCTTCTCTGTGTGACTTGTGAAACATCTTGAAAACACGTGTGCACACCACACACCATACACATATGTACACATACACACGCCATCCACCGCACATACATGTGCATGCATGTACACACACCTTCATTCTCTTGCACACCCACCACATACATGTGCATACACGTACATGCACCTTCACACATTCTCTTGCACACACACATACATGTGCGTGCATGTACACACACATTCGCACATTCTCTTGCACACACGTGCGTGCATGTACACTTTCACATTCTCTCGCACACACACATGTGCGTGCATGTACACGCACTTTCACACATTCTCTTGCACACACACCACACACACATGTGCATGCATGTACATGCACTTTCACACAGTCTCTTGCACACACACCACACACACGTGCATGCATGTACATGCACTTTCACACAGTCTCTTGCACACACACATGTGCGGGCATGTACATGCACTTTCACACATTCTCTTGCACACACACCACACACACACGCACGTACACGCACCCCCCCGCCGTGCTCTCCTGTCCCTCGAATTCTAGGCAGAAACCCACAGCTTGCACTCCGTGTACCTCTTTGGAGAGCCTGGTGAAGAGGTCTCCTCCGCGCAGGAAGTCCAGAATCAGATAGAGTTTTCCCTCCGTCTGGAAGGCTGCGGAAGGAGAGAGTTGAGAGCATTTCGGCGTCATGGTCCCCTGCGGTGGACATCATTCCCCTGGGTCCAGGCTCTGAGTGCAAAAAGCCCGTCTCTCGTTGGCTCAAACAATACCGCGTAGCCTGTAACCCTGGGTCATTTCAGAAACAGGACTGGGGTCGGGCTGGAGACTGCACAGCGGTGTGAGGGCAGGACTTGGGGAAGGGAGTCGACGGTGATGAGTTCTGTCTCTCTCACTTTTATTCATGGTCTGGAGGTTATTTCTCCTCCTCTCCCCACCCCTTCCCCGCCTCCTTCCTCTTTCCTTCCTTCCTTCCTTCTTCCTTCCCTCCTTCTCTCCTTCTTCCTGTCTTTTTTTAATCACAAAGGGATTGAAAGACACACGGAGAAAAGCATGTGTAGGTTCCAGTTGCTCTCATCACCACTATTGACACGGGGCTTTGGGCACAACCGTGTCTTGTTAGAGACTTGGCTTTGCTGGAAGGTGCCTGGTGAGAGCAGGACGATCGCCTCGATCATTTGGGACGAGTCCCCTCTCCTTCCTATGGAATTGTGTTCGGTACAACTCAGGGCTCGAGGATATCCACCATCTGCTCCTTCTTTTACGGCTGCGCTGGGGACGGGTTGGCCCAGCTACCTGTACCTGGTGGCAGCGGCGCTCGTGCTCTCAGTTTGGTCCCTGAGGGCCACAGTTACGGGCATGGAGTTCACGGTTCAGCCCCCGCCCGCCACTAGCAAGGGCATGCCTTGGTCAAAGGGGGGGGACGGTGCATGTGCGTGAGGCTCAAGAGAAACTAACCACCATGGCTACTGGATGGTCAGTTCAATGTTCCCGCTGGTCTGGCATGTGGCATCTGTTTTACACACAAAGGAAGTATGGCTGGAAGGGGTGCTGACATCCCCACACACTTGGGAACTTTTCATTTTCTAAAAGTCAATGACAGAAGCATTATAAATGTTGGGGTTTTAGAAACATAAAGCCTCTAACTAGAAACCCCTTTGTCAGAATTGTGTAAACTGCAGCGTGGATGAATGCTCTGTCCTAGGGCTTGGCGGGCAGATGGAGGGCAAGTATCTTTTGATCAATCACAGAGGTAACGTGGAGGTTGCCTTTAAAAATCTCTGTAAGACCCCAGTTCTCAACTTCTTCAGAAAAACACCCAGGAAACCAACCGAAATGACACCTGGATCGGATCTGACACCAGCAAATCAGCAGCGCTGAGGCGGCCGTGTGATGGGGGGGGGGGGGGAGTCAGCCTGCCGCCACCATTGGGATCTAAGGGCACCTGCCCGTGGCCCGAGGGATCTGGTCACCACGCGGCTGCCCGCAAGGTCATATCCATGTTGGCTCTTATTATTTCTGAAAGGAGAGGCCACGTGCTTTCCAAACAGGACTTTCTAAACTGTCTTCTTAGGAATATCAGAAATTCACGAGCAAAGAGCTCTGTCCTCCTGCCTTTGCGTGTGTTCATGCCTTCACTCCCGACGTGGGTAAAAGTCACGGACAGTCTCCTACAACTCTGCCCGCCCCCGAGCCCCTGTACCAACAAGGTACGGGATTTGTCCTTGTTCTGCCCAGCGCTTCGCCCACATTAATTACTCAATTAGGGCACAAAGCTGTAATGCACTCTGCCGTGACTCTGGAGCCGCCATCTCATTATTTTTAATTTGAAGATTTCACTTATTGCTTCTCCGAGGAGATAAAACGGCAGAAAGCAAACGAAGAAGCCTTGTGTGGCATTGCAGATATGTGGCCTCAGAAATCAGAATTATTCCATCTGAGTCTCAGTTTTCTCTTCTGAAAAATGGAAACAATAGCCTACCTTGAAAGGCAGTTTTGAGGGCTCAAAGCGCTACCGTCTTTCAAATGCCTAAAATATAGTCTTTACTTAAAATGCAGGAGATGTTACCATTCTGGTTTAAAGAAACTATGGGGTCATAGGCACTTTACTCTGAAACAACACAAAAATATGTCATAGATTCACCCCATCTAGGTCGAGACCTTCTTTTAAAACCACTTTCTCCATGGCGATAATTTAATTAAGGGTAACCTCTCGCTCCCTCAGATTCGGTTTTTCGAGACGAAAACAGGGCATCTTCCTCCCCCAGAGAGGAAGAATCCGAGGCTCAGGAACCCGGGGGAGAAAGCCCCACCCCAGACAGGGCCGGATGCTGAGACCAGGAATCTATGTCAATTTCCTCTGATTTGGGGGAGGGTTGGTCTAGGTCCTCTCAACAGTAGGGAATTTTTTTTACTCCCTTTACCGTAATGAAGCTTTACGATGAAAGGATGATTCACTTCTGCCAAAATGTCTCTCTCCATCTTTGATCTGACTCGGTCCCGAACTGCAAGACAGAAAAATCGAAGGCTTTCAAAGGCAGGATGTGAAACACAAGACATCAGATATAAATAATTTCCCCCAACTTTTTGTTACAAACTTTTTCAAACATATACAAAAGTTGAAAGAGTAGGTTGAATGCCCACCCCTAAGTCCTCCACCTAGATTCAACAACTGCTTACATTTCGATACATTTTCTCTCCCCCTCTCTCTATCTCCCTCTCTTTCCGCACACATACACACATTTTAGCCACAAATCTGACAATAAATTGTCGACACTGTGACACTTGACGCCTAGGTGCATTTACATGCAGCATTCCCTAAGAACAAGGTAATCTCTTACACAACCCTAACACGACTGCCGCCCTGAAGAACATTCACCATCATTCCATAATATCATCTAATCTCTGATCTATATTCCAATCCTGCCCACCCTGCCATGTCATTTACAGCTGTTATTTTTTCCAACCTCGGATTCGGTCAAGGTTCACACGTTAGATCTGGTTGTTATATTTCCTTATTCCTTTTGCTTCTAGAATACAATGGTCCCGCATCTTTTTTTCCCCTGTGCTTTTTGTGGGCTTTTTGGTTAAGTCCAGGTCAGTTTTCTTGTAGATTGTTCCTAGGTGTGTCTGATTGTTTCTTTACTGGTTGCTCTAACTCCTATATGTCTTATAAACCGAGGTTAGGTCTGGAAGCTTTATAAGGTTGAGGCTAAACATTTTTGGCAAAAATACCTCCCGGGTGACGCTGCAGGCCTCAAGGTGCAGCAGATGGGGGGAGGGGTGCCGTGTTACCCTTGCTCAGTGATGCTAAATTCCACTGGGGCAAGGTGGCAAGTCATCAGCCTCTCACTGCAAAGATGTGTACATCCCCTTGTAAGTAACAAATAACCTGAGGGGTGATAATTTGGTGTGGAATGACCTGTGGGCTCCCTTACAATCCTTCATCCGTTAGCTTACGTATATGATCCTTGCTTATACGGATCAAGGATGCTTGAGTCATTTAGGGTTACAAAATGGCAATGTTCTCATTTCTGATGGGACTAGAAATCAAGAGGAAAATCCCTTCTCTTCCTCTTCCTGAGGATAACTATGGATTATGGATTTTTTTTAAAAAATGAGTGTGTTATAACCAATTACAATATTATTCTTTTTTTTTTTTTTAAATATTTATTTATTTTTGGCTGTGTTGGGTCTTCGTTTCTGTGCGAGGGCTTTCTCTAGATGTGGAGAGCGAGGGCCACTCTTCATCGCGGTGTGCGGGCCTCTCTTGTTGCGGAGCACAGGCTCCAGACGCACAGGCTCAGTAGGTGTGGCTCACGGGCCCAGTTGCTCCGCGGCATGTGGGATCTTCACAAACCAGGGCTCGAACCCGTGTCCCTTGCATTGGCAGGCAGACTCTCAACCACTGCGCCACCAGGGAAGCCCCCAATATTATTCTTTTCAGTGCTGACACTGCCTAAAGTTTAGCCATCTGGGAATACAGATGGGATTAGTTTTGAGGAAAAAATAAACAAAAAAACAAACAAAATCACCACTTGAGAATAAGAACAACTCCAAGATTCCACAAGCAAATTGGTACACCCAGGGCAATGTCCGAGTGACGTTCTATGGCCTTGCGTGTGTGAAGGCAGAAACTTTCCTCAAATATTCCTAAGTGTGACAAGTATGATGAATACCACCGTACGGACCAGGTATTTAAGTCGTTCATACTTTGGTCTTATGATATGTACTTTTAAAGTTTTATTTAAAAAGTCCTTCCCCAAGGATGGCTATAATAAAAAAAAAAAAACCCACAAAAAATGGAAAATAACAAGCGTGGGTGAGGATGTGGAGAAGTTGGTGGGAATGTAAAATGGTGCAGCCACTGTAGAAAACAGTTTGGCAGTTCCTCACAAAGTTAAACACAGAAATACCACATGACCCAGCAATTCCATTCCCCAAAGAACTGAGAACAGGAATTCCAACAAATACTGGACACCCACATTCACAGCAGTATTATTCACAACAGCAAAAAGATGGGAGCAACCCAAGGGTCCACTGATGGATGCCTGAATGAGCAAAAGGGAGTCTGTCCACGCAATGGGCTATCACTCAGCCCTAAAAAATAAAATTCTGACCCACACTATACAGTGGGGATAAACCTTAAAAACACTACACCAAGCCAAGTAAGCCAGACATAAAAGGACAAATACCATATAATTCTACTTATATGAGGTCCCTGGAAAAGTCAAATTCATAGAGACAGAAAGTAGAAGGGTAGGTGCCAGGGGCTGGAGGAGGGAAGTGGGGAACTGTTTAATGGGGACAGAGCTTCTGCTTGGGATGATGAGAAAGTCTGGGGTATAGATAGCGGTGATGGTTACACAATATTGCAAATGTATTTACTAACACCACTTACAAATGGTTAAAGCGATGGATATCCTATTACGCATATTTTATCACAATTAAAGAGAACAGAAGTCCTTCCTGTCCCTGGGCCCCAGGACAGTCTCCTGCGTTTTGCTCCACGGCCGGTTTCCTCTTTCACACTGAGGTACTCAGGCTCCCCGGGGTCCACCTCTGCTTTGGTGCCCTGGCCGCTCACCTTCCCGGTGGGTCTGCGGCTGAGAGCCCGGGGCCCGCGGCCTGGAGCACACACACCCGGGCTCCGTCTGTCCCAGCGCACGGGTGGCTCCCTGCTCAGCTTCCTCCTCTGTAATCTGGGGTGAAGATGGCCTCACGGGGTCATGACGAGAACAACGGGTAGCGTGTGAGCACGACGGTGCTGGTCCCACAGCCAAGGCCACGCCTGCGCTGCGGTCACTTTACTGCCTAGTAAGTGGAATCAGCTTCACTGCATGGTAAGAGTCAAGGGCTTTTCCCTGATCCTTTTCTCTCTGCTCTGATGCTTGGCTGCTCCCGGTCCGATACAGACCCCTGTGACTGCAGTGGCCCCGAATCCCCCCGAGACGCTGGAAGGGCCGAGCGCTGGCACACGGGACGCAGAGCTGCCCCGGGAAGCGGGAGTCTGGGGGCCGCAGTGTGAAGAGGGAAGCAGGGGAGCCTCCCGAGGGCTGTGTGCCCGGGGGAGCGGGCGGGACATCCCAGGGAAGTCTCCATGGGTGCCACCTTCAGGGGCCCCGGGAGGGTAGCAACTCCTCTGCTGGGGACGCAGCCACGGCTGCGTTCACCCTGGAGGGAGGCGAGACGCCGGCGTGTGATGGGGCCGGTGAGCAAGACCCGAGGAGAAGTCGGTGTCTCTGGGTGGCTTTTTTTGGTGTCGTTTTAAGAAGTTTTGCTATGCTTCTTAATTAAAACACATTTCATCTATTCATTCTTTAAAAAAGTAGTTTATGGTATAGGTAAAAATAAGAGGGTCTGTTATGAAACACGACCGCAGCTACACCAGAGAGAAGGTATTATGGCAGCATCTGTGCGGCTCCATCAGGACACGTGCCCAACACAAGCTCATGCCCGGTAGCTCTTGCTGTGGACACCCCAGCACGGCCGCCACTTCGGAGAATGAACGAAGGGGGCAGAAGCAGACAACTCCCAGGCAGACGGTACAAGGAATCTCTCCGTTTCCTGTCTATCCCGAGTTACAGGTTCCAGTGGCTCTGCCAGGGAGAACAGCAGAGAAGGGGTTTCAGGAGAGTCAACAGAAGCAAAAGCTGAAACCCATTCATTCAATAAAAGACACAGAGGATGCCAGCTAAAGACCCTGAAGGAAGAAAGGGATCCCACATAAGCAGTGGGATCCGAAAGATGTCTCTCCAAACACGTGCGCAGGCTGAGAAGGAGAACTTGGGTGGCACAGGGTCACAGGAAGGAAGGGGGGATGCGTCAGTGACAGGGGGCCTGGGGCCGCCCCTCCCAACCCTGGCTGACAAGACGCCTCTCTGAGCAGCAGCTGTGCGGACCCATGGGCTCCTCACGGTGGGAATCTCATCCGACGCATCTCAGGCTCCTGCGTCCTTTGCCTCAGGGAGCGGAGCCGGCTGAGAAGGGCCCGCGGGAGACAGTCTTCTGTCACCCCCACGTACTGCCACCCCCAGGCATGTCCTCTTCTGGGGAGAAGCCCTGGGCCACTCCCACCCCCATGACGTGATCTGGTGAAGCAGGTGGCAGAGGACCGGGACACTGTGTTCCTACCCACTTCTTGCCACCTCCTTGCAAAGCTCACTCTTTGACTTTGGTTAAGAAAATCTAAAAATCCTCTAAATGGGATCGATGTTATTATCACTGAGTTCAGACCTCTTTGGAATGAGGAACACTGCTTAGTGTTACTTACATATCTGAAGATAGTATTTGTAATGGAAAGCAAAGGCCATAATAAGCCTGGTGACAAAATTAGAAAAAGATGCTTACACTCAAAGTTCCAAGGGGCTGTCCATGTACAGGAGTAAAATAAATATATATTTCTTCCCTACATTTTACACAACAATAAATCCAAGATCGATTAAAGAGGTAAGTGTTAAAAAAAACAAGCTGCAAAAATGGTAACAAAGATGAATACTCATCTGATGTCTGGGTGGGAATCTTTTTTTTAAATAAAAGCAATGGAAGAAATAACGTAAGAGAGAGTGATTGATAGACTGAGTTACCAAACAGATTTCCCATCCAAAAGGTCATAAAATTAAAAGGCAGACAAAAAATTCAGAGATTATCTGAAACAAACAGAAAAACGGCCAGGAGCCTAAATACACACACTATCTAAATACTCTTATTCTGTCTAAAATAACAGAGGAGAAACCAAGACTTCAGCCCCAACAGTGAACCTAATGGAGCACAGATAAGACACATCGGTTTGGGGAAGATGCTTTCACAAACATGTTTGGTAAGACTGGCCCCCGGGGCATAAATTGCTGAAACACAAGCATACTGGGTCCAAGGTGGAAAAGGGAAAGGCTGTGTTCATGCGGGGGCAGGATTTTATCACTGCAGATGGCCAACTGGGGAAGTGACTGGGGCCAAGCTAACACGATGCGGAAGGACAGCTGTCACACAGGCAATGCCCTTCAGATGTGAAACAGCAGGCGTGAGGCCGGCTCTGCAAAGGTGACTGGGCATCTCCGGGTCTGCAAGTTCTGGCTCTGCCGGGCTGAACCGGCACCCGACCTCACCACCGCCCGCTCTGGGTGGTGGCAGTCACTCGGGCCACCAGGGATGGAGGGAAAGGCCCTGAACGGTGCCTCAGCCATCTGACGGGCAGCTGCAGAGTGGTCCCTCCACCAAGAAAGAAACCGACGTGAGAGCAAGTGCTTCATTTCTGATGCTGAGCAGTTCAAGCTGCCCCTGGAGGCTAAGAATTCCAAGGGATTTTGAGTCCCAAGACTCAGATGCATTAAAAAAAAAAGCCCAGAGAGATGCTTCCTTCATCCTTCCATTGCTACCGTGCCAACGAGTTACAGAAATGGTGAGACACGCCAGCCTGAGGCGAAACGTCCCCAGTAATCTCCCGCTGGGTATTCTGGACAGGCGCAGGGTCTGGAGCCAGGCCACCGCCTCCCTGTGATATTTACTCTCTGGCATGAGGCATGTGAGTCTGGAATCAAGCGGGGCTTGACCGTATAGATGGAAAAACCCAAATGTCCTAGACTATTTTGAGATTCACTAATAAACCGTAGACATCGGGGATAAATTAAAATCTTTTGTACTTCACATCAACCCTGTACTTGTGGCTGACCCGCGATGCGAAGGATTAGGGTGACGTGCTTTCCATGGTTGCTTTGCTCTGTATGGTAACCTGCAGCTCCCGGTGCCAGCTGTGACCTTCACGTGTCCTTCAGCCTTCCGGGCCCGGGGCTGGCACTGGGGCTGGCCCTGGGGCTGACATGAAGGTGGGAGCGCCTGTAAATTCGTCCTACCTGAAAGGCACAGTTTCCTTCCCAGGGAAGTAGAGGATGAAGCACACTGTGGGATTACCCTGCTGGACGTGACACACAACACAAAACCAGAGCTGCTTTCTGGAACCCCCCCCCAACATTTTTCGGATCGGGCCCATGTCCTCAAGGCTTCCACGCCCCCCTCTCCATCAGACAACTTCAGGGGCACCTGCTCCCAGGTGCTCCCATGGAACTGAAGGTGCAGGGCATGCTACCCTGTTGATTTTCTTTCCTCGACCACTTGGCCTCTTCTGGACTTCTGGAGTTAAAAAGTTGGCTAATGCCCCTTGTGCCCTAACAAAAGGTCTCAACATCCGTAGCCCTTTGAAGTCTCTGGCAAGTGACAAACCAAAATGCACGTAGGTCCCTTTTGCCAGCCAGCCGACGACTTGGCACCCTGAGCGGATTTGAGCCTTGAGGCCTCCTCGGAGTTCCTGCAGCCCCACCCTCTGCGAGTCACCAAAACTCCCTGAAAAATGGTCCATACGATCTCATAGAGCCAGTTGGGAAATGCTCATGAAACTGATCTGGAAGTACCTGGCAACTGCAAGCTGCATAAGAATCCCTGGTAAGAATAATTAACCTACTTTGGAGGATGGATTTACTTAGGAGAGCTCCATCTGCAACGAGGCTGGGACCGAAATCCTCTCGTTAGAGTTGGACACCATTGCCTGTATTTGCCTGTTTTTAAATGACCTCCATCAATACACGTTACTTTTACACTACATTATATATCATGTCATATCATGTTACATTACGTTACATTACATTATATTCTACTATATAGAGACTGTATTTGAAAAGAAAATGAAGCGTGAGATAAAAACAAGTCCTATAGGTCACGGTGAAGATGAGAGATGGCCAGGTAGGAGGTACACCTTAGAAAAGCCCGGGGTCGCTGTGGACGGGGCTGCGACATCCCTCAGGGACCGGGGGGCACGGGACCGCACGCGCTGCACACAGCCGTGCATCTGCAGGCGGCCGCGGCCACGGGGAGGCCTGAGCCTTTTAACGGGAGCCGGACACCAGGCTGGTGAAGAACTCAGGCTCTGCCCAGCTGAGTGACCACACTTACCGCCTCCTGCCTCTGTCCACAAAAACCTGCCAGGTCTGCAGTTATATGCCGAGCAGTCTCCTGGATGCAGAATAAAAATCCACCTTCACACAGTATCTTTTAACCTTCAAAGGTCTAATTCATAGCAAAGAGGGGCCTCCCGTGGGAAGCTGTGTTGCTAAACATTTGGTGACCAAAACTTGTACTGCTCACCACTTCAGAGAAAAAAGGAAGAAAACCATGAATGATGAAAATTAAAACGTTAGCCACATTGATGTTCACATCAGGCACAATTCCCCAAGATTTGTCTCTATACTAGATTACTTAAACCAAGACTGACATGGTTACTTAACTAACTCCTTTACCAGAGAATCCTTCGGTGGGTAAATCTTCAGCCCATTATGCTTTCATATTTACAGGCATTAAAGATGCAAGTAGTGAAAAAAAAATCTATTTCCTACTTTTTCTCTACAATGTAAGAAATGCAATTCTGGTAGAAATGAACATATAAAGGATGCCGAGGCACACAGGCAGTGTATTACAACAAACCAGAGAGCTATTACATAAGGATGATGTTTACATGTTACTTTTTGTCTTAGATCATCTACTGGGAAAAGAGCTCCCCTGAATAGTAACTACCCCAGGGACAGCTGGATGAGGCTTCCTGAGGAAACGATGCCCTGGGGGTGGGGGGCACGGCTGGTCCCAGGTGCCCCCCTCCTGGGAGGGGAGGAACACGGGATAGAGACCCTGCCACCTCCAAATCATGTGATTCTGAGTGCGCGGCTTCACTGCATTGTGACTCAGTTTCCTCATTTGTAAAATGAGGATAACAATACCAATAAGGGCACTTAAAACGTGTGCTTGG
Source organism: Eubalaena glacialis (assembly GCF_028564815.1). NCBI lineage: Eukaryota > Metazoa > Chordata > Mammalia > Artiodactyla > Balaenidae > Eubalaena > Eubalaena glacialis. Next base: position 2,771,698 of record NC_083727.1, on the reverse strand, counting down.
AATTTGCCTTACCTGTCCCTCTAGGAATTTGTAATCATCCAAATGTGAATCAAATGACATAAATGAATTAGCATGGAAATAACAGCTGTTCAAACTAAGGCACTGATTAAAGCTTAGTTTCTAAGTCATTGTTTTTAAAACAAAGCATCTTGGTGTAAGAGAAAAGGAAATAAAATGGTGCTGGAAACCACATTCTGAGGTTTGAAACCAACCAGGCTAACTCTGACCAGGGGCTATTTCAAAATGTTGTAATCAGCATGAATGTAATCCATGCATTTCTGTCCTGGTCACCCCACACACTCCCACATTCCCTCCAGTATCTGCTGACATTCGAGTGATGGAATCAGAGCTCTACTTAAAGAAAGGATAGAGGAGTGACAGAAACTGGGCTCCAAAGGACAATCCGACAGGTTCAGAAAGCACCGTTCGGGACCATTTCCGTCTTCTCTCCCAGCCAGGCTCTGGCAGTAACCCACACACAGCTGGCCAGAAACACCCGTGAAGTGACCGTAACGGTCTATTAGTTACTTACTAAACAAAGAGATTTTGCCAGAATAATATTTTCCTCCTTTAGAATCAACAGGACACAACTTCCTTCCTTCAAAGCAAGGAGCATGTATTACCTTTGGGCTTAGAAAGTTGACTTATAAGGAAAACGGCTGAAAAATTAGTTAGGCATGAGAACACAGATGAAGTCCTACCAGAAAATTTTCATTGCAAAGACATATTTCATATAGAAGCTCTCTCCACATTGTGGAGAGGTGTTTCAATCCTCACTGAAATGAGAATTCTACACAAGGAGCCATCCTGGGGTGGATGTCTGTGGTCCCCAGCAGGTGCCAGGCACCCTTGGTAACTAATACGATCACAGTCTCTTCACGTAGCTGGAGGAACCAGGGCTGAACCGAGACGTAAGTCTTTCTAACCAGACGGTAATTAACGCTCAACCCTCCTCCTCACCGTCCCCCCCGTCCCCCACTTAATCAGACCTAAGCCAAACCTAGACCAGAAGAGTCCTAACCCACCTCTAACGCCAGTTTTCATGGAGAAAAGGACCAGAAATGAATACAGCTGACAGCGAACCTTGTGCCAGCAGCACCTCACGTGCATTGACGGATTTAATCGTCACATCAACAATGCTGTGAGGCAGGTACCATTACTGACATCATCTCATTTAAGTAGGAGGAAACAGAGGCCAGGAGAGGTTCCCCAAGGTGACACAGCCAGCGGAGTCTAAGCCGGATGGGGTCCCAGGGTCCAGTGTCTATGCTCCCAGCCACTGCATCGGGGTCCTCTTGCTGGCAGTACCCTAGAGACACCTGGATTCTCATGCCCAGACCACATCCAGGCCAGGGATTCGAGGAGTTGACCTGAAGTGACCCCAGCATTTTGTGAAAGTCCTGCAGGCTATTCCAGCTTGTGGCCAAGGCTGGGAACCACCTTATTAACGTGGGTGACAGTCCCCACTTGCCAGCTCACTAAACGGGGGATGGAGACCAGCCTTGCTTCACTTGTGGTCTCACGCTTGGGAATATGCTGACAGTCTTTTAAACCAAATTCCTCTACAACGCAAAGTGGGGCGTCACCCTTTGGAACTCATTATGTTTGGAATTCGTTACGTAGAACTGTCGCCTGCGATAATTCAGTGTTGAGTCACGAATACAGAAACTTTGTCAATTAGAGACATTGAACACTTTGAAAGGGTCCTTCAGCGACAGGGGGTACAAGCAGCACCATCCATGCACGTGAGGGGGGCTGCGGGTTAGGCTGGGGGCGGCTCACGCCCCCCTGCTCGTCACACTGCCAGATGCTTCAGCAGTTGGCATTTTCCGTAGAAATGGCGTGCCACCTCTTTAAAGAAAGGCGGGGGCAGGCGCCTGACCCCTCCAAACCCATTTAAGGGTGAAACAGAGCTGTCAGAGACCATTATCCGTTTGCCAAGTTATTTGGAATCCAAATGACGACGACACTCCCTTGTGTACACTGGACAGCCATCCGCGTTTCTGAGAAACAATCCGGAGGTTTGCAGTCATTGCCATGAGTCCTCCGCCCCCCCTCTCCGTTTTCCCCTTTTCAAAATAATTTCACTATTGAAGTTCCTGGTCTGCACTCCTGGAGGGCGCCACTCTCACCCACATTTCTTTTCTAACCCGTTCTTCTGATTCACTAATGAGCCTGCAAACTGGTGATGCTTTGAGGATGGAGAATGGCTTACGAATATTCGAATCTCTCAGGCTAACAGAATGCAGAGGTGTTGGAGCCAAAACAAATCTAAACAACCGGCTTCTTTCACAAGTGAGGAGAAAGGAAGGTCTAGAAAGCTCAGAAGCCCCCTCGGTGGCTCAGAGACCTGGCCTCCGTGCTGGACGTACTTGGTCCTCCTATCATGGGTCCAAGCACCACCTCACACAAAGGACTGTTTTGTAAAACTTCTATATTTTCTCTTAGGAAAATAAGTTCTGATTGCACTTCTGGGGAAAAAATCTATTCTTTAGTGATGGACCATTTTGAAAAGCTAAAATAGTAGATGATATAAAATAACGTTTGGTTCAAAAGCTGGCTTTTAAAGGAGCACTAGGAAGTGGGAAGTTTTTCTGACTTTATGCTTGTAAGTTTTATGCTTATATGGCTCATTCTCACAACGTAAAAATGATTTTACATAGTCAAGCGTATTGTTCTGGAATATTACACAAAAAACTTTATATTATACAAAGTCAAACATGTTCTATTTTTGTTGAAAAGTTGAAATACAGAACACAGAGAAGAAAATAAAAGCTCCCAATAATCCTATGAGTGTTTTCGTTTTGGCATATTTCCTATGAGCATGACATATATTCAATATTTGTACACACACAGGCATCTACCTGTACACATGGAGGCATGCATGCATTTAACAACATCACTATCGTTCTGTAACACAGTTTTATATCCTGCCTAATCCATGTAACCTTGTATCAGGAGCACTTTCTCAAGGACACACTGGATCGGATCATAAACAAACGTGGAGACTTGCGTTCCCGTGGAAGCTGAGATCACCGAGATGCGTGTCTGCACACACGCTAAGAGGTCAAGGCTGAGGCTGCTGGACGGGCTGAACAAGGACAGCGCCGGCCCAGCTCCTGGTTCTACCTCACGCCTCCAGAGCAGGGTGAACACACAAGTTGCCCCACGGTTCCAATTTCTCTCCCACTTCTCCCTCTTCCTCCTTTGGGGGCAGGAGAGGGTGAGATGGTATTTGATGGGAAAGAAGGAACAGTTACAACTCGAGGAGAAAGGGAGCAATTTAAGGGCACTGAGCACGTGCTGGTGAGGTTATCAGATGTGCTGATGGAAGGTGAGATGGGCGGGGGATCACCAGGAACCATCTGGTCAGAGGATGAAGTGACATGGCCTCTGCTTCGACCTGCCCTCATCTTCAACCACAGGGAGCTGCCCGCTCTGTGTCTGAGAGAGTAAACCTCCATGCTTTGAGGATGAAAGAGTGGGTTTTAGCAAATGGCCATGTTACGTACCAGCTGTTCATTTTAAAAATAACAGCTTTACCAAGATATAATTCATGTACCACTCAATCCACCCAAAGTACACAATTCGATGGTTTTTGGAATATTCAGAGTTGTGCAACCATCACCACAGTCAATTATAAAACATTTTCATCACCCCCAAAATAAACCCCATAGTCATTAAGCCACACCCTGTCTCCCTAACCCCCCAGGCCCCGGCAACCACTAATCTACTTTCTGTCTCTGTGGATTCGCCTCTTCTGGATGTTCGCATAAATGGAGTCCTACAATATGGGATACTTTGTGACTGGCTTCTTTTTACCCAGCATAATGTTTTCAAGGTTCCTCCAGGCTGTGGCATGCATCAGTATTTCATTTCTTTTTATTGTCAAATAATATTCCACTGCATGGATGTACCATACTTTATCCATGAGTTCATGGATATTTGGGGTTTTTCCACTTTTTGGCTACTGTGAATTAGCTAGTGCTGCTATGAACATTCATGTACAAGTTTTTGTGTAGATGTATGTTTCCGCTTCTCTTGGTTATATACCTAGGCTAGAATAGTTGGGTCATATGGTAACTCTATTTAACTTTTGAGGTAGTGCCAGAGAAGCTGCTCACTTGTTTAGACAGTCCGATGATCCTGAACTAACAAATGTTTAATTTGATTTTCTATTTCTATGGAACTACTGTTTAGTGAAGAGATTATTTTATTCAAAGTTGGGGCCAGAAAGTCAAAACCTGCTTTGTTTCCTATGCATCTTTTAACGAACAATTCTTTAAAATTATATTATTATGAGGATCCTGGACTATTCGGCCACGATCAATCGAAAAACAATTTTAGAAATATTATTATAGCGACAATAAAAAAACGTTCACTATAAATAGCACGGTTTAAATTATGTTGTTGAATTAAAATCTCCAGTGTCAACAATAAACTATAAAACCAAAACTATATCATAGAACCCAAAACTTTTGTGTACAGAAGAATTACTGGGACAGTTTGTTAGAAAACTCAAATTCTAGGCTCTGCCCCAAGAGATTACAATCCAGTAGGTCAGAAGTGGGGCCTTGGGATCTATTTTTAACAACTTTCCCCAAACACACATAGGTGATTCTGATGCAGGCTCCAGTCTGGCCAAAGTGGGCAGTTTTTGTATTTTCTTTCATGGGTTGTGCTGACAATGTCAACGTGATTGCTGTTTTCTATAGAAATATTTACCCATCCTTTAAGAATTGTCTCGCTCACCTTCTAAATCCTTTTTGAATGGCCTCATGTGGAAGAACTCTTTTCTTCCTTTGTATCTCAAATGTTTAGGTCTATATATATTTGGTCTATGCATTTATTGTTCTATATTATTGGTTCTATGTGGTTCAAAATATATCTTATTTACCAGCTAGACAGTAAGTGACTTGAAGGCAGAGAATGACATATTTTTGTACGGTCCCCTGCATGCAGGTGCTGAGGACGTTGTGATATAAGACCTAAAAATTCAAGAGCTGCCTTGACATCTCTGAGTTTCATGGGCCCCAAAGGCTTAACCACGAGTTCCCCTGCCCTTGACAGATATGCCCCCCACCTAGCAGGAAAGGCTCCCCACCCCGCTGGTTCCCTATAAGCCAGACCAGCTGTACCCCATCTGGTCTTTAACCTAACACGTTCAGTTCCCTGCCAGCCCACAGAACTATTCAAACAAGCCCATCACATCTTCCCTGGAACCAGGGGCCACCCCACCCTCTTGTTACTACAAAGCCTGCAACTCACTCTGTTCCTGTGCAGCCCCTCGTGGCCCAGCATGGTGTGCAGCGCCCTCCTCCCCAGTGATGAGTGTCGGTGACTGACAAACTCTGTCATCTCACCTGCCCAGGCCAGGTGTTGTGTGCCCAGCCTCTAGCACTATTCAGGACAGGGATCCCTCCCTCACCGATGGGTGAACAGGAGGTGGTCAGAGCAGACGTAGTTGGTGTTCAGCTGTACGTATTGCTGGCTAAATGACCCTGAGCTTAGAACAGAGATTTTAGATAATAGCTTACCTTGACCTGCGTTATGTGCGTATACTTTTCTGGAGGGGAGGAGTATAGAAGCAGGGAATCAGGTGTTGGACTGAATTTCTAAAACCCAGTCCGGGGGCAGAAAGGGAAATAATACAGCCGTGAATCACATTTTGTTTAAAACTGAGCAATCCAGTCTGAAGGACGAATTTAGGCTGATTTGTTGCCCAATACAGCCGAAACAACCTGCTTTTGCTTTCCTCCTCAATGCTCTTTTCCCCAAATGGTACGTTACAGCAGAGCATATGTGGAGGATGGTATTTACACAATATGGCTTTCCCTCTGAAGACTGTGGAAATTTTGCAGGGCTATGTTAAATATTCAGGGACATGCTTGTATTGTGTATTATCAATCAGAGAGTAACATGTCGACATACAGAAATCATGCAGCACTAAACAGAATGTCTATTTCCCCCAATAACAAGCAGAGGATAAACCACAGTTACGTGTCTCCCCCTCTGTGACCTCTCACCTTTCAAGGTGGCCTTTTTAAGAACCTTCATTGCGTAGAGCTGCCCAGCATCCGACCCCTTGACCTTCCTCACCAGGAACACCTGAGAAAGAGAACACAGAACACCTGCAGTTGATATAACTGTAAATTCATTTTCCTTATTTGATTTGACACAGGGATACACAGGGAGTTTAGGAAACTCCAATAAAATAAATACACTGTAGGAAAACCTAAATGTAAAATCTTCTCCAACATCTGGGATGTCAGGAAAAGTTCATCTAATTTATTACAACCCTGTGAGGAGCCATGTTACGTGCTCATATGAAGAATCACATTTGTTTTCGGCACCACTCACTTTCTACGAAACATTTTATATCAGAGGGAATAGCACCCTCCTTTTAAAAAAAGACCAGCTGTTTAGAAAAACAAACACTATTCAGAAGTTTTCAAGGAGGTCATTTGGTTTATTGTAAATATGCCCTGTAAATCCCCAAGACGAAGGCCAACCTGAGAGTCACTGCCAACCACACAGGACACTCTCTGACTCTCAAGATGAGCTAGGCTCTCTTATTTTGAGCTTTCTTCACCCAAATTTTAGCTTTGACTAGCTTAAGTTTATGAATGGAGTTGGTTTCTAAATGGCTCTTACATAATCTCATGTGGACACAACATCTGCTGGGATACATTTTGACGTGTATCGTGGAGGAAAAGACAATTGTCTGAGAGGCTGAACTTAAAAGTCATATTCATAGTTGTTGAACAAAATTCGTAAAAAACCAACCAACCAACCTGGGGTATCCGTTACGAACAAAACACCTTCCACGCAGATGAAACAACAGTATTTGCTTTTCCTAACAGTATTTACCAATAGATACAAAAATCTGCTGTCATGACAGAGACGCGGGTGCAGACGACACGTGTGTCCAGAAGGCACAGGTGCTGCCCGCGTGTGTGTTTGGAGCTTGACTGCATGCAGTCGCCACGGATCGTGTTCAAACCCACAGGGGCTGTGGGACAGAGTGATCTACCCACCGTACTGCAGTGAAGACGACTCATTAGCCCCAAGACGAGGCATTCGTCATCGGAACACTAGTGACAAGAGTAAAACCCCTCTTCCAAAACGAGGGGACAACGGAGAAAAATGAGGACAGGTGTATGAAGAATGTGTGCTCAGAAGGTCGAGCCTTTGGAATATCCAGAGTCGGTCTTTTCTGTCCCCCTTTTCATTCCTCTCTCCGCCTCTTCCCCACAATATAAGGGGGGTCCGTAGGAACTCACATGTGAATATGTATATGAGGTACCTGCGTGGATTCAGAAGTAGGGAAGACTGTCCACTCAAGTCCACACGGAAGGCCATGTTCACATGGCATCTGACCATGATGGTTTAGTTTCAAGGATGCACATCTTGCACGGATCGCTTCACATCAACCTTTTTTCTTTTATTGCAACTCAAGTTTTATTAATAAAAATGAGATGATGGATAATAATGGCTATTTATATTCATCTGTTTTAAAAAGGAGTTCTAGGGGCTTCCCTGGTGGCGCAGTGGTTGAGAATCTGCCTGCCAATGCAGGGGACATGGGTTCGAGCCCTGGTCTGGGAAGATCCCACATGCCGCGGAGCAACTAGGTCCGTGAGCCAGAACTACTGAGCCTGCGCGACTGGAGCCTGTGCTCCGCAACAAGAGAGGCCGCGATAGTGAGAGGCCCGCGCACGGCGATGAAGAGTGGCCCCTGCTTGCCGCAACTAGAGAAAGCCCTCACACAGAAACGACGACCCAACACAGCCAAAAATAAATAAAATAAATAAATTAATTAATTAAAAAAAAAAAAGGAGTTCTACTTTTATTTTCAAAAGAACAGGAAATTGCAGCTCTGTTTACAATAGCCAGGACATGCAAGCAACCTAGGTGTCCATCATCGGATGAATGGATAAAGAAGATGTGGCACATATATACAATGGAATATTACTCAGCCATAAAAAGAAATGAAATGGAGGTATTTGTAATGAGGTGGATGGAGTTACAGTCTGTCATACAGAGTGAAGTAAGTCAGAAAGAGAAAAAGAAATACAGTATGCTAACACATATATATGGAATCTAAGAAAAAAAAAAAAAAAAGGTCATGAAGAACCTAGTGGCAAGACGGGAATAAAGACACAGACCTACTAGAGAATGGACTTGAGGATATGGAGAGGGGGAGGGGTGAGATGTGACAGGGTGAGAGAGTGTCATGGACATATATACACTACCAAATGTAAAATAGCTAGCTAGTGGGAAGCAGCCGCATAGCACAGGGAGATCAGCTCGGTGCTTTGTGACCACCTAGAGGGGTGGGATAGGGAGGGTGGGAGGGAGGGAGATGCAAGAGGGAAGAGATATGGGAACATATGTATATGTATAACTGATTCACTTTGTTATAAAGCAGAAACTAACACACCATTGTAAAGCAATTATACTTCAATAAAGATGTTTAAAAAAAAAAAAAGAACAGGAAAAAAATTCCACACTACCAATATTTGTCAGCCTCCTGCCATGTGCCAGGTCCTGCAAGAAACGCAGCAGGAACGGCCCTACAGCAAGCAGAGCACCCAACAGGAGACAAACGCATTTCGAGAGAAACAACAAAATACGGTAACCATCAACTTAAAAGTGGATTTAATACGAGTGAAGAGGTTGCCTCTGTCTGCCCCGGGAGAGCCCTCCCGTCCGAGGTACCCCATACCTCTCGCCTCTTCATCCTTACGTGATTCAGGAACACATTCTAATGTAGTGAGATAAGTTCCCAAACGACTGGACAATTTCGGCAAAGACAGCTGCCGCATCTCTAACACTTAACCCAGGGGACTTTTCATGTGCTCCCGTGTTTTATTTTTAGAGTTGCTTCTTCAGAAGCTCAGCCGAGACTCTGCAAAGCCCTTCCGTGAGCACACGTGGAGACAGATGCCGTGTCACCCGAAGCTGCCCTAGTCTCCCTGTATCACCGCGATCAGCCAAATCACTACCTCATTCTCTGAGATTTTCAACTCTGTCTCAGAACCAGAGCCTGGCAACTGGTCTGCAGCGTCCCCTCAACACACGAGCCTGGCAACTGGTCTGCAGCGTCCCCTCAACACACGAGCCTGGCAACTGGTCTGCAGCGTCCCCTCAACACATGAGCCTGGCAACTGGTCTGCGGTGTCCTCCCAGCGCACGACCCAAGTGGATGGCGGCCGTGCGCTTCCAGAGGACGTCAGGGTACCAACCTTCCCCCAGAGGAAGACATTTACAGACCTGTTCTTACAAACCCCACCGCTTAGTCACGGGGGAGCAAGGACGTTTCTCATTGGGGCTTGATCCCACCTCAGAACGTGGGATCACAATCCGGTCCTTACCTGCCTGGGGAGACCGAGGGGCAGGTGAGGAGCCAGGGAGGGGGCAAAGGCTCTGTCTCCACCTTCCTTGAAGGTCTCGGGGAACATCTGGGCAGCACCATGCATTTTAGCACTCGGACACCCTCTGCCCCATTCCTCAAAGTGTTTCGCTGCTTTCCCACTGCCTGCTTGTCCGTTAAGGGTAGGCTGCCTTCCTCTGGTCCCAAGCACTACCGACCCCCTGCTCTCCGGCCATCACTGAAATAATCATGGTTTGACCAAATTACTAATGGCCAGAAACTGTCCCCGTTATTCCCAGCAAATTCCTTCAGCAAACGGGCTACTTGGCTCCCTGGGCTCTGCAGGGCGGAGCGTGGGGATGGCAGTGCACGCTGCCCCTTGTGCGGTCCCGTCTGGGGACAATCCTGAGGCCGCCAGCCTCAAACATCCCTGTGAGAGACCCTAACCCTACGCCTGGGCCCCCCCTTGGGGTTGAGCTTTGCTCCTTTCCAGGAATGATCAATTGTCCAGCTGCACAAGGGGAGAGCGGGGGCTGAGGAAAGGGGAGTAAAGAGTGCTGGCGGAGGATAGAGTCACTTGGACGATTCCCAGGAGCAGTCTGGGGCCAGCAGCAGGCATTAGCGAGGAGGTCTTGGTGGCATTTTATCCATTTCCGTGTCTCCAACAGCTGCAGTCACTGAAGGGGTGAGAGAAAGAACGCAGGAACCCGGTGGTGGGCGAACGTGACCCCGGAGCCCAGGTTCACGCCAGCTCCCTGCCCTTTGGAGTCTCTGCAAGAAGAGACGTCTGTTTAACAGGAGCTTCCTGCAGGACAGAAACACGTAGTTGTGCCCTTCTTCTCTCTTACGTTGAGCAAAAGGAAGACACTCCTGCATAAGGACACGTGATTTCCATTTAGAGATGAAGAATAAAATAATATGGGCGGTAGGACATATGGATTTCCCCCTCTTGTCGTTAGTTTGGCTTTTATAAAACATTCATAACAAATAGTGCTGTGTGGACACATAAGATGTGTGATCGTGGTTCTCTAGTGCCTACCGTTCCCAGGGGACCTCTGGGTGGAGCGTTCCAGAGCCCTGCTGGGTCGGCACCGCAGCCTTGCCCACCGGGAACCCTGAACCTCACCTCCAGTGTCCGCGACGGTCCTGACCCGGTGACCAGGCCCAACACACAGGCAGTGGTTGAGCTCGTGAGTCAGTAGTTAATGGAGGTTAAACATCTGTAGGAGTTGCCACTGCCTCTTCCTTTTATTTCTCTTCACTTACTTATTTTACTTTTAATCTCTTAATTCATCTCTTTATTTATTAATATCAGAAGATATTAATCTTTTAAACTTTACTTTTTTATGCCTCATACAATGATGGCTGGGAAGGAAAAGTGTGGAGTGTTAACGAAGCTTGTCATTCAAAGGGGATTCCGCCCAACACCAGGATTTCACTTGTTTCCCAAAGAATTTTTTTTTTTAATCAAAATAAATTTGCAGGGAATTGGAAAAAGTCTTTTCTCCTTTCATTTTTAACACCCAGATCTCTGAGCAGGGCATCGTCAACGTAGCTTTTGTTCAGTCGAGTTTTGAACGGACAGGCTCAGATCCATTTTCCTTGAGCTCAGAAGGCATTTTCCATCTCTGCTGCTTCCAGACACCCTGGGGGGAGGGCGCTCAGTGAAATCAGGGTCCTGCAATAGGCCAGGGCGTCAGCCAGCGCCCACCCAGCAGCCCTGGGCCTCGCCTGCGAGGTGGGTCCCGATCTCCATCACTGGGGACAGAGGTGATTCAGCTGCACTGGTCCCGCGTGTCCTCAAGAAACAACTTGTGGGCAGCGTCTCTGAAAGGGAGCAAGGGGCACCTTGCTTGTCCCTATTTCCACGTCATGGTTCTTAGAGAAAGACTTATACCGCTTCATCTTTTTCCAACATTTCTAATTAATGGGAAGACAGTCCATTACCACATAAATAGGCCTGCCTCTATGTTTTAGTAACAGTTTTTTACCCTGAGAGCCTGAAACCTTCATTTCCCTACTTTCATAAATGCCTTATAAACCATATGAAATAGCCATTTTTGGAGGCCACAACACTTTGAACACTGGTAATTTCATATGGTTCAAACGAACATGTCTGTAGATACATTAGTATAAACACATGTTCCGTACCACATTGTGTGGAAAAGAAAAAATAAAATAAAAAGACATTCTACCTTTTAAGAATGCCAAAAGAGAGATTTCACAAACAATCAAATTTTCGTGGTCTGTAAGAGATTACCTAGAATATCACTAACAAACTATTAATCCTACATGAAATCGACATGCGCCAGATTTCATCTTGGCACAAAGTCCTATGAAGAATGGGGAAATTTGGTGAATGTCCACATACCATACAAAAATAGTTACTTTAAAAAGCCAGGACTCTGTTCTGCTTAAACTCTAGGAAAGGCTGGCTTCATGGTTTACCTCAGGCCCTCATGTTCTAGAAATCATAAGTCTGTATAATTTCTAACAGTTACACCAAGGACGTAGAGATATTAGCACTGCCCTGGAATAATTCACTTATCCTCGTGAAAGATGTATTGAGATCGTGCTGTATATGGATGTGGCCCTATATAAAGAGACAACTATTTCTCATTTCCTGAGAGAAATCAGTTTTCATTTTAATTTGAAGGTGAAAAAGAAAGGAAACGAAAAATTCCTTCGTGCACAGATTCATCGTAGACGATTGCTAGACGTCTAGGAGTCATGTCTTATTTAATCCATAGAATAATTATAGAAAGTAGTTCACATTATGTCCGTTTCATATATGGGGAAACTGAGGCTTGGACAGGAAAATATCTGCACAGTTTACACGGAGGGTGAGGGGAGCCAGCCTGCAGTCCCAGCCTCCTTGACTCCTTGGTGACGGTCACATGAACCGGTCCCGAAGGGCGCTGCCTTCTCTGTTCCTTTCTTCCTTGTTCTCCTACTTTTTCTTTCTTTTTGAGAAATACTTGTGGGGTATGCACTTCCAAAGATGCATGGCTCAAGTTCAAGGACCCTAGCCAGCACGGTGATACACTAAAGGCCCACGGAAGCTACAGGAGAGGGAAGGTGTGTGGTGTCCCTAAGCTCAGCTCCACGGTCACGGGCTTCAGGCAAACTGAGGCCCCAGCTCCAGCCAGCACAGGACCCACCATGTGGGCGCTGCCTGTACTTTTCATTCCCTCAGCTCGGGGCCACCTCTCCCTTGGGCTCAGGGGGCACCTCTGCCGTCTCCTTCACCAGACATTCAAGTGCTTCGCCCTGACGTGCGGGACCAGACCCAGTGGAATGACACCCACTTGGAGGGAACCATGGACCTAACTTACCTTTCCATAGGACCCTTGTCCCAAAACTTTTAACAGTTCAAACTGGGAAGGGTCGGCCTTTTCAAAGCCTGCTTTCACATGATGACTGATGTCAATCTCCTTCACGATGCCTTCTTCCTGCAAGAGAAAAATGACAAAAATACAAATCAAGGGGTTCCTCTGGATTCGTCCTCTGAAGTTACAAAAAGTCGGGTACGTTATGGATTTTCAGGATAGGAGTTTAAAGCTGTGACACCACAGAGCTTTACAAAATCAACTTGCTTATTTATACCAATGATTCCGTTTGTGAGCCTTTAACTGTTTCTTTTCCCCATGGAGTTGTGTCATGTGGTCTTACCAATATCTCAGTGAAATTCATTCTGCTTCTTAACAGTTTGGGCAAACTTTTGGACAGGGAGGAATGTGGGAACCATGGAACAAAACGAACCCCTGAGAATCTGTCTTAATGTCTACACTGCTGTGGTCAAAAAGGTTATCAACAGGATCCATAGGCAGAAGTCGTTTGTGAAATGCAGATTTTTTTTCTCCTTCTCCTTCTTCTTATTCTACTCTCCCTTATATTTTTGCCAGAGCTAATGCGAAGAATGATTCATTGCCATCCAGAGATTATACTTCCGAGGAAGCAGTCAGATAGGATTTTCCGCCAGTCCAGAAGCCTTCCCAGTAGGAGAGAAAAGCCCTTGATCTTTAAATTAAAACACTGGCAGAAATCACTACAAATTCTCATCAGAGAACTACCCGTCCCCAGAGACGTATTACTTCACCTGTAACGGGATATGCCACCTATCCACCACCAGCTATTTGAAATGGAAAAACTGTAAAGTAGGTGTTTTTCTGTGGGGAGGTGCATGAGGTCACTCAACCTGCTGTACCCCCCTCGGCAGGCAGGTGACCCAGCTCCTGCAGTGCAGCATCCCCGGAGGGGCCTGTGCCCCGGACCCCAGGATTCCCGCCCAGGGCCCCGCTTCACCCCTCCTGTGAACAAGCAGCCCAGCACCCAGGCCATCAGGTCTCCCCAGCCCAGCGCATCCCACCAACGCGTCAGTATTCACCTTCCCGAGTCATCACTGCCCGAACATTTCGACTCAAAGGCTTAGAAGCGGATCTCTCTTAACATTTCATTTCGTGTAGATTCTTGCTGTCCAAGTATTTACAGCAAACGCACTCAAAGCACATAACCTCCGCCTCGGGAATGGCGTGAAAACCTCAGGCTGCTCCCTGATAATGCTGCAACGCAGCTAATGTCTCATTTAAAATCAGTAAGGTCTTGAACAGCAAAGACTCTCAACTACCCACAGAAAAAGGAACCAAGAGTTTCACATTTTAGATTTTAGAGTTCTGCATTTAGAGTGACATTTTGGCTTGAACTGGCTTGAGATATTTTGTTTTCCTCTTTCCCAAGAATTTTTTTTAAAAAAAGAGAAAAGGTCTGGAATCCAGTGCTGATTGCTGTGTGCACAGGAAACACCCAGATGGGAGCGGGGGAACATGCCCGGGCCTGTCTGCCTCTAACTGTTTCCAGACCGGACAGTGATGTTTTCTGACTCATCCTGTGACTATCGCCTTAAAGGGCAACCAGATTCAAAATAGTGTCTATGCTTCATTTTGAAATGAATGCCTTTTCCCTTTTATGAGGCAGGTCATTTTTTCTAGAATTCTATGTGGATTTTAATGCCATTCCCTTAAGAAAATAAAGTCTGTTCCCTCTACATATAGCACTAAAAATTTGGTTTGTAGCATAACTCCTATGAAAGAGTACTTTTTAAAATAACTTGAGAAATCTGGGGGGAGAACCTGGTGTCATGGTCAGGCACCTGCTCTGTAAGCAAGGATTTCAAAAATGTTCTAACGCGAGAGGGAAAAACTAGGGAAATGAATTGTTGAAATGACATCAACCTAGGACAAAATAATTTATGACAGTGAATTTTAGACTCCCTGTTGAAATTCTGACAGATGGAGGAAATTCCTGCGCAGGTATTAGAGACCCAGGGACAGTGATGGAAATGGCCGGAGGGGACCCGTCGCGTGCCCTCCGTGCTCTGCCCGCACCGAAGTCACCTGGGAAGGTAATTTTCTCTGTTCTGAATCATCCGCTTTTCATGTCATTAAAGGGAGAATATTTATGAAAAGTAAACGCAGATTAAAAGTTGTGAAATATTCAACATTCACTGCAGCTCTATTTACAATAGCCAGGACATGGAAGCAACCTAAGTGTCCATCGACAGATGAATGGATAAAGAAGATGCGGCACATATATACAATGGAATATTACTCAGCCATAAAAAGAAACGAAATTGAGTTATTTGTAGTGAGGTGGATGGATCTACAGTCTGTCGTACAGAGTGAAGTAAGTCAGAAAGAGAAAAACAAATACTGTATGCTAACACATACACATGGAATCAAAGGGGAAAAAAATGGTTCTTATGAACCTAGGGGCAGGACAGGAATAAAGACACAGATGTAGAGAATGGACTTGAGGACACGGGGAGGGGGAAGGGTAAGCTGGGACGAAGTGAGAGAGTGGCATGGACATATATACGCTACCAAATGCAAAATAGATAGCTAGTGGGAAGCAGCCGCATAGCACAGGGAGATAAGCTTGGTGCTCTGTGACCACCTAGAGGGGTGGGATAGGGAGGGTGGGAGGGAGACGCAAGTGGGAGGAGATATGGAAATATATGTATACGTATAGCTGATTCACTTTGTTATACAGCAGAAACTAACACTCCATTGTAAAGCAATTATACCCCAATAAAGAGGTTAAAAAAAAAAAAGTTGTGAAATATTAATGACAAAGACGTAGAAAATAAAAATCGGGCAAGCGTTAGCTTTGTCTCCAAAAAAGGGGGACAGGTCATTCTAGAAATCACTGATTTGCATGCAGGATATCACTTCTCAGAAAGAGCAAAGAATAAGTTATTAAACAGGTGACTCGTGAAAGTGCAGAAAAGAACAAGGAAATCACCGAAACTCTGACTCGCTCCGAGCAAGTCCTGCCAGGCTAACCCCGTCCCACTCCGGGCACTGTTAACGCAGCGGTGGCTGGAGAACTGCAGCCTGGCTTTCGGGGGTCCCGCCGGGAGCTCAGGTCAGCAGAGGCCGACATCTTGAGGCATCTCCCATCAGGGCACCACGGCTCCCTCTTCTAGACCCCGAAACAGGGCGCCCTCGCCAGGGAATGACATCTTGTTCCAGAGGCTGTGGCCGTGGCACCCCTGCATCAGGACCACCAGGGAACTCGTTAAAAATGCAGATTCCAGGCCCCGGGCGGGTCTATGGAGCCTGGAATCTCTGCGAAGGACGGGGCTTCAGCTGGAGCCCCACTCCCCATCCTGCAGGGTGGTTCCCTGCAGCACACAAACAGGCTGTCCTGTCCGCATCCTTCTCAGGAAACACGGACTGCGTGGTCCCACCGCCGCCCACCAGCTCTTTGAAGGGATTTCCACACTCGCTGCCCCACTTCCCTCTTCTCCTCTCTCACACCCACTGCCACCCACTCTTTCCACCTCGTCAAGTCATCAAAACCCTCCACGGGGCTCAACCCAGGGGTCAGACCTCAGGGTCCGCTGCACTGGGCACCATCCATCACCCCGCCTTCCTCGAAACACTTCCCTCACTTGGATTCCGGGACATCACGCCCCCCGGGGCTCCCGACACCCCCCTCTCTCCCGTCTCCTTATCTCCCTGTCTCCCAACGTCCCCTGGACCCCGGCTCTTCCTCCCCGTCATCCCCCCTCGGGACCTAGTCCTGCCTCGGGGCTTTGTGCTACCGTCTGAACGCCAGCAGCTCTCAGGTCTGGACCTGCCCCCAGAGCTCCAGACGTGAGGCTCAGCCCAGGTGAGGTCCTGAGTGCGCGTGTAGTCGGGGAGACCTCAGGGGCCGGGAGCCTCCCGGGGCCTCCGCTCGATGCGGGTAGGGGGGAGGGCTACGGGGCAAACCTGGCATTTGTCGCTGGCCCTCTGCCCTGTCAGCTGCTCTGACCCGGGGCATGGCCTCTGGGTGTTTCCTACCACTTCCCAGCTCATCAATGCATTTAACTGTTTAAAAGAGATATCTTATCCATACTTTCAATTGTTTTTAGCAAGAGGGCTCACCACAGCTAGCCCACCGTACTGCTAGGAACAAAGTTCAGAAATGCTTTGAAAGTGTAGAGAAGTCGCCAAGTAGCTCATCTGTCTCTTCCAGGGAGTGAAGACAGGGGACCCTTGAAAAGTCCGTCGGGGAGGCGCACCCCACCCCAGTAAAGCGTCCAGAATCAACGACACAGGCCATTCACTACAAAGACCCCCGAGGAGACGGCTGTGCACACGTTATAACACAAGGCAGAAGGGCCAGGCGTGAGCCTCAGACCCGGAGCCAGACGGAGCCTCCTCCTTCCAGGCAGGTCCGGTGGCTTCTCCAAGGGAACCCAGGGGCCGAGCCGCAAGCGAATCCCGACCTCCCGGCGCCCGGACGGGACGCAGGCTCCGGGCAGCGCGGCGTCCTCTCCCACCCGCCCGAGGAAGCTTCTGAGACGCGGTGGCTCACGCACTGCAGACTCCTCTCTGCTCCTTAAATTGCCCTTCACACGTCTCCGCCAATGTGTCTGCTCCCGCTGGCGTGAGCAAATGTGAGATGCAATTACAGGGCCAGCTGCACTGGTCCAATCGGTTCCTCGGGAAACTATTTCTACTGAAAGTTTCCACTCCGTTTCCAAAGGGCTAAATATAAGCTAAGGCATTTAGGATGGCGACACTTCCCCAAGAAGAGTGGGACTCCAGCTGGTGCTACGGGCACTTGCTGGCCTCTAGACAGAACAAGGACGGCCCACGGAAGAAGAACAAACCCTGTGTGAAGGCACAGGAGCAAGGGAACGAAAAAGGAAAACGCTGGAGGAAACCAGAGGCCGGAGGCAGCGGCTCTGAGATTCCGGAGAAGGACGATGCACGGAGCGGTGGCCCCTGCCTGGGGTCCACCGGGGCGGGGGCGGGGGGGAGGTCCAGGGCCTGAACCGCAGACCCACCTGGTGCAATGCCCGCCTGGATGCTGCCACTCCCCGAGGGACAGATCGTGCAGTGCAGGCAGGGCACTCTTTTCTCATGCATCTTGGAATGGCGTTTTCCCTTTTTTTACCAAAGAAAGTGATCCAGCCCCCAGGGCAGTCACGGCAGTAACTCACACGCAGGGACAACCAGCCAGGCGTGTCCACCTTCAGAAAGAAACCTTGAGCTGCTCCTGAAGCCCCTCAGGGTCTGAACTGGGCTGAACTTGGGACTCATACATCACAGCAGGGGGAACTGAAGAAACTCAGAGGAGAGGGGAGGAGAAACAACCAAGACGTGTCTCATATTTATTCTCTGGCTTTTCCTTCCCATCCAGACTTTTGCCCTCTACCTCCCTTTTATTAGTTTTGTTATTAAAGGCAAGGTGGACTTTTCCCTCTGTTTTTAAATGAAAGTGCCACCCCTCACGGCTTCCTTCTTTGCCCTCATTGCCTGTCGTTCCATCAAATTATCTTCCCTTCCATATCCTTCTGAAAGCCTCTCGGTCTGCTGGTATTTTTATAAATCACAGTCTATGCAAATTGGACGCCCTGGAAGCTGTGACTATAGCGGTGGCAGGCAGATGGAACAGCGTTTCTGCAGGGGCCTCTTGCACAGAGAGGGGAGGACACAGGCGCCCCACAAGCACACGGGCTGCAGGCTCCCAGGTTCTGACACCTCGACGACCCTCAGGTGGGTTAATTCTAGTAAGTTCCATCAATCCTTGAGCCCCCTGAGAAAGCAACGTTCTGTGGAACGTGAGCTGTGAAGTGACAGAGGCCCTGGTACCTGGGTGTGGTGTTTCAGGCGCAGGTTCTAGATGTGGCCATTGACAATTTCCATCTCATCTGGAAAGCCACCTTTAAGGATGTGCTTTGTAAAGAGTCACTTTGCACACGGATGAGGAAGTCGTTATCTGCATTTGTCAAGAGGCACTGAGGAATCGCCAAAGAGCCTCAAAACTGTGGATGGAAACATATGTCGCTAGGTCCCGCCGCAGAGAAGCTTCCTTACAGGACACACAGCTCTGTATGGGGACAGTGTCTGTCCTGGGGCAGTGGGATGTGTGCTGACGGGGCTAAGTCTTTATTCTTTAGTACAACATTAAAAATAGTGCCGAGTAAAGAGGGTGATAAAATACCAGGCTGCCTGCCTGCCGTGCACCGAACAGGCAATTATCACCCTTTCCCATCCGTCCTCATACTCAGAACATTGTTACTTCGGATCTGAGATGTGTGGTGTGAAAGAGAGAGAGGCTGCACCGAGAGTTGAGAAAAGCTGACAACGTGGGCTTGAAATTCCCAAACGAAAAACCTCCGCGACGATCACCCACTATCGGTGTAACTATAGTCTCATCCCAGTGAGATCGACTGGGCCAGCTTCATGTTTGTTTCCAGAAAAGGGAAAATTTCACTTATCTGAATATCATCATCTCCAAGACTTAATTATTTACATATTTCTGACTTGATATCCAATTTTTTTTTTCAAAATCAACATTTCGGTAAATATCTCTATCAGAACAAGTTGTTGATAACTGTGATGTTTCTGACAGAGCTAAGGACATGCTGAGTCAGCTGGTGTCAGGGACTCTGTGTCCGTGGGATGCGTCCCTCCTGCCAGGCTGTTTTCTGTTCCAAGTCTCTGCATCTATTGTCAGCGGAAGGCCCAGCATTCCCCGCTCACAACTGTGCTCTCTCCACAACAAAAACGGGCTGAGCCACCTGTACAGACAGCTGGACGTCAATTCTCACTATTGCATGAGGCCAGCTCGTGCTCCTTCTCTAGTAAAAGGTGACAGACTCATAGGGACACGTAATTAGCGGCAGAACATCTACCAGCATCATTACAAAGGTTTCATTTATTTTTCTCTTCAGGTATGAAACCAAAGGTCCTCCAGAACCATCCGTAAGAATTTCTTTGCATTCGAAGCTGGTCGTCAGATGGTAGGTAGGAATGTTCAAAAGGGCAAGAATATTCTCAAAGATAATGTGAAAATTCAAAGTCCAGTGGATTGTTTGTGTTTTTCTTGCTCTCCTGGGAAGAGCATCACTGAAAATCTGTGCATGGGAACATTTAAGTCAAAGGTACAGATTGTAACGAAAGTACAGATCTTCCAGCGCCCACTGGCACACTAGGCATAAACAGTGACTCAAGGGTAAACACCAAACTATAGCGAAAGCTCTGCGCTGTATCCATCCAATCACTCAGATGTCATCTGAAGACACCTGACTCGGGTACCGCAGACCAGTACACTCCACCCTCCTGTCCGGTGAGCAGGCACTGATTGGGCATCTCTAAGCAACACTTATGTGGAGAAGGGCCATTTGGTTTCTGCAAAGAAAACACTGCTAAAGTAACAGGCTTTTTTTAATGGTGCAACAAACACACAGCAACAGTTACTAAAACTGATCGCTATGATTGGGAAAGTCTTATGCTGGAATGTCTATATTTATAGCCCTTCCTCAAAGTAGAGATCACTTCTTCCTCAAAGAATCCGCCTGCCAATGCAGGGGACACGGGTTCGAGCCCTGGTCCGGGAAGATCCCACATGCCGCAGAGCATCTAAGCCCGTGCGCCACAACTACTGAGCCTGAGCTCTAGAGCCTGTGAGCCACAACTACTGGGCCCGTGTGCCACAACTACTGAAGCCTGTGCACCTAGAGCCCGTGCTCTGCAACAAGAGAAGCCACCGCAATGAGAAGCCCACACACCACAACCAAGAGTAGCCCCCGCTTGCCGCAACTAGAGAAAGCCTGCACGCAGCAATGAAGACCCAACGCAGCCAAAAATATAAATAAATAAATAAATAAATAAATAAATTTATTTTTTTAAAAAAGTGATGTTGGTGCCCCTCTCATGAGCAGGCATGTTTGTGGTCTGCATGAGGGCGGACAAAGCAGAATCTGTGGGGTGTAGATAAGGATGAATTATTCAAACTGGTAACATCTTAGCAAATGGGAATAATTTGCAAAAGGATCATAAGCTGCCACTTGGGTGAGTGGAATGATGGCAGCACAATTTAACATGTGGGCAAGTGTGCAGGATGAGGTCATGCGTTTGGGAAAACAATGATTGTGCCCTACAAAGAATTTTATATTTTGACAGAGAGTAATCAGTCACAAGGCAGGAAAGGATCTAAAAACCACTGAGTCCACGTCTTGGAAAAATATATGCCACTATGAACAGAAAGCCATCGGTCTTACTGGACAACTGGGCAGACTGGTGGGCACTGAGCAGGAAGCCTGCTTTTATTCACACACAAATTCCACGGTCACCAAGAGGCACACACGTTCACACCGTCCGACCCAGGGATCTCACTCCTCAGACTTTATCAAAACAATCTGAATATGGAAAGCTGTTTGTTACAATGTTTTTTTTAATAAGAGTGAAGAAATGAGAAACAATTTAAATGTCCAGCAAACAGTGGAAGAATTAAGTAAATGATGACATCCACCAAATGAAATTTTACAAAGGCATTAAAAGTGATTACACCATTTACAGTTGCTCCCAGAATAATGAAATACTTAGGAGAAAACTAACAAAACACATACAGTATCTGTGTGCTGAAAATTACCGAACGCGACTGAACGAAATCAGAGAAGAGGTAAAAAAATGAAGGGACATTCATGTTCAGATTGGAAGACTCAGTAAAGAGTATAATTCTCCAAACATTGATCTGTAGGTATAACGCAATTCCCATCAAAATCTGAACAAGGCTTTTTGTAGATATAGATAAGCTTACTCTAAAATTTATATGGATTACATATATATGCATTCGCATACAGTATTTGTTTTTCTCTTTCTGACTTACTTCACTCTGTATGACAGTCTCTAGGTCCATCCCCCTCATTACAAATAACTCAATTTCGTTCCTCTTTATGGCTGAGTAATATTCCATTGTACATATGTGCCACATCTTCTTTATCCATTCATCTGTCGACGGGCATTTAGATTGCTTGCATGACCTGGCTATTGTAAATAGTCCTGCAATGAACATTGTGGTACATGTCTCTTTTTGAATTATGGTTTTCTCAGGGTATATGCCCAGTAGTGGGATTGCTGGGTCATATGGTAGTTCTATTTTAGTTTTTTTAAGGAACCTCCATAGGATATATGTATGCATATGGCTGATTCACTTTGTTGTACAACAGAAACTAACACAGCATTGTGAAGCAATTATACTCCAATAAAGATGTATAAAAAAATAAAAATAAAATTTATATGGAAATGCAAATGACCTAGAATCCCTAAAAACAATTTTCAAAAAGAATAATAAAGTGGGAGGAATCACTCTACTGATGTTAAGGCTTACAACGTAGCTACAGTAATCAAGACGGTGAGGTACTGGTGGAAGGACAGACACACAGACTAACGGAACAGAACAGAGAGCCCGGGCATGAACCCATCCCATTCAAATATACCCAACTGATTTTTGAGAGGGTTGAAGAAGAAATTCAGTGGAGGAAGGAGAGTCTTTTCAACAAATGGTGTTGGAGCACTGGACCTCCAAGGCAAAAAACAAAAAAAACAAACAAAAAAAAACCAGACCTAAATCCCGTTTTATACAATGAACTGAAAATGGATCACAGACTTAAATGTAAAACATAAAACTATAAAACTTTTAGGAGAAAAGCTTCAGGACCTAGGAATAAGGGGGAAATTCTTAGATATGATCTCCAAAGCATGATCCATAGAAGGAAAAATCAGTAAATTGAACTTAATCAAAATTTAAAACTTTTGTTCTGCAAAGACTCTGCTAAGAAAATGAAAAGAGAAGCTATAGCCTGGAAGAAAACACCTGCAAACCACTTATGCAACAAAGGTCTTGTAGCTATAACAAATAAAAATTCTCAAAACTCAACAATAAAATAAAACAAATAATCCAATTAGAAAATGGGTAAAAGAGATAAACAGTCATTTCACCAAAGAAGATATACAAATGGCAAACAAGCGCCTGAAAATATATTCAACATCATTAGCCATGAGAGAAAGGCAAAACCACCGTAAGATATCACTACACATCTATCAGTGGCTAAAATAGAAAATATAGTGATAACATCAAATGCTGGTGAGGATGCAGGGAAACTGGATCTCTCATCCACGGCTGGTGGGAATGGAAAATGGATCAGCTGCTGGAAAACAGTCAGGCAGCTTCTTACAAAATGAAACACGAACTTACCGTACAACCCAGTAATTGCATTCTCGCACATTCATCCCAGAGAAATAAGAGTAGGTTCACACAAAAACCTGAATGTGACAGTTCACAGCAGCCTTACACCCAAACAGGAAACAACCTAGATGCCCTCTAACTTAAATGCTTAAGCAAACTGGGACACATCATCCGGCAACAATAAAAAGGGACAAACTCCCGACGCACACGACATGAGGGAGCCTCCGCCGAATGATGCTGAGTGAAAAAGCCAATCTCAAAAGATTATATTTATACTGATGAAATAAAAATTCCTATTTTGAGGCAAGACAAGAAAAATGTAAACATAAAACGTTTTCTCTGCCTGTTTGGGCCTCCTCCCTCCCCTCTAGTTTGCTCTGTGCATCTGCATTATACATTAACCAGACCTCCCCAATGGCAGTAATACCAGCTCAGCCATGAAGATCTAATTTACTCCTCCTGTGTCAGCCACACAACTCCTTAGAAGATAGCATTCTTTCCTCAATACTGTAAGGGGTCACGATCACCCACCACTAGCCTTGTACGTGCAGACAAGCCTTACGTCCAATGCCAATACATCGATTCCTTTAAAGATAGTGATTGGTGCTGAGCAGTCTGGTAAAACAACCTGGGGAGATACTGAGCCACACCTTAGGGAAATTCTTAGCTTAAATACCTACTTATGACCTTATTAATGTTACCAGTTATATTACTTGCATTCTGCCTCTTTTACAAGATTATTGGTTATTGCATTACCAATTGTGTGACTGAGTCTCAGATAAAAATAACAATGATTAGGTGACTTGAAAGGATTGATCAAACATATAGTCCTACAAGATCAATGATTGTAACAGTGTTAACTCTAGATTTGGGAAGAAGCCACAAGAGGGAACTGTTTCCTGGACCATAACAGACCAGTAAGACAGGTGGTCCACAAGCTTTTGGCTGCTGTTAACAGGGCCTAGTCCAGTAACAGCACATGGAGTGACCCCTCGACAAAATCCTCCCCTGACCTGGGGATGAGCATTCCTAGCGCCTTGGGGCAAATGGGTCAGGAAATGCCTCCCAAATCTTGGTCAAAACTAAGCCTGAAAGGGAAGGGATTGCAAAATAAAGACTGTTGCCTACCATCCAGTTCTATAAGAATCAAATCATTAGCCACTGCAGTTGCTGACCTACAAGACACCCTGAATGGAATTCAGAACAAAGGTAAGGATGAGGCACTCTGTGCTCTGGGAAAACGGGCAGAACCGGCCCTCAGAAAGTTAGATATTCTCAGGAGAAATTTTTTATGAACCTGAATTCTTGCATCTTCCCATACTTACAAAAGCACTAAAACCATTAACTAAGATGTCTTTTCCTTGTACGTAGCAGTAACCTATCAAGATGTGTGCTTGATTGCATGTACCCCCTTTGTCAAAATCACGTATATACTGGCCTCTCCCTTACCTCTTCAGAACAGTCCTCAGAGCTCTCTAAGAGACTGTCTCTAGGGTTATAATCCTCAGATTGGCTCAAGTTAAAATTTCCATTTCTTTCTTAGATTGACTATTGGTTAATTTTTCATCAACAATATGATTCCCATTTGTATAACATCTTTTTTTTTTTTTTTTTTGGCCGCCTTGGGTCTTTGTTGCTGCGCGCGGGCTTTTCTCTAGTTGCTGTGGGTTACTCTTCATTGTGGTGCGCGGGCTTCTCATTGCGGTGGCTTCTCTTGCTGTGGAGCACGGGCTCGAGGCGCGTGGGCTTCAGTAGTTGTGGCTCGTGGGCTCTAGAGTGCAGGCTCAGTAGTTGTGGCGCACAGGCTTAGTTGCTCCGCGGCATGTGGGATCTTCCCGGACCAGGGCTCGAACCCACGTCCCCTGCATTGGCAGGCAGATTCTTAACCACTGCGCCACCAGGGAAGCCCTTTATAACATCTTGAAATGATAAAATCTTAGAGAAAAAGAGGAGATTAGTGGTTGCCAGAGGTAAGGGACTGTGTGCACGTGTGCATGTGTGTGTGTTGCATAAAAGAGTAACAGGAGGGATCTTTGTGGAGATGGAAAAATTGTCTTGATTGTGGTGCAGGTTACATGAATCTACACGTGTGATGAAACTGCATAGAACCACACACACACACACAAAAGAGTACATGTAAAACTGGTGAAATCTGCATAAGTTCTGTTGATTGCATCAAGTGTCAAACTCCTAGTTTTTATACTGTACTATGGTTATACAAGATATTACCAGTGGAGGAACTGGGGGAAGGGCAGATAGGACCTCTGTACTAGTTTCTATAACTTTCTGCTATTTTATAATTATTTCAGAATAAAATATTTTTAAAAAGTGATTTTGAAGTCTACTTGCAATGTTGCAAGAGCCTTGTTATAAGATTTTAAATTAAAGAAGGCAGTAAATAAATTTTATGTATATGATGACTATATTGACATTTAAAAGAGCTGTCGGAAAAAGATTAATGGGAAATACATCAGGAAGTTAACAGTGACAGTATTAGAGAAGTATAAGTGATTTTCTTTCCTTTGTTTTCTAAATCTTTTATAGAGAAATGTAAACGTGAGCAAGAAGACTCAGGCTTCCACATAAGGAAATTTAAATCAATAAAGCCACCTCATTAACCATGGATGTGGGATTCCTATATTCACCCACTGCTATCATATCCAGCTAAACTGAAATACAATGGAAAGTTTATGCAAAATGAACTGTGAGTTTTGAAAAGCAGATAAGATCAAACAACTTGCTGCAAGAATACAAAAAGATGGAAGCCAACATGAAAGAATTTGGATACATTTTCTGGATGCGAAGAATAAACCTACCATTTGGTGAAAAAGAAAGGCTCGATATTTTTAAAGCTATTAAAATTTTTAAACTCAACATGCAAGGTTCATCTTGTGGACGAATACAGTATTTCCAATCAGGGCACAGATGGTAAACACAAGAATGTGCAACGCAGAGACCAACAAAAACTTCCCAGCCTGGCGGGCGGCCAGGGAGTTAATAGAATTTTTTCCTGGGAGGTGGGTGGTATGAATTTACTGGAAACTGAAAAATGAGGAAAAAAGGTTTAAAAGTGAAATTAGAGATGACTGTCTGCTATGGCGTATTAGACAAAATGACTTGTGTGATGAATTTATTTCTCTTAAATAGTTTCATAGATATAAATATGAAGGGTTTAAATTTTTTTTCTTCAACAGTCATGAGTAGTAATCCAAGCAAAATCAACTGTAGTCACTTTTGTAACGTGTATGTGTGTTGGATTAATAATCCCTGAATCTTCGAGGGGCGTGTCCACGTGAGTGGCATCCCCCATACAAGGCCAACGCATGAGGGCGATGCTTAGGGCAACAGATGAGAACTACTGTCAACACTCTGGTCCCAACCATTTTTCCTGCTAAAAGTAGATCGTCCCAAATATCCTTAGAGAAGACTGCCAATTTGGCTATCAGAGTCTCAGAACACACGTGACATGGAGCTAGCCCTGGCTGTATCCCCTTTCTTATCCCGAAGATTCTTTTTTTTTTAAAGGTTTGCATTTTTTTAAAAAATTTATTTATTTATGGCTGTGTTGGGTCTTCGTTTCTGTGCGAGGGCTTTCTCTAGTTGCAGCAAGCGGGGGCCACTCTTCATCGCGGTGCGCGGGCCTCTCGCTATCGCGGCCTCTCTTGTTGCGGAGCACAGGCTCCAGACGCGCAGGCTCAGTAGTTGTGGCTCACGGGCCCAGTTGCTCCGCGGCATGTGGGACCTTCCCAGACCAGGGCTCGAACCCGTGTCCCCTGCATTGGCAGGTGGACTCTCAACCACTGTGCCACCAGGGAAGCCCCTGAAGATTCTTACAAACAGAATCCAGACAGAAAACAGACATGAACTTCAGAATTAAGCTTAAACAATTTCACTGATAATGTGCTTTTATCAGGTTTCCAAATTTTTGAAAAGATGAAACTTTTGGCCACAAACCTCATTCAAAGAAGTTAGCTGAGTAACCATCCCTCTTCCTTTTTCTAAAACCAACTTAGTTGACATTTAAAAAAATTATAAAACATTCTGCTAAAAAAATCAGATACGTCTTAAAGTTTTCAAATGCCCCCACCAGCCCATCCGCATCACACTGCCCTCCACCCCCGAGGGTGGAGCTGTCAGAGCTGCGAGAACTCGGCCCCAAGTGATCCCCTCAAATGGAATGAAGCTAACTGGTGACCTCCACACGTATGTTAGCTTTTGCCACTACGAGCCAAAGTTGCAGATTTCCAAACAGGCATGAGCACAGATGAAGTATGTCAAGTGAGGTGACAAACTGAATTGGTTTACAGGGTACAGTGGCCTTGTTGCCAGGCAGCTCCCTGCGATCAGCATGGCCACGGTTCACAAAGCACCAGAGACTGAGAATCCAAGGATCCCCTGCAGGGCCACTGAGGAATCTGGACAATTAAAATTTTACTCCACAATAGATGGGTTTCATCTGACTCAAGCTGATTGTTACCCAATGACCTGTGAGGCTGTTTGAGAGAAGCAGCTGACCTGCAAACACTTCTTGGAGAAATCAGAGATTACACGCAGGGTAAATACAGCATCACTGTCATTATCAGTTGAATCCCCCATCGGCCTGGCCCCTCTGTGCAAATACCTGTTTCGTTCTCGGTGGTACCCTCCTACCTCAAAGCGCCCAGCACACAGCATTTACTCGATACGTGCTCGTACAGGAATAAATGAACACCTTGTGGGTGCTTTAAACAAGGTGCATTGAACGCCCTCACGTCTGTTATTCCATGGGATGCTCTGTCCAGAGTACGTCTGCAGAACCAGGCTTGCAGCACAACCGAGCCAACCTGCTGAGACGCAATCTCATTCATGGTGTAAGGCATGGGCTTGGGAACTTCCCACATTCGTGGAGTCATGATCTGCATTATATATGATTTTGAAATTCAAAGAAATCATATTATAAAAGTTTGTAAAAGTCTATCCTAGCTTGGGTTTTGCCAAAATGCTTCAGCCCCATCCAGCAATTCCAGATATCTTGCTGTACTTCAAGATCACACACTTTGTCTACAACAGGCTTAAGTGCTGATGGAGAAAATCCTAAGACTTTTCTGAGACTCCGGTAGTAGTATGTCAAAAATTAACTCTTTATACCAGAAAAAGTGATTTGAAAATTTGTTTAGAAAACCCCTTCAGCTGAGGCTATTATTCCAAACTGCTGAGTAAAAGTTCTATCGTTTCCTACAAAGACAACTAATTCTTTACTTGGTGATACAGCAGTGATGAACCCACCATTACACCTAAGCCCTGAACCTCGGATGCAGGCTGGGAGCCTGGCGACAGCTGCAGGTGCTCTGTCACTTCTGCGGTCAAGCTATGACACGCCATCTACCAGGCTAGGTCAACAGAGTTCAATCTGAATGGTTCCACAATCATTAACATATGCACACACTCATATAATACTGCTGGGTTTAAAATTCTCACAGTAGGCTGAGCTCATACGCTGTAGGTATCAAGTACCTTGGCCACTTACTCATGTTTTTTCACACTATTTTTTCTCTTTTTTTGGTTAAACTCCTTGATACAAGCAATGCTTACAAGGACCAGGATTCATTTAAACAGACTGGCAACCACTGGTGATGTCGTGAGTAGCAAGCATGTTGGGCAGAGTAGCAAGGACCCTCCCTCCCAATGCCCTCTCCTCTCTCTCCCGGCTGTGTCCCGCCCTGACTCAGCTGTCCCAGTATCACACGTGTGGCGCATCGCCCTGTCAATGATTTTATTCCTGAGCCAAACGTGGCACGGCTTTAAATGGACTCGGCTACTTTCTGTCGGCAGTTACACACTGATAGACTGAAGGACAACCAGCCTACTATCATCTGTTTTTGAATGTTTCCAAGTTGCTCTTCTTTCCCAGAATGATGGCTTTGGAACACCAGTGCAAATCCCACTGAGATTTCCATCATCCTCTTGGATCTTACCCAGAACTGAGCCCCACTGGAAAAATCACAGGTTTAGGTCAGAGACTGTTCATGGGAAAAGAGCATCCGTGTCTAGGAAGGGGCTCTCGCCAGCAGGCTGCCCCAAAGTGGTGGCTGAAATTGTACCCAGCCCTCCGTGTGCATATATGTGTGTGTGTGTGTGTGTGTGCAGGGGGGACTCCAGGGAATGATCTCGGGCAGCTCTTGGAGCGAAGAACTCTTGGAATGATTGGCGAAGCAGCTGACACAGTTCATAAGTTCAGCTTTCAGCTACTTCTTCCCACAGAGTGACATAGTTTTCTCATTATCCTTCGAACTTTTCAAATAATGATTCCCTGGGAAATTACTACTACCCCTTTCCTTAAGTGAGAGCTCTGCAAATTTTCACTAGTTTGTGCACACCCCAACTTCTGTCTCAAGCCTCGTGACTACAATATTCCCAGATCGCCAGGCCCGCTTTATAAGGTGGATGTGAGACAAAGCTTAACCTGTCTCTTTTGTTGTGAAAACTGGACACAAAGAATTCACAACTGGACGGGGAGCTGCTGACTGAATAAAAAGCCCAGGGGAGTTTCCGCGCCCTCTTCTCCCCGACTCCGGATGTGCATGCTGCCTGGAGGAGGTAGACGGAGAGGCTCAGGAATAATGCCTGAGTCTCGAGCCTTCACTGGATGAGAAGACAGAGGCAGCTGTGCTGGTGGCAGTGAGGACATGGTCTCCCTTGGCCACGGTCCCCAAAGGACGCACACTGGCCCATCAGACATGAGATCAAGCAAGCAAACCAACGCGTTGTCGGAAAGAGTTGTTTTTGAGAAAACAGTGTGACCTTCCACCCCGGGTAAAGCTGAGGAGACACTCTGGACGACACCACCAGCAACTCTATCGAAAGTCTTAAAAATACTCAAATTGCACGTACACTCAGGGCCCAGCAAAAGAAAGGCAGTCATGAGTTTTACAAAGATAAATTAATTGGTAATTTTAAAAACCTGATTTTGAAATGAGTTTAGGGATTTTTCATTCCTTGACCTTTTCCCTGTGTAGCTAGAATACTGTCCAAGTGATGACAGAAAACATCCATTCAATAAACACCATGTAAAAATGACCCATTTCTTCAGCAGTTTGGACTCAGATGTACTGAAACAGCTTGAACCAGGACCATTCCACCTGAGCAAACAAACCTGCTTTCCTCGCAGGTGTGCGCTAGGATCTCCAACGGACAGACGCGGTCCTTCTCCACATCATGGTTTTTCACACCTCTCTTTATGAGACACTCCCATCAGCTTCAATACCTGAGATTTCTTCATTCTGACAGAGGACACAGAGTCATCATCGATCGAGAGCGTCCTTTTTGAGGAAAGGAAAGGGACTGAGGGACGCTGGCCTCTAGACAAGGGACCACTAAGGGTGAAGGTGACAGAGACGTCCCAGGACACTGCCTTGAACTGAATGTGTCCCCCGAGATTCAAAGACTGAAGCCCTAACCCCAATGTGATGGTAATGGGAGCGGGGCCTTTGGGAGGTGATTGGTCAGGAGGGTGGAGCCCTCAGGAATGGGATTAGTGCCCTTATAAAAGAGACCCAGAGAGCTTCCTTGCCCCTCTGCCATGTGAGAACGCAGCGAGAAGAGGCATCTATGAACCAGGAAGCGGGCCCTCACCCGACACTGAACTGGACGTTCAGCCTCCAGGACCTCAATAAATGAATTTCTGCTGTACGTCAGCCACTCAGTCTCTGGAATTTTGTAACAGGAGCCTGAATGGACCAAGACAAGCATGAAAGTATGTATGTGGGGCTCTTGAGGGGGCAGAGCGTTGGGGACAGAGAGTGCCAAACGGAGGGGCCGTGTCTGGAAATCTGGGGGAAAAAGAGGTGATTTCTGATTCTCTGTCTCTGATGAGCCAGGAATGATCAGCATGTCCTTCATCCAGAGCTAATCTCCTGGGGATTCAGCAAGCAGTCTGTTCCCGGGCTGTTCTTTGCTCCTTCTCCCAGGTTCTAGGTCATCAGGAAGCCTCCCTTCCACAGGAGACTCCACTCCAGCTCCTAAGCAGCTGTGTCGCCCGCCTGGCGTGATGTGAACGGCGGTTGGAGGGACCTGGCCCTGCACACTAGGTGCTAAATTCACCCGAATGGGCTCCTCTGTGCCATTATCATCGCATTTTCATTTTTCTTGACTTGTGAGCCCCTGAAGGCTTTCCTCTTAATACTTGACATTATGGGAAAGACCATTCCTACATCCATTGAAAAGTACCTAAATATGCTTATTTCACCTCCGAATCAATGGGTCTTTTCAGCAAACTGGTCCTTCATCTTAGAAGGAACGTGACCTTCCGTAAGAGCTGTGGTTGAAGATCACTTAGTACTCAGAGGGCAGGAGAATCCCACCCCCAGGAAGGGACACTGTCGGGAATGGCCTGGAACAGACTCACGTGTGGGCAGGCAGCACTTGGTGTGGCCAGATGAACCAGGAAACAACGCACACTTTCCTTTAAACAGAAGAACATTATCAAGAGAGAATCTGAAGTTGCTGTTTTCCTGCAGAACATAACACTTTTGCATCCAATTGCCTGAATTGAGCATCATTATTCCAGGTAAAGGATCTATAGTCTTCCGAAAAGTTCTACCAGACACCAAACCCAACCCAAAGGCTTGTCTGGGTACTCCTGGTAAGAGTGCACTGCTCTAAGAATCGTGCTCCATCCTCTTACCGAGGCCGCCTTAAGAGCCTGCTGGAGGCTTGGGGTGACGGGCATGAACTGGGTGTATAACTGGTGTCCGTTATCCCAGCAACTCCACACCTTCCCAGTTAGACCAGCGCCAAGAAGCCAAATGCCAACACCCAGATGCCAGGGGCACTAACCAGTGCCTACGAATCACACCCTGCTTTACCAAATATGCCGTCTTTTCCGGTCGTCCAATGGCACCGACTGTGCACAGGGGACAGCCCACGGCGGGTATGCCCTCATCCTGTCTGTGCAGTGGGCTGGGCAGCTCCCTCCCCGACACACAGCAGCAGACACAACGAAGGCCTGAGCGCGCAGGGACACGCTCCTGGCTGCAGGGCGTCCTTCCCAGGCTCGCCTGCGGAGATGAAGCCCTGAAGCCTCTCCGACCAACATAAATGGGGTCCTGGTAACCAAGCCCCGGTAGACTTCCGACAGCGGGCAGCTCGGGTCACCCCGGAACTGGACTGTTCTCACGCTGAGTGGTGTCTCGTACGCCTGGCTGTGACTCAGTTCAAGTTAACTTGAAGTTCTGTTATGGAGCTTGGGGAAAATGAACGGACTGAATTACGCCAATATCTCCTCTACCCAACATCCTAACTGAGAGAGTTTTTCTGTCACCCAAGCTGAACGGAGAAAAATTGCTTTTGGGTTTGCATGGCTGTGTGTTAGCAAAAAAAAATTGTTAATGAAGATACAATGCCACGTACTAAAACAACTAGGGTTTTCTATAACGTAAGGAAGTAATAGAGATAAATTACAAGACAGTCAAGTTACTCCCAGGCAAGTATCAAGAGATCAAAACAAAACTTGAAATCATTCTGGGCTCTAATTTATATACGGGATCCCTGTCTCTGAACCCTCACTTTCCTAATATTCCCTATAATGACCTGCAGGACGTTCCCCCCCCAGTTCACCCCCCATGCGGGAAGCCTGGGACAGCCTGGACCACACGTGTGCCCCAGTGACCGCCCTCAGGACCGATGAGAGGGCGGGAGAGGCTGCTCTCCTCCCCCAGGATGGGGGCCGTGCCCAACGTGTTACAGGTGGGGGGTGTCACTGACGTCTGCCCCGCCTGGGGAAAGGAAATGTCCTCTGAGGTGATGGAAAACCCCATGAAGGAAGTGGGTGAGTCTAAGGGGCCGAGCAGCCTGCCCAGCAGCAGCAAGTTCAAAGTCAGGACGCTCGAGAGGTGCGCTTGTGCAGCCGGATGTCAGCCGTGGCTCGTCCGAGACGGACCCCACCGTGAGCACGGGGACAGCCAGCCTGGGTCTCCCGTGCTTTGTGTCAGGCAGGAATCCTGGGGTGATTATCCTGTTGGAGTTTCAGAGACTTTTAGCGATATTCGGGGAAAAGGATTATGCTTCTGAGTTGGTGGAGCTGGGGACATATTATAACTTTTGCCATGTAGAATGAGGGAATATAGGATCCTGATGTTCAAAAATGAGTATTGTGAGGACATCCAAATCCTCACAAGAGGACTAGATTTGGGTGGAGATGGAGGCCTTTGCGACTGGAGTGTGACCCTCCAGGCACTGCCATCTCCTGATGTGTGGAGTGCAGAGAGCAGGGGTTCACGAGAGCTTGTGTTTTCTTTCTCAACACACAGAGAGCTGCAAGTATATAACTTAGAAGGAAATACTGGGGCAGGAGTATATGACATGACATGTGAGTTTCACTGGCACCACCTCATTTTTCAAACGTGTATCCGTCGGCCAAATATGCAAATCCTCAAACAATTTCTGAACACTGAAATCTTCAGTCAGAATGGGTGGAAAAGCATTGTGCTAAGTGATGAACACTTTTCTTATTAAACACTAGTTAATAATTACACTGTAGTCAATATATACATCCTACGTCTAAAATACCACTAATAGACTTTGCTGAGGTTCAGTAACATGTCTGAGTAAAAATGGTCATCGAGTTCTCTTAAATGTTACCAAAAAGAGGAAATCTATGCTAGGACCAATGGCCCATACTTTCCCAGAACTATCAATAATTTCTTCTCATGGTGTTTGAGAAGAAACTGGAAAGGATGCGGGTGTGAGCTGACACGGAATCACACCCCGGGGAGCTTCCTGGTCACTAGTGCTGCGAGATGCAAAGCAGAGTTATTTACACAGACGTGTGCTCCGTTCAGAGTGCACACACCTCCACACCCCCTGTCACACCTGGACACAGGCCACCAGCGAGGACACTGACGAACACCGTGCCCCACACCTTCCTACTTTATGGATCTGGACCTACTGTCCAATTCCTGGGACGGTAAGCACATATTTCAATGTGCTTCAATGAAATAGATTTTTATTTCAAAGAAAAACTAGTCTCAGCATCTCTTTAAAGGTCTTAACAAGCACCTTACAATAAACAGTAACCAAGCACAACGAAGGAAGATACAAAGTTAACACATTATCTGCTTTGTCTTCCTGAAGAAATGACTCTCCTAAGGCATGTGTCACAAGGCAGCGTAAGGAACCATGATGCCTTCCATGCCCGCCCCTTGAGATGTGTGATCAGAATGCAGGTGGGGTTCAGGGTCTTGACATGCCCAGAGGGGATGTGTCATTGGGTAGGGGCCCAAAACCCACGTCCACAGGGACAGGTAAGTAGTAGCAGAAGAAGAGACTAGAGTTGTCACCAACATCCCGGGCGCTGGGCACAGGGGACCAAGTGCTGCAGGGGAGACGGGCTCGGGCGCACCTTCCCCCCATCGCTCCCCCACGAAGGGAAAGACCGGCTTCCTGGTCCGAGCCTGCGCCATCCTTAGAATTGTCTTATTTTTATCTCTCTTCTTCTTCCCTGACCCTTCCCCGAGAGTAGATCCCAAGAAATGCCACCAGTGGTCACTCATTCCCATGCAGGTGGCCTGTCCTGTGGTCCTTTGGGAGCGTTTCTCAGCCCAACGTGGTGTTTTTTTCCCCGGGGCTCCTGGCCTCTCACCAGCGTGTGCATCTGGGGTTCAAGCCCTCGCTACCACCCTAAGGTAAGTGTGTTCAACCTACCGACCATTTCAAAAAGAAAAGAAACCCAGGGCTATTATTTTCAGTAGCAGTAACAATCATTTAAATGGACCTTCCCCCAAGTTGGGGTGTGCATACATGCTCTCCTCGAGGTCACCTGACCCTGGTCACCACTAGAGTGTCCGTCACTGTGGTGGAGGACAGCCTTTCCGCAGCGCCCCCGAGTGGTCAGGCCTCGTCTCAGCAGAGCCAGGTGTCCAGGAGGGGACGGAGGCCTTAGGACACGGGACGTCCCGTGTCGGAGCCGTCCACCTGGGGCCATGATGTGGCAGTGCTAACTGAGAGGTTTTGACTTAATTACCCCTAAGAGGCTGCAGCAGCGAGCAGAGCAGACGACCAGCGGCTGCTGGATGAGGTGGGAAGGGTGTTTCCTGCTTGGAGTTCATGTGAGTGAGAAGAGCCTCCTCATCCATCGGGACTTCAATACCACGGGGTTTTAAGAAACAGAAACAGCCCCTTGTGTAACAAGGAATCAGCTTGTCTCCTCTCAGAGGCTCATGAAGTAAACCCCTAACATTTAAAAGAGAAAAGGAAAATGGGTCTTCTACAAAAATCTCGCCCAAAGCCACACTTCATGTTCTACGGTATAAAGTTGTTTTAAACGATGCAGATGTGCTTCAGAGAAGCCAGTTTTATTCTACCACTAAAAGGAATCTAGGTTAACGGCTCGCACGGGGCTCTTATAAAAGCTTAACAATCCTAAGACTGGCCCCGCTCATCCTGGCCTGTGACAAGAGAGCAGGGTTAGAATGACACGCTGCTCGGCCACCTGCTGAGGGGTTTTGGCTCCCCTGCATCTCCCCCCTCCAAATAATTTAATTTACAACCAATTCCAAATCATTAAACTCAGGGGACAGGTCCACTCTTTAAGCTGAAAGACAGCCACGACGATGAGAAGGAATCTTAAAAATTAAAGCCCTGGATTCTCTCTTTCACATCCTACGTGTGTCTTTTCTCCAGAGCCCCCCAGGAGGCTCTCGATGTGTGTTTTATTCTGGCTCACCAGGCCCCGGATCCAAACGTCAGAGCTGGCAGTGACCCTGGGCGACGTCGGTGACGGTCAGGGTCTCAGTGGTCCTGCCCCGCCGCCAGCCCAGAAGGGCTTCCCTGAGTGTGCTCGGCCCCTCAGCTGCACGTGTTGCCCAGTAACTGCTCCCCAAGTGGGCCTGGCTGGTCCCCAAGTGCTGTCAGCGCTCTGCTCCTCAGCCGCGCCGGGATCCTGCAGGAGAGCAGAGCCAGGCCCAGGTGGTTCAGACCGTCATCAGCAGTTGATGCCCTGAGCCCGTGAACTACCAGCCGGGGGAGCCCAGCGCCCGCCCGGACAGGTGGTGTGAAGCCTGTGGGGAGCCAGCATGGACCGGGGTGGACTCCCGCCCCCAGACAGCATCCCCGAAGACGGCAAGCTCCGAGCCGCGTGCAGTCACTCAGGATCCCAAGTGGGTCCAGAGCCACCTGGGGCCATCTCAGGAGACACCGTCCATGAATTCTGCAGCCAGGATGCCAGGAGGAAGGTCACCTGTCTGGGTGTAAAGCTGCCACGTCGCTCTGATAACTACCTCTCAAGAGAGACACCTGGAACCCGGGAAGGGATAAAGAATGGAAGGTTTTCACGTCAACCCAGACTAGAATTTAGGGCTTCGCCTATAAGTGACGTCTGAATACGTGACTACTTATCGTCAGGTGGGCACGAGATTCTTCCACTCCCGAACCCAATGTCCTAGGCCCTCTCACTGCCATCATTGTAGGACGAGGCTACCTTCTTCTGTAGGAGGAGGCTACATCAGCGTCATTTCTCAACGTTCCCCCCTGAAAGTGCCCACCAGCTGTTTCTCAGCATCTGCAAAGGGACCCTCACTCGTGCCGGGTCCCAGCCTGGCGAGTGTGCCCAGCCCCTGCTCCCCCCGCTCCCCTGCCCAGCCTCCTGAGGGGAGAACCATGCTGCCCATCCTCTGTCGCCTTGACAACGTCCCTGTGGGTGTGGCGCTTCTGCCCCCAGGTACGGCCAGAGGTTCGTCTCTGGATGACTTGGACGCATCGGCCCTGGGGGTCCCGGTGGGGTAGAACACAACAGGTGGGGACGGCGGCGTTTGTACAAAACCCTGTCGTCTGCCCCAAGGTCTCCCCTGCGTCTGGTCTCCTCAGCTACTGAGCATCGCCCAGCGCTGGCCTGGAGTCTCCCCAAGCCTTTCTGTTCACTTCTGGCCCTCAGGCCTCTGGGTGAGGGGCTCCACCTGCTGAGAGGCTGGAGGGAGAGCGCTCCCTCCTCACACCTGCACCCACCTGGGCCCAGAGAGGCTCAATGATGGCTCAAGGTCACACAGCAGCTGCCCAGAGGCCTAGGGTCAGAGGAGCACAGGCCATCATGTCACAGAGGGTGAACTGAGCAAAAGGGATTTTCCCTCAGATTTCACTGACTCACAAAAGAAAAGTCCTATTTACACAGCAGACAGCAAATGTACAGTGAAGGCCCAAAGAGTTGGGAGTACGCAGAAAACAGCTTCTAGAACAGGGTCAGATGAATTAATGGATAAAGAGATCCATGATGAGCTGCTGAGGTAAATTAGGAAGACACTAAGACATCAGGGGTCCTCTTAACACCCTTCCGCAAATACATTTTTTGCTAAAAGCAGACTCTTAAATTGGGTTGACTACAGGTCAACCATGACTTGAGAAGTGGTGCTCCGGGGACTTGCTAGTGACGGCCTGGGTCCTTGGCTGCCGGCCTGCAAACCTGGACCTGATCTTGGTATATGTTTTCCATACATGGCACTGGGCATGAGTGATGAACAGAAGCTGCAACCAGAAGATTCAAAGCAGTGACTCAAAAACCAGAACGCAAAGTGGACGGCCAAGTTAGACAGTAAGAGATGAGCGACACCCAAAGGGGAAACAAGAAAAAGAGAACTAATTTTGGTCCATTTCCCAGGGCTCCAATTTAATATAAGAGTGTAGACTTGGACAGATCAACTACACAGAAATGCTGACGTGTTAACAGTACTAGGTATTCAAGAAGATCATTTTTGACCAGGAGGCTAGCTCCAAGCAGAGAGAGCCACATCAGCAGGTGATTATAACAGGATGTGCAATTCACCGTATCGCTGAATGGAGCCGGGACCCAGCCTGTCTGAGACCCAGCCCGTCTGCACTGGAAAGTCTGCTCAGAGGAAACCCAGGGTGTTGCAATGGGACAGGGAGACCTGCTCAGACCAGCAGAACACAGGAGCGTACACCTCTCTCAGGTAATCCGTGATCAACTTAAATTCACCAAGGGTCTGCTAAAATATGGCCCAGAGAAACCCATTTCCTTTGTCTTAATCTAAAAGCCAACTCGACTGGGGAAAGAGCGGCACCGAAGTGGAATTCCTGCAGCATCCACACCAGGGCAGCCCTGCTCCTGGGAAACCCAAGGGCTGGGCCTCATCTCTGGTCTGGAGGACGAGGACAGACGCCCAATGCCCAGAGAGCCCTCACCTGCGGCTCCAGGAATCACCCTCTCCCCCACCTGCAGCTCCCCGTCCCCTGTAACCACCAAAGGGAACTTCGGTGCATGCAGCCAATCTCAACTTTCCTGGGGGGACAGAAATCCTTGAGAATGTGACAGAATCCCTGGCCTCTTCTTCCCAGAAAATCACACGAGTGCACACATGCAGGACACATGTCACAGAATGTCCAGAATTCCCAAGAGCCATCCAAGGACACAAAGGGGTCGTGCAATCGGGTCTCAGCTGCCTTCTGCCCACCGACCTGATAGGAAGTTACCTGGACAGCTATAACCCTTCCACAGTCAGAAATTAACGTCGCCAATGACAACGCTTTAATCTTTCTTTCTCGTATTTCATCTGCAAAAACAGAAACAACCCCCCGCAAACTACAGGGCTTACAAAAACGCACATAATTACCATCATTATTTAACAGTCCCTTGGAAATTCTAGAAAATGCAATAAGCACAGAAATAGAAATAAGAACTACAAATGTAAGTCAAAGGCAGTGAGCGAGTATGTTTAGCATACTAAGAGCATAAACCAAAATAAATATATTAGATCTAATAATAGAAGGTTTGGATGCAAAACAAAATACAAAACTCAATTCCATCCTTATAACTCAAAATTATCAAGGTAGTGAATGCAAGAGGGAAACTAGATAACATTCAAAGGAGTAATAAAATATTAAAAATAACAACTAAATGGTATACAGAGAAGTAGACCAAACATTACAGAGACACAAAAGTGGATTTGAATGAGTAGAAGGAAATGCTGGGAAGACTGGATGTTGTTAATTCTTTCCAACGTAATGGATGTTTAGCTCAGTTTTTCTGTTATTTTAAATTTTCTAAAGTTTCAGCTTAATTGACGTATAATTGACAAATAAAATTGTAAGATATTTTAAGAGTACATCGTGGTGGTTTGATCTGCGTGTACATCGTGAAAGGATCCCCCCCGTCGAGGTAATTAACATCCACCACTTCACATATTTATAACCCCGTTTAAATTCAAATTTTAAGGGGCTTCTTTAGAGATTTTTTTAAAGACATGATTTCTCTAAATTTTACATGAAATAATAAAGAGTAGGATAGAAATCTGGGGCAAATGGAAAGCATTCCAGGGGAGTCTGCCCTGTCAGGCGCTGACCTATATTGTAAGTCTGGAACAGGTACCAGGTGTGGAGCAGGTGCAGGAGCTGCCAGCTTGGTGGGCAGACCCGCTGGACACAGAGGCTGACCTGGGGTGGAGAGCCGGCACTCGGTGACGGGGACGCCCCAGTCAACCCACAAGCAAACCAGGAGAACAGCCTGGTACCGGGGGAACCCAGCCCATCTCCAGCCAACATCAACTACCAAAAGACCTTCCAGCTGGTTTAAGGTCAAGGCACACACACCATGGAAAACTGGGAAATGCAGATATGAAGGCGTCCTGCTTTCAGGCTGGGAGGACAGAAGGTAGAGGCAGGGGCAAAGCAGAAAGAGACGTAACAACGGAAAAAGTTCTAGATGTTAAGAGCCCATAAACAACACTAAAAGGCCAGTGTCAAACAGGGAAAAATACCTGGAACCAAAGCAACAGTTAATGTGTGTGTGTGTGTGTGTGTGTGTGTGTGTGTGTGACGTGTGTGTCTGTGGCATGATTTGTGTGGTTTGTGTCTATGGTGTGATGTGTGTGTACGTCTGTGATGTGATTGTGTGTGTGTCTGTGTGCAGGTGCCGGCACTACAAATGAAAAAGTGGTCAGTGGAAAGAGAAGAGGGTTTACATGTAAGGAAATTAAATATCCAAGAAAATTATTTTTTTTAGTACCTCACCAGTCATCACAGATTCTACGTTGGACTCCCTATACAATTAAATAGATGAGACTTTTCTGTCTACCTAGTTAGCCAAGATGCTGAAAATAAAAATATCCAATGCTTGCCAAATCGTAGTGATCACCTGCTGGCAACTGTCAGGGCAAACTGAGATTAAACACTTGTTCTGG
Organism: Eubalaena glacialis; assembly: GCF_028564815.1. Lineage (NCBI taxonomy): Eukaryota > Metazoa > Chordata > Mammalia > Artiodactyla > Balaenidae > Eubalaena > Eubalaena glacialis. The sequence continues at coordinate 2,731,633 of NC_083727.1, read as the reverse complement.
AAAGCAAGTCGGCACCTTTGTACCAAAAACCTTAATCTTGAAACAAGTGATTTCACTTTCAAAATTTTTGGAAGTAATCAGAGGGAGGGACAAATACTTACATGTAAGGATGCCATTTTAGCATTAATTACAGTGAAACACATGAGGGAAAAGAAAAGCACTTAATATTCTGTGTTGTTTAAATAAAGACATACGACAGATCTTTACATATAAAATAACATTTCATTTATGATAATATTTAATGACATGGAAACATACTATAATATTCAGTTATTTTAAGGGATACAAAATTCTGTGTTCAGAATTATAGCAAAATTATGCAGGCATGCACTTCAGAAAGAATGAAAACGTCCCCAAATGTCATATATTTAGGTCTGAGTGGTGGGATTTATGAGGATTCTAACTTTCTTGATCATTTTCTGCATGCTGGTGTAGTGTCTTCCATATATTAGCTAATAAATATTGGTAAAAAGAGGGAAAGTGTTTCCAATTTCTGACATAAGCATACACAATTACTAATTTCATATCAGGAAAAGAACAAAAACCTCTTGTAAAACTAAATTAATTAAAAACTGATCAGTGTAAGAGGACCCTCCTCCCGGTAGCAGCGGGGGGGCGGTGGCCGTCGCCTGGCGCTCCTGAGCGCGGAGGGATGCTCGGGTTTCACGGGAAGGACCCCTCCAGCTCTGCGCTGGGAGCAGCTCCCTAGAGGACTGAGATGCTTTCTACGGGTCACGAATGAAACAAGTCCCTGATCGGCTCTCCCGGTGACCGGTCCCCTCGTCAAAGGCTCCCGGCTGAGCCCCCGGGCCCCCTGGGCAGGGTTTCGTACCTGGGACGCTGGGTGTGGAGCCGGACCTGCCAGCGCTCCTGTCCCTCCGGCTGCCCGGGTCCCGAGGAGCCGCAGGACCCACACCGGGACCGGTCACTAAGGACGCCATGGGTGCCCCCTACACGGAGGATGCGGGACCAGAGCTCCCAGGGCCCCAGGATCCCTACGGTCTGGGAGAGGAGCCCACTCGGGCTCGGGCACCCCCCCCCCACCAGGGGACAGCGGTGCCGGCGAGCACCCACGGGTGCCCGGGGCTGTCAGGAGCCACTAGGAAGTGCCCCTCCCTCTCTGGCGGGGGCAGCCTCCTGCCTTATCCTCCATCCGTGAAGCTGCACCAGACGCGGAAAGGCTGTTTCAAAGACAAGGCCAGCCCCGCGAAGCCCGGCCGCGCCTCACCAGTTCCGGGCCTTACAGGCCCCGGAGAAGCCGCCCTGACCTCTGGTTAGTGCCCTTGAACTGCGTGCTCTGTGTGCACGGACGCAGACATCACCCTGCGATCTGCCGCGGAGGAGAACGGCGAGGCTTGCAGGGTGCATCCGTCCTTCTCGGGGTCAAGGACAGCACGTCGTGTGCACCAGTGGGTTGCTGCTTCTCACCCAGAGGGTGGAGCGACAGACACCTGCCGGGGAGGTGGCCAGGTGTCCCCGTGCACCCCGCCCCGGGAGCATCCAGAGCAATCACTCTGTTTACAGGGTGATCCTTCGCCGTAAAGGTCACACGGGCTTATTGTATCGACTGTCCTGGGATAAGTTCTTCCTGAGATTCCCAAGGTCCTTAGAGCTGGAGACGGAGATAGTCCAACCTAGAATCGATAAGCTGGGTAGTGAAGTGGTCTGGGATTTTGCCAACTTTGAAATAAAGTTATAGATATCTCAAAAAAAAACTTAAAGAGTTCAAAGGCAGAAGATTTTCAGTTCTAATAAACTCAAAACCATTACTATTCAGTCCGATCAAGATGCAGTTAGGCGACGTCACAGGTAATTATACATCTCTCTGCCCCACAGACAGGTAACACACGGACTCCACACGCTTTCCATCCATACGCCCCGGTGCACGGACTCACGGCGGCCCACAAGAGTACGTCACATGTAACCGTACATCGATATGACGGTAAAACGGAAACAGGAACCATACAAATAACTGCAGGAAAACCCTGTTAATTCAGCAGGCAGCTTGAAAAGCAGGACTTTCTGAAGTAGTGAAATATCTGAGTAATGGCCTTCATAAAAATAAAGCTTTTATTACTTTAAAATATAATAGTCTTATTAAGACAATCAGGAAGAGTTCCGAGGGGGTCCTATTTTTATCAACAGACAAGAATGATTGTAAACTAACAAACCAAGACGTAGCAAATACTTAAAAACCCCCAGTTTCTACACTAACGTCCCTCACGTCCCAACAACCAGAGTTAATGCCGCAGCCAAAACTACAAACATCAATCACCAAGCTCCTTGCACACGGCTTCTGCTTCTACAAGCTGCACGTTGGTAAAAGCTTTACAACTTCTCATACCACATTGGAGGGAAGATTTTTTTAAATATAAAATGGTGACGTTAAACTGTGAAGAATTATAATGGCTTCTGTGAATTTTTTTGTCTTTACATTAAAAAGTCAGAAGCGTGACCCCAGGTTACATGCCTGATCGGGGTTGGGGAAGCAGGTGGGGGTTCTCCCAGATGTACTGAGAAGAGCTATTTCCAGCACTGGCTTCGGCGTGGAGTCCAGACTTGCCAAATCCAGCAAGAGTGGGTACCTTATTTGCCAAGACAGAAGGCACTTCATAGGAGCAGGAGTGTTCATTTCCTGTTTAGTTTACGTGAGAAGTGGAGCTTTTCAGAGAAAAAAAGGCAATTTCTGTTTTTATTGATGATGCACTGATTAGCCAATGAGTTTGGTGTTACTTTTTGTTTATTCTCTCTACATCTGGAAATATCTCACCACTTAACTTCTTTTGCAGGTTCTTTGTTACTAAACACTTTATCTGAAGACAGTTAAGAGCTCAGAACAACACCCACCCCCTTGGATGAACCAAAAAACAAAGAACAAAAACAAAACCTGCTGGGTTGTTGTGTCTTTACCAATAAGGATCACCATGTCTTTTTAAAACAGAAATCCCTCCATGGATTGAGTTGGAAGAATAAAATTTTCAGGCAAAAGGGAACTCGTCAGGACATCCATCATTTCAGATGAAGAAATGATTCTTAAGTCGAGAGTGAAATGACTCGAAGTCACTAACAGCACGAGGCAGGGCTGGAACCCAGGGTCCTGACCCCAACACTCACCTAGTGCTCCTTTTATCAGGAAGCACCTGCCGTGGCCCTTCATCCCTGCCCCGAATACGCGGCTGCCACACACACAGATGTACAGACATTCCGTAAAATGAGTTTACACTCGGAAATCTTAGGAAATAAAAGGTTTCTGAAACAGTGAGTCTGAAAGATACACCTTAGGAGAGCACGGTAGCCCACGAGCACTGAGCCTGGAGGATGCTGGTGTCGGGGTGCGGCCTGGGTCCAGGTCCTGGCACCAGTATCAGGAGCCGCGTGACCCCGGCAAGTACCGTGGCCGTTCTGCACCTTACTCACTTCTCTCTTCTGCAAAGCAGAGACGGGGGCTTTACCAGTGAAGTCTAAGCACGTTACATTACTCAGAGCAAAGCGAGCAGGTGAGGAATCTTGGCTCCCACCGTAACTCACTCCTTGCTTCTCTCCTGGCTTAAACACTCCCTCTTGGCCACTGGGCTCAAATGTAGAGGTGAGGATTTGCAAAGCTGGTCCTCCAGGACAGACGGCATCTGAACCTGCAGGGGTGCTGAAATGCAGGGTGCGGGCCCACCTGCTGAATCAGACCTCTGGTTTCAGCTACGTGAACTTCCACCAGGAGTCTCATGCCGTTTGGCTCAAATAAAACTCTTTTCTATTCCTTTTATAGATTGTTTATTGATTATTTCCGTGGACAATTCCCACCAAGGGTAGCACAGGTCAAGGTCACACTTGCCGGGGGAACTTCCCACCCGGGATGAGAGTTCAGCCCAGCCCCCTCCCTCCTGGGGCTGCCTGCCCCTGGGGGAGACCAAAGCCGCTGGGGGAGGACTGGATGTTGGGTCTGATGGAGGGAGAATGAGTGGGGATGTTAAACCTTTAAATGGAGAAAGACACAAAACACAGCAATTAAATCATCCCCACTGCATATCTATATTGCCTATAATTCTCTGTTTGAAAATTCACTCAAATATCCAGTCCACCTTTGATATCGCCTACTTTTCCCACTACAAACACTTTCCCTGGGACACATGCCCCAGGAACACGGACACAGGAGGCCGAGCCTGCCTAGGTGCCCAGCCCGACGGCCCCTGGGCCTCTCTGACCGCCAGGCCTTCTCCACCAGACCCGCCACAGGCCCACCAGCACCTGGGCACCTGGGTCCACCTTGACGCCCGCCCAACCCCAGCGAGGGAGCTGATGTCCCCTCTCGGCAGTTTTTCCTCCCCCGAGAAGGGATTCAGTATTTCCCACGAGCCCAGGGAGAGACCCGAGCAGAGGTCAGGCCGTAGATGAGGGGTCAGCTTCTAGCTGGTTGGGCGGCTGGTGTCATTGAGAACCTCCCCTTCACGTTGAATTGCGTGGACGTGGGCACAGACACATGACTTGAAAAGCCCTTAGAGGTCATCACTTGCATCTCACTTTGGCTGAGCAGGTGCAGCCGGGGCAGGAGGGCCCAGACAAAGGGCCCGGGAGAATGCAGACCAGGGCCCATCTCAGCTCTGCGCCATCAAGCGTTATTCGGATCTGCTAGGCTGGCTTCTAGGGACACGAACTCTTTGAAATAAAGCCTTTGTATTTGAACAGGGACACATCCAGTAAAACCAAACTTCTAGGGAAAGTGAAAGATGTTTAAATGACCATCTACTAACCCATCGCATGGACCATTCCCAGCGGCCTGGCACCAGTGACCTCATCAACCGGTGTCCATGAACGTGCAGTAACCTTAGAAGCACAAATTAAATTTCACAACTCAAATGTGTCACGTAACTGTGAGAGTTATTTTTTTAATCACAAGTTTTATAGTATCAATTAATTTTTACCAAATTTATAGTGTGACAGAAATGCATACAAAATTTAATAGGCATTTATTTTCTCTATGGAAAAAGTGCCAACAAATAAACAGACAGTAATAAAATTTCCACTACTAAAAATGCTAGTTGTGACTTCCATCTTAACTGAAAAAGCCAGAATACTTTGAAAGAAACTTTTAGAGTTGTATGTAAGGAACATCATTATGCATCCAATTTACCAAGTAGGGGAAAAAAAAAAAAACACCTCGAACAGTAAAAGCTATAAATATTTTTTGTAATTTGATGTGGATAGTACTTTGAAGGAAAAACACCTCAGTATATTTTTATTCTCCATGCTTTCTCAGAACCTACTTTCAAATACATTCAATTTAATTTTGTTTATTCACAAAAAAATCATTTGTGGAAAACAGAATTAAAGCACATATAAATATTGAACTTGGAAAACAAAATAGTTATTCCAGCATCAATTCTAATTAAGATATAGCAATTTTAAAATCCATTTCTCCCATCCCCCAACCTCTGCTGCTGGCAACCACCCCTCTGTTCTCTGTGTCTGTGAGCTTGTTTTGCAATCCATGAGCATCGAATATCTTTCCATTTATTTGTGTCTTCAGTTTCTTTCACTAATGTCTTATAGTTTTCAGTATATAGGTCTTTCACTTCCGTGGTTAAATTTATTTATGGGTATTTTATTCTTTTTGGTGCCACTGTAAGTGGGATGGTTTTCTTTATTTCTCTTTCAATTGATAAGTTTAACTCTGGGTGTTTTTTCAAAGTATCATATTACACATAAATTAGTTCCTGGAAACTACCAAATTACTACTTATGAGCTAAAAGCACTGAATTTGTGCTTGTTTAGAAAGCACATGGCCAATCCAAAAATGGGCAGAAGACCTAAATAGACATTTCTCAAAAAAAGATATACAGATGGCCAACAAACACATGAAAGGATGCTCAACATCACTAATCATTAGAGAAATGCAAATCAAAACTACAATGAGATATCACCTCACACCGGTCAGAATGGCCATCATCAAAAAATCTACAAACAATAAATGCTGGAGAGGGTGTGGAGAAAAGGGAACCCTCTTGCACTGTTGGTGGGAATGTAAATTGATACAGCCACTATGGAGGACAATATGGCGGTTCCTTAAAAAACTAAAAATAGAACTACCATATGACCCAGCAATCCCACTACTGGGCATATACCCTGAGAAAACCATAATTCAAAAAGACACATGCACCCCAATGTTCATTGCAGCACTATTTACATTAGCCAGGACATAGAAGCAACCTAAGTGTCCATCAACAGATGAATGGATAAAGAAGATGTGGCACATATATACAATGGAATATTACTCAGCCATAAAAAGAAACAAAATTGAGTTATTTGTGGTGAGGTGGATGGACCTAGAGACTGTCATACAGAGTGAAGTAAGTCAGAAAGAGAAAAGCAAATACAGTATGCTAACACATATATATGGAATCTAAAAAAAAAAAAAAAAAAAAAAAAGGTTCTGAAGAACCTAGGGGCAGGACAGGAATAAAGACACAGATGTAGAGTGGACTTGAGGACATGGGGAGGGGGAAGGGTAAGCTGGGACAAAGTGAGAGAGTGGCATGGACATCTATACACTACCAAATGTAAAATAGACAGCTAGTGGGAAGCAGCCGCATAGCACAGGGAGATCAGCTCGGTGCTCTGTGACCACCTAGAGGGGCGGGATAGGGAGGGTGGCAGGGAGGGAGATGTAAGTGGGGGGGGATATGGGGATATACATATGCATATAGCTGATTCACCCTGTTATACAGCAGAAACTAACACACCATTGCAAAGCAATTATACTCCAATAAAGATGTTAAAAAAAAAAAAAGCAAGCAAGCACATGGCCCTCATCTGTGGGATGTCCAGTGTCAGTGACCAGGGTCTAAATGACCGCATCCTGGCAGGACCATCACACTGTCCCTTTTGACCTGTGGAAATGACTCCCTTGATTCTGCTCGCCCCACACCTTTGTGACTATCCACCTCACACCCCTGCAAAAGGTTTGCATGTGACAGTATGTCATAGGAAACTTAGGCCAAGCCCGTCAAACTCCTTTTGGATGTTTATTAAAAGCCCAAAGAAATGACAACTATCACCAGATTCCTGGCTCCCCACGCTAAGGGGCCATGGATGTCTCTGTCTAGGTTCATCTCCACCCAAGGAAGCACTGTACAAAATGAAAAATTAATCTGTTCAAAAAGAAATGTGCACGTTTGCTGGTTCTCATATTTTTCTACAGCATTTTAGTTCCATAAATGTACCACAGGTTCTATTTAATGGTGACATAGCTAACAGCGAAACAGTCAATACATTTATTTAGAGCAATGTCATAAGCTCACCCAGTGGTGAGAGAGACACTCCAATTAAGGGCCAATAAAAATTTACATCTTAAAATCTATTTTATGGCCAGGATATACCATGAAGTTATGCCATGAAATACTGTCAATAAATGAAAAACGCTTAGGCACTCTATGCCTAGCACACAGCCCTACAGTATGTAACATACTGAGTCATAGAGCACACCCAATTGGCTCATTTTTATCTGTGATTGTGATCACATCTGTCACTCTTTTCCAACCTTACTTTACAGTGGGTCCAACTGAAAGTTTAATGAGACAAAGCAGTTAGGCTGCCGTGCCAAGTTTTCAGTCAATAAATTCAGGGAAGAGCTGTGGACACGAAGATCATTCCAAAAGGAACCATCTCCCATTGAGCAGATCGTGAATGATCTATCTGCAATGAGATACTGGTCCAGAAACTCAGGAACATTTGGCAGAACTCAGGGGGTTTACATGAACAACAGCGACTAAAGATTCATCGGGGGATATTTTAACGTCATCGGAGGCGGTGGCACGTCAGAGTGTCTGAGAAACACACAGCAGATTTCTACTATGGCAACTGATGCGGGGACCTGCACGCTTCTCGGCGTCTCTGCCCCTCTGGAGGCCGTGTGCGCACAGACAAGTGCCTGCAAGGATGGGGGCTCTGGAAGCCTAGGTTCTCTCCATATCTTCCTTTCCCCCCAGAATGTCCCAAAATAGACACAAGTAGATATGACACTGGCTACGTGTAGATGGTAGTGAGTACAAGGGTTGGGAAATCAAGACACCGCACTGGGGTATCATTGCATTCTCACACGCTCAACTACAGCTTCTGGATTATGAGCGCCTCCCTTTGGGGCGTGAGGAACTGAGGTCTGCTCACATATTTGTATCGATTAGTTACAGTTCTCCATTATGGCTGGCTGTCAACCTAAGTACAGACCTAATTTTGAAATTTATTTATAACTGTGCGCAATTGCCCAGGATGATTTTATAACAGTAAAGGGAGAAACTCAAACACGCTATCAAAAGATTTTTTAATAATGCTTAGGAACTACTCCATAGAATTACCAAGGTTTATTCTGAAGTAGTGACAGACAATGTAAATCAGTTACACGTGGAGTCCCATTTCCTGAATACCACCGTCAACAGCAATCCACCTTCTCCCCTCATAGGTGGGCTGCACGATGAGGGCCTCCCAGCCCAAACTACATTTCCCAGCCCTCCTTGCGGCCAGGTGTGGTCACGTGACAAGCTCTGGCCAATGGAAGGGGAGCGGGGGTGGACCTTTCAGAAGCAGCTGCCTTCTCCTTCAGTCTCCCCCCCTCTCCTGGGACTGCAGAGCCTTCCAGGCCCTGGGAGGGGTGGAGCTGTAAGATGAAGGAGCCTGGAGCCCTAACTTGGTACAGAAGAAAACTGCCCACCAACCAGGAACACTGACATTTGGCTGATACTTGAGCAAGAAACGAATCTTGCTTTTGTTAACTCACTGCAGTATCACACAGGGCATGGCACCAAAACAGCAGCAAAGTCCAGAGCCCCCGGGTGACTCTGCAGCCCGAGAAATGCTGGGTTAGCAGACGTCTTCTAAGCTCACACACTGTGGGTCAGGACGAAGTGACTGGAGAATAAATGAGCACAAGCTGGGGAGCCGCCCCACCCAAGCCAATTCCAACCACTGTCATTCTAGGCAGGCACCTTACTCTTTATTTCCGTCCCCTCCTCCACCGAATGGGACAATCCTACCTTGATTGGCTGAAGTGAGAAATAAATGAGGTAACACGTACAAAACACTCGTCACAGTACCTGGCACATGGTAGGCCCTCAAAATACTACTTGTCATGAGACATTATGATGATGATTCCTGAATATCTGATACAGTGACACAACATCTTTCTTGAAGAAGTTTGTGCTTCTGTAGTAAAAGATCAAGAAAGCAAACCATCATAAAATAAACATGATATATAAACAAATTTGGAAGCATAAGATGGAAAGCCTGAATCTCTGAAAAAAATACATCTTGAGATGATAAAACCAAAGGTTTGGTCTTGCTGAAATTTTCAGCAGTGTGACTTCCTCCTGGCTCTCATGGTGGTGACAGTGGCACATATGGCACGATTTCACTAACACTTGTTTCCCTGTAGTGTTGGGAGGGCCTGGCCCCCTGCCCTGCATAGATGTGAGCTCCCCCTCACTTGTGACAGTTCAAGAATTTTAGGACCAGGAACTAAACCTGGACTTCTCCTAAAGAAACAGGAGGTTCCTCCATTTTGCTCCCCAGTTTAAAGGCCTAAGTCGAGATCTAAAGTAACCCAGGTGCCCCCAAGGAGAAGGTGGGAACTCAGCCCCCACCCCACCCCCCGCTCACCCTCCACCCTCGGCTGCTTTTGGCGTGAGGTTTGAAATGAGGGTCAGAGACCTCCAAGCAGTCTGCTCCACATTCAGAGGGGATGCGGGCAGCATAATCAAATCTTTTCACGTAAATAGTACGTGTGTGTGTGCATGCATGTCAGTGTATGTGCATGCATGTGTGTGCACCGGTCCTTGGATCAAATGAATCTGAGCTAAATTCCATCACCTCCACCATTTAACAGCCGTGGACCTTTGTTACCCTCCACGAACCTACTTTCTTCCTCATCAGGATGACGTGGAAGATAATATTTACAGTAAGATCGTTCTGAGGATCAGATAAAAAATTTAAAGTTTTAAAGAAATATTCAAAGCACCATTTATAAGACTTGCCACATGGAAGTTGCTCAGAAAAAAATGAGTTACGATTTTCAGGTGGGGAAGGAGTAAGTCGCTGCTGGGTGGGTGAGCAGGGCACTCAGGCGCGCATGGACCCAGGGCACGTGGCTGCTGGGACTCCGGGTCTCAGGGGACGCCTCCCCGTTGCTGGCACAGACGCGCCTCACTGCCTTCTCTCCAGGGAGGGCTCCCCAGCACAGGGCCGGGAAGTTCTGCAGCCTCCACCCCTCACCCAGGCCAGGCTGATGGCACTTAGCCTGGGAGCGGTTTCCAGTGCTGATTTTAGCTCTGCACGAGCATGGTTCATACTCCTACAGGAAAACCATCAGAGGCAGCGTGGATCCTGACCTCAGTTCCCACAGCTGTCGACTTGGTGGCTGGGGTGACTGAGGAACACCTGCAGCCCGGGGTTTCTACTGTGGCCCTGACGATGGACCCAGGGGTTCCTGGAGGCCTGGGGCCCCGAGAGCACAGGAGAGGTAGCAGCGCCCAGGAAAACGCTGCTGCACATTCAGCCCAGGGCCAGACACACGCCCTTGTTCCGTGTCCACAGGACCAGGAGACTCTGCACAGAATCCCGGGTGCCACCCCTCCAGCTGTGGAAGGGGTGGGGTCGCTCCCGCAGGGCTTATTTGCGAATGGGCGAGGAGGAGTGAGTGGGTCAGGGAATCTAGGTGGTGGCTGGCCAGGGTCGGCCCGCTGCAGAAGAGGAGGAAAAAGTTCTCAGCCTTTGATGAATCACGACTGAAATTAGTAACGTGCCTCCCAAGGACATCGGGTTGTCTGTCGCCCCTCTTTCAAAACTTAAGTGCTTTAAAAAAGAGCCCAGACGTTCCGGAAACAGATGGTCAGGTTGAAAATGAAAATACTGGCCATGGGGCCAGTCGCCTCCTCCCACCCGCAGAAGCCGGAGGTCCTCGTGGGCATCTTTGCTCACTTTCACGGGAAGAAAGAAAAGGGATGGGCGGAATTCGTCTGCACAACTACTGGACTAAGTGGGAGGTTTTGCAAACACATGTTCCGAATCACCACCCTTACTATCCACCCTGGAACTGGAGGGTCAGCCAGCCTGACTCACCAGCCCAACGACCTTGCCCCCGTGATCAGAATCGATTCTCCTCCTGGCAGGAGGGGCTGTGACTTCCAACCGGAAATCAGTTGAAATGAGCCATGATTTGTAGAAAAACTGCACTCACGATGCCATTCTGTCCTTAGGTCTTCTGTTTTATCCTTATTTTATTTTTTTCCTTCCATTCCATTTTATTAATAAGAACTTCTAACCCAGCTCAGAAAGTGCATGAGGAGACTGGGACCTCTGGACTTGCAGCTTCGCTTCAATGCCGATTTCTAGAGGAAATGCAGTGCAGAGTAGGGCTGCGTTTTAGAGACACAGCTGTTCATTAAAACAGGGCGTGCAATGTCAGCCTCATAAAAAGACTCTCATGGAATATTCAGGCCCAACGTGGTAACTGTTAGAAACATTTTCAAAATGTCTAACTCCCTTACTTTGTATACAATACAAAGTGAACTCTGGTAAAATGAACAGAATGGAGAGAAACTTGTAATCTAACTGGAGAGGCAGATCATCTATCCCCAAACACAGACGTCCAAGGTCATGGACATGCAACGTGAGATGCACGAATGATGACAGCAGGAGAGGTCACAGGAGCGGGGACGGGCTGGTGGGGCTGTGGGCCCGCTTCCGGGAGGGACCAAAGATTACGGTGAGGCCGGGCATTCCAGGAGGGACAAAGCAGCCCAAGTGAAAGACACAGGGGCTGGCGCTGGCGCCATTCGAACAATAGAGACTACGTCCGTCTGTCATTGTTTTGTTTTGTTTTTTACTTTTTACATAAAACTTGGAAATAGTCGGAAATAAGATCAGAATAGCAAGTTACTAGTTTCCACGTCAACAGGCCAAAAGGAGCAAGGACGCCCCAAGAACTGGGAGGTATGAGAGGCACTAGGGTCTGGCAGATAAAACATCAACTTAAAATTAATTTACAGATTACCGGATGTGACCTCAGATCTCCCTCAGATTTGGGAGAGAGAAGATCCTATTTCAGGGCATGGAGCACCTGAGACGGACTGCTTTCATTTTTAATAGATGCAGGGAATGGAAACAGAGCCGATCTCAAGGGCTCAGCAAAGATACCGACCGGGCCGTCTTCTTTCAGAAAGTACTGAAAGCATATCTGAGTGACGTCAAGATATGGAACAAAGCTAAAAGCTGGGCAATGGAAAACTTCCATGTGGCATTAGCAGTATGTTTTTAGACGGGCAGTGGTGGGACTGCTCTGGTCAAAATGGTCATTGGCATGTGTTATGGGTTGAATTGTGTCTCCTCCAAAAATATATGTTGAAGTCCTAGCCCCCAGTCCCTGAGCACGTGCCCTCATCTGGAAATAGGGTCACTGCAAAGGTACTTAGTTAAGACGAGGTCAGGCTGCAGTAGGGTGGCCTAATGCAGTTTGTCCTTGCAAGAAGGCCGTGTGAAGACAGACACACGGAGGAGAGCCAGGTGACAGCAGAGGTTAGAGTGACACATCTCCAAGCCCAGGAGCACCTGGAATCATCAGAAGCTGGAGAAGGCAGGCAGGACCCCCCGAGGGGCTCTGAAGAGAGCACAGCCCTGCTCACACTTTGACTTCAGACTTCTGGGCTCCAGAGCTGTGACAGCACGGATTTCTGTTGATGCACCCACCAGTGTGTGGTAGTCTGTTCTGACAGCCACAGGAAACGAACCCAGCATGTAGCCAGCACTGCGGCTTTTCCTAAACCATCACCAGGACACCAACGGCCACCCACTGTGACCCCTTCCGAGTTTGCCTACACTGTGCAAAATCAGTATCACAAATTTTATAATAACAGCGACCAAACCTGAACCAGCCCCAACCCAAAGGACTGGTGAATCTTTCATATCTTCAAGGAATAGAGAACATCTGTGACAGAGAACTTGACCAGAGCTTAGAAAATGAGAAAATGATGGAAGATTTACTTAATAAAAAAAAAAATCACCCTACAACCTTGCTGGACAACCTGTGAGGATGCAGCAATGGACGGGAAAGTTTGCAGAAAGCCTGAAAGGTGGGAAAGAGGAAACTGATGTTACAAATCAGCAGAAAGAAAACTATTTCTCAAGGGAACTGCAGGGTCAAAAACTATAAATAGTAGGTGGGAGTCATGAGGAAATCAACAGGGTAACTGACGAGCCACAGCACTGGGAAGAGCTGGCCTCCAGCGCATCAGCTGGGTGTTGTCTCCAACTAAAACCAGAGGACTGCTCTCCAGGGAAAGAAGGGGCCTGGCGTGGGCACTGCGCACACTGACAGTGACCGCTGACCCTTAGTGGCTACCACGTGCCAGGCCCTGTTCTCAGAGCGCCACGTGCACTAACCGATGAACACGGCCTTACGAGTTAGGCCCTGCTTGTTAACCTCACTTTACACAAGGGAGACAAAGTAACTGAGTAGTTCCTCACCTGACTAGCAAGCGGAGTCTGAGCCCAGGACCCAGAGTCAAGGTTTCCGACCACTCTACTTACTACAGCGCGAGATACATGGGAAGATGCGAGTCAGAACTTGAGTTAATTAATGCCTGTCCCACATCAGACCCCGAGGGATAAAAGAGAGAGGCATGGAGGGGAGGGGGGAGGAGTGGGGAGAGCAGGCAGGCAGCCCTGGAGGAGAGGGCTGCCTGGAGCACTTCTTCCAGTGAAGCATCCTTACCCGGCAACCTGCGGGGTCCCAGCCCACCTGCTGCCTGACGGGAACACCGCCCTCGGACTTGTCCTCTCTTATTTAAAGAAGAGGCTTGTGGAGAGAACAGACCATACCAGCAACCTCTGCTAATTACATTCATTTATTCATGAGTATGAATCAATAACAAGGGATCATTAGACATCTGAGAACAAAAACATCAGGATGAAATCTGGAGGGGAAGGATCTTGAACCTCTAAGTCAACATCTATCACAGTATTAATCACACGAGAGGGCAAAACTAAGGTACTGTAGTTATTCAATGTCTCGGAGCTGATCACCCCGCAGCCTCTGTGACAAAAGTGCTTGCTTGCAGGAGAGCAATTGGAGAGCTCCAATTATGTGTATCTGGGGATCCTGAAATCTCAATGTGGATTTGTGGATCCTGAAAAAAGAATTCTAAGTGTTTGGAAGAAAAATACTGTAAAGGTTATACCATCATATAATTCCTAATGCAACTTTGTCCTCTAAAAGTCTACGATGCTGTGTCATAATTCCAAAACCCGGGGTTCAACAATAGGAAAGCTCAGGAAGGTGGGCTGGGCCCCAGGTCCCCCCAGATGAGGCCCATCCACAGGGACTTCACTCCTCAGATAACTTTTTAATTGTAAGCCCCTCTTCCACTCTGAAAAATAGAAAAGTGGGACAGTCACAGCTGGTTCTATTTTGCCAGTGAGGCGTAAGCACATATTTTTATACATTAGTAACCTCTAGAAATCGTAATAACTTCACAAAAACCCTGTGTAATTACAGAGACCCACACTGCTAAGAAGCTGTCTTGTTAGGAAACCCAGCCCACACGTTTTAGAGACTCATCTAACGTGCGTTGACCTTCAGAGACATTCTGTGCCGACCTGATCTACTCTGACAAAGATGGGTAAAAGGATAGAAAAGAACGACAGAAGAGCTTATAACGAATTCAATTGATTATTATCAAATCAACAAACGGGATCCCTTACTGGCTGGCCTGATGACCAATCCAAGCCAATCGTAGATCAAGACCTCTAGACGTGGAATGCCTCTTAGAATTTATGGTAATGGTATTCAGTCAGTTTTAACAAGCTTAAAATAAGATAGCGTGGAAGTCTAGAGCCGGGTCTGGATGTAGACATCTCTGAACACTTACTGGTATCTGACCTTGCAGGAAGGGAAAGCGTTTCGATGGGTTTAAAATCTGTGAACTGCACTCGGATGCCAGGGACGCTGCTCTGCAGGTGACATGCAGGACAGTCTGGAAGGAGTGGTCACCAGTCACCATGGGGAGGGGAAAGGGTAAGGACCAGAGTGAAGGAAGGAAAAGGTGACCTGGACGTGGGAGATGAGAGGCTGGAGGGTTTCCACCACTGAGATTTTCACTGTGACGAGGAGAGAGGTTACAAAACCAACACACAGAGACAGGGAGGAGGGAGCTTTGGAGGGGCACGTGGTCTGTCTCCGTAGCTGTGCAGCTAGAGACGGAGGACCGGGTGAGGGGTGTGCAGCTGGGGCAGGGAGAGGGCTGAAAACCGGACTCTAAGCACCTAACTGTGGAGTCTGCCGCGTTTGCTGGGGAAAGGAGAAATCAACGAACACCTCGCAGAGTGGGATCTCAGAGAGAAAGGAGGAGAAACAAGACAGGCTGCCACGTGGCGGGAGGGAGGGAGGGAGGGGGCGGAGGTGGTTCCAGATAAGGGCTGTGCAACCATCGAGAAAAGTGGGATCTTCAGAGGGGCCGGCTGGCACGAAGTTCTAGAAAGCGCAGCTCCAGGGCTGAAGCTGGAAGGTGGCTGGTGAGGGGGAGAGAGGCGGGTGAGCAGGTGAGGCGGCCCTGGTCTGAGAAGAGGGCAGAGGAAGAAGACGGAAGAGACACGCTGGCAGCCAGCACAACCCAGTGACCTGCGCATCCTCCCAGCGCAGGAGCAGCTGTGGATGCAGGAGGGGAAGCGTCTCCAGGGAGGGAGACCTACAGCCAGAGGAGACAAGGGGTCTGGAAGCTAAGGGAGAATCCGTAAGAAAAGAAGGAAGAATTTCTCTTCTTCTGGAACAAAAAGAGGGGGAGAGATTGGTGTGCAGATAAAGATATTCAGTAGATAAGGGAAAGTTCAACGAAAATATCAGGGATGTTAGAAAGGAAATGCAATGATTTTGGTGATATACAAAACTGTTGATCTGATCGATAACACAGGCAAAAGCAAAACGTTCATGATTTTTTCTTTGGATTTAACAGTAACATCGACATGGACCTTTCAAATAATTAAACATAAAGAGACAAGCAGTACCCAAGGGGCAAGACCCCGTGGAGGGCAGAGGAGAGGAGAAACAGGTCCAGAGCCTGAGGATGGTGAAAGTGGCCCAGCTGCTCGGCTCTGCCCTCCTCTCCGCCAGCCGCTGCACCCGGCCTGGGCTGGGCTTTCTCCGCCAGCATCTCCGGCTGGATTGGGAGCGCTTGTCCGCCTCCTAGAAGCACCGCAGTCAGGCAGCAGACAGAGCTTTTGTGCAAATGGCATTCTCCTTCCTCTATTTAAACGTGCCACTCTGTTCCCATCCAAATGGCTCAGGAGACACCTCCAGTCCCACTGGGACACGGCTTGCTCTTCCAGGGGCTCCTAACAACCATAATTGTAGCTATTATTTCCCCTTACTGTTCACCTCTCAGGCAGAAAGTAAATCAAACACTTCTCAGGAGGGAGGGGAGAGAAGGCGTGTGGGGTGGAGTGGGAGCACAGGCGCTGCCCCTGCTGAAGGCTTCAGCTTCCTGGGGCCTCATCCCTCTGCCCTCCTCCCTAGCCTGGTGGGCAGGGGCTCCTGCCAGAGGCAGTGGGGCAGACATACCTCGTTTTATTTTCTCGTAGGCATGTATGCTCTTACAGGAACGATTTAAAGAGGCTTATGGATGGATGAAATGGTTTGCAGAATTAAGACTGGACTCCACAATGGAGACAGGCAGGGCAAACGAAGCGACTGAGAAGCCACCCACATTCAGGGCTGATGCAACTTCAGAGCCAGCTCTGGACAGAGAAGTTGGAAAAAGATGACCCTTTGAATGTCAAGACTTTTGGTTAAACAACCTGGAATCTGCTCATCATGAAGTAAATCCTGTGTGGTTTGTGTGGGTAAAAGCTCTAAACATTTTGGTTCTAAGTGCCTCTGTTTATACAACATTCTTTCCTCTTGTGTCAGGAAAAGGAAGCCTGTTTTCTTTGGAAGAATGGAGGCGGGGAAGAGAAATCGTGTCCCGATTCTGCTAGACTCTGTCACGATCCAGGAAACAAAAAGGGTTTTCTTTGTCTAAGCACCCAGCATCTCTCTTTTCTGCCTCTCTTCTTTCTTCCCTCCGTCCCTGTCCCCTTCCCAGTGGATCAGGACCCAGCCCCATCAGACACCTGGGCCACTCTCAGAGGACGGGATGGATCGCCGGTCCCTCATGACCCAGGAGGGGAGGGATGGCTGGGGAGCAGGTGTACAGGCACTGCCCAGGTCACCTGTACATCTAACATGTTGCAACTGCTCACCTGGGTTTATAACTGTGTCACAGCTCAGTGACCGGGACTTGAAGACCTACTCTTGGTGATTTTTGAAGAGGCTGAACTGATAGCAAGAACTGAAAACAGGCAAAGGTTTTTAGAATGGTGCGTTCTGTAAACTACAGGCCAGGAGACTTGAGGGCAGTTGAGAACATGTGAGATAGAAAGCTGGGATCAACAGTAATCAGAGAGTTATACTAAAGGTAGGCAGACTTCCTTTTCTACGTCGTTGAGGTTACCTGACAGATAGGTGAGGGAGATGGTAAACATGGGAAGACGTTTTATGAGGTTTCTCATTGGTACACTGAATAAAACGAAGAAATAATGACCGATGGATTAACAGCTGCCTGACTGCCTTAACCAGAGCAGAGTAATTAATCAACCCATGTCAACCAGGAAAGTTTCTGACAGGCCAGCCTTGCCTTCTCCTCTGCAGTGTTTGTCTGGGTGCCTGTGTGAAGCAGATGTTTCCTATCCTTTGCAAGAAGACAGAATACATGTCACCAAGAGTACCGATAAACTGCGAGGCTGAACTTACCAACAAGCTAAAGTAACAAAAATAAACGTAAGGTCTTACTCTTGTCAAACAAAAAACGAATAAGCCACAGACTAGAGGAGCCAGACTAGCGACAAGTTTTAGCCCAACATGAGTTCACCATGTGATGGTAACAAGGATGGGATGAGCTCTACATGAAACAGGGAGATGACAGCGTAAGTCTTCTCTGGGCGGGTCAGATCACGTCCAGTAGGGCCCTGCCACACTTGCTCCCAGACACACTCTTGGGCTTCGGCCTGTGCTGGTCTCTCTGTCCTCCCCTCCCAGACTAGACCCTTCAGTTACATGCACCACGGCACTCTCTACGACTCCACTCAGGACGCTAAAACTGCTGCTCCAGCGTCTGTCTTCCCAAGCAGACCACGGGCTCCGAGGGCAGAGACGGTCTCTGTCTCATTCTTGGAGGTTTTCCCAAGGCGGCGCCTGGCATGCTGTCGAAATTCCATACGGACGTGTTCACAAAGAAATGAACGAGTCATTCCGTCAGATGTGGCTTTCCTATCCGAATTCATCTACCTTGTCCTCTTTGACATACTCCTTGGGAACTCAGGGACATCTCTTACTCTTGATGGATTTAAGATCCTCTAGTGCAGGGAGTGTGCCTAATTCATCTTTGAACAAGCACCTGTGAGAGTATCACGCCCAAAGGCTGGTTGAATAAATGACGGGAGAACAAACGATAATTCTTTTAACATAAAAGTTGCTGACTAAATAATAAAGCTGCATGTAGAATTTTTTAAAGTGAAATGTAATTCCAAATGTGTAGAAATCAGTGAAAAGAGCTCTTTAGTTCACAAAGTGAATACAATGGCAAATGGTCTTATCAAAATCAGTAGGAAATTAAATTTTAAACTTGAAGCCATTTTCATTATAATATTCCTATTAACTTTGTTTTGCTTTTGCCTAGTAGGCAAAGGGAGCAATTTATTAAAATACTTTGTGTATCTAGTACTTCTTAAAAGAAAAAAAAACCTCCTGCCCTCCCCTCAAAATGATGTGAATAAAGGAAGGAAGAGTCAGAAATATTAAAAAAAAAAACACCAACCAAGCAAAGAGCTAACTCATCGACCTTGAGCCTGACTGACTGATGATTCCATTCAGACAATATTTACTGAGCAGCTACAGGCTACATGACATTATAAAGAGAAAACAATAAAAATCAGGCCATATTTCTTTACTTGTAAGCAAGTTACATACTAGCTGATCCATGGAATACATAAAATTTTCTTAAATCCATAGAAATCACAACGCTTTCATGATGTAAATACCCACAACTTAAATCTGTGTAGCTCCCCACTGCTTATAAAACACTTCCACAGAAAACATCTTAGTTAACTTGAAAATAAGTTAATCCAGTTAGGGTCAAGATTTGTGTCAATGATAAACTGTCATCAAAGCTAAGATAATGCTGAAGAAAAAGAATGTGGAGGTAGGAAAGACTTGCTGAATTTGATATGAAGACTTATTTTAAATCAATAGGAAGTGACGGTGGTCTCTGCACAGGCTAGACAAATGGGACAGAAGTGGAGCCAGTCCTTCTGGGAATCCCGCGATGTGGCAGAGTGGCTGTGCAGTGGAGAAAAGATGGACAATTCAACAAGTGGGGCTGTGAAAACCGTTATATTATTTAAGAAGACAGGAAACAAAAGTTGTTCCATATACAAAGGCTGTAAAAAGAATTCATGTCCAGTAGTTAAAGGCCAAAATAAACTTTATAACTTTTAGATGAAAACAGACTGTCTTTATGATTTCAGAGTAAGGACAGATTTAACGCAGAAAGCACAAACCATAAAGAAAAAGACTGACAGATTCAGCTACATAAAACCTAAAGACTTCTGCATAAAAAGGTTAAAAGATGGGTCACGCACTAGAAGCTGTCTACCTTACATCTAACTGATGAAGAATTCTTATTCAGAATACATAAACAACTCCCGGAAAACAATGAAAGAGCCAGAGAAAAGGAGAACTAAAAAAAATTACACAAAGGGGCAGTGCAACTGGAAATGCAAATGACCAATGACACGTGAAAGAGGGCCAACCACACCCGTCGTGGGCAGAGTGAGTTAGAACCACGAGACATCACCCCACGTGCATCACAGGGCAGACACCTAACTTCCGACGCCCCGCTGACAGGGAGAATGAGGAGACCGGGACCGCGTCTATTGCTACTGGGGGTATAGGTGATACAACCCACTCGGAGGGAAATTTGGTAATATTTCGTAAAGTTGAAGACCTTGTGCTCCACAGCCCAGCAACCTCACTCCCAGGAATATGTCCTAGAAAATACCCTCCCCCATGTGTACAAGCAGCATTGCTCACAGTAAAGACAGAAGGAGCCTGCAGGCGTCCACCCACAGGAGGACTGGTCATGAATATTCATAGAGTAGACAGCAAACACCACACAGATGCAAACATAAGGAACCAAGCTATTGGATCAACATGAATGTATCCCAACAATATCACAGTGCATTAAAATATATGCAATGTGATTCCATTTATAAAGCATGTACATCAGGAAAAACTATGATAGTGTCTAGGATATATACATAGGAAAAATCAGAAGAAATTAAGAGGGATGACGACATAGAATCCGGGAACGGTAACTTCTGGATGAGAAGGCCAGGAATGAGGTCGGGGAGCTGTACTGATCCTGTTTATTTCCTAAGCTGAATTATGGGTATGTAGGTGTTTGTTGTAGTATTTTTTATTTGCATTTATGTCTGAAATATCTCATAATAAAAATGAGAAAGGAGTTAAGTCAATATTTCTGTTTATTGAATCGAGGCCCTTTTCTGCAGAGCAACAGGCTACGTAGTCGCGAAACGTGGAGAGAAAGACGTGGCTTTCACCCTCTGAATGAGTTTGTTCGAAGACTAAAAGCTCAGTGATTGTCAATGTGAACATTCACTTAAATCTACATAGGCTGTTGACATTATGTTCTTCTGAAATGACGATATAAGCCCTCAGTATAAAAGGGTACTGGGAGGTCAAGAATTGAATATTCTAGATCCAGAAAGACCTTTCCTTCTGCCAACTCCTCCCTCTTTGAGAGCCACGTGCCCCACACCATGGCTGCTGAGGGAGGGAAGCTATGCTGGAATCCGCCATGTGCATTCTTGCCTTGATGGGCATGGCACTTCCAAAAAACACTGCGTTCCTTAGTTCACGTAGTTCCTCAGGAACTGAATGCAGTCTTGGAGCATGGGGTGGGGTGGGGTGGCGGCACAGCTATGGGAGCGGGGTGATGCCCTCCTTCCAATCCATCATCCGCCAGGAACACAGGGCTGGGGTCAGACGTGGGCTCTTCAACGCTTCATTTGGCTCGAAATGGGATCGGCGTTGGGGCGTCCGAGTTCTCTTTGGGAGTCGAGGACGCCTGGGTAGAGAGCTCTCCTGTGAGACAGTGGGGTTCCTGAGAGGTTGTGGGGAGGATTTTAATGGTGGTTTTCCCCACTTTCCCTGGTAGAGTGCCAGGAAAGATGGCAAGTTCAAGCTGACCCAGGTCCCAGGTGAGCCAAGTCACAGGCATCACAAAGGACCCTCCGTAGCGCAGAGCCTTGGAGGGGGCAGCAAATGAGCCCCCTCGCCCTGCTGCTCAGGACGGAATGTCAGGGACGGTGGAGGATCCAAAGTCCCTCCCCCAACACCCGCCAAACTGGCAGCCAATGCTGCTGCAGGCAGAGACCGGACAAGTGCCACGTGCCCACGTGGGAGGGGGTGAGGCTGTAGCTGAGAACTTCTCCAAGCGGGCCCACGCCTCCCCCCTCCTAAAGGTCACTAGGGAAAAAGGGGAAGGCCTGCAGAGTAAGAGGAACGAGACGCCAAAATATTTAAAAACAAGTGATAATGAAAACATTTCTAAAAGCTCTGTTCCTACTAACCCTCCATGAAAACACTCCCAAGCAGGAGACCGTTCCAATTTAAAGTTTCTACTGTAAGCAACACTGTTTCAGAAGACGTGTGTACTAATACTTTCCCCTCGCAGACACTCTGGCATCGAGATGTGATCCGGACAAATGGCCTAGGAAATAACTGCTTTAAAATCAGTGTTTGGAAGCTTCAGAGTTTACTTAAATGGGAACATCACAGCACACTAATAAAAAGTAGAAAAATGTCTTACTTTCTTCTTAAAACTTTCCCCCCAACAGAGGTTTGCTGATGTGACCTATCTGGGGGTTTTGGAATGAGCTTGTGGAAAACTCAAAAAAAAAAAAAAAAAAAAAAGGAAAAAGAAAAAAGCCAGAAGCAAATAAAGGGATGAACTCCACATTTAATACTGTCCACAGGGGCCCATGGCTCCCTGCGAGAGGGACTGAAATCGTCTTGAGCTAATTCAACTAGCGTGCAAACAGCAGACTTGTGTCAGACAGGATGCGAAGGCCTTCTGGGCTGGGTGGGGCCAGCTGAGCGGGAGGTGAGGCTGGCGTGCACACGCGGTGCCGCGGACCTTCAGCCAGTCATGGAATCATTTGGTACCTTCACGGCCTCACCTGCAGGGCAAGTGAATAAAAGCACTTACATCGTGGGGCTGTCGTGAGGATCAAACATAAATATGGAGCCTGCTCAGAGCACAGGGCATCTGGGGCCTGAGGAAGCAAACCACTAAGAAACGCGGAGATTTCTCCAGCAAAGCAATGGTTCACGTTACTCCAGACCACACACAGGCCTGCGCAAGCCCGGCCCACCTAACGGGCGCCGGCCAGGGCTGTGCACACAGGCTCCCCACAGCTGCTCCCCTACCACCTCCACCAGGGGCTTCACCGGCGTGGTGTCCCCACTCGGAGCACCCGTCCACTCTCGCATTCGCCATCCTACCCGCTCTGTGCCTCTCCTAAAACCTCCCCCAATCAGACTTTCTCTAGAGATTCCGGCTGGGTGGAAGCTGCAACCTGCAACAAGTCATCTGCATTCGGGTCCTGGTTCGCAGGGTCAACGGACACGAGATCATTACATCAATGAAGAGCTCCGCCCTCAGAGACTTCTCTTTCTTCGCAAACCCTATGGTCTTACGGTAGATTTACAATAGTAGATTTATGATAGGTAATTTATGCCATGCATGTGACAAAATCTTACAGCATTCATAATTACTGCAAGAATATTACTCTTGTCTCCTTAATTAGATTATATGCCCTCTAAAAGGCAACCCTTGGGTCATCACTTAGCCTTGAAAACGAGATGAAATACAGGGTCCTAAAGTTCTGGCTTGGAACTTATACTTGCTTGTTTAGGCTTAATCCAATTAGAATATCAGAATTTATCTTCGTAAGTTTCTAGTAGATTTTCCTATTTAAGTTTTAAAATATCATGCTTTCTCTCTAGGCACTTAAAATTTGATATGACATTATAGCAACAAATCAACATGCAGGCTATGATTCTAACTGTGAAAGGGCTGTGGGGTAGGCGTTTTAGATAGAAACGCAGGCGGGAACACCCATACACTCCCCGTTATGCATTCAGCTGAGATGTTCTAAAGGTGACATAAAAATAAAAATAGCATACATATTTTACTGAAAAGAGCAAACCCAAAGATTGCTTTCTGTGGTAATAAGGCCTGAAATGAAAATATATGATCAATGGTTGAGATATAAAGGCTTTATCCTGCCAAAGACATGACAACCCAAATAGAAAGCTTTTTACTTTGCAGGCTGATACGAATTTAGCCTAAGGCACAAAATCACCACCTGTTATCAGATCATTGGCCTCTGGGTCCTGACTCCCTACTGCAGGTTCAAAACCTTGATTAGCGTTTACATGAAAGCAAAGCCAGTGCAAGGCTACCCTTGCACTGGGATGGGACGGGAGCGAGGCAGACTCCATACATGAGATTCTTCAATCCTTTTTTGTTATAGCTACAGCCCTGGGTTGTGGTTTTAGCAATTTCTGCCCATTTGAAAACAAGATGGTGGATGCAGTACAAGAATAAATAGATCAGATTTCAGCCAACTGTACCCTATTTCTTTTGAGGCCCATAGACCTGAGTACTTGTAGGAGTTAAAATGGATTCCTTTGAAATATGCCTACCTGTTCACAGTGGGGAAACCAAGCTAAGGGTCTCCCTTGCCTTCCTTGCTTTATTACATGAGAAAATCAAGTGGCCCTGTGAATTCAATTCTTCAAAGATATATCCCGTAGGGGCAGGACGGGAATAAAGACGCAGACCTTCTAGAGAATGGACTTGAGGACATGGCGGGTGGGGACGGTAAGCCGGGACAAAGTGAGAGAGTGGCATGGACATATATACACTACCAAATGTAAAACCGATAGCTAGTGGGAAGCAGCTGCACAGCACAGGGAGATCAGCTCGGTGCTTTGTAACCACCTAGAGGGGTGGGATAGGGAGGGTGAGAGGGAGGGAGACGCAAGAGGGAAGAGATATGGGGATATATGTATATGTATAGCTGATTCACTTTGTTATACAGCAGAAACTAACACAACATTGTAAAGCAATTATACTCCAATAAAGCTGTTAAGAAAAAAAGATATATCCCGGAAACAACACCCACCTGGAAATCTGGATGTCCAAGCAGGGTTGGAAAGGGCCTTGAAAGTGACTGCAAATCATGGTGGGATGATGGGGTTAACACAGAAGTCATGGCACTTATGCCGCAAATGATACCATCAAGAAAACGAAAAGACAACCCACAAAATGGGGGAAAATATTTGCAAATAATATAGCTGGTAAGGGACTTGTATCCAGAATATAAAAAAAAAAACTCTTACAACTCAATAATTAAAAAATCACCTAATATTTTAAAAAGGTGATCTGAATAGACATTTCTCCAAGGAAGATGTGGCCAATAAACACATGAAAAGATGCCAACACCACTAGTCATCAGGCAACACAACCCCAAACCACAGTGAGACACCCCTTCACGCCCACTAGGATGGCTCTAATCAAAAAGGTGAGCAGTAACAAGTGTTGGTGAGAAACTGGACCCCTCGATCACTGCTGGTGGGAATGTAAAGTGCTGCAACCGCTCTGGAAAACAGTCTGGAGGTTCCTCAAAAGCTTAAACATAGAGTTACCATGTGACCCAGCAATTCCAGTCCTAGGTATCTACCCAAGAGAAATGAAAACATATGTCCACACAAAAACCTGTTTACAAATGTTCACACCAGCTTTGGTCACAATAGCCAAATAGTGGAAACAACCTAAACGTCTATCAGCTGATTCCTGGATAATAATATGTGCTATGTACATGCAATGGAGTATTTGGTGATAAAGAGAAATATCTGCTACAGCATGGATGAACCGTGGACACACTGTGATAAATGAATGAAGCCAGTCACAAAACACCACCTATTCTATGATTCCATTCATATAAAATGTGCAGAATAGGCCAACCTATAGTGATTAAAAGCGATTAGCAGTTAACGTGGGCTGTTGGAAGGAGGGGCAGTGGATGGAGAAATGGAGGGTCATGGGCAATGGGTCCAGAGTTTATTTTGGGGTGATGAAAAAGTTCTAGATTGTGGTGATGGTTGTACAGCTCTGTGAATAAACCCTGGCACTGTACACTTTAAAGGGGTGAATTGTATGGTATGTGAACTAGATCTCATAAAACTGTTTATAGAAACAAGAAAAAAGTCATAGTATTCAAGGGAACTTAGGACAAAACAACTACTGAGGTGATTCAAAGGAGAACTTCCTTGGTACCTTTCATGAAAGTGCACATTAAAAAACGAAGCAGCGTACACGCTTCTCATGTATCTGATTTTAATTCTGCGTCAGTTCTCAGGGAAATTTTTGGAATTTTTCACAGAGACAGCCCCACACACACACCCAGGAGATACTGGCTGAATGTATCATGGGCAGTCTCCCAGGATATTTGCTTACTGACAGTGCAAGAGAATTTAGGATGGGCATTTAACACATTTTGGAAACAGAGTTTCCAGGGTATAGACAACCCTCCCTTAACAATGGTATAAAACAACCACTCACAGTTTAGAAGTTGGATAACTTTAATTGTATGTGGTAACAACAAGTATCTCTATATCCAAGAAAACTTAATCCAATTTGGTGCTACAAAAATAAAAAAATGTTTGGCTCAAAATTCTCACATCTAATTTAACAGTCTATCAGTACATGGAAGAAAAAAAAATCCCCATCCAGAATTTCCAGTTACAGATTCGGAATTATTTCCGTCTGTGAGGGAGATGAAATCAGGAGTAACTTTTGAATCTTGGGGAAAACACAACATTTTGCCTACCGTTTAGATCTAAAAGGCATATTAAAGCAACGTCCCTGGATCCCGCACAGATAGAGGCCACCCTGCAGAGCTTGGTAACAGGGTCTGAGGACTTCTCCCCATGAGCCAGACAGGACGCTCCCTGACCCCTTCCCAGTCCTGCTCTACGAGCAAAGACTTTCTCAGTTGTGGCCGCTCTCTTGGATGGGGTGTTTATTCTGTGTCTTCCACAGCTGATACACAGTTAGACGTAAAGTCATGTTTATTCCCAGATCCAAACAACCAGGATGCTAAGGACATTTTTTTAAAAACAGAACTTTTATGAAAGAGAAAAATGAACTAAACGTGAATAACTAAACAATTTAGGATTGGGGACTGACTCTGAAGCACAGCTTCAGGAATATACAGTAGGGTCAGCCCAAATCCAACCTGGTCTCTGCCGACATTTGGAGAGAAGAGAGCAGGCTGTTGTTCTGTCAGCTTCGCTCTAGGACTAATGGGTGGAGACGAGAAAGGGAACGAGGCTGCCATCTAGTTGCTTGTCTAGACTGGTTGCTTTTCAAACTGGGGTTCTCTGGGACCCTGGGGTCCTGTGATCTGACCACAGATCGATGCGGGAGGGGGGAGGCCACAGGGAGGCCAAGACCCTCTCATCCCCTTGCAACCAAAGTGGCTCTTCTTCAAAATCTGTTTCACGTACTGCAGTTCCGCATGAGATGTTTGAAAACAGGGTTCCAGTGTAATAGACAAATGGAAAAACCTTGATTCAAATTTACTTTCAGGGTAATTACAGAAAGGACCGCTGAGCTGCTTGACCGTTAGATCAAATGATTCCATAGTTTTTCTATGATAAGGTACTGTTATAGCTACGGTGCTGGACCACAATGTTGGATATTTACATTGATGACCTAGGAATATGGAAACATCATAAAGTACATTCTGAATTATCAAAAGCTTAATTTTATTCAGAGAAGTTTTACTGCCAAGTATATTTTATTAATTTGTACTTATTTGGAAATGGGGAATTCACAAACTAGAATACTCATGTAATCAGAAAATATCCGTCTACACTCTTTCAAGATAAAGAGAAGTTATTAGCTTTAAATCACTTATTCTTGTTCTCTTTTTCTATCCTTCTTACTCTTTTTTTTTCTTGTTTTAATTTATTTCTCCACTCCCTTCTCCTTACTATATTTCTTGCTATTTATTTCGACACAATATCTTTCACTACTAAGCAGCTTGCTAGAAACAGCAATACTTACTGGTAAATATCACGTAAAAAAGGTCTTCTGAAATGGCTCTGTGAGCATGAAGGCATTTACTACAGGGTGTGGCTTATCATTTAATAAATGTATGAAAGCGAGTCTTTATTCTCCAATCAAGCAGTATGACACCACCATGGAAGAAGATGAAAAGGCTCTCTCTTTTTCATCCCTGTGAATAAAAAGATAATCAAACCAACATAGACACTGGTGGCAGAGTGAGGGGCAGGAAATTAATGTGAATTTCCTGAATTTTGAAGGAATTAGCTGCCCATCATTTATAAGCAAAAATCAAGGACACAATTCAAAGGAAAGAACTCATGACGGTTAAAAAAAATAAAATCTGGGCTTCCCTGGTGGCGCAGTGGTTGAGAGTCCGTCTGCCGATGCAGGGGACGCGGGTTCGAGCCCTGGTCTGGGAGGATCCCACATGCCGCGGAGCAACTGGGCCCGTGAGCCATAGCTGCTGAGCCTGCGCGTCTGGAGCCTGTGCTCCGCAGCAGGAGAGGCCGCGATGGTGGGAGGCCCGCGCACCGCGATGAAGAGTGGCCCCGGCTTGCCGCAACTAGAGGAAGCCCACGCACAGAAACGAAGACCCAACGTAGCCAAAAATAAATAAATAATTAAATTTAAAAAAAAATTAAAAAAAAAAAAAAGATAAAATCCGATGCAATTAGGTTACACGTTCCATGATGCCAAACACTTAGAAATGCACTGAGTACAAAGTTTGTGGATACTTTCAGGGTAGAAAACGCTGCTTGCTCACGAGTCTTTATCTTATATGTCATAGTTTTGTATATTGTTTTATATAACAAATTCTTTCTAGCAATTTATCAAAATGTGACCACTACAGTTAAAAGGTAGTGTTGGCAAAAATTTGGACGAAAAAGTATATGAAAAATAATGGCAAAGAAAACAATGTTACAGTGTTTTCACAAAATGTTTTCTATAAAATGAATATATGCATATCCATTTTTACATAGAGTTATATGGCTGAATAATTTTAAGAGCAGGAAACTAAGTATAATAAATAAAATAGTCTTTCTAGAATCAATACCCACTTCTATCTTGTTTTGAATCCTTATTTCTTTAAATTATTATTTACATAGTCTAGATTTTAGACTGGAGATAGTTATGACAAAGAAAAGTAGACAGAAAAGGAACAAAAGTATTCTTAGACCCACTACACACACTGAAAGAATGATTGCAAACATAAAGTAATACATCAGGTTTTAGCACAGAGAACTATATTCAATACCCTGTGACAAACCATAATGGAAAAGAATATGAAAAAGAATGTGTATATACACACTTATATATACATATAATATATAATATATATATATTATAATGTATATATAATTATATACATATATAATAATATATGTAACTTAATCACTGCTGTACAGCAGAAATGCACACATTGTAAATCAACTATACTTCAATAAAATAAATTTTAAAAAACACATCAGTTTTTTAATGAATAAAAAAATTTAATTTTAATGTTCCCAATTTGCCATCTCAATTAAACTGGAAAATCTGAAAAAAAGTCTTTCTTCTATGTTTTAAAACATAAATTTAAAGGTATTATTATATTTTCCAAATAATATATGTTATTATCCTATGACGACATGTCCCTATTCTTCACAGACAGCCATTTGGCAGAATTCTATCTACATTTGCAAAACTGTTAAATATACCACATATGTCCCTTCATCCAAATGAACCAACAACACAAATGCATCAGCAGGACCCAGCCCCCAGGCAGAGATGCCAACAGGCTGTAACGACCTCTGGGGACAAGTTCAAGCCTCACTTGTACTTTCCAGTATCCTCATCCTGCCTCTCACTGGGACCTTTACCTCGGGACACAAAAGGTGAGCAAAAACGAAGATGGGGACATGCCTCTTCTGTAATTATAAAGGCAACAACAGCACTGTGTTTTAATGGACTCTGGAACCCTGGACCTGGAGGGGCTGGCCCCACTGAGCTCTCAGGTCCCCTGGGAGAGGGCCAGGAAGCATTCACACACTCATTCCTTCACCACTTATTTTAACGGAGCACCTAGGTACACCAGGCACCTGCTACAAGGCAGCCCGAACCTTAAACACAATGTATAACCTGTAAGCAAATCCCCTTGTGATTTTTTTAGACAGAAAACGTCTTCAGGAGAGCAGTTTCCTGGCCGGTGTGAATAGAACAGAATGATCTGGTCTAAACGTGTTATTTTAGGTCTAGTATATATCACAGTGGTTAAAGGCACAAGCTTTGGAGGCAAATAGAACCAAGTTTGATACTTGATTCCCCACTTACTATCAGGATGACCTCAGTGAAGTTATTTGATGTTTTAATATAGTTGCCTCATCTATGAAAAGGATATAACTGTATTCATTTTTAGGGTTCTAGTAAAGAGTTAATTAGATAATAAGTGTATCAGGATGATTTTATTTGCATAAGAGAAAACCCAAATCAAACTGGCTTAAACAATAAGTGGAACTGGTTGGATCACATAACCAAACTGTTCCAAGGTAATAAGGACTTCAGGCATGGGCTGATCAAGGCTCCAAACTCATTTCTCTATGGTTTTCTTGGCTCTGCTCTCCTCTTTGTGTTGGTTTCTCTGTAGGCTGGGTAACCTCCTGGTCTCAGAAAGTTCCCAGGCTCCATGCCTCCTTGTTCCTCCACAGCCGATGAACAAAGGTCCCAAGTTACATCCCATTTTGACTGTCTTGGACCACATGCTCAACTCTGAGCTAATCACCATGGCCAGGAAAATGCCACATGCAGTGTGCGCACTCATACAAACACACACACACACACACACACATATAGTTTAAAACATATGTACATAAAAACTTAAATATTTATAGAGAGCTGATCATTTTAATCTCCAGGTCGTCAAAGTGAATATTTCAAACTCATCTTTGCTGAAAAGAAAACTTGTATTATTTAGTTTTCAAATGGTTCAGACCCCTTCACCTTAAAACCTATAAAGTGCATGAAAGATCTGTTGGCTGGAAAAATAATAGTCATTTTAATCCTGATTTTATCTCTACATTTTTTCTCCCACATGGAAGAGCTCTGGGAGTGAGAGTATCTGTCACTACTTCAGTGGCAGATGTGTGTCTGGAAACATGAAATGCACTTGAATGGTAATTACGGATAACCATGTCTTTTCAAACACAAAGGTGAGTTGCTGATGCTGACATAAGACTGTAAAAGAATGAAATTCATGGAACATGTTGGTTACAAAGAATTTGGGGAAGCAAAACAAATCCTTGTAAGTTGCCATTCTGGATTCTTTCATCACAGACATTGTAAAAACTCTATAAAATCAGTCCTGTGGGCTCCTAAGAAATATTTTCCACTGTTGTGTGGATGACAATACAGTACCTTCCTACATTTCCATAAAGCTTTAAATCGTCAAAACTCATCTTGCCCCACCAGTGGGCCAGGGATGTCCCCACTGGGCTGGGGGGAAGGCACAAACGCAGATCTCGAGAGGGGGTGGGGGTTTGTGCACGGGCAGCCAGTCACCCAAGTACAAGCATCCTCTGAGAGCAGGGCCACCTCGCTCTCCCCACCTGCTGCATTTGCTAACTGCAGGAGAGACACTGTGAATTCATGAAGCATATGACTTTGTGTCCAAGGTCCCTTTCCAAATCCTGTTTGTTTTTTCCTCCAGTTTTTCTTTGTTGTTCCACCCCTGGATGCCAGGCTCTGCCCACTAGTCTCAGGGAGGGCTTGGGGCGGCAGGAGGGACGTCTTCGGCTGTTCCCCGAAGAAGGGCCTGGAGATTCCCGGTCCTGTCCTGCCGTGTCCACCAGGTATGATATAAGCAAGGAATCCGCGACTCCAGTATTTCTGGTACCTCGGCCATCTGCGGACAATGCTGGCCCTCCCTACCAGTGCACTGGTGGAATCCAGAATCCTAGCTCTTCTTTAGAAGGAAGATTTCACATGCTTCTGGGTCCCCTACAGGAATGCAGCCTTCACCCCGGGTTCATGTTCTGGAACTTTCCACACCTTGTGCCTCAGCTGCAAACAGGGCAAGGGGACCAGAAGTGAGGAGCTCTGTCTAGGATCCCTGCTGGCTGCTCGCTGACCCTTTCCTCTTGACTCTGTCTAATCCTGTGACTCTAATTTAGCCAGAAACAACCTTGGGGAGCCCACAGGTGACACTCCGTCTATTACAGGGCTAGGCGTGTGCTGCTTTCACGCTCGGGGGGTGAGGGCGGCCAGACTCTACAGTTTGGATGTAACTGCTTCCCACATTCTGGTGTTTTTCCCTAAGCGGCCACCTCAGATCTCCTCAATGCCAGTCCCCCTCCTTCTCAGTGCATCTTTCTTTCTGTGTCTTTCCCACCTGGCCTCTGCTGCCGGCATTCTCCCTGTTTCTTCCACTCATCCTTCTCCTCCTCTTCCCTTCTCTGTTTCCCCCCCTCCTCTCTCCTCCACTCCCACTCCTCCATTACCTTTCAAAACTAAGTAGTAGTTTGGCGTTATCAGGGCTCAGAGAGAAGGCTTAGCCACAGGAAATGGAGCTGTCCATTTGTATTAAATTTTCAGAACCTTTCCTTATATTTCAAGCCTTTAGTGAAAAGCATGCACCTGAATTTTCTAGGTTGGAGGGGAAGTTTGATTTAGTAGTCAGGAAAAAGTCCAGTCCTGAAATGTGAGTGCCTCTGCCTGGAACCCTTCACTTTAAGTGGCATTTGTAATTTTTTACTAATGCTTCTGGTGTTGTATTTAATAAATCCCCTGATTGCAGCACGTCTGGTTGCCGCTGGTATGCAGGACCCTGAGACTGGTGTGCAGGACCCTGAGACTGGTGTGCAGGACCCGAGACTGGTGTGCAGGACCCGAGACTGGTGTGCGGGACCCAGAGGCCGGCGTGCGGGACCCTGAGGCTGGTGTGCGGGACCCAGCGGCCGGAGTGAGGGACCCAGTGGTCGGCGTGCGGGATCCAGTGGCCGGCGTGCGGGACCCAGTGGCCGGCGTGCGGGACCCAGTGGCCGGCGTGCGGGACCCTGAGGCCGGCGTGCGGGACCCAGCGGCCGGGGTGAGGGACCCAGTGGTCGGCGTGCGGGACCCTGAGGCCGGCGTGCGGGACCCAGTGGCCGGGGTGAGGGACCCAGTGGTCGGCGTGCGGGACCCTGAGGCCGGCGTGCGGGACCCAGAGGCCAGCGTGCGGGACCTTGAGGCTGGCGTGCGGGACCCAGTGGCCGGCGTGCGGGACCCTGAGGCCGGCGTGCGGGACCCAGTGGCCGGGGTGAGGGACCCAGTGGTCGGCGTGCGGGACCCTGAGGCCGGCGTGCGGGACCCAGAGGCCAGCGTGCGGGACCTTGAGGCTGGCGTGCGGGACCCAGTGGCCGGCGTGCGGGACGCAGAGGCCGGCGTGCGGGACCCAGTGGCCGGCGTGCGGGACCCTGAGGCCGGCGTGCGGGACCCAGAGGCCGGCGTGCGGGACCCTGAGGCCGGCGTGCGGGACCCTGAGGCTGGTGTACAGACTAGAAGCAGTGCTGCAGGAAGCTAGGACTGAGTGTCGTAAACAGAATGCAGTGTAATGGGAAACATGGAGTTGTTTTTTTTTTAACTAAGTGCCCGCCGGGGCCCGTGGACAGTCCATTCCATCTATTCCTGGCTAGATCCCTGCAGGCAGGTATTGTACCAATTTTCAGAGGAGGAAACTGAGCCTCAGGAAGGGTTAGCTGGCCACCTGCCAAAGTCACACAAGTACTAAGTGGCTGAGCAGTGACAGAAACGTGGGCTCTCCTCTGACCCCAGGGGCCGCTGGTGTCACAGGCAGGAACGGCCCAGCTGGCTGTGGTGCAGGTCAGGGTGAGGCGTGAAGCCAGGGCAGGAGAAATAACTGTACGTCACCGGCAAAGGCTAACCACCTGCACAGCCAGCGACCAGTAAAGCGCCCCCGTTTCCTGAGGGGGGTCACCTCAGTCACACTCCCCAGGGGCGGGCGGAGCTCCTTCTCAGGGCTCGGGGCTGCTCAGGGCCAGAGACGCCAGGAAGACAAACCGGGCCCTGGGCTTTCGGCACCTGCTCCCGGGGTCCCCGGAGGCTGGCCATCCTTCTCGTCCCGCTCCCGCCTCGGCCTGGGGCACACGCCCAGGGGATCGGCCCGCCAGGTACAGGGTTCGGGGGGCCGCAGGCGGGGCATGCCAGGGCCTTCCTACGGGGGCGCAGGCTCACGTGCTCCGCGGGCTGCGAGCCCAGGTGTGGCGCCGGGAGCAGGGGCGCCCAGCCGGCCGCTGTGTCCCTACGGAAGGGGCCCGAGGTGCCAAGCACAGAGGGGATCCTTCAGAGAACCAGGCCCCTCCCGAGAGGAGGGCACTCCACTCTGTCTTGTGAGCCAGGGCACAGTCGTGGGCTGGTAGGCTTTAAGGTGAAATCGCGCATCACAAAACTCAGCGTTAGGAAGTCAAAAGCTTTTACATTTGACTAGAAATTGCTTTAAGATGTCCTAAGAGCCATCTTCCTGGAATTAACCCTATTCCTCTGTAAGCACCGGCTTTTAAAATAAAAGCCCCCTTGACTTTTATCTTTTTTCAGTTTTTAAAAATTGCTAGTATTCAAACATTTTGAAATTTCTGAATTTGCTTTTACAATGTTGACAGTTTCTCACCCTTCTAAGATATTTTACTGCTTTAAAATTTTTTAAGTGACGAAAATGATTTCTTTTGTTTTTCCATACTTTTTCCTGCAGGTGACACTCTCTCAGCTATATTGTGAATGTAGATGAGACATTCTTTCTATGGAAGATTTTAAATGCCAAACAGCAGGCCTGCAGCTTGTGAGCTGCCGTATGCGGGCCTCCCTCCAGCGGGTGCGCTTTTGTAACGGCTTCTTAGTCACGTCACTTCTACAGAGGTTTCAGTCCGCCACAGTTAGTCTTAGGTCAAGGCCGTTTCTTCCTACTTCTTAACCCTCTAAACCCAAGCCCTACAGATCATCTCCAGGCACACGGTGAATGTTCAGTTAATACCGAAGACAGAAGTTCCGAAAAGACCTCCACAGACTTCACACGCGTTGACCCAGAAGGCACGCACCACAGAGAACACGCGTGCGGGACACAGCAGGGCAAGGGTCCTGACAGCCACCCACAGCTGTCCCTGGACACAGAGCCACCGGAGCCGAGCCTGACGTGTCCCAGACCAGCCACAAGCTGGCTAAAGAAGGTTTTATGCAAATTCACGCACAGCAACGAGGCGAGGCTCGAAGCTCGCGCAGAGGTGCGGGCGGTGTCCACACGGAGGATGCCCTCAGAGAGGACAGGGGTACCTCCCCAACAGCCGAGGGAGCACGCAGCTCCCGGACCCGGCCTGGCCCCGTGGGATGGTCTGTGATTCAGTGAACTTCCTTCAACCCAGAACTTGACAGGAATGGGTGACAGAGCCCAAGCCACCGGGAGGAACTCTCCTAGTGGCTTCTCTGCCCAACACCCTCCTCTGGAGATGGGGTGTGATGAACACGAACCGCCCGGCAGGCTCAGACTCTGGCAGCGGGCTCCATGCCACCCTGGGTCACACAGCAATGAATACTTCTCCCCAATTCCCACAGATCACAGATCTCCCCTGTCCAAAGCCAAGTGCTCCAGGCCAGAATCTTCGGAAGAAAGTGATGGCCCTGAATCTAAGCCACGGGTCAGCTCAGAGCCAAGGGGGACGCTGGGAATGGAAGCAGGTGGATGGGTGTGGGCTGTCATGTGCCTGAGTGGCAGGCGTCTCAGGAGGGAGGGCATGCAGGGGGGGCCACAGATGGAACAGGCTGGGTGGAGGGAAGGCGGGGTCTCACGGAGGGGGACAGGGGCTCTGCTGAGCTCACTCGGCTGGGTGGAAAGTGGAGGCGTTGGCAGGAATCACAGGTGCTGCCCCAAACTCCCGTGATGGTCTGGGCAAGTGTCCGTCACCCCGCTGAGTACAAGCCCCATCCTCATGCACGTACACAACGACTACAGCCGGTGCATTCTGACAAATCAGTCTCACTTCCTTACACCCACTGCTGGAGTTCCACTGTGGCGCACCTCAACAACGAGTCAAAGAAGAAAGTGGGACACGCTGATGGAGGCGTAAGACGGGGCTCTAAGTACCCCAGCCGTCCTGCACGCCGACCCTTCACAGATGGGCTTCAGCATCTTCTGACCAGGTTGAACACTTTTTTTTAAAATTTATTTATTTTTATTTATTTTTATGGCTGTGTTGGGTCTTCGTTTCTGTGCGAGGGCTTTCTCTAGTTGCGGCAAGCGGGGGCCACTCTTCATTGCAGTGCGCGGGCCTCTCACTATCGCGGCCTCTCTTGTTGCGGAGCACAGGCTCCAGACGCGCAGGCTCAGTAATTGTGGCTCACGGGCCCAGTTGCTCCGCGGCATGTGGGATCTTCCCAGACCCGGGCTCGAACCCGTGTCCCCTGCACCGGCAGGCAGATTCTCAACCAACCACTGCGCCACCAGGGAAGCCCCCGGTTGAACATTTTTATTCACATCTCTGTCGGGGTGGATTCTGCAAAGTCTTAATTGAGTCACACATCAAAATTCATGCCTTCGCGGGCTTCCCTGGTGGCACAGTGGTTAAGAATCCGCCTGCCAATGCAGGGGACACGGGTTCGAGCCCTGGTCCGGGAAGATCCCACATGCCGTGGAGCAACTAAGCCCATGCGTCACAACTACCTCGCCTGCACTCTAGAGCCCGCGAGCCACAACTACTGAAGCCCACATGCCGCAACTACTGAGCCCGTGTGCCACAACTACTGAGCCTGCACTCTAGAGCCCATGAGCCACAACTACTGAAGCCCACATGCCGCAACTACTGAGCCCGTGTGCCACAACTACTGAGCCCATGTGCCACAACTACTGAGCCTGCGCTCTAGAGCCCACGAGCCACAACTACTGAAGCCCACGTGCCGCAACTACTGAGCCCATGTGCCACAACTACTGAGCCTGCACTCTACAGCCCATGAGCCACAACTACTGAGCCTGCGAGCCACAACTACTAAGCTCACGTGCCACAACTACTGAAGCCCACGCGCCTAGAGCCCGTGCTCCGCAGCAAGAGAAGCCACCACGACAAGAAGCCCGCGCACTGCAACAAAGAGTAGCCCCCACTCAATGCAACTAGAGAAAGCCCACGCACAGCAACGAAGACACAACACAGCCAAAAAGTAAATAAATATATAAATAAATTTATTTTTTAAAAAAAGAGAGAGAATGAAGAAGGGGAATCCTATTAAGAATATAAGTATATATTAAAAAAATTCATGCCTTCTCTTTTTTGCTGAGATCTAGAAATACAAAAGTCACGCCCAACCTCACGCTGCTTCTTGGGGTTCTCTGGGGTGAAGGCAGGGAGCGATAATCGCTACCTTGTTCCAGCAGCCCATCTGCCCTGTTCCCTAACCTGATTACAAACTAAGCAGGATGCAAGAAGCCAAAGGTGTTCTAAAAAGAAGTGCTCCTTTCTGCTTTTTCTGTTTTTTTTTTCTTTATCTTCAAAGTCAACCAAACAGAGTCACTGTAGCAAGTCAAAAGGCAAGAGTGTCTCTCTCCTGTGGCCCCCTTGCACGCTCAGCTTGGGGGTCTCGGGGCACACAGAGCCCGCCCAGCCGCCCAGCTCTCGCAGCCTCCTCTCTGCCGCCGCCCTCCCCACCTGCACTCCCAGCCTCCCTCCCGCCAAGGCTCTCCAGAGCACCTTCTCCGATCTGCGTTCTACTCACTTTTCAGAATAAGAAGCTTTCTTAATTTTTCATTCTTAGAAAGTGACTGTCCATACTATATTTTGCATGTTAAATATATATTTGGAGGTTAATATTATATCTAATATAATATTATATTAGATAATATAACTAACTTTCCTTAGTTGTGGAAAGTTTGCAATTATCCTGGGCCAAAAGTGTTAAAATTGGGACCCGAATGAACGATTTCCTAAGTAGTCACTAGAGCATTTCCACAGTAGCCATTGCAAAAGACAGTCTTTCAAAGTAAATCCCTCCATCCCTTTTCCTTAAAGATCTGACCGCACGTTTTAAGGAGTAAAAGCTACCTCGGGCAGGCTGGTGTGACCTGGGTGGCCTGACGCAAGGAATGTCACAGCTCACAGTGACTGCACAGACACGTCAAAGAGGTCCCAGACTCGAGGTCTGGCTAATACCCACCCGAAAATCCCACGACTGATGATATGGCACACAAATCACCCCACAGTGTGAGGCAGATTTTTCAGAGCTTTTCAGTCTTATTCAGAACCTTCTTTTCTTGGGCAACAGGAGGAAACACGCAGGCCAACAAAGTAAACACTCCTCTGATGTGTGTTTTTGAATCTTATTAATTTAACGTAGGAGAGTAGACTAGCCAAAAGAAAAAGCAGTTCTTCTCCCTAAGAAGCCAGATCATTTCTACCGGTTCCTCAGCCCCTGGCTACAGGGCTGACACTAGGCACAGCATGAACCTCTCTGCTTTACAAGAGCTGCTGTTTCCATGAATTATGTTTAAAGTGACAGCAACATGGATGAGAGCATCCCTCCCAGGAACCTCAGCGTAGCTACAACCTAAGAAAGCTAGCTCCGTGGTGACAGTACTAACTTGAAACAGATGAGTCTTCAGAAGCGTGAGGGAGAGGAGGCTGGCAGAGGAGGAAAAGCTTTCTTCCCCCATAATGTAGTGCAAACCCCCTTCCAGACGGGGTCCAATCAAAGCCAGCTTTGTGTGACATCACAGAATGCCAAGGGCGAACTCTTCCCTGACCAGGCCCATTTCACCTTCTAAGCATTTGATAACCTGAGGACAGCATTATCACGGGGGAATCCCTCTTTTGTAGCTGAGGAGATAGGAGCTCAAAAGCATGAAATGGCCTGGTGGGGTTGACAGCAGGAGAACGAGGGAAGTGCCCAGGGCCAGGGGAACGGTAGCCAGCAAGATCCGGGCACATCCAGTGGAGGGAGCGTGGGGAGCCCTGGGCTGGGGAAGGGGGCCCAGTGCAGGGCGAGGGGGAAAGCACCCCTGCCGGGTCCACGGGGACAGACGCTTGGGGCTCTTAGGGTGAGGGCAGCCTGCAGACCCTAGGGACCTTTGAAAACCAAAGCTCGTGGAGAAAGATTGGCTGCTGAGTGTCTGCTGGTTGGAATCAAGTAGGGCTCTCTGATCAGTGGTGTTCCTGGGACCCCCGTTAAGGGCTCTCAAGGAACACACGCAAATTACTACTAATAATAGGTACTGCTCAAGAAAAATTATTCTGGCACTTGTTAAAAATGGTGAGGGAGACTTTATTCAAGGGACCACTGCAGTGGGGTTTGCAGCAGGGGGAAGAGATGGAGCTCAGATCCCATACAAGAAGGACACGTGGGGATTTGCAGCCAAGGGGCAGGTGAGGGGCGGTGGGGTAGGGCAGTTCCTTCTAAACTGAGCTGAAGGCAGGTCAGGGTCATCTCATCTCACCTGGGGATGTGGGGATGGGGAACTGGACCAGATATAGAGGGCGATCAAAGGCCGAGGATGGATCGGGGTGCTCTCTAAATCAACTCAGCAGAATTCTTGCTAAACCAGGTTTTGCAGGCTCAGCAAGGATGACACAGAAGCCCAAGGTCTGGCCGAGTTGAAAAGAGGGGCCGGGGAGCCGGGCTAAAGTTTGAGGGAGGAGAGCTTTGTCAGTGCGCATCTCGGTGGTTCCAAACACTGGCTCTTGCCCGCCTGGTGATCAACCACGGTGATGCGGCCACTGCAGTCACCCCCATACCCCGGGGGGCAGGTTCCCAGGTTTAAGTATAGCTGCACCGCCATTACGTCTCCTTAGCCAACTCATCAGCAGGAAAGGCTTCCTACACAGCCGCAAATCAGATACGATGAACAATATTTTATACTGAATATATTTGTGTCTGAGCCATTTGCTTGATTAAATCACACTGTAGCTTAACAGACTATTTGTTGATAATTCCTACTTGAGTTTAATTTAATAGCTTTTACCAGTGAAAATATATCAGCAAACGTATGACACTGGGGGAAAAATACAACACAACAGAACCCAGCGTCATTGGAAATAAAGGCAGAGCATTCTAGAGAATGCTTTTAGTGCTACACTGGCTTTACTTACTTAACAAGCACAGAAGCTTGGACCAAAGATGAAGAGCATTTCTGGCTAAACTACTGGTTACCAACTGGATTTCATGCAGAACAAGCTCACCCCCAGTCTCCCTACATTTGAAAGGAGCACTCCCCATGGAGCCCTGCGCTGACTAATCCCCGGCTCACAAGGCTCACTCTTCACCTCCTGCTCAAGCCCCTGGTCTCTCCCTGCCTCAGAGCTCCGACGCCTCCTACCCACTTATAAATTTGCCACATCTAGGAAATCGCCCACCCAGCATGCAAGAAACAGAGTGAAATCCTGGGTAAGCAGCAAAGCAGATGATGTGGACAGATATTCCAGTTTTTACTTAGTGTGATTTTATTTTATTCCTGTACTTCTGAATGCATGAAAAATATACAGAAATAGTCTTTGCTGCATCGGGGTGTGTGGTGGAAGACACTCAGAATGAATAGGTCAAAGAGGAGGAGAAAAAAAAGGGTGAATCTATGAAACAGACTCACAGACAGAGAGAACAGACTTGTGGTTGCCAAGGGGGAAGGGGTGAGGGAGGGATGGATTGGGAGTTTGGGATTAGCAGATGCAAATGATTATATATAGAATGGATAAACAACAAAGTCCAACTGTATAGCGCAGGGAACTATACTCAGTATCCTGGGATAAACCATAATGGAAAAGAACATGAAAAAGAATGCATATATATGTATAACTGAATCACTTTGCTGTACAGCAGAAATTAACACAACATTGTAAATCAACTATACTTGAATAAAATAAATTTTTTTAAAAAGGGGTGAAGTAATATTTTGGGTTGTCTTTTCACATATTTTTAAATAAGAAACAGTACTTTGGGGAGTTTTCTTGGATGTAAGGAGAGAAAAGTATGTAATGAAATTGCAAAGATAAGGCAGACCACAAATAAGGAATTAAGTCTAGTGTCTTCAAAACACAACAAAGCATAAATAAGCAAAACAATAAGCAAATTAAGTATTCACTAAAATGGACTATTTCTTGTGGTCTTCTCTGACTTTTTGTTGTTGTTATTGCTATCCAAAAGCCCAACAAAATCAGGATTAACACAGAATTTCTTCGGGTGCATTTACTGAAATTACCTGAAAATTATTTTAATTAGAAATGGTTTTCCGGGAAACCTCCCAATATCAAGAAGAGCTTACCAGTCAAGGACCAAGAATAAGCTTGAATGTTTAACTTTCCAGGAAGTTTTCTTTCTTTTTTTTTTTTTTCATGACAGGAGCCAACACTGCTCTATTTGCTAAGAGTCCCTTAACATTTAATTTATTAGGATACCATGCTTCCTTTAAAAAGGGGTAAGCAATTAAAATATATTCATGTGTGCACATGTGCACATAGATAATGCTTGATTATCTGTGAGCGTTGGAAATCGGAACAAATTGACAATTGATGTAATCAGACCACTGAACTCCAATAATGCCAATAATTTCCCAGGACTTACACCCTACATAGCGGGCTTCCATTTACGTGTTTGCCTCTCTCACTAGATGTTAAGTTCACTGAGGGCAGGGATCAGACCTTTATATCTCAACTGCTTTGCACAATGCACGTGGCAAACACTAAAAACTCTGAGTATGTAGATAATTGAGCTAATAAATAAATGAAATTCTTCTCCACTCAACAGTTTACCACTATCAATACCCCAGAGAGAGGACTTGTCTTTTGTCCTTCTCACTCACCCCCAACTGTCTTTCAGTAAAAATGTCAAAGCCAGATGAAATGATACGTAAACAAAGAGAACCAACTTCCAGTCTTTGGTGATAACCTCAAGCAAAATAAGTGTTCCCTAAATGAACCGACACTGAGTATTGATACGTTTAGCAGATTGGTAGATAAATCTTACCCCGAGTAAACAATATCACTTTTCACTAATTGAAACCCAATATTTGCTCCCAAGCCTTTCCTGGCCAACCTCTCTCAACCTTCCCCAGCCCCAAGCTAGGCTTTGCAGTTTGCTCACACTTTGGAGGTTTTCCTGGGCTACTGAAGGATGAGTAGGCAGGCTTCCTTCCCAAAGCTCTGCTAAGTCAGGACGTTGACGCTGGGGCAGGTCCTGACTCTAGAAGCAGCCTGAGCTCTGGGTGCTGCAGCTCCAGGACCTGCACTGTAATGCATTCTCGGATCCCAGGGTGACAGGCAAGATAAGGAAGAGGAATATCACCATCCCAGCCAGATGACAGACTGGGGCTGTCATCTCAGCAAATGGGGCCAGTCCTATCGAATGAAACAGGCTGGAATCCAGCCTGGGAGGATTGATCTCTGCCTCTTCTTCCCCAAGGCGCTCAGCAAGGGCGCCTCAACGATTAATTAATTACCAGGCTGGGAGACAGCACAAGCCATGGGTTCCGCAGGCCGTAGGGGCAACCTCAGGTTCAGACAGAACCAGTAGACACTGAACAGTATGAGAAATATCAATAAACCCGGGAAATATTTTATCAATATCCACAGCTAACAATGATTGATTATTGATTTTATAATCCAGACTCCGTGTTAAGCCTTTACATATGGTAGCTCATACTCCTCATATTAACCCCAAGAGGTAGGTACTATTACCATCCCCATTTCACAGTGGAGAAAAATGAGGCTTAAGGGAGTTTAAGGAACTGCCCTGCTGTGAGAGGTAAAAGTGAGACTCCAATTTTAGTAAATCTGATGCAAAGCCCAAATTCACCTGGAACTTTCTAACTTCCAGAAAAGGTTTTCTAGAATAACTTTAGGTTATGAAGCACATTCCAAAATATCCCCTAGAGTAGTTTTCTTTTAAAAATTGTAATAGCCTTCATTCATGCATCATCTAATACTTGGTAAACTCCAATAACCACGCAACCTGAAATGGCTAAAATTAATAATAAACAGTACATGTTCTTATAGTAAAGAACTCCCTGTCAAACATTTTAGGAGCATAAGCAAGTCATTTTGCTTCCCTGGGCCCCATTTTCTCATCTATGACATGGACAGTTAGGTGAGGCAACGGTTACACCTTCTAGAGGTACTATGGCTCTCAGGCAATGCTGTCAATGACCTGATATCAGAGCTTTCTCGGGGGTGAGGGTCTGGCAGACGCTGAGCCCTGAAACCATTCTAGGGCATGCACATAGAAATCTGTGCAAGACATCCAAGTTGCCTTTAGAAACCCCCAAAATCATCCTTGCCAGAGTCCAAGATCTAGCCATCTCAGCTGCTGCCATGCTGATACACTGTAAAAACACTTAAGCTGTAATTCATAAACTGATTCCAAATCTGATCAAACAACCTGGCTTCTCTGTTGGTTAGAGTTGACCAAATGCTGAGTTCTAGATCGGAAAGTCAAGTCAAATTTAAAAGCAAGTGTGAAACACTAAGCCTCTCCCTAAAAGTCTTTTTGACAAAGATGATACTGTTTCAACCTTAAAGTAAGTACTGTTACTTTCCTGTTAATATCACTAGATTTTTGAATGCAAACAAAACAAAAATTTTCAGATAATACTGTTTCAACCTTAAAGTAAGTACTGTTACTTTCCTGTTAATATCACTAGATTTTTGAATGTAAACAAAACAAAAATTTTCAGTCTCTGTGTATATTTTAAAATATGAATTTCACAGAAAGAGTTTAAAAATAACCACGCTTCTTTCTACAAAATGAGTTATCTTTTTCATTAGTCCAAACAGAGGACTACATACATATCCCTGTTAAGTACTTTATATGTCCTATTTCTCAACCTCAAATTATTGACAAACCTGCCTCCTAAATTTCACAATTTTTGGTGAGTGCTTCTTGGTCTATAATCTGC
This sequence comes from Eubalaena glacialis, assembly GCF_028564815.1. Taxonomy (NCBI): domain Eukaryota; kingdom Metazoa; phylum Chordata; class Mammalia; order Artiodactyla; family Balaenidae; genus Eubalaena; species Eubalaena glacialis. The sequence continues at coordinate 2,688,460 of NC_083727.1, read as the reverse complement.
TCTGACTATACAAACGAATAGACAGGCTTCTTTGGGAAATGATGGAAGGTAGCCGGGCAGGAAAGTGGAATTTACTGGACTGAAGCACAGGTCAGTCAGTCACTGATTCGATCCCCCACTAGGTGGAGGCACCATGAGGCCAGGGCTGCTACGTCTTATATTTTTTGGACCTACAATGCCCAGAAACGAGCTGCACACATACGAGGTTCTCAGTAAACACTTGCAGAGTGAATTAGTTGTTCGGTTTTCAGCATGATTCTCAGGTTTTGTTCTCAGGGTTTTTCCTCCCTAGCAGTAGAATGAGGGTAGTAACACATGTCTACCTGGATTTTCACAAGTATCAACTGCAAGCAGCTGCTGAGAGCATCTGCAGAGAACAGAGCACTGTATCAGTGCTGGGCATCTTTATCAGACCTTCTGTCCAGCCCCCAGCACAGGCACCTGGGTCAGACGAAGTGCTCACTGACCACATGCTGACAGACTACATTTCTTCCTCGTCAGCTTGACCTTCTGCATAGCTGATGGTTTATTTATAGTTTTATTTTGTATACAGAAATTTTATTTTCACATTGAAGCAACATCGTTTCTAAGCAACCCTTGGTTCCTATTATATATATTTTTTTGAGGCACTTCCACAACCCGGTTCTCCTTGCCGAACCAGAACACCAGAGGTGAGTATATCGTGCTGAGAGGATTCCTGAGCCCCACGGGTTTGCCAGTCTTTATGCGCCTCTTCCTAAACGACTCCGGGAGTTTACTGCCTCGCCTTGACAAGGACAATAAATGGAAGGAGACAAGGAGCTGAATAATAAACTTGGCATTTCGATGAATAAAGACATACTAGGTATAAAGGTGAATACTCTTCTGAGTTTCTATTCTTGTCCGCTTTCGTTTTTTAAGTGCCTGAAACCCAGGAAAATGACTTATCTCAATGAACTTATGCTTCAACTCTGTCAGCATGAGGTTTAAAGCAAGCCCTCCTCCACAATTTAATTAATAGTTGTAGTTGTTTGAAAGATATGTTTTACCCTCAGAAATCTAACCTAGTTCTTAAAATTCTGATTTAGTGATATCATAACAGAAACTTTTTAAACAAGTAATTCCCTGTTGCTTTCATGTCTATTCCTGAGCTTTGCCTAAAGCCCTCTTAATTGTTGCAGAACCCATGCCTGTATCTAATATCATGGCAGCCAGGACAAAGAAACTCAAGATGAAAAATGTGACATTGTTCCAATTGATTTGACTTCCTTAGAAAAAAACACATCAAAACCTCCATAGGTGCCAGCCTTGTGGCACAGGCGAGGGTAATGTCAAAAGAAATCTCTAGGCTGTGTCATCAGCTCCCACCCCCTCCCCCCAAACCCCACAATGTCTTTTTTTTTTTTTTTTTTTTTACTTAAACATGCTTCACAGTTTGGTCATCTATAGATTCAACCATGTACTCTGAACACTGGGATGAAGAGAATAAGATGTGATTGTTGAAATACAAAACACATTGGAGAACCGTCCACAGATGACTTGGAAACCTGAAGATGACATGATGCAGGACCCGAGAAAAGGACACTATTTTCAGGGTCCTCTGGCTTTCGGGACGAATCTATATCAAACCCCGAGCTGCAGAGATATTGCATCAGGCACTTTACTACTGGGCACCGTTTCAGACTGGTCCAAGTAGATTGTGTTGCTGCCTTTTAAAAAAAAAAAAAAAAAATCCCTTTTTGTCAATTCTACACTGATTCCAAATACACGAACAATCTACACTACATGGTAGTATTTGTGTGGCTCTGGGTCAAGGCAAAATAAACCCGATCAACACCAGCCTAGGGTGGGGCTGGGCAGGTTCTGTACTTGGGACTTCTGAGGTGCCATAGCGAGCGACACGGGCTGAAAAGCCCTCCCCACCCGGAGCACCCCTGTGGGCACCCAGGGTGACTACCCCAAACCCTGCGCAGAGCGTGGAACAAAATTAGTTAGAAATTCAATGGGGGCAAAGTTTAGTCCCTGTTGAGAACCCGAGGACCGGTCCAGTTATCAGTAAGTCCCAACAATAACGTTCGGTTTTAGGAAAACCGGACCAGCTTTCAACTTTAACTCCCTGACATGGGTCTCAGGGTGACCGTGCATGTGACAATAGGAAAGGGCTCGGGATGGCCCCAAGACCCGCAGCATCCTCCAGGGCGCGGCGGGGACCTGGGTACCTGCGCGCTCAGAGGCGAGAGCATTTACCTCGAGTCGGCTAAGACTGGAGCTCTTGGAGCGCGACTTCTTGCGCAGGTACACGGAGAAGAACCTGCGCACGGTGAACTTCTTCATGCTCAGCTCCATCGCCCGGCGCCCAGCCGCGAGGAGCCGCAGGGCCGGAGGACGCGCATCCCCGGCGCATCCCAGGCGCACGGGGTTAGGTCCGCCTGCGGGCGCGAGCGGCCGGGAAGCCCGGCGCAGCGGCCATCGGCACGGGGCGCGGGCTGCGGGCACAAAGGGCAGGCCGAGCCGGCCACGGCGGCCGGGGGCCCAACGCTCCCTCCTCCTCCTGCCTGCGAGGACCAGCCCCGCCCCGCCCCGCCCCCAGCCACTACTGCCAATCAGCACCTGCCGCCCCGCCCGGCCCTCCGCCACTACCGCCAATCAGAGTCCGCCGCCCCAGGCTCTCCCTGCCTCCTCCTCCTCCTGCCTTCTCCTCCTCCTCCTCCTCCTCAGGCCCAGGGAGGAGCAAGCCCCCGCCACTACCGCCAATCAGAGCCCGCCGGCGCACCCAGCCATGCCCACCTCCTCCTTCTCAGCCCTCAGCAAGCCCTCCGCCACTACCACCAATCAGCGCCCACCGCCCTACAGCCCCAGGCTCTCACTTCTCCTCCCCCCCCCCCCGCCTCCAAGTACTTGCTCTCTGTGGCTCTGCCCCGCCCACCGCCCCCTCCGCCAATCAGCGCCCTCGGCGGCGCATGCCTGATGAGCTCGCGGAGGACTGCTGCGCCGCGCGGGGCGGGCGGTGAGGCGGCTCAGCTGCGCCTGTCGCTTGCTCTCTGTTCTACTTCGTTGGCCTGTTGGGCTTTTTTCTAGCTTGGGGTGTCATGTTTTCTTTCCTTAAAGCACCCGTATACAGACTTTGGAATCATGCTCTTCTGTGCCGGACAAAACTTTAATTGCTGATTAGCAAACACTTCTAGAACATGGAACAAAAGGGTGGAGGGGTGCACCATGAGCCTGCACACGTGCGCTCTGTACCTCTCCTGCCCCTTGGCCCCCTCTTCTTGAGCCCGTCCCCGCGGCCCGGGCGCCCGACCTGGGGGTCCGCCAGTCCTTGCCCGGGTGATGAATGGATCCCCACGCAGCCCGGGACGCCGGCAGCCAGCTGGGGAAGCCTCCCAGGGCAGTGTTTGGAGAACAAAGACACATCCGTTCTCCATGACCTCCGACTCCATGTATAGAAAATTATCCAAACGGATGACTTATCAGGGCCTAAACACAGAGTGTCCTGAGTCAGGGCTCTCAGAAACCAGCTGCAGGGCTGCAGGGGATTTGCCTTAAAGGGGAACACCCTTTGTTTTTCTTTTTTTCCTAGAAATGCTCACCAGAGGGCTGTAGGCAGTTCCAGATTTGTGAGCTTAGGAGTCTGTGCAGCCTTTTCTGTTTTCCTCTTGTGCATTGTCCACGTATCTTTATGTTTAAAACAGGGCCAAACAATCTCATTAGCATACTGCCACCACCCCCTGAAAAGTCCAGAAGCATTCTTGCACCCGCTGCTGTGTGCCAAGTACTGCTTTGCTAGGCAGATTGTGAAAAATCTACATGTCATATCGTCCCTTGGCTTAATCAAAAGTCGCATTAAATACTTGTGTCAGGCTATCTTTGCTAAAGTGAGTAAAGACAGCGGATGCTCCCAAATAAGAACTGGTAAGTTCATGCTGCATCTGGGTCAAGAGATGAGGTCAGATAGTCTCCCTGGGGTTTAATGGTGGTAAGCACAGTTTAGCATCAAGATGCTGGCACTGCCATTTCCTTGCTTGATGAGCTTGAGCACACTTGCATGTTTTGTGTTCCCACTGTGCATCCCTAAGATGAAAATATGCCCCAAACCGGTTCCTGCTTCCCGCAAGGATTCTTCTGCTGAAGGGCCATTATCCCTACGCTGGGAATGAGCTTCTTACCACCCTGGGTCTCCACCACCACTCAGGTATCCCAGCTCTAAGCAAACAAAGACAGGCCAGGACTGTGCCATGTTGCTTCTCTGGAAAAGACAGCAGCTGATGGACATCAGACATCGGGCTGGTCACCTGCTCCAAGAATGAGGAAGAAGCCGGCTGTGGGTCGATGGTACAACTAGTCAGAGACAGGAGTATGGTTTGTCAATGATGCTAGCTCAGGGGCACCCTGCTCAGAGCAATAGCCTTGGGGCAGGCCCAAATCAAGGCTTGTGTTTTACCAACAAGAGCATTTTGAGACTTCCCTGGTGGTCCAGTGGTTAAGACTCCACACTCCCAGTGCAGGGGGCCTGGGTTTGATCCCTGGTCAGGGAACTAGATCCTGCATGCCGCAACTAAGAGCCCATATGCTGCAACGAAGACCCGGCGCAGCCAAATAAATAAATAATTTTTTTTTTTTTTTAAAGAGCATTTTGACCTGGTGTAACAGGACTGGAAAAGCAGTGTCTTATGGGCCATCCATGATCTTCCACAGCTGAGTGCTACAAAATGGCTCTATTGAACTTGGACATCTCAAAAGAAAAAAAAAAAAGCAGCTTCCATATTTCAACTGAAAAAGTCATTTCATTGCTACAACAAGTCTGTTTGCCGTTCTGCCAGTAAAACAGAGGTATATCAAACTCTCTGGCAATCATTTACCACCAAACCCTCCAGACTACCAAATCTGGGGTATAGGTATCAGGGCCCACTTTAACCTGGGTCCAAATGATCCCTAGCAAATTTTGGGAAAGAAAAAGTGAGCTTAATAAAGGCTGGGCTGGTGCCCAGATGACGGAGTGGGGAAGCTTGGAGAGAAGACCAAGAGCTCAGCAGACCCCTGATTATCTTGAGTTTCTCCCTGACTTAAGCACGATCAGTCTGGGACTGAATTCCACGGCTAATGCTGCTCCCAAGAGAGGACCAGACTGGCTGGTGTGCATTCGATTCAGCTGAACACACGATTATGGAGCTCCTCTGAGCACCTGGCCCAGGGGAAACGGACGTGATTATGACGCGGCTCCTGACCTCCAGAAGTTCACGGCCGTGTGTTAGAGAAGGAAAGTGAATAGACATCGGATGCAGGTTTTACATAATGTGAAAGAAACATGTAAGAAAATGCTACAAGAACAGAGATAAATGAGGAGCCAATCCTAACTGGAGAAGCCGAGGAGGCGGCATTTGGGGTGAGCTCTGCGGACAAGGACACATGTCCTGGACAGACAGAGGAGGCGGGGTCCCCAGCTGCGGAAGAACAGGATTATTGAGAACTTGGAACGAACAGAATTTCATGATTGATTAACGGAAAGTAAAGTTCCTACCAAGTCCCCGATACACAAGAGGTTAACGATTTCAGAATTCCAAGGATGATAACCGAGAGCCTTCCAAAGCCCTGGAGCTGCCCTTCTCTGAGAACACAGGACGCCCTGGGCAGGAAGGGGAGGGAGGCTTTTGTCAGCAAGGTGACTGGCAAAATCTGTGCCGTTCCACCTTCCCTTCCCTCCACCCAAAGGACTTTCCTGGGTTGGGGGGATGCCCCCTCCTTTATGTCAAGCCCCACCATGACAGCTGTGATGTGCTGGGGCCTGGCTTCTAAAGGAGGGAGCAAGGCGGCCACGGCCCCGGGGAGGCACCAGGAGGGACTGTTCACGCAGTGGCCTGCGTTCCCAGGGCTTGTGGGGAAAAGGATATATCAATGTCTCCGACGCATCAGACGTGGCCGTGCAGGAGAGGGGCCCGTTTGGAGGTCCCTGAGGCCCTGCCCGGCACCGGGCCCAGGGCTGAGGGAAGAATTCTAAGTAACCCTCAAAATGAAGGGCCGCTGTCCTGTAAGTGGGCTGCAGCTGGGGAGGGGGGCGTGGGGGGCGGGTCTCCAGCCACAATAACCTCGGAAGAAGACGAGACAGCTGACCATGAGAGAAGGGGTCAGCTGGGCCAGGAGCAGTTTAAGTATGTCTTCATCTCTCCTCTCCTCCCGCTCTGACCCTGAAAAGGATGCTGCAGGCTTCCAGCGTGATGGAAATTCAAGCTGGGCAAAGAGAATGTCTGAGTTTGATCAGTCCTAGGACTGGAAACACTAACTTCCTGATCAAGTTCAAAACCTAAAGTGAATGCAGTTGTCTCTTGTTCAAGAGAGGGAAGGAAAGCCGTCGAAATTGCCAGGGTCCTTTCATTGGCCACTCTTCCGACAAAGAGTGGAAGGTGATGGTCCAAGCACAAGCCAGGTTTGTGCAACAAACCAGTTACAATGGAAGTGGTCAGTGCGGCGTCGAGAATGCCGTCCAGGGTTGCAACTTGGAGATTCAAATTTAACCCTCGAGGGCCACGGAGGTCAGACGCCCAGCCATGCAGGGTGGGGTGGCAGGGAAGGGAAAGAAGTCTCCCCCTAGACATTGTGAGCACAGCCAGCCCTGACACAGGCTTGTGGACCTAATTCACTCTCCATGTAACCAAAAACAACAACGAAAACTCAAGTTGGGAACTTAAAGTGGTCTCAGATGGTTCTGAGCCCAGGTGCCCAGCAGAAAGACACAGAAATGCTCTCTAGAGAAATCCACATTAAACCCAGGATTCAAAGAATTCCTTGCATACAGTTGCCAGGAGCACAAGCTCACAGCCACAGTTCACAAGGACACAGGGAATCGGCAAAGCCAGCAAGACAACTGACTACAGAATCAGACGTGTGGACTTCAGCTGCTGGACTTAGCAGACGTCGAATGTAAAATTATCAAATCTAATATGTTTAAGGAAATAAAAGGAAGAAATGAAAATGTGATTAACAAACAAGAGACTGTAAAAATGAATAAAATACTTCTGGAAATGAAACGATGTAGTCCCGGACACGGAATAGATGTAGCTGAACATAAATGTCCTCTTTGTTAAAAAGCAAATACGATATAGCTGTGGCTTGGTGAGCGATATCTAAAAACGTACAAGAAGCATCGCATCGTGGAATGTACGTCAGAAAGTGAAACATCTTGAATTAAATTTCTACCCACTGTTCCGATTATGACTTCACCTTTGCCGAAATCCTCCGAGCCTTTAGAACTGGGGGTGACTTTGTCAAGGGGACATTGGCAATATCTGGAGTCATTCTGGGTTGTCACAACTGGGGTTGACAGGAAGAATGCTGCTGGCATCTAGTGGGCGGAGGCCAGGGATGCTGATGAATCTCCGCAGTGCACAGGACATCCCCACCGAGAACGATTCCGTCCAAAACGCGTCAGCGCTGAGGTCCAGAAAGCCCACTCTGTGTGATGAAGGGGGAGCGGGGGAGGGGAGGGGGGAGGGGAGAAACCTGTCTACTTTCCTCACAAGGTTGTCACCTACAAAACCGGCAACTCCGCACAGTAAACCAGTATGAGGAAGTGCCCTCTGTAAATTGTAAAGTGCTCAACAAAGATGCTACTTGTTAAAAGCCTGGAGTTTCACACAGAAAAATCAATGACACGCCTGGGAAAGGAGTAGATCTCCCTTTTCTAGAATTTTAACCGGAAAGCTCTCGCCATTAAACTCTATTATCCTGTGCAGGGCATGGCCAGTCACCCCACCGCCTGAACCAGAAGATGAAAACTACCAGCTACTCTGTCACTCCTTCATTCCGTATGTGTAACGACCCAGACTCGTGATACTTTCTAAGTAGCGTTCCTGTCTCCCTTCCTTCCAGCCCCGCAATCAGGAACCGTTCGTGCCATAATATAGTAACTCCTGGCTCAATCCTGCGCCCCCCAACCCGTCTGCAATCCCACTACCAAAGTGATCTGTTTAGAAGCAAATAGCACGCCATACCTCCAGTGTCTGCAGGAATGAAGTGCGACCCCAGAGCCAGGAGGCCGTGTTCTCCTCCATCACGGCGCCCTCTCCTCCTGTGCCCGCTGCGCGGACACCTGTGTCAACAGGAACGTCCAGCCGCCACTGCGCTGTGGCCACTGCCTGGACGTCCTTCCCACCCGCTTTCCCACCTTCGTCAAGATTCACTGTTGTTGCTGGGAAGCCTAATGGAATCCCCGCACCCGCAGGCTGTGCTGGGGAGTCCTCCCCTGGGGTCCTCGTTTTATTTACTGTGCTGGGTTACGACTCCTGGCTTCTGTCTGTCTCTTACCCACCTGGAAACACTCGGGATGGCCACTGTCTGCGGCAAGCACTCTGTGCATGCTGGCTTAAAGGGATTCTGTGATGACTGTTATCAGAGATTTGTTGGTTATGAAGATCTGGGCCTACGTTATTATTCCATCTCTGTAACACACTGGGAGCTCTATGAAACAGACACAGTGAACCCCATCTTAGGAGGTGGAGAAACTGAGGCCCAGGGAGGTGAACCAACCGTCTAAACTGACACAAGAGAAGAATTCAGACAAGGTCTGCACGTCCAGGACCTCACAGATTCACAGTGTATCAAGCAATAGTGGCTGGGCATCAAAAGAAAGCACAAGAAGGGGTGGCAACCAAGGGGTGAAAGGCTGGGGTCCTCATTTCCCTAGACAACTGCACTTGCCCAGGAAATGCCACTGGGGCCAAGAGTCTGCCATCAGAGCATCTCACAGACAGAAGTCCAGGTGGCAGCCTCCGGCGGCTTCATTATGGCCTTGGGGACAGACAGCGGGAGTGCCTTCGCAGCGGAACGCCGTGCTCTGGGAGCAGAAAGGCTAGGTTTCCTTGTGAAAACTCAGTCTACTCAGGACGCAGCGGAGGGACACCAAGGTGAGGCTTCTGACTACGCGTCCGTGCCGCGGTAGGACATCTGAAAACATTAATGCAGGGGCTCTCACTTGCTCTTTTCTAATTATCAGTGTGTTCAAGGCGGGAGGGGCAAAACCCCACATTCTGTCACCGGGAGGCGACAGCATCCGTAGGACTTCCGGGTTTGAGCTTCACTATTGTTTACATGTTGTTACAGGTTGGGTTGTGTCCCCTCTAAAAGCACGTTAGAACCCTGACCCCCCAGGACCTCAGAATGGGCCTTATTTGAAAATAGGGTCATTGCAGACATAGTAAGATGAGGTCACGCTGGAGCGGGGCGGGCATAATCCAGTGTGACTGGTGTCCTCATACGAAGGCCACATGAAGGCAGAGACAGTGAAGGAGGCCACATGGACAGAGGCAGAGAAGGGAGAGATGTAGCCATGGCCAGAAGCTAGAAGAGGCAGGAAAGATTCCCCTATGGGTTTCAGAGGACCAGGGGCCTCCTGGTGCCTTGATCTTGGACTTCTGGCCTTCAGAATGATGGGATGATAAATTTCTGTTGTTTTAAGCCACCCTGTTGGGGGGCTTTGTGCTGGCAGCCCTTTGTTATGGAGACGGACACACTTGTCACCCACAAACATGCAGTGAACCTTCACGACAAGACGGTCAGTAGGAAGGCTCATGACTGAACGGAGGATCTGGAATCACAGTATCTGAGGAAACTGACCTGTGAATAGAGCCCTAAGGGCTTTTTCTTGTCAACCTGAGCCTATACATAAATTATAGAGAGGAACTTTAAAAGGAAGGGAGTTAGCCGGAAAGAGGAAACAGGTTAAAACTATACCAGGAAGGATTTTTGTAACTTAAAAAGGAAAAAAAAAAAAAAAACTCTTATAATAGAAAAGTCTCTCAAGACCTGGAATGGGTACAAAGGAGAATGTGAAATCCTTGCCAGAATTTTTTTTAGCAGGAAATGTTCATCTTCTAAAAAATATTTCATAGACATCTACAGCCTTTCAGGCACTAGATATTTATATTAGGGATGGGAACTAGATGAGTCCATTAAAGAATACTCAGGGACACTGAAAACAAAACAATAGGGGTTTAGGCTCCATGGCGTGTAGTGTCCTGTCGTCCATCCCTCATCATCCTCATCAGAAGGCCACAGGACCAGGCTGGGGCAGGGTGAGGGCGTTCTTGGCAATACAGCGGGTTACGTATGTAGAGGCAGATTTCCTGAGATACGTAAAACAAAGGGAAAATCCTCTCTCTTTTTTTTAAAGTATGGCTGAGCCAATAGTATGTGGGGGAAAACAAACTTAGACAAGGGATGAGGATGAGAAGATGCTCTCCAAAGGTAAGCAGTGCCGTGAGCAGCATTTGTCCTGCAGCCCGTGTCAATCCCTGTGATCGAGACCCAGGCCTTATCAGGGTCTGGGGAATGGGCGGGGTGGGGGGGGAACTGGAGAAAGCCTGGGGCCCACGCAGGGTGGGAGGGCAGGTCAGACCCACCCTGAAAGTCAGGACCCTGGTGGGGCAGACCCTAAGGTAAGCTGGGACATTCTCTCCCTGCAGGAGGAGAGTTGCTTATGCAGGTACGAGCACTGGAAAGAGAAAGAGAATTCTCCTCTGTTTCTGTGGCTCCTCTTCATGCCAGCGGAGGCCAAAATTCACACTCTGAAAAACTCCAAGCCAGATATTTACTTTTTAAAGATCCCAGCTTATAGCAGCCCGAGGGCCACACGGAAGCAAAAGTCAGTACTCTGGAGGGGTCTCAACGTTTAACCACAGAGAAAATTATCAGGAATATGGGCTCACGATCATGAATGGCTAAATACAGGAGGAGGTAAGCCACCGGGAGCAAGAGTGAGTAGAAATAGCAAGTTGCAGAATCAGACGTGTGGAGACTGCAGAGGCTGAAACTTTCGTATAAATAATAGAAAATACATTTGCTTAATACGTTTAAAGAACAAAAAGGGGGCCTGAAGGCATTACAAGGAAATTAGAGGTTATAAAATGATCCAGCAGATTTGTAAACAAAAGTAGAACTTTAAAAATAAAATCGTAATGATGTAAATTTAAAAATAGTTAGATTAAATAGCACTTTAGACAAAGTCCAAGAAAGAGTTGATAAAGGAAAAGTTAGATCTGCTGAAAATTGACAGAATGCAAACCAGAAAGACACTTCCAGATCAAGAACCTGAGAAAGTTCACTACCAATGAAAACATATGGGGAGAGCTAAACACTCATGCACTGCATAAAAAGAAGTAAAGATCAAGTTAGAAATGAAACCTTGATTGAAAAAACAGCACATGCAGAAGAAGGGTGATCAGAGTTACAATCTTCTGACGTCCTTGTATTTTTTCTGGAAGTCAATAAAGATGCAGATTACTTTTAGACTAAGTTAAATATACCTGCTAAAATTTCCCCATTGGTATCCATGGGGAACTGGTTCCAAGACCCCCTCGGATACCAAAATCTGCAGATGCTCAATCCCTTATATAAAAGGCTGCAGTACCATTGGTGGATCCAAGGTTGGTTGAATCCATAGATGCTGAACTTGCAGATATGGGAGAGCTGACTGGAATTCTTCAATTAATAGAGACAAAAGTATAGAACAAGAAAATATTCCAGAAGTAGACAAGAAAGAAGGGAAAAAAGAAATTCAGAAAAAGGAGGGTAAGTGGAAAACACAAGCTGTTGGGAGTGGCAACCGCCAGGGGCCAGAGTGTCTCTGCATTCCTCATCCATTCATGCCGAGTGTGTGAGGGACATGTTGCACGCTGTGCACTCCTAACCCATTTCTCAGCGTTGTGTTTGCAGTGAGCAGCTTTGCAGGATGAGGTAACATTTTCCTCCAGGATGAAGAACAGGCTTGCTTAGCCCTTGTTATAAACACAAGGTCCCCAAGCTCAGTGTTCCTCGACTGGGATGCAGGTTCACAGATGGATGAGCATAGCATCCATCTGGTCCCCCTTCACTGCACCTTGAGTGCTGGGGGGCAAAGGAAACCAATGCAAATATGGGACTCATGTCACTAGACTGGTAACGTCCCTTCTCTCTGATCCTGGAAGCTTATGTCTTCTTCCAACACCCACAGAACAGGAACATGCTAATTGTTAGTCTATAAGTAAGGCAAAGTCAGATCCTAGACCTTACACAAGCTAACAGCATAGGAACAAATAAAAATATATCAAACATTACAGTCAGTGTGAGTGGGCTAAACTCTCCAGTTCAAAGACAAACAGTGCCCAACTGGTTTAATATGAATTTAGTTATAGAGACATTTCTAAAACAAGGGACACAGAAAATCTGAAATAAAAGAATGGAAAAGATATATCATGCAAATACTAATGATAGGAGAGCTGATGAAGCAATATAAATTACACAAGTATTTGAAGATATAAAAAACTCACTACATATTGATGAAGTTTAAATTCACCAGGAAGATACAATATTTCCAAACTTGTATGCCCCAGATAATAAAGTTTCAAAATATATTAATCAAAAATTGACAGAATCAAGAGGAGAAATTGACAAATCCATTATCGTTTGGGGAAATATCCAACACATCTCGCAATAAATGATAAATCAAGCAGAGGAACAAAAATCAGTAAATATTTGAATAATTAAACAATACATTTAAGAAAGTTGACATAAGGAATATGTATATATATCCAACCACTTTAGATGGTGCATTCTTTCCAAGTTCATATGAAATATTCACAAAAAGTTGACCATGTTTTAATCTAGGCACAAAGCACAGAGCAGTAAACTATCTAAAAAATAATCTCACAAGTAATTGTTGCCATGTAGATTGACTTTCCTTACCATACCACAAGGATCACTTTTATTTCATTATTAATAACCGCATATGATTGGAAAATCTTTAAATACACTTTTAATAGTATTCCCTCTATCCCTCTATCAGAGGCTTTAAGAAACAGCCATAATGTTTTGACACAAATCTCAAACTTATTTCTAGATCAGTGCCTTGGGCTGCCTTCCTTTTCCTACGAGCCCAAGCAGGGCTGCCGGTCTTCACCCAAATCTACGGAAACAGCCTGATGTCAAGAACTGAACGGACCTCAGCCCTTCCGACTCATCTCTCCACACTCTTGCTCCTGCTCCTGGGCTCCAGCTACACCGACCTGCTCTCAGCTCTCAGAGATGCCCCACTCCTCATTCTCTCGGGGCCACTGCACGTCCAGTCACCCCCATCTGGACCACGCTGTGCTCCCACGCGCACTCATGGGCTTAGACTCCGCCTCTAGCTCTCACCTCCAATACCAGTCCTTCAGGGATGCTTTCCAAGAAACCCCAGAATCAGCCAGTCCCCAACTGAGACGCTCTTAAGGTGACGGCAACTATTTAGACTGGAATACTCAGGTGCACGTGTGTGACGATTTGGTTAATGCTCTTGTTCCCAACGGACTGTAGACTCTACAAGGGTAGGAATCGTGTCTATTTTGCAAACCACTAACCACACTACCTGTCATGATGCCTGAACATGCAAAGCAAAGATGTGCTGAGTGGACATATGAGCGAATCAGGCAGTGGACTGCCAGGCCGAGAGCCACCAGTGCTTTCAACACAGTGTGCTTTGTGACGCAGGACGGAGGGTAGAATGAGGACTGACTTGGAAAGATCAGCTCCCCACCCTCTTGTCTCTCCCTCCCTCTTCCTGTCTTTCAGCCAGTAATTAGCACATCACCTCCCATAACTGAGGGCCAAACCAGCTGTATGCTAAGGACATATGACATGTACTTTCCAAAAAAAAGAGAATTCTTTCGCAGGGAACAGATGTTAGACTCACAATGGTACATCCTGAAGTTCGACGCTGTGTACAAGCCACATTTCTGAGCCAACGTGCCCCATCTCCTGTGTCTGCACCTCCAGCCCATGACATCACTGCTTCCGGTAATTCTTGTGACTGTGCTTCCTTCCCGGGACAACTGGCTGGGGAGTCTGGTGACTTTTCAGGAAGTCAGAGACTCCAATCCTGCCACCCTCTGCCAGGAGCAAATGCCTCAGCTCAATCTCCCAACCTTCTCAAGAAGGATTAGATTGAAGTTGCAAACATGAAAGCATATTGCAAAAGCATTTTAGCTTGGAAATATTTTAAACGACGGTCTAAAAATGTGAAAAACCTGGGAATTTGTCGTTTTCATGTAGTATTAACATGACTGGGGTGTGGTTGGTGTCCCCCAAAACATAGTTTGAAGTCCCAACCCGCAAAGCTGTGAGTGAGACCTTATTTGGAAATAGGGTCTTTGCAAACGCAGTCAAGTTAAGATGTGGTCACAACTGGATTAAGGTTGGCCCTAAATCCAATGTCTGGTGCCCTTGTAAGACACACACCCACAGAGAGAATACCATGCAACCATGGAGACAGGGATTGGAGCGATGCGTCTACGCGCCAGGGAACGCCAAGACTCGCCAGCACCAGAGGCTGGAGACAGATTCCCCAGCACCTTCAGAGAGCACAGCCCTGCCAACGCCTTGGCAAGGGGAGAGCATCATGAGAGCCGCGAGTAGGGCGGGGGCCTTGGGGGTCACTTCTTTGAGAAGTACTGGTGCAAGAAGCCCCCCCTGTAGAAAGAATTAGGGTCCCCGACACTGCGTCCCAGAAGATGATCTCGCCTTCGGGGAGGGCCGGGTGAGCCAGGAGGACGTGTCCAGCATAGAGGCTGAGCCCCAGGACAGGCCACCCTGGCGGGGGGCTCCCTCTGCACAGACACAGCCTCTGGAAAAAAGAGTAGACCCACCCTACTTGGGGTTTCCTCCTCTCCTAGGACTTATCCTTTCCACGTCAATGCCGCTGACAGTCAATTCCACGGCTTAATTTTGTTCTTTGAATACTACAGCTCTTCTTTTGGTAGAAGATTTATTTTGTTTTGTTTTTCCTACGGCCTCTGGGAATGTACTGATTGTGGGGTGACCCAGCCCCGCTCAGGATGGGCATCCATGCTTCCCGTGTTCAATCTTTCCTTGTCTGAGCTGCTTTCCCTTCTGTCCACAGCCCGGCTGTGCAGACTGACCTCTGCTGGTCGAGGTATTACACACTTGCACCGCTGTGCCCACAGCATGCCAGCCTCCGCGCTCAGGGCAGGAAACGGCTGTGGAGGGCGTGTGGGAAGCCACCTGCCTCCCGTGGCCCTAGGACCCTCTCAGGTATGCGGTGAGGGCTTCTGAGTTTGGGGGTCATTCCACAAGCCATTCGGATATGTTGTACAAGTCTGGTCAAGCCCCCTTTTATCTGTGACTTCTATGATTTCCCATACTTTTTAGGAAGAAGGTCAAGTCCCTTAGATGAACCCACAAGGTGCCCACATGCCTCTTCGACCTCTTTCCTTGCTTCTCAACAACAGGAACTCTTTACTACAGTGGTTCTGACTTACTTTAAGTCACCCAAACAGAGTGTTTCTGTTATTTTTTAAAAGATAGAATCATTTGTCCAATTTCCTCTGATCCTTCAAGAATTCATTTAGAACCATCTCTTCGGGGAAACTTTCCTACACACACACACCGCGTGCACACACGTGTGCACACACTGATACAGACATCCACACACACACATTGCCCCACCCCCGATTTTCATGCTCTTCCCCTGTGCACCTACAGTGTAATATACACACCTGCATCACACACTTTACAACCACCATGATAGCTCATTTGCCTTTGTACCTGTGACCGGGCAAACAGCCAAGAGAGTGGAAGCTGTGTCCCAGCTGACAAGAAGGCAACTGGTACCAGAGGGACATTTAACAGATGTTCCGTGACTGAATGAGTCAATGAATTCAGGTATTTGTGAACCAGTGATTCTCACTCAGGGGCTCACCGTTTGAGCATTTGCATCCATCACCTTTACACAGCTAACTTCTAACCCTGCACTTCCAGCTCCGACAGCTCTCCACGGCTGCGACCTCACATTCATAACTGTCTGCTGGATGGCTCCATCTGGATGCTCTGATCTGTATTTGTGAGGTTTATTCCCACGCCTGCATCTCCTCCAAGGCCCTTACCTTCATAACGGCATCACCCGTCTCCTGCTCACTTAGCTCTCAGACTCGGAACGAGGGTGCCTGGCACTAGCGGCGCTTTTACTCTTCCCTCTGCACTACCCCTGAGGCCTTCCATCAATTGCCAGGCCCTGTGGAATTCACGGGTGCAGCGTCTCAAAGATTCACCTTCCCGTCGACCACCTCTGCCCCCGGGTCTAGGCTCTCCCCGCCGACCTCCTTCCTCAACTTCAGTCCAGTTCACACATCACTAACGGACTCGTGCCTCTACACTGCTCGGCCCTCGACCTCCCCTGCTGAGAGAGATAAGTGAGCATTTTTTAGCAATATAGTATTTTTTAATTAAAAGGTGTACATCCTTTTTTTTTTAGACATAGCGCTACTGCACACTTAATAGACTACAGTATAGTGTAAACAAACTTTTACCAAACTAGGCGTAAAGGTAAGCTGATTCAGGCATGTAAGCATAGGCGACAAAACCAAAAAATTCATGTCACTGGCTATATTGTGATATTCGCTTTATTGCGGTATCTGGACCCGAGCCCGCAGTGTCTCCGAGGCCTGCCTGTATTCGCTCTTGTGTGATCCTTCCTGTTAAATCATATGCCCCCTACGGGCAGGGATTTACGTTACTCCACGCGGCCTCCACTTTGAGGACCACATCTTGCATGTAGCAGGTGTTCAGTAAGAGATTAGGGTTTGGGACTGGACTGCAGACACTTGGGTGGGCTGATGCCAGAGGATCCCCTGCACCTCGTCAGGCACGCGGGCTTGTGTGCAGGTGAGGCGGGGACCACGGTGATGTCCCCCATGATTGGTGCTACCGGAAGCACAGGGCTGTCTGGAGCCTTGTCTTTCTGCCACCTGTCACAACAACGGGCTCCGAGCACGGAATCTAGAATCGTGTGTCAGACCTATGTTGACAGGTAGTGGTCACCGTGAGGGTAGGAAGATGGCGGTCTTTCTTTAAACTATTCTTATTTAAAAAGTCGTTGTTGCCCTTAAAAGAACAAAGGCCTCAAGGCTGAACTGCTAGTTGGGGTGACATGATGGGCTCTTGTCCCTTAAAAGCAGAGATTTATATTCACGAGGAAGATTCCCTCAGCATCATGCTCATCTGTTTTGTTGGGAATTACCATTTCCTTACACCCCAAGCTGCCGAGCCAGATTCCCTTTCTCCCTCTGTGGGAATGAGACTAGCCCTCCTGGGCTTTCTGTTCTGGGGTCCTCGCGGGAAGTCCTTCATCACAGCATTCTTACTCACAGACACTGAAACAATACGACATCCAAATTGCAGCAGGCACTAGGAGAGACTGACAAGAGAGGAGAATCTCCTGCCGCCCAGAGGCAGAGGGAGTGGGGGTCCCTTTTTATCGTCCTCTTTCCACTATCATCACTTTAGCGTCAAGAAACGATGACTTTTTTTCACGCCCGTGTCCTGCATGCACTACAGCTTGCGTCAGACGCAAAGTCCTAAAGCATCAATATTCCTGTAATGCTGGGCGTAAAGGTAAGCCGATTCAGGCATGTAAGCATGGGCGACATTCCATAGGTCGGAAAAATTGAATTTGTTGGCTTCAAACTCCCCAGTTCCCTCTCTCTCTCTTTCCCTCCTTCTCTTTCTCTCTCCCTGATGTCTCAGCTGAAATTCTAAATGATGTCGACCCTCAGACCCACCTGTAGAAAGGTTCCCCTCGGGACCTCGGACAGGACTGCAAAACTCATCCACGTTGGGCAGCTTCTCGGGGTCTGAGGAGGTGCAGAAGCTGGGGAGGCTCAGGTTGGTTTGGGTCTAGACCCTGGACAGGCCATTTTGTTTGTTTGTTTCCAGCACCTAAAACTATGTCCCATGGACGGCTCCGTACAAAGGTCCCCTGTCTGCAGGACCTGTACCCGAGGTGACCCCATTACAGAGCCTCACCCAGCACCTCCTCTGAGAGCTGGGGACACCTGCCCACCAGGAAACGCCAGTGCTTCGCTCACGAGCACATTTTCGGTCGGAACCCAGAGCTCTCAACTTCACTGTGGTCCTTTCTCTACTCTATCTCATAGTTACATCTTAATATTATAATTTTTTTTGGTGAAAAGCAGAACATATCTTCTTGTAATCGACCATCTGCAACCATTTGTGCAGCTCAGCAAGTACAGAAAAGTGTTGTATCATGTGGGCAGCGATTCAAAGATTTTTTTTTAACCAGATTACGCAATTACCTCAACGCACAGCATTATGTAAGTGCACCTGAAAAACAGGCCGTTACAAGGAATAAAACTAGAGATGTGCAGTTGGTTCACTCCTGTTGTATTTCTCAACCTTGCAAAGGACTTGTGATACCCACTAGGCTATTTCCTTGCATAGCAAGAACATTTTATCAATAGGAGACAATCCTTCACAGGATGACAAAGGAAACCCAAGGAAAAGTATGACTGCTTTTATCTCAAGGAAGGGAGAAAAAATGTCCTGGAAGCACTTTATGCTGTCACTTTGAAATATTGGTGACAGCAATCAAATATGCCACCAGTTACTAAGCTTGCTTAGAAGCCATAGAGATGCCAACAACCCTTATGCAGGATTCTTAAATATTATGTCTAACTCACTGGCGAGGGATGACTATGACATTAAGGTAGTGATGTGTGTATGCTTAAGAGGCGTGGATACAGGGACTTCCCTGGTGGTCCAGTGGTAAAGAATCCACCTTACAATGCAGGGGACACGGGTTTGATCCCTGGTCAGGGAACTAAGATCCCACATGCCACGTGGCAACTAAGCCCAGGCACCACGACTACTGAGCTCGCGTGCTTCAACTAAAGAGCCCGCGTGCTGCAAACTACAGAGCCCACGCGCCCTGGAGCCTGCGTGCCTCAACTGGAGAAGTGAAAACCTGCACGCCACAACTAGAGAGAAGCCCGCGCGCCACAATGAAAGATCACGCACGCCTCAACGAAGATCCCGCATGCTGCAACTAAGACCCAACGCAGCCAAAAATAATAAGTAAAATAAATAAATAGCCAATAAATCTTAAAAAAAAGAAAAAAAGAGGCATGGATACAGCACACTGCCAGCTGAACATTCAGTTGCATGCATCCTGAGAGCTTTTTCCCTGGGCCCATGAGGAAAGTGCTCTCTCCCGAGGAATCCACGTGAGCTGTTGCTCTGCATTATCGCAGGCGCCCACGTCACTGTGGGCCAGACCAGTGGCTCTCTGTTCCGCCCCAAATGCCGACAGTGCACAGATTTGGGGGGCAGGAGGCCTTTTGAAAGCGTGTTCTCATTACTGCTACACTTTCGCTAGACCTTCGTCTATTTCTGCTATTGGGTTTTCAAAACCACTGATGCTAAAAGAATTTAAGAATGTTAGAGAAGGTTAAACTAGAGGCTCTAGGAGAATACTGCCCTTTGAACATCTTTGCTACACAGAAAGTAGAAGTCGGAGGGCTAGCGCTGCAGACTGCCTCAGAAAGAGGAAAAACCTGAACATTACATGTGGCAGAGGCCATTTTGGGGTATTACACCCTCTCGTCTCTATTTGCTATTTTAAAAAAAAGTCTTGACAGAGACTTATTATTATGTGCATTTTACATTCCGATTTTCTTCCCAACTTCAAACATAGCTAAACTAACTTTTCTTGGGAAATTCACACCAACTGGGTTTACTCGAAGGATGGTTGAAAGTACTTAGTCTTCAACATAAAAGAAATTCGTTTGCTTTCCTTTAAATGTTACCAGACGAAGTTTAACTCTTCACTTTGTGATCTTTGAGGAACTTAGCTAAAGACACAGGGAGATGGCTTTCAGGTGATGCGACCATGAACCCAACACCATTTCTTGACTGAACCAAATTATTTCCTCTTTTTGCTCCTAAGGAGCTGCTTTACGTCCTTGATAAACAGCCCGCCCCCGTGGCAGAAGGTGACATCATCCGATGCTGCTCTAAGCACCTCGTTGCTAAAACCCCAGAGCGGCTGCTCGGCTTGGCTTGGGGTTAGAGCATGTCCAGCGGCTTGGAAGCCCTGCCGGTCCCTGGGAGCTGCTCCGGGGTTTTCAAGCCCCCTGTCTTGGTCAGTGTAGACTAAGGGACACTCTCTTTAATTAAACAGGCAAGCACCGTATTTAAATTCTCCCTGCCATCAACCACACCGAGCACACGTGGTACGCCATCCCCCCCGGCCACACCGACCTCTCGGCCTCGGTCACGCTCGCTCCCCACGAGCTGCACATCGGGATGCGGGGGATCTGTTCCCCAGAGTAGCCCTGAACCCCGGAACCTGCCACGATGTGGTTCATTATGCCACTCTTTTCTCCTAAGTCTTTTTTTGAGGAGGTAAATCATTCCCATCAAACCACCAGGCTCAATCTTGGTCTGAGCTCCAATCAAGCTGGGCCCCTCTGTTTGTGAGTCAGGCAAGAAGACAGAATCTACACTGTCATCAGCACTTAGAAAGGCTCGTAAGCCCTTGCACAAACCATCTTCTCTTCCTAGAAAAGCACAGATGTTTCCCTGGATTTCCTATCAATAACCAGGAGTGCAGAGTGTAGAGGAACCCAACCTGGCACAGATTTCCTATGACCTGATGAAAATAGCTAGTGGCATTTTATTTGTGACCCTTGGTTCATTTTATGAACTAAACAGATGGAAAAGAGAAAGGAATGATAACTGACATTAGGTCTAAGAAGTGCTATGCAACTCTAAGTAGGGGCTCCCTCGTTTATAATAAGAACAGAAATAAATGGAGTGGCACCGAATAGAAACACATTTTCAAATGCTTACTGTTGTGGATCATAATGCTTTGCCAAAGTCATGAATAGTCTCAATCTGTGTCACAAGGACGTCCTTCCCACCACTCACTGTGATGCTGAGCAGAACCCTCGTATGAAAAATATCTATTGTGAAACGAGGGAAGACGAATGAGATCTAATAGCAGGCTGCATTTTTATCTAAACTGAATTATTCTTCAACCATGTTGGTCAAGTTTTCAAAAACACTTCCCCATACTCCGGGGTAAAAGATTCTTAATGTCCTCTATTTAATAAGTGTTTGCCTCCAAACTATTACAAGGAAAAAGAGTAAATGACAGAAAATAAAGCAGCCACTGCTGCACGTTACTCTTCTGAAAATTAGATATTTTTCTGCAGATAATATTACAGAACCACAATAAACATAATCAAATGCTTTCCATCAAGTATTGAACATGGAACAAGCAACCTTACTGGCTGTATTGGGTATGAAAGGGCTTAGGTCCCGTCTGTGAGCTCCGTGAATTACAGCAGACCTTCGCGCAGACACAGACCTTCTCGCAGACACAGACCTTCTCGCAGACACAGACCTTCTCGCAGACACAGGGGGTGGGGAAGAGGTGCGGGCGGTGAGGCTGAGGTTACGGTGGGGTTATGCTGTGTTCTGCGTTTATGATCTTAGGAAGCTTATCACTCTCAGCCTTTAATCCTCTGTAAAGTCAGCGTGTTTTACTGGATGATCTCACAGATAATTTCCAGCACGTTATGATCAAAGAATCTCATTTTCTTAAGGAAGAGGAAATTACTGGGAATTTGTGAAATACAGTCCACCAGGATGTCTCCCTGATGGAGCTTCTTTTTCCACGTGGCATCTCCTTTCCACATCACCCAGAGCCACGTGGCAGGGGTCGGGGTGGGTAATCGGCCTCCGAGACGGTGAAGAGCTGCTGTGGACCCCGAGACCACAGGGGCCTCAGAGGCCTAAGGGATGCTCCACACCTCCTTCTGTTCTGCATCTTGTCACCCTGTGACATGGAGAGACCCACTAGGCCAAGGAACGCAGTGGAGCCAACTCCCTCCATGGCCATCGGCCTGCAGGGGGAGCCAGCTTAGGACTGGAAAGGGAGTTCCCACTGAGAAATCCAGTGGTGACGTCACTTATTCCCCCCCGCCCCGAGTTTTATTAGATGTCATTTAAAACGCTTCTTTGTTCTTCAAGGCCTGTTAGTCTGCCATTGCATTTTTTATTTTTCTCTTTTTATTTTTGAAAAACTGAAAACCTACAGAAAGAGTACAGTAGTCCTGCACACCTTTCATCTAAATGCACCACTTTGTCAACATTTCACCACATTTACTGTTTTTCTCTCATTCATATGCATATGCATATAAATATTTCTACACGTTTTCACTAGGTGGTTTTGAAAGCAAACTGTAGCTAGCATGACACTTCACCCCTAAAATGCTTCAGCATGCATCTCCTAACAAACTCGACACAATCACAGTCATTAACACGGCCTAGAGAGTTAGCACATGTACAATGTTATTTATTTAATTTGCAGTCCGTTTTCAATTTCTCCAATTTTCCCCCAAATACCCTTAAACCAGCTTTTGCTCCATCCAAGATCCAACCAAGGATCAAGTTTTACATTCAGTTGTCACGTCTGCGTAGTATTCTTTGATCTACGGGAGTGTCCTCTATTTGTGTTTGGTTTTATGACATTTACATTTGTGACAAGAGCGCCACGTAGTTTTCCTGGGGGATGCTTCACAGCCTGGACTTGCTTCGTTGTTTCTTCTTGATTAAAGGTAAAGATAGAATATTTGCAGGAAGAGCGCAGGCAACCAGAGCACCTGGCATTGCATCGTCTCCGGAGGCCCGGGAAGCCAAGTGACCATCACTGAGTTACCACGTTCTGTCTGGTGATCCTCCTTGTAAAGATGACATTTCCCTTTGTGACGGATGAGCACGACAGGGGTGATAGGTGTGATAGCTAGTTCAGATTATGTACTTGTGCCCCAACCAACCTTCCCCTAACGGTCTTACCATCTTGAAGGAGAAATGTAAAGGAAATTGCCAGAAAAAATAATGATCTTTTGCCCCTCTCTCTCCGTATTATTTACTAAATCCCCCAAGAAAACTGGAGAAAGATACATTCGGTTTGCTGGGCAAAGTCTCAGCAGTTGGATTATAATGTGTGGTTTCTAATGGATGCTCTCGGGGGTGCGTTCTAAACCTTCCCCCTCAATATAGTTATGCATTTACACGAATAACCAAACTCTGGTAAATGCACCCTCCTCCCGATCTTGTGACCAAAGGTTCTAATAAGGAGGAAGGAGAAGACAGGAAGGTTACTAGAACGCCTGCACGTACAGCGTCCCGCTGGGCCCCTCGGGAATATCCCACCTCATCCCCATTGTGATCAAGGAGAACGCACATCCCCAGCCTACCGATGAAGACACTGATAATCAGCAAAGTTAGCTCCTTGTGCAAGAACGCTCGGCTGGAGAGGAGTGAAGCTGGGATTCGAAGGCACCTGCATTGAGAGTAGCACCGTCTAGGTTTCTCCTGTACGTTCTGCATGTTACTTACCAGCACCTGGCTTATTATACACCTCTGTTTATTGCTTCGTTTTCTGGTTCTCCCGATTAGAAGGCAAGCTCCCTGCTGATGGAGACTTTGCCTGTTCCTTCCGCTGGTCCTCCCAGCACTCAGAAGAGGGCCTGGCATGGCAAAGACCAGCAGTACATACGTGCTGAGGCCATGAATGAATCAGGTGGTCCTGTCTCTGGAGCCCAACGCTCTCCCACCTGCAGACCTTGCACGGCTAAGAAAGGTCTTTTCCTGTGTGATGTGAACCAAAACTGGTAACTAGCACCATGACTTCCCTCCGCTCCCAGAGGCCATGCTGGGTGGGGTGAGCAAGAGGGCGAGTCCAGGGACACGAGGATGGGGAGTGTGGGGCGCCTGCAGGCGGGGCGAGAGCTAGGCTTTCACTGGGAGAGAAACGGGGGAGGGGCAGCTCCAGCCAAAGTCGCCAAAGGGCCTCGGCTGTCACGGTGAAAACAGTCCACAGCCGAGCTGTCCAATCAGGGGCCACCTGCCGCATGAGGCGCCTTAACTTCAAATTAACTAAAATTAAATACAATTTAAAGCTGAGCTCCATTAAAGGAAAAACGGATAAAAATCCAAGTCAAGTCTGTAGTTTACTTAATAATAATAACATACCAATGTTGGTTTCTTAGTTTTGACAATCGTACTGTGGCCATGCCATTTAAGATGCTAATAGGGAAACTGAGTGAGGAACATACAAGGACCCCTCTACCTTAGCAACTTTTCTGTAAATCTAGAAGTATTTCAAAACAAAAGCCGGAACAGAACAAAACAAAATGTAGTGCCTTAGTCACACTGATCACATTTCCAGAACATTTCCATCATCACAGGAAGTCCTAGGGTTCAGTGTCTGTCTATGAGCAAGAAAGGGTGGGAACTCCCACCATAGCCCAGGGACCAGGGCAGCAGGGGTGCTAAATGCTGTCACATCTCGAAGCACAAGACCATTCAGCCTACAAATTCTGTGTTCAGATATACAAGCGGGTGTGCTCGGCCTCCAAAAGCCAGCTTGAAAGGTATCCAGCTTCCGGGGGTCACAGGCAGCCTACACAGGCACCCTGGAGAGGCCACGCGCCCCGAGTCCCCCACCCCGCTCCACGCCCCCTTGCGCCTTTGTTTCTTCCCGGGGCTCAGCAGAGACTGTCTCACCTGACCAGTCACTACCAGCAATGTATCAGGAAATGCGAAGTTTTGGTTAAAATAAAGGAAACTATGAAAAAAATGAGATCAACTCCCCAAACACTCTATTTTAACATAAAACACATGTATTTATTTGCCAAATGTTTTAGGTAGGCTTCTTTGAATGTGGGTCCATTTTCTTCTTTGGCTAAACCATGCCCCCGCATACTGGGCTGTAGCAGGCTATTTTCAGTTGCAAGCCATTCAAACCGGCAGAAGTAATAACAAATTCCTTATTCCCGTATCTAGGGCTCCAGGGGTTAATGCCAGTTCAGGTCCCAGCTCCTTCCCACTCTCCCCTGCAATCTACAAGGTCAGCCCAATGCGAAGTGCGTCTCTCCTGAGAGTCATAAGTGAATCAGGGCTCCATCCATTTAGCTGGAAAGTGAGAACTCATCCCCATTATGGAATCCTATACTTCCTCTCTTTGGAGATGCTACCCATTCTAAAATGCATTCCATTTTCAGTAGTATTAACATGTAAAAAAAGGTACATCTCAGCACCAATGAGATATGAGGAAATTTTACCCTTGGTTTAATTGGCCAGTTTAGGTCACAGGCTCACCCCCAGACCAACAGCCCTGTAAGAGAATGTCAGGTGCCAGTTAGATGCTGCCTGCCACAGGGAGCAGGGCTTAGTGTGGAGGGCTGTGCACCCATTCTCGGGCTGAGATGAAGTCTGTCCCGAAACACGTGGGTGTAGAGATGAGGGGAGAACACCTGAACAAAAGCAGCGTCCTGGGACGAAGAGAGGGAGAAGCTGATGTGAGTGGTCGCCAGTGGTTTCCAGCACCCCACGATTTCCAGGTGTGAATTCTCAAGGTAGAAGAATAGGGGAGAATTTAAATTAACTTTGCAAAGCGTCCCAAGGGCAGACTCCCTCTGGACAACTGTAACTCTCCTCCCCAAATGTTTACAAGTATCTCACCCAACGCTTTTCAGTAGCAGTTCGCACTCGTGTTCATATATGTTGATTGTTTCCAAAGTATTCAATTTACCTTCCATAGATATTGCTTTCTTTTCTCTACACTCAAGGTTCATCTGTTTGTAGTAATTAATTATCATACCTCATGAACCTCAGGTAACACTGATTGCAAGGGGCACTATTATTTACACCCCATCCAGGACGCAAACACACTGCCCACTCAATGTGACACAGCGTGATTGTAAGAAGCACCAGATTTCAGTGACAGTGTTCACTCCTATAGTAAATGATGCCACGTGCACAAAGTAGTGTGGACAGGTTAGGGAACCAGTACAGGTGGCTCTCGGAAAGCTTGTAACTTCACTGGTGGAGCTGAGCCACACCGACCTGCTGGAGGATTCCGCCCTGGCCATGGCCATGGCTGTGCAGCCCAGGGGTGTGGGCTGCAGGCTCTGCACATGGGACAGGGCTGAGAGCAGGTTAGGCTGGTGGGCGGGTGATGGGAGGTCGGACAAGAGAGACTCTATTTGTTACTAACTTCACAAAAGTTAGCAAATAAAAAATTAAAAGTATCCAAAAGATCCATATTCCTTTCTTGTTATAATTCGAAATAGCTCACAGCTGTTAAAATCCTGCTTGCTACTCAAGGTTGGCAAGAATGCAGAGCAACTGGCTGGCAAGAGAATAAACTGGTGTGACCAGTTTGGAAAGCAACCATCTGGGAAGGTTGCAGGTCTTCACGCCCCGTGGCTCAGGACGGCAGACCTCAGCCACCATATAGAATGTGGCACCTGAGTGCTCAGAGACACGCCCAGGAAGTCGCCTCGTGCTGGAAATGACCTGTCTGTCGTGGTGGAAGGAACACACGCACTGAGGCAAAGCAGGCAGGAGAGCATCTCCAACGAGAGAACAGGGAGCTGCGACCACGCGCAGTGACACGGAGACTCTTCGTGAATGTACGGATGAGCGAGAGAAGAGAGACACAAAAGAAAGGGGCTGGTGATTGGAGGAAACCCCGTGTCTGCGGAGCGGCTGTAGCCTGTGAGCAGCGAGATCCAGGGACAGAGTCTCAGCCTCGCCGCTGCCGCCCAGAGACCGCTGAGCCCCGTCCGTCCGTCGCCACCCACTCCGGACACAGAACATCCAGTCATGGATAAAAATGAGCTGGTGCAGAAGGCCAAACTGGCCGAGCAGGCTGAGCGATATGACGACATGGCGGCCTGCATGAAGTCTGTAACTGAGCAAGGAGCTGAATTATCCAACGAGGAGAGGAATCTTCTCTCAGTTGCTTATAAAAATGTTGTAGGAGCCCGTAGGTCATCTTGGAGGGTCGTCTCAAGTATTGAGCAAAAGACGGAAGGTGCTGAGAAAAAACAGCAGATGGCTCGAGAGTACAGAGAGAAAATTGAGACCGAGCTAAGAGATATCTGCAATGATGTACTGTCTCTTTTGGAAAAGTTCTTGATCCCCAATGCTTCACAAGCAGAGAGCAAAGTCTTCTATTTGAAAATGAAAGGAGACTACTACCGCTATTTGGCTGAGGTTGCTGCAGGTGATGACAAGAAAGGGATTGTGGATCAATCACAGCAAGCATACCAAGAAGCTTTTGAAATCAGCAAAAAGGAAATGCAGCCAACACATCCTATCAGATTGGGTCTGGCCCTTAACTTCTCTGTGTTCTATTATGAGATTCTGAACTCCCCTGAGAAAGCCTGCTCTCTTGCAAAAACAGCATTTGATGAAGCCATTGCTGAACTTGATACATTAAGTGAAGAGTCATACAAAGACAGCACACTAATAATGCAGTTACTGAGAGACAACTTGACATTGTGGACATCGGATACCCAAGGAGACGAAGCTGAAGCAGGAGAAGGAGGGGAAAATTAAAAGGCCTTCCAACTTTTGTCTGCCTCATTCTAAAATTTACACAGTAGACCATTTGTCATCCATGCTGTCCCACAAATAGTTTTTTGTTTACGATTTATGACAGGTTTATGTTACTTCTATTTGAATTTCTATATTTCCCATGTGGTTTTTATGTTTAATATTAGGGGAGTAGAGCCAGTTAACATTTAGGGAGTTATCTGTTTTCATCTTGAGGTGGCCAATATGGGGATGTGGAATTTTTATACAAGTTATAAATGTTTGGCATAGTACTTTTGGTACATTGTGGCTTCACAAGGGCCAGTGTTAAAACTGCTTCCATGTCTAAGCAAAGAAAACTGCCTCGTATTGGTTTGTCCTGGTGGGGAATAAAAGGGATAATTGGTTCCAGTCACAGGTGTAGCTGTGGGTACTTTAAGGTTTGGAGCACTTATAAGGCTATAGTAGAAATAGATATCCCATGGATATTACATGTTAAACCATGTGTTATCTGTGGAATACTCAGTCTCAGTGTGCACACCATTGACTACAGCTACAGAAGTGTTCCTTTAGTTGTGACCCAATTTACTCTGGATAAGGGCAGAAACGGTTCACATTCCATTATTTGTAAAGTTACCGGCTGTTTGCTTTCATTATTTTTGCTACACTCATTTTATTTGTATTTAAATGTTTTAGGCAACCTAAGAACAAATGTACAAGTAAAGATGCAGTAAAAATGAATTGCTTGATATTCATTACTTCTTGTGTATCAAGCGCAGCAGTAAAACAAAAAACCCATGTATTTAACATTTTTTAGGTTTTTTTTTTTTGCTTTTGTGGGTTTTTTTTGTTTTGTTTTGTTTTTGTTTTGTTTTTTGGGGTTTTTTTTGGTTTTTTTTTTGATACTTGCCTAACATGCATGTGCTGTAAAAATAGTTAACAGGGAAATAACTTGAGATGATGGCTAGCTTTGTTTAATGTCTTATGAGATTTTCATGAACAATCCAAGCATAATTGTTAAGAACACGTGTATTAAGTTCATGTAAGTGGAATAAAAGTTTTATGAATGGACTTTTCAACTACTTTCTCTACAGCTTTTCATGTAAATTAGTCTTTTGGTTCTGAAACTTCTCTAAAGAAAATTGTACATTTTTGGAAATTTATTCCTTATTCCCTCTTGGCAGCTAATGGGCTTTTACTAAGTTTGAATACAAAGTTTATCATAACAACAAAATACTACTAAGATAACTACTACTGTTCCCAGTCATGTCCCATACTCCCCCCTCCCCCTGAAAAAAAATTTTTTTTTTTTCAGAGACAGGGGGATTGAATGAAAAAAAAAAGTAATGTGTTCCATTTAAAATTTTGGTATATGGCATTTTCTAACTTAGGAAGCCGCAATGTTCTTGGCCCATCATGACATTGGGTAGCATTAACTGTAAGTTTCGTGCTTCCAAATCACTTTTGTTTTTAAGAATTTCTTGATACTCTTACAGCCTGCCTTCAATTTTGATCTTTTATTCTTTCTATTTGTCAGGTGCACAGGATTACCTTTTTTAAGCCTTGTGTCTTGTCACCAACCGTTCCTACTTGGTGGCCATGTACTTGGGGAAAAGGCCGCATGATCTTTCTGGCTCCACTCAATGCCTAAGGATACCCTGCTTCCTTTGCTTGCATCCCACAAACTATTTCCCTCATCCTATACACTGCAGCAAATCTCTCCCTAGTTGATGAGATTGTGTTTATCTCCCTGTAAACCCTACCTATCCTGAATGGTCTGTCATTGTCTTTGCCTTTAAAATCCTTCCTCTTCCTCTCTTTGAATAATGATGGGGCTAAGTTATACCCAAAGCTCACCCTACAAGCTATTTCCTCAGTACCTTGCAGAAAACACCAAACAAAAATACCATTTTAATAGAGGTGTATTTTTTTTTCTTTTAGAATGTAAGCTCCTCGAGAGCAGGGACAATGTTTTCTGTATGTTCTATTGTGCCTAGTACACTGTAAATGCTCAATAAATACTGATGATGGGAAAAAAAAAAAAAAAAAAAAAAAGAAAGGGCGAAGATGGTTTCTGTTTACATGAACTTCAAAAACAGGGGAAGCACACTTCTTGCTCAGGACACGCTGCAGGGGTAAACTATAAGGAAGCAGCGCTCAGGGTGTCTGTGTCCTCTGGAAGGGGAGGAGGGCTGGCTGGCCTGAGTGGGGTGTCTTGTCATTTCTTCAGCCATACGTTTGTCCACCAGGCACCCTTTGTGTACGTGAACTGTGTTTCAAGCTAATGAGAGATGCTCTTCCTCCCAGCCCAGCTCAGATGGCTCCTCCGAGGTCTGCGGTGCCGTGAGCCCGGATGGAACTCTGTTGACCGTGTGGGTGCTCACCCCACATGCTTTACAAGGTGTGACTCAGACACGGTGCGTGTCCCCTCGTTGTGTGCTTCCCGAATTAGA
Organism: Eubalaena glacialis; assembly: GCF_028564815.1. Taxonomy (NCBI): domain Eukaryota; kingdom Metazoa; phylum Chordata; class Mammalia; order Artiodactyla; family Balaenidae; genus Eubalaena; species Eubalaena glacialis. The sequence goes on along the minus strand of NC_083727.1, from coordinate 2,658,818 downwards.
GACTGCAAGTTGCCTAAAATAGAGCCGCCGGCAGGAGGCTGAAATCAGCAAGTGTATATTGATCGGCACAGAACGGAGCAGTTCGATCAGTGCTTACGTAATCCTTCCTCCGCCCAGCACCCCGGCTCCGTGCTCAGACAAAGATTAGAAGGCAGTACGGTGCGGTGCCTGATTTCAAGGAGCTCTCGATTTAGGCTGAGAGGAAGACAAGCGTTTGCACCCCAAGCTGAAGGCCAGTGCACCAGGATGCCCATGACAGGCCCACAGAGAGACGTCATCTCTGCCCATCGCTGGACTCAGTTCAGCATGGAGCGAGGCAGGATGTGCAGGGGGACGGCCCTGACCCAGAACACAGGCTCTGGCGCAGGCTGGAACATTACAGAACCTCTCAACCCCCTTTGTCCAAGAAGATACAGCCCCTCCCAAGAGCTGTTGACCGATATCCGATGGTTCGGGTAAATGTCCTGGTAACAGACGGTGCTCAACCATCAGAGCTCCTCTTGTCAGCATCTGGGTTTGGTGAGACCTTGACCGAAAAAAGAGGACAGGACAGCTGCCCTGTTCTTAGGACCAGGATCTGAGTCACTAACTCCCTCCATGACCTTGGGCAAGAGCCTTAAGCCTTCCCAGTTTCTGCTTTCTCACCTACAAAATGGGAATAACCACCTAGTTGGGAGAGGGGATGAGCCAATGAGATAAGAGATGGAAGGTGGGCTCGAGGCTAAAAAGCAGCGTCATTGGTCCCTGAGCCCCAGGAGCCACGTGATAAAAGTTAAAATGTCATCACCAGTGGGCAGAAGACCTAAATGGACATTTCTCCAAAGAAGACATACAGATGGCCCATAGGCACATGAAAAGATGCTCATCGCCGTTAATTATTAGAGAATTGCTAATTGAAACTACGAGGTACCCCCTCACACCAGTCAGAATGGCCATCATTAAAAAGTCTACAAATAACAAATGCTAGAGAGGGTGGGGCGAAAAGGAAACCCTCGTACATTATTGGTGGGAATATAAATTGGTGCAGCCACTATGGAAAACAGCATGAAGGTTCCTCAAAAAACTAAAAATAGAGTTGCCATATGATCCAGCAATCCCACTCCTGGGTATATATCCAGACAAAACTATAATTTCAAAAGATATATGCACCCCTATGTTCATAGCAGCACTGCTCACAATAGCCAAAACGTGGAAGCGACCTAAGTGTCCATCAACAGAGGAATGGATAAAGAAGATGTGGTACATACATACAGTGGAATATTACTCAGCCACTAAAAAGAATGAAATAATGGCATTTGCAGCCACATGGATCTACCTAGAGATTATCATTCTAAGCAAAGTAAGTCAGAAAGAGAAAGACAGATACCTTATGATACCGCTTATATGTGGAATCTAAAATACAACACAGATGAATGTATCTATGAAACAAAAACAGACTCACGGACCTGGAGAACAGACTTATGGTTGCCAAGGGGGAGAGGGGGTGGGAGAGGGATGGAGTGGGAGTTTGGGATTAGCAGATGCCAACTATTATATATAGAATGGATAAACAACAAGGTCCTACTGTAAAGCACAGGGAACTATATTCAATATCGTGTGATAAACCATAAGGGAAAAGGATATAAACAAGAAAGAATGTGTGTGTGTGTGTGTATAACTGAATCACTTTGCTGTGCAGCAGAAATTAAACACAACATTGTAAATAAACTATACTTCAATAAAATTTTTAAAAAGTCATCACGGGGGCTTCCCTGGTGGCGCAGTGGTTGAGAATCTGCCTGCCAATGCAGGGGACACGGGTTCGAGCCCTGGTCTGGGAAGATCCCACATGCCGCGGAGCAGCTAGGCCCGTGAGCCACAACTACTGAGCCTGCGCGTCTGGAGCCTGTGCTCCGCAACAAGAGAGGCCGCGATAGTGAGAGGCCCGCGCACCGCGGTGAAGAGTGGCCCCCACTTGCCGCAACTAGAGAAAGCCCTCACACAGAGACAAAGACCCAACACAGCCATAAATAAATAAATAAATAAAAAAGTCATCACGGGATATGAAATCCACCACCTGGGCGAGGGTGTCACTTCCAGTTTAAAGAAACAGACCAATGAGTAAGGCTGGGTGACAGGACAAGTTTCCTTGTGCTGGGTAAATGCTAGATGCTAAATAGTTTGTCCCACCGTTCTGATTTTCTTAAAAAAAGAAAACTTTAGGGAAGCTTTAAATAGACACTAGGAGAGACAAATATGTTTTAATGATAAAAAACATAAGTTCACCAAATGATGGCATAGATGAGGCTCAAATATGCATAACCGTAATATTCCTCATTTCCTGTAACAAAAGACTAAACTCTGGGGAACTGCAGGAAGCCTGTGTGGAGCTTGCAGCAAAGGACCACAAGACGGGAAGCACACACATAGCCGCATCCTTTCTGAGACAGGATGTGCAGAAGGGTGTCGGGGGGAGGAACTGGAGAGGGGCAAAGCCTCACATTTAAGCAGGTTTTGTCCCTAAAGGACATGGGGAAAAGCAGGTTCTGAGGCAAGAAGTCATGCAAATACATATGAGACGTCTTATGACAGAGAACGGGAACTTAGGTGCAGTTCAGCCAAAGGTGAGCTGGGATGAACTGACTGTTCTCAGCCAGGGCTGATTTCTGACTCGAGTATCATTTGTGACAGATGGGGAGCAATAAGGAAGGTTGCCCCGGATTAACCACAGGTGTCAACACTGAGTGTCTACTCTGTGTCCATAACCCTGCTAACAGCTCATGTAGATTCTCACTAATTTTCCCGACAGCCCGTGGTACACAGGTGACCGAGGCCTCGGGAGTTTAAGGCTCCATCTGAGCCCCGCCCGCGCAGCATCACACACCCTCTGCCGCTGCAACTCACAGACTCTTCACGTTATGCTGGCTTCAGACATGACACGCATCAGGGCAGGTCAGCATCCTGGGTCAGAGGCTACTTTAATATTATGTGCTGAAGGTCTTTCAGACAAAGAGGCCAAACTGCTTAATAAGAGCCATCATCAACCTGGGGATGCACCTTGACACCTCAACAGAATCATCCAGTGGCTCTGGGAGCCGAAGACACCAGTAACAGCCAAGAAACCCACCAAAGTGGGAGCCGCCGGGCTTCCCCATGTGGTTCGGCTGTGGCTTTCACGTGGGCGATCCTGACCTCCAGCATCTCCAGGGGGCTTGCTGAGCCACGTAAATCCCGTCAACGCAAGACCCTAAACTTCCCTGTCCCCGACAGCAGAGGACAAGACAAGAGAGTAGAAGCTGTGGCTGGAGCTTGTCCTTGGGGGCTGGAGTGGACAGACTCCGACCGTGAGTCCTTGGACGTGGACCAGCGGTGTGTTCTTGGAGCAGAGGCTGCACCCGAGACGGGGAAGCAGCGAGGCATCAACGCGGGGTAGCTTAGCCGACTCTGCCCCGTTTCCTGTCTGCCCTGTGCGACACGCGTGTCAGCGCGTGACACAGGAGCGCTCGGACAAAGAGGGGGGACGTGCTGGGAACACGCCTCATAGCCCTGATGTAACATCCCTGACATTTAACCGGATAATTAAATACCCTGGAACGAAGACCGCCAAATCTGCTCCCTGACAAGTACCAACCTCCAGCCCCTCCAGGATCATATCTGCCCCCCCAGTGAACTCCCCCATTCATGTGACCATCTGTCCTTCCCTCCTCAGCCCCACCGCACGTGACCATAAAGCAACTTCACCGCCGGGGGCCTTCATGGCACTTACACGGGGATCACGGAGTCATCAGCTGAAGATACAAATTGGACAGATGTCTGAAAGGAAGTGCTAATGCAGCAGGAAGAAAAACAAGTTAAATATGCTAAATATATGAAGACAAAACGTGCCATTTCCCAACATCAGCCCTATTAATTAAAAATCAAATTTAAAATTATGTCAGATCATTCATTACGTCTTTATTTTAAATACTGGTCGAGAAAACTAACTGCACTAAAAATCTCCCCCAGCTGTTCCCTGCTGGCCCTGACAGTCCTAGGACATCTCTCGGTGATGCCAGCCGCAGAAAGCTCACCCGCTCTGCAGAAGGACAGAGCTGAGGTTATTCAGGGGTGATGGGTTTACTTCTTTTTCTTCACTACCCTGGAAAGAAAGTATTTGCGTCCAAGTTTTGTTTTCTTCTTTCCTAAACGGGGGCTAGAGCCATGAATGTGCATTTCACTTCCTGCAAGTGTAGTGGGTTATTAATTCCAGGGACTTGGGCGGAAGGAGGAGGGTGGTTCAGTGCCGCTGGTCCCCGAGGCAGTGATGGGACTGCACTGGGGTGAGTGTCCAGACTCAGCGGCCTCACTCTCCAGCCCCTGTCCTGCTGTCCTCTGGCTCTTACACCAACCATGTGACCAGGGATAGCGCCTCCTGGACCCCATCTCCTTAGTGGGAACACGGGGGGATGTTTGCTCTTATCTTAGTGGATGAATCAAAGGAATCAAGGGAAATTAAGAATATTCAAAAATTAGTTTTATAAACTGGAAAGCATTAGATAAGTGCAGTGCGTTAATATTTCCCACTAGGAGAACTAAGGAATTTCACTCTCTTAATTCCTTTACAGTACTTATAATGGGTAATTGTTTCATAAATTGGATGGAAACATAATGGCATGTTTTTTAAAGTAAAGAATCTTACTTATATAACAGTACTATTATTTTGGTCTATTCTCTCCCAGTGTGTGGGTGTGAGTCTGCCTGCATCTCACTCTGTGTGTGCGCGTGTGTGTGTGTCCGCCAGAGAGAAAGAGGGAGATTATTGAACAAATATTTGAGGGCCTGCCTAACACACAACACAGCATGCTGGGAATATCCTTCCTGGGGGTACAACTAAGATAAACACAGTTCCTACCTCAGGAGCATAAATTCTATCTGGAAAAGCATAAACAATCATTTTCACAATTAATGGTTTAATCACAAAAGGTCAAGTGTCGCAAAGAACAATTTGGGTGACATGAGAGTGTATAATAGGAGAACACCCACCAAACTAAGGCTTTACAGGACATTCAGTTTTCAAGCCTGATTGTGTAACAGGCATTTCCACAGGCTTTCTAATGGTTTCATCAGAGCATCATGATATGGAGTAGTGTAGTTTGATCATTTCCCCATTGTTATATTTCTTAAGTTAAAAATAATACTGCAAGGAGTATTCTTGAACATAAGTCATTAACTAACGTCTTATTTTCTTAGAATATATTACTACAAGTTGGAATACTGAGTTAAAAATCACAAAAATTTTGAGGTTAATAATACATATCTCAAGTTGTTTTCCAAAAGCTGAATCAATTCACACTCCCCAGCAGAGTTAAACCACATCACTCAAAGAACACCTACTAGTAGTAAGTATTGCCCTTAAAAAAGTGCCAATTTGAGAGGTCAAAAATCGTTTATTGGGACTTCCCTGGTGGTCCAGTGGTTAAGAATCCGCCTTCCAATGCAGGGGGCGTGGGTTCAATCCCTGGTCGGGGAACTAAGATCCCACATGACATGGGGCAACTAAGCCCACGCACCGCAACTACTGAGCCCGCATGCTCTGGAGCCTGTGCGCCACAACTAGAGAAGCCCACGTGCTGCAACAAAGATCCCACGTGCCGCAACTAAGACCTGACGCAGCCAAATAAATCAATAAATAAATATTTTAAAAATTGTTTACTATTTTGCATTTATTTCAGTATTAGTAATGTTTTAAAAATTTGGCGGTTGTATTTTTTTATTTTGTAAAGTATATGCATATCATTGGCCCATTTTTTCTATTGGCAAGTTAGTATTTTCTCACTATTTTCCAAGAGTTCTTTATATATTAAGGAATTAGCCCTTTATCAAAGTTTGGGTATATATATTTTCCTAGCCTGTTGCTTTATCATCTTATTTATAAAATTTAACATATAATATCAAATTATTCAGTTCTCAATATTTTAGTAAGTCAAATCAAATGATCTCTTTCTGTGAGATTTTCTTCCTTCCTTTGCATTATATGCTTTGAAAGCCCTTACCCATTCTGAGATCAGTTAAATATTCAACCATATTTTCTTTCATTTCTTTATGATTTAGTAATTTCTCTTTAACTATAGCCCGTCTGGAGTTGGTTTTTTTTTTTTTTTTTAATAAATTTATTTATTTATTTTTGGCTGTGTTGGGTCTTCGTTTCTGTGCACAGGCTCTCTCTAGTTGCGGCGAGCGGGGGCCACTCTTCATCACGGTGCGCCCCCCCCCCCGCCCCCCCCGCCCCCCCCGCCCCCCCCCCCCCCCCCCCCGCTGCGGAGCACAGGCCCCAAACGCGCAGGCTCAGTAGCTGTGGCCCACGGGCCCAGCCGCTCCACGGCATGTGGGATCCTCCCAGACCAGGGCTCGAACCCGTGTCCCCTGCACTGGCAGGCAGACTCCCAACCACTGCGCCACCAGGGAAGCCCTGGAGTTGGTTTTGGAGCACATTATAAAGTGACAGTCTTCATGACTCATACTCAACTTTCCAACATGACTTATTGATCGTAAACATCTCCCCCAATTTTGAGGATTCTTTCATTACACACTAAGTATTAAAGAACTACCTCAGGCTGTTTCACTCCTGTGCAGTACCTCACCGACACGAATTCTTAGTGGGGCTTGCGGGAATCCTTGCCTTGCTCCTGACTTAATAGCGCTGCCTTATGTGAAGAAGACAGGCTTTCTTTATCATCTTACAAATATTTCTAACTATTTACTATCTGAAGATTACAAACACCTTAGATTTTACCAAATTACTTTTTTCTCTTTTAAGATTATCACAGGTGTACAGTTCATTGCTTCACATGAATTTAATTCTTTGGTCCTCCTCTTTCTGGGATGTTGCCATTCTAATATGTGATGCAAAGGTGTGGTGAAGGCTTTTGGGGGAGGTAATTTAGCTCTCAGTTGGCAGGCAATGGCCACATCTGATGCAGGAGTGGTGAGAGACGGCTGGCTCCAGGGATACGGAGACTCGTCAGATTGCAGATTACAGGACTCCAGCGAGTCTGCTTCCGGGGGTGGGGCTGTAGGAACAGCTCTGCCTGCAAGCCCAACCCCCCCCCACTCCCCCCCACCCCCGTTTCCATGTTTGGAAAGCGTCACTTAGCATTACAAGGCGTTGTTTATGTATCAGCATCAATCAATTAACACCAGGTCCGGGGATGCAGAAATATGGAAAGAGACCAAAAATGAAATACAAAAGAGAAGACTGATTTCTTAATATAAGCACAACAGGTGAACAAATATTCCGTCTGGAACCAGCCCATCTTCATGCAGAACCATCTGTGCCTGCCTGGCTCACCGCACTCAGTGTAAATGTGGAAGCAAACAGAAAATAAGCTTAACACGGCGACATCACTGAATGCATGTGAGTGTAACCAGACACAGTGTTGGGGGCACAGAAGTGTGACTCGGGGGGCCTCCCTGGTGGCGCAGTGGTTGAGAGTCCGCCTGCCAATGCAGGGGACACGGGTTCGAGCCCTGGTCTGGGAAGATCCCACATGCCGTGGAGCAGCTGGGCCCGTGAGCCACAACTACTGAGCCTGCGCGTCTGGAGCCTGTGCTCTGCAACGGGAGAGGCCGCAACAGTGAGAGGCCCGCGCACCGCGATGAAGAGTGGCCCCCGCTCGCTGCAACTGGAGAAAGCCCTCGCACAGAAACGAAGACCCAACACAGCCAAAAAAATTAATTAATTAATTAAAAAAAAAAAAAAGAAGTGTGACTCGTGTAGCACATACCTGGGCTCTCTGATTTTGCATATAAATAAAACATTTCATCACAACCCATTAAACAAAAGTAACTGTTATGGGCTTAATTGTACCCATCTCTCAAATTCAGATGTTGAAGTTCTAACTCTCAGGACCTCAGAATGTGACTGTATTTGGAGATAGAGCCTTTAAAGAGGTGATTAAGTTAAAACGAGGCCCCTAGGGTGGGCCCTGACCCCATCTGACCAGTGTCCTTATAAGAAGAGGAAATTTGGACCGAGACACCAGGGATGCTGTTGCACAGAGGGATGACCATGAGAAGAGGCAACAAGAAGATGGCCGACTGCAAGCGGAGGAGAGAGGCCTCAGAAGAAACCAACCCTGCCAACATCTTGGTCTTAGACTTGCAGCCTCTGGAACTTCGAGAAATAAACGTCTGCTGTTTTATCCGCCCAGTCTGAGGCACTTTGCTATGGCAGCCCGAGGAGAATAGTACATTAACAGAAAACTGGCATGTCCACTGCTTCCCCACCAGGGATCTGAACTGAAACACTGTCACGAAACAAAAACCGATGGATAACCGTCCTCTCTGGACTTGCCCGTAAGAATGAAATCTTTCCTCTGACATGCTAGGCTTCACCGGGGAGCTATTGATGCAGTTTGAAAAGACAGCTCTGGGGGAGTAGGAGGGCCTTGCGGTCCGCAGCTGTGATGCTCAGAGCCCCTGCTGCTCACCTCACCCCCAAAACCCAGAGTTCACCCCTGAAAATGCAGAGACCAGGTGGCATCCCCACCATGTTGAGGGGTGCTCCAGGGATGCCCCAAAGGATGGCGGGCATGAAAGGGGCACCCCCCTTTGTTGCTCCAAAAGGAGTACCTTCATTTCTGGATGGTTAGAATGATTCCCACTGTCCTGCAAGGAACCTGGATCACCTAGAACAGCACCTGGATGAGAAGCAGGTGCTAGAGGTCCTCACCTCCTCCTGAAGGGGCTTTGGAGGAGGTGGTGGCAGGGGGAGGAGAGTCCCCGAAGACAGAGCAGGAACACGGCCACGGTGACTGGCTTGAGCGCCCAGGAAACCAGCATGTGGCGCTGTACTCATTCACGGCTGAAAGGGAGGAATTCAGTACCAGCAAACGGCAGAAGATTCCCTGTCCGGGCCGGCCTTTAAGCTCTAAATTGGTGATCCGTTAGCTGTGGGTCTTTAAACAGACTACTTGGACGAGAGCTGTCTCAGTTTTATTACCCGTAAAACAGGACAAGCTCTACCCAACTCATAGGTTTTCTGGAAAGTTCAGTAATGGCTGAAAATGCTTTGTAAACTTTATATTTATAGAGGAAACTTGTTAGAACTCTTCGTATCTTACTTGTCCATCTGCACGTAGCAAAGGGCACAGGCCACTCTTTTTAGCATCACGCTTGCACTTGATTTAATTTCCCTTGTTCTGTTCAGCTTCCAAGGCCATAATGAACATCACCATGCTGTTTCTGTTTTTGTCTCTACTGGCCGTCACTCTGAGTAAACCTTGGCAACAAACAAGGCATTATGCCTCTTCCTACAAAGCCCAGTGCCACCAGTAAATGGAAAATAAACACAGTTTAAGAGAGACAAGAGTCACGGCCAATGTTTGGGATATTCACTTATGAATAAAGTGTTCTTAGAACCACTCATACAGATACTCAGTATGAAATGTGAACTTTAAAAGATGCTTTAGGGCTTCCCTGGTGGCGCAGTGGTTGAGAATCTTCCTGCCAATGCAGGGGACATGGGTTCGAGCCCTGGTCTGGGAAGATCCCACATGCCACGGAGCAACTAAGCCCGTGTGCCACAACTACTGAGCCTGCGCGTCTGGAGCCTGTGCTCCGCAACAAGAGAGGCCGCGATAGTGAGAGGCCCGCGCACCGCAATGAAGAGTGGCCCCCACTTGCCACAACTAGAGAAAGCCCTCGCACAGAAACGAAGACCCAACACAGTCAATAAATAAATTTAAAAAAAAAAAGATGCTTTAAAGGGCCTGTCTTTGAGAGATTGAGGAATACACACACACACACACACACACACACACACACACACACAAATACTTAGCACATACACCCACTTTTGTTTTATTTTGTTTCATTGTGTTTTACTTGTTTGTTTAAGAATAGGAATTGCAAAGCCATCGGTAAAGAATCTTGAATGGTATAATAAACAAATTATTAGGCTGAGTCACATTAAATTTCCAAAATTTTGTCTATTTCTAAATAAAAATTACAATTTTGTATATTTTAGAACCTACAGAAGAAGAAAATGGCCTGTTACGTGGTATTTGTGAGAGATTATTCCACGGTGGCTAGACTAGAAAAAGAGGAGACATTACAACTGACAGCACCTCCTAGATCTGGGGCGCAAACGGCAGGCTTCACTCTCCTTAAATCACATAATCCTCATGACCACCCCAGGGGCTGAGGCTCCGTTTCGCAGATGTGGAAGTTGAGAGTAAGAGCAAATAAGTCATTTCGCAGTTAGTAAATACAAAATCAGAGTTCAAATCCTGATCTGATTTTAAAGCCAAATTTCAGCCAAAGATCGAAGACTTTGAGCTGCTGGGACTGAGAGCGTTGTCAGAAAAGGAGAGTTGCCAGGATTTGGCCACGGAATCACCCTGCTAAGCTGGTATCCCCTCGACGCTGTGGGGCGGTGTCTGTCCTGACAGAGACAGGGCACGGGCCACGGGCTTCACCGGCCTTCACGGCCTCGTGAGCCAGCCTGCGGGGCTGGGACCTGATGGCGCTGCTCCTGGGACACAGAGAGCCCTGGGCTCCAGCCACGATGCTCCTTCCGACAGGTCACAGGGGAGTCACCTCACCATCCCTTCCTCCCTCTGCAAAGTGTGCCGTCTGGTGTCCACAGGCCGCGGTCCCGCCGACAGAAGCATCGGGAGACTGAGAGCTGTGCTGTGGCCTCTGTGAGCCCTTCAAGTGCAGCCCGAGGGCACACAGCGGCCACGGCCAGGCCTGGTCCCTGCCTGAGCTGGCGGCCTCACCGGCCTGGTCGGTGATGCTGCTGCAGCCGCCCCCGTGGGCCCGCGCCTTCCTGACTTTATCCCGGCGTTAAGGGAAAGTAACTCTGCAGGGAGGTCTCTGAGCCTTACAAAACACATACCCAGCTCTGGACACCTGCACTGACTGCAATCAGGCTGTCCCTGTCTGCTCTCCAGGCCCCCAGCTCCCCCGGCCCCAGCTCTTCTCCGCCCCCACCTGAACCCTGTACCGCTTTGCCATCTAGGAGGCGTCTCCCAAACCCGCATCCCATCTTCCTTCCCAGACTCAACTCCCCTCACCACTCACGCTCTGGGGAGGCTGAGTTCTCGCAGGTCTCACGTCGCCACGTTCCACCGGCACCTCCTGGGGCCCCGTCCACTCCCTGGAGGCTCTGCCACCAGCCTCGGCTCACCACAGCTTCCTCTGGGAGGCCGCTCGCCTGCCCCTTGTCCACGGCTGCCTTTCTCGACTCTTCCTCGCCCGGCGTTCCTCCCACCTCAACGGTTTCGCTCACTGGCGTGTCTCCAGCTGGACGAGACCCACTCCCAGCAGCCTGGGCTTCCTCACCCGCCCTGGCGTCCCCGTCCCCTGCACGAAGGCCCTCCCGCCGCGGGCGCCGAGCGCACGGGTTAGGCAGAGAGATGCGATGAGGGGATGCGGTCCTTATTTGACCCCCTTACTTTCCAGAATGAGGACTTCATTCCCCAATTTCATAACGTTGGGCCTGAGACAGTGGTGCCTACACAAAAGTCAACTTTTCCTTTTCCATTTTGGCTTCATCCTTCCCCAAAGTATAACAGTAATGAGTTTATTATTTTTTTTAATTTAACTTTATTTATTTATTTTATACAGCAGGTTCTCATTAGTTATCCATTTTATACATATTAGTGTATACATGTCAATCCCAATCTCCCAGTTCATCCCACCACCACCCCCCCCCCGCCACTTTCCCCCCTTGGTGTCCATACGTTTGTTCTCTACATCTGTGTCTCTGTTTCTGCCCTGCAAACCGGTTCATCTGAACCATTTTTCTAGGTTCCACATATATGCGTTAATATATGATATTTGTTTTTGTCTTTCCGACTTACTTCGCTCTGCATGACAGCCTCTAGCTCCATCCACGTCTCTACAGATGACCCAACTGTGCTTCTCTCTATGGCTGAGCAACATGGCACTGTACATACGTACCACATCTTCTCTACCCATTCGTCCATCGAGTTTATCTTTATACCTTGAAAATTTTACTAATTTTAATAGATTAATTAATAGACTAAATTTAATAGACTAATAGACTAATTTAATAGCAACACCGAGAGTGAACCCCAGTGGGCGATGGACTTTGGTGAGTACAGTGCGTCGATGTAAGTTCATCAGCTTACACTGACGGGGATGCTACCAGGGAGAAGGCTGTCCATGCCTGAAGGCAGTGGGCACGTCGGAAACCTCTGCACCTTCCTCTCAGCCTTGCTGTGATCTAAAACCGCTCTAAAAAATGAGGCCTTTTGGGATTGACATATATACACTAATATGTATAAAATGGATAACTAACAAGAACCTGCTGTATTAAAAAAGTTTTTGAAAATAATAAGGTCTTTTGGGTTTTTTTGCACCGATCACAGAATTTTTTTTTTTTTGGCTGCGCTGCGTGGCATGCAGGATCTTAGTTCCCGGACCAGGGATCAAACCCGCACCCCCTACAGTGGAAGCGTGGAGTCTTAACCACCGGACCGCCACAGAAGTCCCTCAATCATAGAATTTTGACGCCAGAAGAAGCTTTAGAAACCTGACAAAGAATGTTATTCTTGGGATCCCTGTGGGCCTTCTTTAGCAGTAATCGTGTTCCCAGATTTTCAAATTTTGAAAAGTCTCTTATAAAACTTTTTCCCATGATAAAACTGACAAAAGAGATAAGTCTCTATACTTTTGGCTACAGTTATAGCTACTTGGCATGGTACAACTGGTTGACTTATCCTGATCAGAATTTGGCAGTTATGTGTTTGAATAATAAAAGTTCTCTGAAAATATATTTTGCTTATTAGTTTTGATACAAAAGTCTTAGAAAACATGGAAACATAATGACAAAGATGATTAGAAGGCTGGGACCCACTGCTTTCATCAAACATCTTATTTTGCATATGAAGAAACCGAGGCTTAATGACCCTGGTACATTTAAGACGATCTGGGGACAGAGCCCAGGCTCTTGAACTTGGGTCCAATGCCATCCACACAACAGCATGTGAAGAACAGCAGCCAGAAGCAAATCTCGAGGTGGGACCGATATCCAAGTGTGTCCTCACAGCTCTCTACTAGTTCGCTTTCTGAGATCAAGAGCAAGTGTCTGAACCCCAAATCACGGCCACGCGATCACCAAAGATGCCCGGCTTGGCTCATCTTACGCACTCTTCTCTGTCACGTACTCAGTCGTGTACGGAAAAATTGGACACACAGGTTTAGGAAGGATGTGGGAGGATGAGAGGACACTTCCTGTCCGTGGTGGAGCCCCTCTGGAAGCCCACCTTGCCAACAGGTGTATCAACGGGATTCCTACACCTGTCAACGGGCGTCCCATTCATTTCCCTCCACGGCTATCGCTTCAGGCTGGACGGTACTGACTGCGTTACCACGTATGGACCAACAACACTGCAGTCACGCTGCTTTGATCTCCGCCCTGCTGTGCTCTCACGCCCCAGCACCAGCGTGGGAAAAGCACAGGAGGTCATCGAGGGACTGTCCCATGCGGCCTGGAGGGCGAGGTCTCTGAACTCTCGGCTGGGCTGGGCTAATGCAGAGAGACAGTAGCTGTTGCTCTCCAGAGCTCTGGGTGCCCCGGTGGTTGTGGTGGACGAGGGGGGGCACCTGGGCTCATCTTGGCGTTTCTGCTTTCTCTGGGCTGCACAGTCATGCTGGCCGTGCTTGGCAGGGGAAGGTAGGGCAAAAGGGTCACTGCTTCACGGTCACCCCCGTGACTGAACAGTGGCAGCGACAACCCAAGCCATCAGCCTCAGGAAGATCTTTAAGGCGAGAGTGTTCGCTCTGGGTTCAGACCTGGTGGGAACCAGAGGGTCCAATGCCAGCACTGGGTCAACACGACAACAGAATGGTAAAGACCAAACGGATGTTTAAAAATATCTTACTAATCATTGGTTGATCACCAATTCAAGCAGGCCGTGTCAAACTCTGCAAATCAATCTTTTGCTTAAGGCTACAGCATGGTTCCTTCTGGCCAGAGTATATGCACCCACAATTAGCTGCTGGAATTTCCAGCAGACCTTTCCACAGGCCTGTGGATGTCTGGAGCATGAACTCTCCCCTCTACCCCCACTATCCACATACAAAATTCAATACAGCCTAGCCTTTTGGCTTCTTCTATATCAAATAGCAGGCATACATACTAAAAAAAGATGGTAAATGAATAGAAATTATAACCAGTTACCAAGGTCCAGCCGTGGCTCAGCCACACAGCGGTGTGACCTTGGCAAAAGCTCTGGACGCCTCCGGACCCTCACCTCCTCTCCGGTACAGCCGGGGGCATTTCTACCTCACAAGCCTGTAGCCTGTTTCCACAAATGAAGCTATTCGATTCCACATCCAGTTGAGAATAATGGCCCTGTTTTAATCCTTAGTTCAATAAGCATAAGCTAGAGGGCCCAATATTTTTATGCCAATGATATAATGTTACTACCGTAAATTTCTCGAGTTCTCACCCGCATTCCGCTGCAGCTCTCCGGCTCTTCCCTGGAGAGCACAACGGCCTCATTAAATACCCTCCTCCCTCCAACCTGCCTGCGTACGTCTGAGCACGTCGCTCTCCCGGATTCCCGTCCCGTGGGCTCAGACATGCATGTCCCCCGTGGTGCTTCGTGGGTGTTATTTTATCTGACATTCTCGCTTCCGTTCTCGGCACCACCTCCTCCAACAACTGGCGCGCGTCTCCGAGGCCCACTCTCCTCTGTGCCTCGGGGCCTTTGCTCACGCCGTCACGTCCGCCTGTCCTGCTGTTCTCCTGACTCATCTATACAGGGCGGTTTGGTGCCCTGCCTCGACAGGCACCTCGCCGGCTGGCACAAAGTACTTCATTTGTTTCTTATCACGGCGCTGAACGTGAAGCCACAGCAGTTAGCCCGTGAGCCGTCCACCCACGAGGCCTGCACGTCCCAGTTATGCTCTACTGAGACCTGAGTCTATCGACACACCTAGCTGCGTGGCCCACAGCACATGATTAAGAAATGTGAAGAATGAATATAAGAACGATTTTATAGAACCATCTATTACCAAATGTTGGTATAGCCATCTGTATTTGAAATAGCTTTCAAAAAGATTTCTTTTTGAATAAAGGAGAAGAGTTCTAGATCACTGGAAACATGGGGAGTGTGGAAGCTCCCAGAGTGCTGAAAAGAGTCATTTGTTTATGGGATTCTCCAGGAAGGAAAAGCAGTACACCTCTTAAGTGTATCCATTTATACTCAGAAGATCAACACTAAATAAAACCAGCCTGCAGTCTCACAGCTGCTGAGATGTTCAGGTGGGTTCTTCTTTGCAAACAGGACAAAATCTACAGGGCAGGTGCACAGAGAAACGGCCCCGGATGATGCTGAGGCAGGTGAAGGAGATCCCTGGGGATCTGTCATGAGGCACACACACCGCGGTTGAATTTACAGGGCACTCAAGTCACAGCGGCCCTAAATTGGTGTTAAGAATACAAAGTAAAGGCTTAAAGGAATCAAAGTATGTTATAAAACCCTTTGCAACTGGCACTGGGCTTTCTCCTGTGTGTCTACACGCACTATTACCAAACCTAATGAAGGCTCCATTGCAGCAGTGGTCAGACAAAACCTCCAGCAAAAACTCCGGGAGCTCAGTCCCACTCTCTCCTCTGGGAAACCTCCAGGTGGCCGTCCCCATTCGTGCAGACAATCATAGTTCAGGAAAGAATCAAGTACAGAAACCAAGCACAAGCACAGAAACATTCAGAGTCACATTTACACTCTGGGAGACCCCAGAGCTGGTGCAACCCTCATTCAGAACAAGACCAGAGGCAGGAAGTTACTTTCTAAGATCACCCAGCGAGCTGGAAGCAAAGCCCCAACCAAAATCCAGGGTGGAATGAAAAGCGCATCCCTCAGAACTTGTTCCGAGCTTCGCTTGGGGACTGATTTGGTTTTCTGTCCCCACGTCACCAAGAAGGAAGCTGAGGGAGGGAGAAAGCAGGGACCTTTGCAGAAGCAGGAGCGGCTCAGAACAGAGCAGATGACCCTGCTTGGCTGGCGCAGCCCGGCTGCCGCTGGGGGGAAATTCAGAGAAGAAATTCACAGTCCTGAGAATCTGCCTTGAGTCAGGGTGCTGAGCCTGATTACACACGCAGGGCTCACATCAAAGTGGGAAACATCAAGAGGGCTCATCGTCCATTTCATCCTCCTGTGGGCCTGTGAGCTGAAAAGAGCAGTGATTAGTGATCCCAAAATAGAAGTTATTGAAAGGCAATCTTCTTCCAGCTGATGGATCCAGAAATGACGGAAGAAAAAAGCTGAACTCTTGTCAGAAGTTCGTGACCTTGGCAAAAGCTCTAAAATTGGAGACTCGCCCTGTAAGGCACGCCTGGGTCACCCACGTCCACTAGGCTCTGCATGTTCTCCCGTACGTCAGAGAGACAGCAGCTCTTGTGGCATCTTCCCGGGGACACAGGCCACAGGGGCACTCTTTAAATGTTGTTGATGGTTTCTAAACCAATCCCTCTTCCTGCTGATGTCAATAATGTTCCATTTAGTTAAATGGTCAGTCAGGTATCTGAATCTGACATTTGTCTGATCTGTAGAAGTGCTATAAAGTACCATTTTAAAATGCCAATATATTTTGTTTTCATTTGTCAAACATGAGGATAAATTTTCCAAAGAAGAGATACAAATGGCTAACAAGCACGTGAAAAGATGCTCAACACTGTTAATCATTAGGGAAATCCAAATCAAAGCCACTTTGAAAATACCACCTCACACCTACTAGAATGGCTATAATAAAGAAAAAAAAACAAAACAGAAAATAACAAGTGTTGGTGAGGATGTAGAGAAATCAGAACTCTTGTGCACAGTTGGTGGGGATATAAAATGGTACAGCTGCTCTGGAAACAGTATGGCAGGTACTCAAAAAATTAAACATAGAATTATTATATGATCCAGAAATCCCACTTCTGGATATATATACCGCAAAGAATTGAAAGCAGAGTCCCAAAGAGACATCTGCACACCCACGTTCATAGCAGCATTATTCACAATTGCCAAAAGGGGGAAGCAACTCATGTCCATCGACAGATGAGTGGATAAACAAAATGTGGTCCATGCATACAGTGGAGTGTTATTCAGTCTTAAAAAGGAAATACATTCTGACACCTGCTACAACATGGATGAACCCTGAAGACATTATGCTCAGTGAAGTCAGTCAGTCACAAAGGACAATTACCGAGAGTCACCAGCTTCAGAGACAGAAAGTATTGGTAGAAGGATGGGTGCCAGGGGCCAGGGGGAGGGAGATGGGAGTTGCTGTTTAATGGGGGCAGAGTTTCAGTTCTGCATGAGAAAGAGATGCATGAGGAGATGGGTGGTGATCGTGCCTGTACAACAATATGAATGCACTTAATCCCACTAAACTGGACACTGAAAAATGGTTAGGATGGTAAATTTTACGTTATGTGTAGTTCACCACAATTAAAAATTTTTTAATGTGAGGATGAAAAACTGCTGCAGATACAAACTCAATGAAAATAGCTTGTTGTCCTGCTATTTTGTTTTAACATGATTGAACCACAGTTGAATTTATAATTCATACTGACACTTTTTGGTGTTGCGTGTATCTGTGTAAAATCTAAACTCTCAGACCTCTTCACAGTACAGGCACACCGGCCAGATTTCACGTCATTTAGTCAACAAAATATATCAGAAGAATGCACAGTTGTTTATAGACAGCACTTTCAACATCTCCCCACTGTGGACCACCTGGGTGGGTCAAAAAGAGCTCACTGCAATCCTGCCTATTGTGAAGATGCAGAAACATATGCCAAAGACAGTGGCCGGGTAAACAGAACACCATAAACAACTCTTGGGGGAACCACACTTGTAACGCCATTGGTTACATATTTTGAATATGAGGAAATTTGGAAGATCTGGATGCGGGATCCAGAGTACTTGGTGTGAACAATACAGGACCTTTCGCGGGAGCCCAGGAGAAGTTCGGGAAGTGAGTAACCTACCCACTGAACAAAATCTCCCTGATGGAAGCAGACAGCGCAGGGGAGCATGGGGGCCCTGGAAGGCCAGAGGGGCAAACACAAATCTGGGGGACTGATCCTGGAATGTGAGACCACGGAGCAGTGATGAAGGGTTACTGGAGCATTTGGACAAACTGCAGAAAATGGAGTGAGGAGGCCGCCTACAGCCCAGAACAGAAAAGCACAGTCACAAATGCCTCCGAATTTCCTCCGCGCTTAGGGGCCCTTTGAACTTCGCCCCTAAGTTCACAGGCTGACTCAGCACCGAGAACATGTTGCTTCCAGCCTGACTGTGGCCGTTTTCATCCCCAAGTCACAGAGCATCCAAACACGAACTTCCTTGCAGCCGGGCACAGTCTTGGCATCTGGATGACTCAGGGCCAATCAGGACACTAGAGACCACACCAGTTATTTTAACAAAGAGTGTTTAATATAAAGACCGAGATCTAAAGACACTCAATAGCACCCTCCTTGGGAGGCGTGGCCCGGCAGTCACCAGGTCTGGGGGCCGCCCTTGCACGTGCAGGCCCAGAGCCTCAGCCCTTCCGGGTGGCTCACGCTCACCAAGCTCACAGACGTGCAAACCAAAGCAACACCACCTTAATTTAAAATAGAGAATATTCGTTTCCAGTCAGTGCCGTCGCTCAAGTCCCATCCTCAGGACGGCCTTCCCAGTGTCACTAACCAGGAGGGTCACTGGCACCAACGCCCCAATTCTTCACCCGCCCACGGAGCCCTGCACTTTGCCACGTCACCTGCAGCCACTTCACCCTGAGATGCTGAGTTCGGCCCATGATTTGCTCTGGTCAGTGGGCCACTGGCTGACGTGACACTCGTGTGATGGGGCTCCCCTCTCGCACTCTCTGCCCTGGGGGAAGCGAGCTGTGCTTCTCCTCCACCAGGTCTGACTGGAGACGAGAGTCCTCCCCACATGTCCTCCTGGCTTGTTTAAGAATGCCATGGAGTTTCCTGACGGGGCTTGGGATGGGAAAATGCAAAGAAGAAGAGAACAGTTAATGACGGGACTGAATTTCTGGGCCGCCCTCGCTAGTTTGGGGGGAACAGGCTCAGAGCAGACTAAATTGGTTTAAAGGAATTTTTTTTAATGGCATTTCTTATATCCATGCTATTACTGTAAAAGAAATACATGTAGTCATGCCGACTACAGAGAGATCTAGGCAACAGTGAATATTAACCCTCCATAAGGTTTGAAATTTGCTTATAGAATTTGTGATTCAGGAGTGATCCAAAAAAGCATCTTTTCCAGTCTCACGCCCTTAAGGATTTTCACAACACTGACAAAATAATAGCAATAATCATCCTCCTCTCCATCAAAAAAACCCAAAATAATATGGAAACATGATTTCTAAGGAAGATGTTAGCTGTGATCTTTCTTTCTCTCCTCTTTCCCCATGAAATGAATAATTCCTGTCTTAAGCAAGAGTGTCCTGGGCAGCCTCCAAAATGTCCCAAATGATCCTTGCCCCCTGGCATTTACCCGCTTGTACAATCCCCTCCCCTTGAATTCCGGCTGGACCTAGTAACTTGCTTTCAACTTGCAGAATACAGCAGAAGTGACGGGATGTAAGTTACAGAAAGACTATGGCTTCCGTCTTGGTGCTTCCTCATTACCCCTTGGATGGCTCCCCCTGGGGGGAGCCAGCTGCCATGCTGTAACTCAGACCTGCGGAACGGCCCATGTGGCGAGGGACCGAGGCCAACAGTCTCATGAGCGAGCGTGGAAGCAATTCCCCACCAGTCAGGCCTTCAGGTGAGACCACAGCCCTGGCCACAGGCATTAAAAATGCTTGTTTTTTTTAATGCCGATAAGTTTTGGGGTACATCGCTAACCATTAAAAGGTACTTAATACAGAGAGTAAAAAGCTGAAACATACTACTTAACTCTGAGATAACATGACTCCCAGACTTTGAGACGATTGGTTTTTAATGCTTATTCCTCTTTAAACATAAGCATAATCTTATGCACTAATTCATCAAGATTGCCAAGTAAAGCAGGCAATTGTGTACCACGTAACAGTGTGATCCTCACCTCCGAGAGCCTTTTATCCGAAGTTTTACTTGTCACCTTTGAAATGTGACAACTTACAGTTCCTACAGATGGTAGGAATGAAAGGCATTGCTCTACAATTCCACTAAGTGTCCAAAGTGTTACTTAAATGCAATCTTCCTGCTTCCTTTTTTGCCAGCGCACCGCAGAGTAAAAGGTCAGACAGGTTTAAGTGAAGTACAACTTGGGTAGAGGGAGCATATCTCGTCCATCACTCTAGTCCCATCTAAACGGAGCGCGTTAGAGCAGGTGTGTCTGGTAACCACCTCGACGCAAAATTGGACACAATGCACCAATCCTCAGCTGCATCAGGTAGAAGGCATTTCTTATTAACAACTGTGATTACTGGATGTGAAATCCCCAGGCAGGTGGTGTCACCCCCAGTGGTGTGTGGACGGTGGAGGGACAGCCGCCTCAGAGCATGACTCTCCTCAACATCAGAAGACAGACACTCACACTCAATGGTACCAGCCTAGCTAAGCTGTCATGATGGGAAAAGGCATCGCACAGCCTCAGGATGCTACGTCAGCTTCACCAGCATCTGCCTTCACCTCTAGGCTCTGAGATCAACCGAGTGAAGGGAGAAATGCAAAGCCTGGGCGAAGACACAGGCTGAATGGGAGACGCTGCCCAGCAAGCCAGAGTCAGGGCTGGACCGGCCCACGCTGGGAATCTCAGGGGGAGCTGGATTTTCTAATTCCACATCTGTGAACCAGCAGCCTCCGAGGTCTGAATCGGGATAAGAGTTCTCCAAGGCTCAGACTTACAGGGAGACGGGGCAGAATCAGAAAGGTCGATGCTCGGTGGAGGGGGAGATGCTGAAGGTCTGAAATCAGCCTTCCTGCCAGACGCAGCCTCTGCCCTACCTCATCCTGACTTACAGGTTGGGGCCGTGTACACAGCCCCTGAGTATCTGGAGCGTCCTGCCAGCTGAGGGATTACAGGTTGTGTGTATATTCTGACGTCTGTCTGGAGAGAATACATAAAAACAAAGAAGAAAACGGTTTTGAAATACAATCAGAGGAGACTAAAGGCACACAGAGTTGAGTAGGAGGAGGCCCTGCCACGGCGGGGACGTGGGGATGGAGGAGGAGAGACACCAGTGAAAACGCTGCAGGCATCCTGAACCCAAGTGATGCTTCTCCAAAATTCAGGGCAGGTAAGAAAAGTCAGCTGGTAACACTCATCTGTTAGTGTCACAGCAGACAATAATTAATTAACCCACAGATACTAAATCCCATTATTTCCTGAATTCCCCCTCTTTGAACACTCAGCTAGTAATAGGTGGAAAATTTTCAAATCTCTCTCTTGGTTCTTTGAGTGCAGTGGAGACAGGGTGATACTTCACTTTCATCAGATCTCTCTGCACCTTTTCCTTGATCCCAGACAAGAAAAATTCAGAACCTGCTCAGCCCTCTAAACCATCTGTTGCGATTCTGACGGTCGCGAGCATTTTACCAGGACACGGTCTCATACGGGGTCAGCTCGTCAGACACCAGAGCATCTCGGGACACGCGGCCTCCCCTCCCTTCCCGGGAAGCCTTCAGACTCTGCGTGTAGAGACAGGAAGTTCTTGCCTCTCAAGAGGGAAGCCTTCTCGGCTGAGGGGACAAAGGCTCCCCTTGGGCCGAAGCCTTCGCAGAAGCAGGCCTCACAGTCTCCTGTGCCCCCGGCTTTGGGAGCCATGGGAAAGGGGCCGGAGGGGGTGCAGCCCTGGACAGCCCTCCTCCCGACCTCTCCCAGCTCCTCTCCCTCCCCACCTCCTTGTCAGACACACGCTTACTATCAGGACAGTCCCGTGGGACCTGGGCCCCTCTGTGCCCCCCGCCCCGAGCTCAGCCTCCCTCCTCTGCACACACACATGTCTAGGGCCCCAGGGAGTTGGCCTGAGAGCTGGACTCTGGGCTGGGAAAGGCCTTGGGGAGCGCTGGTCCCCGGGGCCGGAGCCTCTTCCCCCTCTTGCCAACCCAGGCGGGCAGCGCAGGGAGCCCACGACCTGGTGTGCCCTGGCCGCCTGGTCACCCGACAGCGACCCTCCTGGAGGGGCTCCTTGAGTCCCCGGCCGACCCCAGCTCCAGAGCACCTGCAGGTATGCTGGGCGGGGTGCACGCTGGGCGAGGGCACACACAGAGGGTGTGCAGGCTCCGACCAGGCTTCCGAGGCGGGCGGTCACCGTTTCCTTCCCATTTGCACTAAAAATAGCCTTGATTTGTCACTCGGTCCTAATGGGCTTGTTCAGAAAGGCTGCCATCCGATAAACAAAAAAGAGCCCGAGGACTCTCGCCCCTGGTGACGTGTGCTGTGAGCACTCCTGTCCGCAGAGTGCCCGCGGGCACCAAGGGGAGGTGCTGTCTTGGGGGAAATAAAGAAAATGGGTACCAGTGCTCTCACATCCCTGCAGAGTCCAAAAACAGGAAATGTCGAGAGCTCCTCACCAAGACAATCTTTTATAGTCATCCGTGGCAATAAATAGATTATTTTTAAAAAGGAAAGCAATGTAATGCGTTCAGGAAGTTATCTCTGCGAAACAGGAAAGCTCTTATTTGAAGATTTGTTGCCTCTGATTAAGGACAGCAGTGCTTTGAACACACAGGCGGGCGGGCTCTCAGCGGGAACCCTGCCTGGCCAGGCAGCGGGCAGCAGGCAGCGAGGGAAACACTGCGTTTCCGTCCAATCCCGGGGAGGGAGGGAGGGAGATGGCCAGCTGTCAGCGCCTTGGGTCTGAGGGGACAGCCGGCTGCGAAGCCCGCCGGACACAGAACAACGGGCTGATGCCTTGGCAGGGGGGCGGCTGAGTTGAGGATCTGGGAATTAGGAAGCACAGAACAGGAGATCTCGGGAGGCGCTCACAACTTATTTACAGACAGAGCTCCTACTTGAGAGAAGTGGGAAGTGAACCAGAAATAAACACCATGATCCCAAAGCAAACTGTTTAAACTCGTGTTTCTACAGAATATTTCTGACACTAACACAGATACGTGAAAAGTATCTGCGGCAAACAAAGAAGTCAGGTCCTGGGATTCCAGAGCTCCTCCTCCTGC
Organism: Eubalaena glacialis; assembly: GCF_028564815.1. NCBI lineage: Eukaryota > Metazoa > Chordata > Mammalia > Artiodactyla > Balaenidae > Eubalaena > Eubalaena glacialis. The sequence continues at coordinate 2,635,717 of NC_083727.1, read as the reverse complement.
TTCCAGGGCCCTCGGCCTGGGCTCTGCACTCGCCCGCCCAGCTCAGACAGAAGCGCCCGGTTGGTGTCAGCACCCCCCTCCTCATTTGAAAAGGACTCAGGAGGAAGCAGAGAGCCCCAGGCAGGCCTGTGGAACCTTGCCCCTCACTTGTTCCCCGGGGGAGGGGAGGGGACCAGCACCACCCCACCCCTGCACCTTCAATCCCTCCCAGCCTCGCCTCCCAGACCTGCTCCCAAGTCGCCCTGTGGTTCCCCTCAGTTCATAAGCCCCCCATGTCACCCGGTCCTGGTTTCAGCCCTTCTGGGTGGTTCCCTCCGCGGGTGCGGACGATGATCGGGTCCCTTCCTCCCTGGTGAGTCAAGAATGCGATGGACTCACCGCCATGACAGATGAAGATCTAAGGAACTTTCTTCTCTTTTCAATCATATTTTCTGTGTCTTTTTCCTTCGTACTAGAAGAATTCGTCAGCATTTCCCCACTATTTCTCTTTTTCTTTCCCAGCAAATATGTTTTAAGTCTAAAAGAATGCTTTCTTCTCCCTCAATTACTCCTTCTTCGTCCCCTCCCGTTTAGTTATGGCTTTAGTGCCGTACGTTCTCAGATCTCTCGGGTTTTCAGGTCTCATCTGTTCCCTGAGCTCTCTCTGCTTCTCTGAGGTCACTGTCTTGTCTTCTCTCCAGGTAAGGACAGAAAGCCGAGTGCAAACTGGCTTTGCCTCAATACGGGAATCTACTGCTCACAGACGACAACTCCAGGGTGGACCAGCTTCAGACCATCCTTATCCGTCTCCTCTGTCCTAAAGTTCTGAAACAGCCCTTCCCTGGTCTCCCCTATAAAACGGAGCAGGTTAATCTCCTGAAGGGAATTCCATCCCTGCCCTTCTGGCTCCCCACATCCTCAGCGGCTCCCCGTCTGTATCACACTTCCTAATTCCTCATTCTCAGTTACAGTCATGGAGGTAAGATCATGGAGGTAAGTCATGGAGGTAAGTCATGGAGGTAAGTCATGGAGGTAAGATCATGGAGGTAAGTCATGGAGGTAAGTCATGGAGGTAAGTCATGGAGGTAAGATCATGGAGGTAAGTCATGGAGGTAAGTCATGGAGGTAAGATCATGGAAGTAAGATCATGGAGGTAAGTCATGGAGGTAAGTCATGGAGGTAAGTCATGGAGGTAAGTCATGGAGGTAAGTCATGGAGGTAAGATCACGGAGGTAAGTCATGGAGGTAAGATCACGGAGGTAAGTCATGGAGGTAAGATCATGGAGGTAAGTCATGGAGGTAAGATCATGGAGGTAAGTCATGGAGGTAAGTCATGGAGGTAAGATCATGGAGGTAAGTCATGGAGGTAAGTCATGGAGGTAAGATCATGGAGGTAAGTCATGGAGGTAAGATCATGGAAGTAAGATCATGGAGGTAGGTCATGGAGGTAAGATCACAGAGGTAAGTCATGGAGGTAAGTCATGGAGGTAAGATCATGGAGGTAAGTCATGGAGGTAAGTCATGGAGGTAAGATCATGGAGGTAAGTCATGGAGGTAAGATCATGGAGGTAAGTCATGGAGGTAAGATCATGGAAGTAAGATCACGGAGGTAAGTCATGGAGGTAAGTCATGGAGGTAAGATCATGGAAGTAAGATCATGGAGGTAAGTCATGGAGGTAAGTCATAGAGGTAAGATCATGGAGGTAAGTCATGGAGGTAAGTCATGGAGGTAAGATCATGGAAGTAAGATCACGGAGGTAAGTCATGGAGGTAAGTCATGGAGGTAAGATCACGGAGGTAAGTCATGGAGGTAGGTCATGGAGGTAAGTCATGGAGGTAAGATCATGGAAGTAAGATCATGGAGATAAGTCATGGAGGTAAGTCATGGAGGTAAGTCATGGAGGTAAGATCATGGAGGTAAGTCATGGAGGTAAGTCATGGAGGTAAGATCATGGAGGTAAGTCATGGAGGTAAGATCATGGAAGTAAGATCATGGAGGTAAGTCATGGAGGTAAGATCACGGAGGTAAGTCATGGAGGTAAGTCATGGAGGTAAGATCATGGAGGTAAGTCATGGAGGTAAGTCATGGAGGTAAGATCATGGAAGTAAGATCATGGAGGTAAGTCATGGAGGTAAGTCATGGAGGTAAGTCATGAAGGTAAGTCATGGAGGTAAGTCATGGAGGTAAGATCATGGAAGTAAGATCACGGAGGTAAGTCATGGAGGTAAGATCACGGAGGTAAGTCATGGAGGTAAGTCATGGAGGTAAGTCATGGAGGTAAGTCATGGAGGTAAGATCATGGAAGTAAGATCATGGAGGTAAGTCATGGAGGTAAGTCATGGAGGTAAGATCATGGAGGTAAGTCATGGAGGTAAGTCATGGAGGTAAGATCATGGAGGTAAGTCATGGAGGTAAGATCTCACCTGCCCCGAGCAGGTAGACCCCAGGTGTTCCTGCTCCCTCCTGCCCAGCCCCTCTGGGGGTGTCCCCGTGCCACGCCCACCGGGAGCAGACTCTGTGGACCCCCGCCTGATAACACGTTTGAACTTGTGGTGTGAACACCGCTGACACTCTACACGCTTACTCCCAATCAGATTCAAACTCCATCAGTTTACACCCTTGCACGTTACCTGCACCACCAAGCACGGTCATGGCTGATCATCACGACTGAACTATTTTTCCCGTTGCCTCCACGCTTTGACCGATCACTGACTATGGACCCTGGAATCCTGGGCAGGCTTCTTCCACAACCCAGCACAGAAGGAAACGGTGCCTGAACATCTGGAGTTCTCTTCCGTGGAGTTTTTTAGTTAACTTGGGGGAAGACTCTCCTGTCGCAAATGGACTCAATTCTACCAAACTTAGGGGAATTTCCGTATAGCTGTTTGCCTATTTTGAAAATGTATAAAGACAGAACTTCTGTAAATCTCAACAACTCCCCCAGGGAGCTGGGTCAGTGCTGGCTCCCCTCCCCGGAGACACAGCTCGGCTGGATTTTACACACAGGAGGTGGGACCTCCTGGTACTGAGAAATGGGGACCAGCAAGAGGGACACACAGGAGGAGGTACAAGATCTCACCATAGAGAATTTAAAAATAATAATAAACCTGTCCACATCAATTTCATCTACCAACCTTAAGTAGGTATTGGTGCTACTTAATTTTTGCCACTTAAAAAATTGGGGGAGGATATTTTTGGACTAAATTATATGATGACTACGATTTGTCTCAAAATAATCTGGAGTGGGGGCAGGCAGAGAGGGTAGATGCATAAATAAATTAAGACTGGCTTTTCCTTGATAATCTTTGAAATTATATAACTGTGGTGACACATCCATGGAGGTCTGTTCAACTCTTTTCTTCTATATGTGCTTGCAGGAAGGGGTTTAACCTCTCAAACAAATGACCGTGGTTGTATATTATTTGTAGAGGTTATGGCTTTTAAAAAGCTTCTAATACCAAAACCACTCCCAGAGCAGCATGGAATAAGCCACTTTTAAAGCCGGTGTGCTCAGACGTAGCTGGGACCCTGAGCAAATACAGAACTAACTTTCTACACTGAACCGCACTTGTGCGGTGTTCCCCTGGCCAGCCCAGCTCAGGGACACACGGCCGCCAGGCTCTGTAATGTCTCACCACAGTCTCCCACCGTGGGGGGCCACATCCTCGTCCCCCTCCCCATTTCACCTTATTTCCCTCCACTCAGCTGCTCTCAGGGCCTCAGATCCCCTCTGCTCCCTAGAAAGGCTGCTCCGTTGTTCAGAGCATCTCCTCACCCCCCTGAATGTGCCTTCATCCTCCGCCTGTGGAATCAAATCCGTCCACAGCTACAGTCTTCAAGATGCCCCGAAAGTCCACGGAACAAAGGAAGATGAATCCCACAATAAGTTAACTCGAAGTCTTCTCCAAGTTTTATTTTACTTAAAAGCAATTTAAATAAAGACACAAGTTTCTGCCTTCATTTCTTCTCTCCTTTGTTTCACATAAGAAATGTTGATTCTCCTGAGTAAGACTGAAGCTCTGCCAGGTGAGGATGATGCAGTAACATCTTTCCCAACGGGTAAGATCGTTTCTGCAGATGGTCTCATACCTCACCCGACACATGGGAATTACTGTGATTCATGACTCGTACCCAGGGGAGGGGTGGCTGTGAGGCAAGGTGAGAGACTGAGCTTCAAAGAGGACAGGAGACCTGCATCAGACTCCAGCTGGGAAGCGGCCCAAAAGGCTCAAAGTGTGGTTTTTTCTTTTCTTTCCTTTTTCAATTGAAGTATAGTTCATTTACAAAGTTGTGTTAGTTTCAGGTGTACAGTGAAGTGATTCAGTTATGTATACACATATCTCTTCTTTTTCAGATTCTTTTCCCTTAAAGCTCATTGCAAAATACTGAGTATAGTTTGCTGTGCTATATAGAAGATCATTGCTGGTTATCCATCATTCTAATTTCTGCATCTTCTGCTGCAGCCCCTGCCCACCTTACTCACCATATTTAACACACAAGTACGTAGGAAATATTTGGTGACCGCAAATGAATTTCTAAAGTGTGGCAAAAAAGTTTAAAACTCTAGGAACTGTGCAGATTTAGATGTCTATTCCATAAGTGAATTTATTATTTGTTAGAATAAATTTTGGATCATTTCCATTAGTACATAAAACCATAATTTTTTTAACCACAAATATTAATTCTACAGGATTTAGTTCACATCACAAAACCTGGCCTGACCAACTAGCAGCACAAATAGCTAAGAAAATATTAAGTCTTGAGAATAAAACTGCAAACAAAAAGACAAGTAAGTGGGGGATGTTGCTTTTTAAATCACAACACAACAAAAAAGTAGTACAGTCTACCCTCCATATCCATGGATTCTGCATCCTTGGATTCAACCCACTGTGGATTAAAAATACTTGAAAAAAAATTACAGAAAATTCCAAAAAACAAAACTTGAATTTGCAGAGTGTTGGCAACTATTTACATAGCATTTACATTGTATTTACGACTATTTACATAGCATTTACATGGTATTTACAACTATTTACATAGTATTTACACTGTATTAAGTATTATAAGCAATCTAGAGATGATTTAAAGTATTATGGCAGGGTGTATGTAGGTTACTTGCAAATCTTACACCATTTTAGATAATGGACTTGAGCATCCACCAATTCTGGTATCCGCGAGGGTCGTGAAAACAATCTCCTGCGGATACTGAGAGATGACTATAAATATTTTCACTTAGATTTGCCATTTAAGACAATGCAAATTAAGAAAAGCTGAGAAAACATGCAGGACATAGTCAAAAAGAGGACATAAAAGTAAAATGAGACATTCTGCAACCAGCCACATAGGTCAAGTTTCAGCCAGATGTAAAGTCAGAAATGCTCCAGCCTCACGGCCATTTTCCTCTTGTCTTTAATTCTGGGAGGCCTGCCTGTGGGCTGACTTAGCAGTTCTAGAATCAGGAGTGCTCTTCTTCCCCATCAGTCCCTTGTCTCCTCTGCCTCTTCTTATCCGTTTCTGCTCTAAGTAAGTCTTTGTTCCGCAGTTAAGACCAAAGACAGGAGGGGAGTCAAAGAAAAGAGCCAGAAGGAAAAAGGGAGTGAACATTAGAGCAGCAGCAAAAGATTCCATTCCATGAAATATCACCCAGATTCGGAAAAACTCGAAGACGTATAAGCAAGACGCCACAGCTTAGAACAAACACTGCCTTCTGAAGAATCACCTGAGGACAAGAAATAGACACCACACTCCAAGACAAAAAGAATCAGGGGGCCGCATGGTGGGGTTGATTTTCACCATCCCTAGTACAAATGACCCTCATTTCCCCAGCGACATGAGGCATACCCGACGGCCTGGGAGGCAAGAGTATACACGGAATCATTGCCCCGCTGGAAGCCAAGCCCTAGCTCCAAGCTCTGTCTCGACACAGGGGCCAAGTCCCCCATCAGCAAGCCCGCTCGGCATTCTCACCCGGCAGGACCGCCCTCAGTTCTTCTCTCGCGCCTGCCTCCTGGTGCTGGCCTGGACCCCAGGAAGGCCGAGCCTTCTTTCTGCTGGTTGCACCTGGGATTCTGGGCATCGAAGGGGAGACCGTGCCTGGGTGGCTCCCAGCCTCAGTCCCCTCCTCACGAGACCCCAGGTCCCAGAACTGCGCTTCTGCTTAGTTTCTGCTCCAGATTTGCTCCTGGGGGCCTCTCTCTCAGAGACAAACGTCCCATCTTGACCCCCAGGAGCTGGGGCTGGGACCCTGACACCCCCGACACATCCCCCAGGATGCTAATCCTGCCGACCCTCCAGGGCCCCTGGCTAGCGGTCCTGGGAAGGAACCCTGTACTCAATTCCCTCTGCATGCCTCTCAGCCCCCACCAGGCCATTCTCTCTCAGGATGGGAGCTTAGGTTTAAATCTTATGACGATAAATAAGAATATAAAAGAAAAATGGCCTACACAATATATTGTTTATTGTGAAATTTTGCTCATCCTTAAGGAGAGTTCTAAGGGTTTTCAGATGCTGCTTTTACATTTAACCTGTGGGCAATTTACCCAAGGAATACGTTTCAAAATAAACTTCCACTGAATAATTATAGGCAATAAAATGTACCAGCTTCTCCTTTTCCTTCATTAATGAATTGGGGAACATAAAAGCTCAATTAAAAATAAAGGCACAGGGACTTCCCTGGTGGCTCAGTGGTTAAGAATCCGCCTGCCAATGCAGGGGACACGGGTTCAAGCCCTGGTCTGAGAAGATCCCATGTGCCGCGGAGCAACTAAGCCCATGCACCACAACTACTGAGCCTGCACTCTAGAGCCTGCGAGCCACAACTACTGAGCCCGCGTGCCACAACTACTGAAGCCTGCGTGCCTAGAGCCCATGCTCTGCAACAAGAGAAGCCCGTGCACTGCAACGAAGAGTAGTCCCTGCTCGCCGCAACTAGAGAAAGTCCACGCGCAGCAATGAAGACCCAACACAGCCAAAAATAAATAAAATAAAATTATAAAAAATTATTAAAAAAAAAAATAAAGGCACATGCACCACTTAGCTCTTCCTTCAGTCCCGTTAGCTCTTCCTTCAGTCCCTTTAATTTAATAAAGCACTGGTGTCGAAAGGCCACTGTAAGATAATGAATATTAGTGCTCGGGGCTGACACCCAGCTCACACCATCAAAGCCGGGGACGTCCGCTCACCTCACTCCATCGGAGCCCAGAGCTCCCGCAGCCCGCAAGGTGCTGGCCTTGTACAGGCCAGGCTGGGAGAGCCCAGGGACGAGGCGCTGAGGGCGATCTCCAGAGGGGGTGGCCAGAGCCGTGGGGTCCCTGAGGCTCCCCCAGAGTCTGCCGAGAAAGATACAGTGACACAAAGGAGACAGGGGTTGTTTCATACCTAGAACAAGATGATTCATCAGACACTCTGAAATGAAATTGGAAACCAAAAATAAGCCTCCACCCCCACCCAGTAAAACCAGTGCCTTGTCTGTCTGTCCTCAGAATGTTCTTTGACCTCCCACTTCAAGGAAAAACACAGCCGTGCTTCCACTGCGTCCTAAGACTTCATTCCCTTCTGTAACTGATGTTCCTCGTAAGACCTTTAGTCATTCGAGTCCTAACTTTTATCATCATGTTCTTTACAGCCACGTCACTCTATTTAAAAAGTGAAAAAATAAATGAGAAAATTAAATGAGGGATGATGGGAAGGAAGGTCAGGCAGCAGGTGGACATGTGGTCCAGTCGCTGGTCTGGTGAAGCCAGCCCTGAGGTCACTGAGCTGCATTCCTGGAGGAAGGGACTCCCGCCTCACCCCAAGGCCAGCGTCACCCACAGGGCAGGAGCTCCCAGGAGGGCCTCTGTCAGCACCCTGGCCACAGAGGCAAAACTGAACACAGAAGCAAATGCATCCTCAATCGCAGTTAACACAGCGTCTCTGTATGGGCACACTATTGCAGATCGCAGACGTCTAGAGCCTCAGAAGGTTTTAATTTATAAATGATACGCACTTATGTTCTCTTAATTAGGAGAAAACATTGAAAAGGCAAGAAAGGAAACAATATTCCCCAAATCCAGCAACAAGTAAATAGCAACAAAACATCTACTTCTGAGAGTCCATTACAATCTACAGGCCACACTCCCTCCGTTCCAGAGATCAGAAATTTTTCAGCTGGTCCCAGTGTGGACGATTAGTTTTGAATTTACCTAATTACTTATGTGGTCACGTAATGTCGAGTTTCATTTGCAATAAATCAGTGATTCATCGAAGGATGATCCAGGACTAAAACAGTTCCCTCCATTAATCAGTAAAGGTCCCTTTTCCCGGCAGTGCGTCCCTGTCAGGAAAATCACTGTATACACAGAAATGCCACCAGAGCATCTCGGATTAAGAAGCACAGAGGGAGAATGTATCCAGACCCTTGAACCTTGAGGGGTGGAAACCCATGGCTTAGACGGCGGAGCCAGTTCCCACACCAGCCACCAGACGGTGAGCCAGAGCGAGGTCTGGGGAGTGCCGGCCGCCACCTGGCCTCCCGGGATCGGACCCCAGACTGGCCGCAGGCATCCAGCGACACAACGTCCCCTCTGCTTCCCGCGAGCTTCTCCTGCATCGAGACCCAGAGCCCACTGGGGTTCACAGCAAAAGGTTCCAGAGCCCGAATTCCACCTTGCACCGTCAGCCCCACACGTCCGGCAACTAGGGGAACGAGTGAGTCTATTAGGAGGTCTTGTCATCCAGCTGCGTGGACACCGAGGGCCAGGTAACCCTCCCAGGCAGAGCTGGGGTCTCGCAGCTGCCTGCCCCAGAGGGCCCAGGGACCCCACAAGCCCTCATCAGCTTCACCTCCCAGCATGAACGTTTATCAAACACTTTCCCCCAGACAACTCGATCTGTTTCCCAAAAAGGATGCTGGGGGAGGGGAGATGTCGGTGCTGGGCAGCAGCCTCCGCCCCGCCAGGGCCTCCTGCCCAGCCCCTCGCAGCAGGCAGCACTGTGAAGATGCTCACAGAGGCTTTAAGCACAGGCACAAACGCACGGGCGGGAGGACGGAGGGACTCTGAGGGCTGCGGGGACGATGATGCCCTGGTCACTTCCATCACTGTGCTCCCGCCCCTCCTCCCTCGGCTACTGGATCCAGAGTGGAAAGACCCCCAGCCTCTGACCTCTTCTCTACCTTCGGGTCGTTCAGGATAAACCCCGCCCAGCACACACCACGCCCCGCAGCCTGTCCTCTGCCTACAGACTCAGGCGCACCCACAGTCCTTTGTGCCCCAGCCTGTGTGCCCTCCTCGCTGCCTCCCCTGGCCCAGCCTGTTTCTCCTGTGAGACTCGCCACTTCTTCCAGGAAGCCTGCCTTGACTGCCCTAGATTACACGTCTTTCGTCTGTCTTTCCACAACATCTGTGGCAATGCTTTCAGTCCAGCTGAGGGCCCTGTGTTCATCTTTGTGTCTCTGCAGTGGGTGCTCATTCGTCTTTGTGGGGCTCCTTCATCAGTGGTGGCAGAGTCAGGCCCCAGGACAAGCCGGGAAGGACCGAGTCCAGTGTGAGAGGCAGCTGCAGGTCACGGTTACAGCAGCCCTTCCCCGTGCTGTTGGAACAACCCAGGTGGAAGAGAGGAAACGGGCCAAGTCTCTGGCCACCTGCACTTCTGCCCACAACTGCTCGAGGCCAGAGAAACAGAAGCGAAGCTACGTGCTCCTCCCCTCCCCCCTCCCGCTTCCACCATCTCTGACGACCTGACAGCCCCTAATCACAACAGCTCCGCATGCTTAGTGCCTACTGTATGCAGAGCAGAGGTGACCGCTAGCCCTGCCTGACCTCATATGATCTTGACCTCGGGCTGAGAGGCAGGCACCCTCTTCAGGCCCAACTTTGAGACGAGGAAAGTGAAGCTGTGAGCTGCACTGGACAGTTACATGCTCAAGTGCTTGACGGTATAAACCACTACTATGGAGGGTAAATTGGTGCTGCTGAAATACTCATTCCTGAAAGAGTGGCAGCAGCCCCTTCCTGGGGCATCCCTCCAGGAGCTTGGGAGTCAGGGCCAGACCCGCAGAGGCAGTGGAATTTCCTGCCACTAAAACTGAAGAAAAACAGGTGGTTTCGAGGAAAAAGTGTTTGCTAAAAAATTTTATAACACTGTTGGTGTCCATCTGATGTCATCATATTTGTTGTTCCATGAAGACAGTTTACTGGATTATTTGGATTGCATGTATCCAATCATTTATATTTGCTCAGAGGGAGCTTGTTAGACTTTGATGATTTTCTGTGCTGAACAGCAAACACAGAATGTTCAAACAAATTAAATTTGGGAATGTTTAAAGAAGGCACAGCACTGTCTCTGAGCAAGCGTGGCTCGCGGACACCGCCCTGCGTGAAATGCTATCAGGGTTTGTCAGAACAGTGAGCACAGCCGCAAGTAACCGTGTTCCCCAGAATTGCTCGCGCACTGCGTGTGTGCTCACGACCAAGGCTCTGGCCTGCACCGGGAGGGTTCCGTTGGCCGGAGGGGTTCATCACCAGTCCGGACCTCCCAGCTTGGGAAGAGCTGGGCAAGCAGAGTAGCTCTGCTTCCCGGTGGGGTGGGACTGGAATTTGCTGGGAGGGAGACAGGGGAGAGGAAGGAGGCGGGGAAGGATTCGAGCAGGGGCCGCTGGGCCTGGGCTTGGGTGAGAGGGCTGTGTGTTGGGGGCGGGAAAGCCCGGGCAGGGGTACAGCGGGCGGCGGTGTCTGGAGGTAGAAGGTGTGGCAGGATTTCTGGGTTTCCTGTGAGATGGTGGGTGCAGTCTTTCTCCTTCTCTGCCTGCCCCTCAGAACCTTGGGCCTGTCTTCCCTGCTCCCCAAAGCTGCGCATCGGGACGTCTGGGGCGATTTGAAAAGGAGCCGAGTCTGCGTCTGCGCCTGGTGGACCCATTGCGCCACAGGGGCCCGGGGCCAGAGGGTGGAGGCTCTGCTCTCTCACCCCCAAGGTCCCCGCTTGGGGTCACGTTCCCGCACGCGAGCCACACCCCTGCGGAGGGCAGGACTCCCGGAGAGGCCGGCAATGAGGACCCCTCATCCCAGGTCAGCACTCGGTTAGCCTCACCACGTCCACTCATGGAAACTCAGCAAACGGCAGAAGCAATTTATAACCACTGATAAATTTCGAGGGAAGAAAGACAGCTAATCGAGGGCACGTGGTGACGTGACACCTCGGCAGGGGAAGGTGTGGGTGAGGCCGGCCGAGTAGAGCCGGGGTGACAGAGGAGAATCACAGGTATGTACGGGGCCGAGGAAATGCCCAGGTCAGCTGCCCGACACGATCCTGTATGCGAGGAGAGCTTGGGGACAGCTTTATACCCACCGACATGCTCACGTATAAGCACCTCGGTTTCCTCACCTGTAAAATGGGATAGTAATTGTGCGGGGGGGGGGGGCCCAAGAATTACGAAGAGTGAATGAATTATTATGTGGGATGCACTTGGCAAACTTTTAATCGGGGAATGAGAATTTTAGATCTCTAAGCAACGAGGACCTATTGCATAGCACAGGGAATTATACCTGATATCTTGTAATAACCTATACTGGAATATAATCTGCAAAAAACCCAAATCACTATGCTGTACCCCCAGAACTAACACAATATTCTAAATCAACTATCCATCAATAGAAAAAAGAACCTTGGATTTTACTCCAACTTCACTTTCCAGATTTAAAACCTAAGGTCCAAAGAACTTGACTGGCTTTGTTAACATCACGGAGTCGGTGAATTAGGGAGAGACCCGGGGTGAGAACATATTTGTCACGGCAGCTATGGGAGGGAAGTCGGAGCTGAAAGGTGGAGAGGAAATGGACCCGCGCAGGAAACAGGGATCCCAGGAGCGTGAGCCACAGGTCAGCCCCCAGGCACACCTGCGCACACCTGCACACCCACGCACACCTGAGCCCCAGGAAGTCATGACCGTCAAGAAAACCTAGGCGTAACCCCCAGTAAGCAGAAAAGGGCTCACGATGCAGAGGGAACCCCTTCAAGGTGGAGGCCAAAGACAAAGGAAGACCCCCAAATCCAGGGGGTGTACAGACAGAGTGCGACTCCAGGGACACGGGAAGGAATGAACCCCAGGCCGTCCACCTGCCCCAGCACACGCTGTGCCCTGACGGCACCCTGTCCCTCCAGCAGACCCCGACCGCTGCCCCCAAGACCCCGACTCATGGCGCGCCCGCCTCTCCTGGCCCGGAACCTTCCCTTCCCCTCATCTGCACCATCCCCGCTGCTCAGGAAAGCTCACTCATCGGGGAGCAGAGCCCGGGCTCGGGAAACAAGGAGCGCGTTTGCCAGCACGTGGCGGGCAGACGCAGCCTAGAGGTGCGTGTACCTCCGTCCGTGACGCCACCGTGGGCTGTCCCTTCCCATCGCCATCTCAGGCCGCCTCTCCCCAGGATTCGCCGGGCTCAGCTCCTCCTGAGGAGAAAGGGCCCCTCTGCCCACAGGGCTTGGGCAGCATCTGTTTCTCCAAGACGCAGCTGCCTGACGGGCCTGCTCTTCCCCTTGGCCGCTTCTGTCAAATGACCACAGCTCCTGAGAAAGGGCCTCTGAACGGAAGTGAAGCACTTCAGCTGAGTAGAGATCCCTTTCCCATTCTTCAGTCCAAACGACTGAAACCGCTTAAACGTAAGCAGGCTCCACCCAGAGGCAGCCTCTAAAGCCACCTTCCTCTCGGCCCCACGTAAGACCAGCCGGGATCAGTGCCGGCCCCCAGACCTCACTCTGGGTACGAAAGGCTGCTGCCCTAAAAACTTCATGCCATAAAACCACTGGTTTCCCAACTCCAGGTCCCTCACGCTTCTGTATGAATTTGCACTATTTCTTCTACTGTAGAAGGACTGGTTCCCCTTCTGCAAGCAGAATTCATGTCCGAATTCACAGGAAGAGACACTCAAACCCGGGCACCTGGGATTGAGAGCACAGATTGTGACAATTTCAAGGACACCTCCGACGCAGACCTCCGAGCGCCCCACCATGGGTACGTGTGCGTGTGTCCCCTCAGTCTGACGAAAAGAGCAAAAATACAGGCACCACGTGAAAAAAGTAACCATCTCCTTGAATGAGCAAGTGAAGAAGGATGCCGATTTCTCCACACCCTCTCCGGCATTTATTGTTTCTAGATTTTTTGATGATGGCCATTCTGACCGGTGTGAGATGATATCTCATTGTCGTTTTGATTTGCATTTCTCTAATGATTAATGATGTTGAGCATTCTTTCATGTGTTTGTTGGCAATCTGTATATCTTCTTTGGAGAAATGTCTGTTTAGGTCTTCTGCCCATTTTTGGATTGGGTTGTTTGTTTTTTTGATATTGAGCTGCATGAGCTGCTTGTAAATTTTGGAGATTAATCCTTTGTCAGTTGCTTCATTTGCAAATATTTTCTCCCATTCTGTGGGTTGTCTTTTGGTCTTGTTTATGGTTTCCTTTGCTGTGCAAAAGCTTTTAAGTTTCATTAGGTCCCATTTGTTTATTTTTGTTTTTATTTCCATTTCTCTAGAAGGTGGGTCAAAAAGGATCTTGCTGTGATGTATGTCATAGAGTGTTCTGCCTATGTTTTCCTCTAAGAGTTTGATAGTGTCTGGCCTTACATTTAGGTCTTTAATCCATTTTGAGTTTATTTTTATGTATGGTGTTAGGGAGTGTTCTAATTTCATACTTTTACATGTACCTGTCCAGTTTTCCCAGCACAAACAATAAATGCTGGAGAGGGTGTGGAGAATAGGGAACACTCTTGCACTGTTGGTGGGAATGTAAATTGATACAGCCACTATGGAGAACAGTATGGAGGTTCCTTAAAAAACTAAAAATAGAACTACCATACGACCCAGCAATCCCACTACTGGGCATATACCCTGAGAAAACCATAATTCAAAAAGAGTCATGTACCAAAATGTTCACTGCAGCTCTATTTACAATAGCCAGGACATGGAAGCAACCTAAATGTCCATCATCCGATGAATGGATAAAGAAGATGTGGCAGGGCTTCCCTGGTGGTGCAGTGGTTGAGAATCTGCCTGCCAATGCAGGGGACACGGGTTCGAGCCCTGGTCTGGGAAGATCCCACATGCCACGGAGCAACTGGGCCCGTGAGCCACAATTACTGAGCCTGCGCGTCTGGAGCCTGTGCTCCGCAACAAGAGAGGCCGCGATAGTGAGAGGCCAGCGCACCGCGATGAAGAGTGGCCTCCGCTTGCCACAACTAGAGAAAGCCCTCGCACAGAAACGAAGACCCAACACAGCCAAAAATAAATAAATAAAGTAAACAATGCATTAAAAAAAAAATTCTTTAAAAAAAAAAAAAAGATGTGGCACATATATACAATGGAATATTACTCAGCCATAAAAAGAAATGAAATTGAGTTATTTGTAGTGAGGTGGATGGACCTAGAGTCTGTCATACAGAGTGAAGTAAGTCAGAAAGAGAAAAACAAATACAGTATGCTAACACATATATATGGAATCTAAGGGAAAAAAAAAAAAAAGGTCATGAAGAACCTAGTGGCAAGACGGGAATAAAGACACAGACCTACTAGAAAATGGACTTGAGGATATGGGGAGGGGGAAGGGTAAGATGTGACAAAGAGAGAGAGTGGCATGGACATATATACACTACCAAACGTAAAATAGATAGCTAGTGGAAAGCAGCCGCATAGCACAGGGAGATCACCGCTGTGCTTTGTGACCACCTAGAGGGGTGGGATAGGGAGGGCGGGAGGGAGGGAGATTCAAGAGGGAAGAGATATGGGAACCTATGTATACGTATAACTGATTCACATTGTTATAAAACAGAAACTAACACACCATTGTAAAGCAATTATACTCCAATAAAGATGTTAAAAAAAAAAAAAAAAAGAAGGATGCCGAGGAGAGTGGAGGTCGGGTTGAGCCAGGCCAGTTCCACCACTTAGTTCCCAGTGCTTCTCCCGGATCAGACCCTTCCTGCTGCCACCTCACCCCTGGACCAGCTGGACGGACCCCACAGGATAGGCGTGGGCAGTAGATGCAACCATTTCAGCTGCTAGCAGCCTTGTGCATTTATTTTTTTCAGATTCTTGGATGCTAAAAGGCATTAGACAATATCCAACATCCATTTTTTTTAAACTGAAGTATTGTTGATTTACAGTATCACATTAGTTTCAGATATACAGCAAAGTGATTCATTTATACATATATATATCTATTCTTTTCCAGATTCTTTTCCTTTACAGGTATTACAAAATACTGAATAGAGTTCCCTGTGCTATACAGTAGGTCCTTGTTCTTTATCTATTTTATATATAGTAGTGTGTATATGTTAATCCCAGACTCCTAATTTATCCCTCCCCCCTTTCCCCTCTGGTAACCATAAATTTGTTTTCTACGTCTGTCTCTTTCTGTTTTGTAAATAAGTTCATTTGAATAAATGGCCCCCACATAGTCCCTAGGCAAATATTTGGCACCTCTGAACAGAACTGTCCACCTGCAGCTCAGGAAGCCGGCGCCTGCCGGGCCTTCACTGCCCGGGGCTGAGCCCAGACCCCGGGGCAGTCTGCTGCGGGGGGTCGCTGCCCGGGGCTGAGCCCAGACCCCGGGGCAGTCTGCTGTGGGGGTCGCTGCCCGGGGCTGAGCCCAGACCCCGGGGCAGTCTGCTGGGAGGGTCGCTGCCCGGGGCTGAGCCCAGACCCCGGGGCAGTTTGCTGGGGGCGTGGGCGTCCATTTGCTCCGGAGGGCGCCCCATGCTGCAGAAGGAGGCCGTGACCGGTGAAGCCACCTGCCAGGTTGGTATTCTGCCTCCAAGTTGACTGGCAGGAAGTTGGAGTGGGACCACCAGCATCTCCGAGGTCCCCGATCTTGCTGGCGGAGCCAGGGGTCCTGACCACGTCCCTCCCCACGAGGGCCCTGGGAGGTGGCCTGTCCAGGGAAAGTCCATGGCGGGAGTGGAGGGGGGAGGATAAAGGCGAGAAGCTGTACATCCCTGACCCCCGGATGCGACAGTCCCGGTCAGGACCCCCCTGCCCCTGGTCACCTCACAGCTCCACACCCGTCGTTAGCTCCACTGTTGGAGCCGCAGAGGCCTTTGTCCGAGGCTCTCACACAAATGTGTACGATGTATCCAGAGCAACTAATCAAACCTGCTCTGGGACACAGAGCGGTCCAGCGTTGAGACCTGCCCGGCCAATGTCCCCAGACACCTCTGCTCTGGGCCACCCGCTCAGACGCCTCCCTCTCCCCATGGCCCGCTGCCCTCATCGCTCCCACGTTGCACCCCCCACCCCATCCCCAGTCCTCCAGGGCGCAGGGCTCTCAGCCAGTGTCCCCTCTGGACGCCTTCAACCCTGCAGGGCCCAGGGAGGCCTGACCCTCTCCGTGATGCTTTCCTAACCACGGCACGCACCGGACTCCGGATTCTGTCTGCACCCTCCATTCACACCACCATGTGCATGACACACAAGGGATGGAACGGTTTCTAAGGACCCCTATCTAAATAGCTTATCCTCAAAAGGACCGAAGGCACATTCCAAAGAACAGTGCTCAGTACATTTCAGGTGTTTACTTAGGTAATTACTTACTTATCCACAGACTAGAACAGAAGAGCAAGAAGCACAGTAGGCTGGAAGGAAGCTACCCAAGCCACAGGCCCCCTGCAGCATTCACGGTGCTCAGTGAAGCACTGTCCATCGATTAAAATCATCCCCTTTATCTGGGATCAGTAACGGGACAGGGTATCCCATGTTGGGGGAAGAGAACTACAAATTAGCAAAGATGCAATTAAATCGAACAACATTCTAGAGGGGGAACAGAGGGATGGGAGTGAGGGTCCTTGAGACAAAGTCCCACAGACCAGGCCCAGGACAAGGATCCCACCTCCCAGCTGACGGTCACCCTCCCAGCACCTGCTGTCTTAGGGAAGGAAGCATAGGGAGGAAAAGGAGAAAAGTAGAATAAAATAAGGAGAAAAAGACAAAGGAAAGATGGAGAGAAGAAGTACGAGAGAAACAGAAAAGAAAACACAGCTCCCCCACCGGCCAGTGCTCAAGCTCCAGATAAGCTGAAATCATCCCTCACTGTAAAGAAACCACAGGGATGTCCCCCGTAAGCGCTCAGCCCTGTGACCGGAACCTGTGCAGAGACACACGGGACAGAATGAACTTCAGCAAAACTCAAGAACAAGATCCAGTAACAGGAGACGGAGCACCTGCTCTGCAGGATGGGGTGTCTCTGCACGGCAAAACCGAAAGGAAAACAGAAATAAAAGAGAACGAGATTGGGCCCAAATGAAGACAAAAAATGAGAAAAGTGAACGTTTAAAACATCATACTCGAAGTTTGACATTAACGAAAATAAGAAGAGAGGGGGAAAAAGGGTTACAAATGTCATGCATGACTTTGAAAAAATCATGACCTAAGTGACTGGCCAGTTGACTTCCAAATAGGATTGGGGACTATCTTGAAAAGAAAGCCCTGCACACTCCAAAGGGCTCTGTGAAAACGTAAGCCAAGGTACTTACTAACAGTGCCCCATAGAATCTGGAGAAGGCTTGGTGGAGGCAGGAGAGCATGACCCCTAGTGAGAAATGATGTCAGTTAACAGCCAGGGAAGCATGCAGCCTTCCTCTTCAGGCATCGAGGCTCTTACTCATCCATGTGTCAGAGAGCAAACCTCCAAGAGAAGTTTGTAAACATTCAGGCAGGTTCGTCACCCAAAAAGGGGGCAAGGACACAGCCCCGCTTCCTTGGGGCGAGGGTAAGTCAGAACCACTTTTAGTAACTGACTTAATCGAGCGCCTTGGGGTCATTTACTTAATATAGGGCCTGCTATTTCCGTGGGTGGCAAGCTTTCCAAGCTTGGCCACCTGTTCTGCTGCAAGCCTGCCTGTCTTGAGCCAGCCACTGTCGTGCAGCCAAGGTGACAGGGCGGCATAGAGCCGCGGGCATTGGCCTCACTGCCACTTGCAGTGTTCTGGTCCCCCTACTCACCTGGAAGGCTGCAGAGTGGTCTCCAAGAAAGGGATTCTTAATGGCATTGTTGATATTGTTTTTATGCATTTTTTTTCTTGGAGACTCTATTGGTGTCATTTTGAAACTCTGACCTCCTTGCACCCTGGGTAGGTCCTCTCCGGAAGAAACTTAACACTGGGAGAACTAAGTCCGAGGCCACACAGCTTGACCACAAAGCCACAAAGAGGATTCTCTGTTCCTCGTGTTCAGGCTGTTCTCCTTAGGGTCCTAAATCAGAACCTCTCTCCCAATCTGTAGCCACAAGTAGCTAAAGTAGACTCAGATTATTCAGACAATGTTCCCAGCAGTTTTGTAATGATGTCGTTAAAAAAGTCTACACCTGTGATAGTGCCCACCCAGCAGTGGGCGGCGTTGTTCTGTTTCCCCCTTAGTACAGCACGTCCACCAACTTCAAGTTCCAGCCACAGCCACTAGGTTTTTGTTCTGTGCTTTCCCAAGAGCAGCTTAATTGGGATTAGCAATTTTGGGGGAAAGCAGCAAAATGAAGGCAATTCGTACAAAATAAATTCCACCCATCATGCTCTGGCTGACACACCTCTTAGTCAAAGGTTACTGGCCTGGTTTGCTGAGCGATGGGGCCGGAACCTCAGTTCACATTACCTTAGTTATAAGTGTCTCTCCGTCCTCCCTGCAAGGACATTCTTCCCTCAATTATGAGTCTCACCATTCTGCTGAATGACAAAATCAAGAAATGTCTCTATTGTGCATTACCTAGATTTGCTGTTCCTCGGAAATTTCTTTAACAAGAATCATCTTTAACAAGAAGGCAGAGAGTATCTTTGTGCCCATAAATCTCCCAGGGAGGCCCATCCAAATGCTCTCCACTGCCCACACGTGGTTTATCTACCACGTGGAGACTAAAGGCTTGGGAAAGAATCCCACTGGGCAGATCATACCTACACAGAAACGACGTGTTTGTTTCCTGGTGAAGCTATCACCCGGGTCTCAGAAGAGCAGGAGAATTTCGTCTGCTTTTTTTCCCGTGTCACTGGGAATCACCCCTCCGTCCACCCATCGTCTTCCAGTACAGTGAAGTCACCACCGTGGTAGCTAGACTCGGTAACTGTTGCACCGTGCAGAGATTTCCAGTAACGTGGAAGAGATGAGGATGGAGTTCCTGATCAAATGAAAATATCTTTGAAACTGCCAGTGCCAAGGCTGGCCGCATGGGCCTCCACCTCCCATTACCTGCGATGTGTGTGGCCAGGGTAACTGGCAGGGGACACTGCTGGCTGTTGTCACTGAGGCTGTAATTCCAGGCTCCAGGAAGGTGGGGCTGGCTTCTACCCACGGCTCTAAACATCACGCACAGACTGCCAGATCCAAGCGGAGTCTCCAGCCGACACGTACTCCTGAGCTGCAGGACCCGGCACCTACCGCCTGCTGAACAGGTCGGTCCTCGGGGCGTCCAGCAGGCGACGCAGTTCCGAACATCCACAGGGAACTCCTTCCCCACCCCCTCCCTGCTTGCGCAGGACATGGTCCCAGCGATGGCACGTCCTCCACCCAGTGACTCAGGACAGAAAAGGGGAAGCGGCTTCTGTTCCCACACCGACCCGTCTCTCCGCCTTATCTCTGTATCGCCAGCCTCTGCCCTCCGGCGGGTGCTGCGTGTCCCCTGGGTTCCTGCAGTGTCACCACCCCTGGCCCCGCCCGGGCCCTCCAGGTCCAGTCTTCCGTCTCAACCCATTCTCCATGGAGCATCCAGACCGACTCTAAAATGAGAACCTTAAATCCTCCAGGACCCTCGTCATCCTCAGGGAGGAGCCCAGACCCCTTAGAACGGCGCCCGAGGCCCGGCCTGCTCTGCCGCTCTGCCAGCCCCCCTCAGCCACGCTCTCCCCGGCTCGGCGTCTTCAGCCCGGACGCTGGCTCCGCCGTTCAGCTCTCCGGGGGCATCTCTGACCCACCCCCTGCGCTTCCAGAGCACTCTGGGCTACCCTGCCCGCCAACAGCCACGTGCTGCTCTGTCGCCCCCTGCCCTCAGGGCCCTGCGGGCCGGGGGTACCTTACTTGCCCTTGTAAGGACAGTCGCACCCCCAGACCCAGAGCCTGGGCCTGCGCCTCCGGGGTCCTCGCCTTCACAATCTCAGCACAACCCCCGCCCCGAGGGGTCGGTGTCGTGACGGGCTCTGTTCAGGGTCCAAGAACTGCTATTCCAGACTCTCAGCTGCAAAGTCAAACCCGACGAAGGTGGGTGCCATGAGGGTGAGTGCGGTGACCTGGGAGACAGACAGACAGACGGACACGGGCCGCGGCGCGGGTGTGGACGGGCCGCACCGAGCTAGAGAAGGCGAGTCAAGCTCGCTCTCAGTGTGGACGCCCTTCCCCACTGGTGCCACCTGCACGTTTTCTCGCTTCTCTTCACGTGCCGATGCACGATTTAAGAAGCACTCCGGAACCACTGTGGGATCGGCAAAAACTGCGAGGGGCAGCTGAGGAAGATTTTACAATATTCAACAATGCACATCCTTCCTGAACGTGTACCTGTTCCCCTAAACATCCATACACACGCATGACCATGCTGCTGATTCTTTCATCTCCGCTGTGTGGAACCGGAGGCTACTTTAAGAAATGGTAAAAATGGCAATATGAGTGACATCAATTTATATGATGGAATACAATGTTTTGTAAAATTTTTTCTGATAACAAAGTTATGAGACCTCATTACAAAGGTGGAGCATGATATGCAAAATTCACAGTTTATATCTAAATCTAAGTATGCCTTAAAGAATTTTATGGATGATTTCAGTTGCTTTTGGCAGAATTAAAGTTTTCTAAAATTAAATGAATAAAGTTAAGTACGCTGACTGAAGAAAGGTTATGTAATTTGGCATTACTGCTCATAAAGCACAGTGTATGTGAAAAACCTGATTATAACAGCATAATTAGTTAATTTTGCTGAATTTAAGGGAAGAAAAATAAAATGTATGGAATAACATAATATTTTGTACATTATGTACGCTTTAGTTTTATTACTCATCCAACTATCACTAGCCTGTCAACAACCCGACATGAACGAGAATATTTAAATTTAGTCATTATGGGTATTTTATTGATTTTCAATCATAGATAACGCATAGTTTTAAACTTATTTTTTGAAATTTTGGTGTTTGGCAACTCTATTTGTTGGGGTGGGAATAGATAACATGATTTACAACTTTTAAATGTTTTAAAACATGTGATAGGAGGGCCTCCACTTACACACTGCCTGGGCCTGTTGTGACGGTGGTCACTCTGATTGCACAGCTCCACTGGTAGCCTGCCTGCTCAATAAGTATTTCTGAAATGAAATGCATGTGTATATATGTCTAAGGTTACACAGGC
This sequence comes from Eubalaena glacialis, assembly GCF_028564815.1. Taxonomy (NCBI): domain Eukaryota; kingdom Metazoa; phylum Chordata; class Mammalia; order Artiodactyla; family Balaenidae; genus Eubalaena; species Eubalaena glacialis. Next base: position 2,614,404 of record NC_083727.1, on the reverse strand, counting down.
AAATGTAAGAGTTATGTGAATTGTTTAATAATGCAATAACATTTCTGAAAGGAATTAATGACTCTCTTTCTCTATCAAGATAGAAGATACCGTGAATTAATTCACATTAACATGTCAAGCCACTCAGAAAATCCCAGCTTTGAGGTGTATTTCCCGTCAACAGCTGAAACACATGGTCGTCAGGAGAGAATGTTTGGACTCTGGTTTCATCGCCTCATGAATTCACCATTCCTCCAGCTTCGTCTTAGCTACCAATGTGATCAGTGTGTTATGTGTTTACGCAATTCTGCTTGCAATATCCATTTATTCAGGAAATCAGTATTAATCCCTGAGGCTGTGAAATAACCTCTGGAGAAGCAGTGGTGAACAGGGGAGATGCTGGCTTCGTGGAGCTGGCCTTCTGGTGGGGGAGCAGTCACGGAACAAATGACAACAGAGTTAACTGTGCATGTACGGCTGTCATGGGAACAGGTAACAGGAGGGCCTCATCCCAGGCCAGAGAGACAGGGGAGCCCCAGGGAAAAGGAAAACCAAAGGGTGAGTTAGGAATTATCCTGGCAAAAAAAAAAGGGAAGAGAACCACCCACACAAAGAATACGGAGTCCTGATCAAAACACAGACACCAACACAGCTAACCCCACGCGAACAGCCCCCAAGCTTGAGACAGCTTGGTGTACTCAACGCCCGTGAGAAGGGGCCTCCAGGGAGGACAGGGGCCTGCCTTCCTCTCCAGAACTTTAGGTTCTGTCCTGAGTGCAACGCGGCCACTAAGGGGCTTTAATTAGAATGTTTTTCCCCGATTTTACACTCTGTGTGGTAACTGACTCTGATCCAGGAAGAGCTGGAAAAGAGGGGTAAGAGGTCCCGGCACATCTCCAGGAAGCAGACGGGTGGGGCTGGACCAGGGCGTGGTGAACAGCAGGCCCGTGGAGATCACGTGGGCTGGACGGGGGATGGGCTAGATGAAGGGCGGACAAAGCCGAGAGGGCAAAGGTGATGGTCAGAAACCTGTAGGGTAGCTAGCTGGAGACACACCATTTATACACACATGGTATCTCCATTTCTATCTCCGTCCCAGACTCATCTTCCAAGCTTCAGACAAACACATCCACTCGCTGCTGGAAACTGTAACTCCACGATCTCCCGGGAGACTCAACTAACACGTCCAGACTGAACTCATCATTTTCCCCTGACTCAGCCATGAACACAAAGAGGTCCTCCTCCATCTTTCCTTATCATAGCAAATGCCCTGCCATTCGCTAAGCACCTGTGATGGTTAATTTTATGTGTCAACTTGACTGGGTCAGAGGAAGCCCAGCATTTGGTCACACATTATTCTGGGCGTGTTTGTGGGGAAGTGTTTGCACGAGGTTAACACTTGAACCGGCAGACGGAGTGAAGCAGATGGTCCTCCCTAACGTGGGTGGGCCTCATCCCATCAGCTGAAGGCCTGAGTAGAACAAACGTAAGAGAGACTTCCACCTGCCCGGCTGCCTTGGAGCTGGGATATCAGTCTTTTCCTGCCTTTGAACTCAAACTGGAATATTGGCTCTTCCTGGGTCTCAAGGCTGCCAGCTTTCAGACTGGAACGTATACCATTGGTTCTCCTGGGTCTCCAGCTCTGACTGCAGATATGGGACTTGTCAGCCTTCGTAATCACATGAGCCAATTTCTTGTAGTAAATCCCTTTCTGTCTCTCTCTCTTTCTCTTTCTCTCGCTGTGTATATATATATATATGTATCTCCTATTAGTTCTGTTTCTGGGGAGAAGCCTGACTAATACATCAGCCAAAGAGGGGATGGTATTGCCTGGGAAGAAGGTAAAGTAAAAAACAAAACACACAAAAGCCCCCAGAAAAAACTCATGTAAGTTACAGGGTACCCCGATGTCATGAATAAACTCTAGAGCAAAGAAATAGAATGAGGCCAGAGTTTACTTCAAAGTCATGTAGGTTGGACTGTGGCAGAGTTTCACTGGGTGCATGGCCACCCCGCTGGAGGCTCTACCTCCCAGACCTGTATACTGCTAAGTGCGGCCGTGTGGCTAGGGTCAGACCAACGGTACATGAGGGGAAACTGATGTAACTCCAGGACATCTCAGTAAAGGTGAAGTCATCATCCTAGACCTTTACCTCTTCTGTTTTTTGAAGGTCGGAAACCTAATTTGAAAATGGTCCACCTTTAACCCCATGGGCAAGCACCACACTCTGAAAGATGGTGGAGCGAGATGGAAGAAATCAAGGTCCCTGAATGACCTCATGGAGCGGAGCCTCCACACCAGCGTGGCTGTCTGTCCATCTCTGGACTACGTTCCGTTAGAGAGATGAAGCTCTCCCCTATTAGTCACAATATTTTGGAGTCTCTTTGTTACAGCAGTTCAGCTTTATCATAACTGAAACAGACATATGGGATTAAGCACATGGGGAATCACTGAGGTTCCCCCCAGTGGGGACAGAAGTGACATCTGTCTTCTGTGTTCACTGCTGCAGCCCCAGAGGACTGAACTACTGGTATCTGCACATAGTAGGCACTCAGCAAGTATGTGTTGAGTGAATAAATAGGGGGAGTCAATGCCAGATTGGAATTGAAAGGAAAGTGAAGAAGTGGGGCGAGGGTATCGAGTTACATCTCTGTTACAAAGATCTGCAGAAGAGAAGGGAGTGACTCTCTAAGGAACCATCTGAGTGTCTTTGCGTGAGCATGAAGGCACGTGTGCATGAATGCAACACAGCAAAGACGAGGGCAGAGTTAAACAAAAATGGAACAAATACAGTATGAGAAAGGAGTGAGACACAAAAGAAAGGAGTATTGAACAGTCCTGTGAACTTCCTGATTACCCTTAGCGGGGGTAAGATACTTTCTTAACGTTGCTGGAAGGGAAGAAGGAGGGGCTGGGTATAGACAAGTATCAGCTGTAGGGTCAGAAGCAGGAATCTGAGGATGTTTCTGAGTGTTGGCTTCTATTTTTCTCCTCTTTCTGTAGAGTAGGAAGCAGGGTGAACCACTGGAGAGAATGGTGCCCAGAATAGGGCCCCAGCTGATGTGAACAGAGAACGTTGAAAACAGTCATCGTGGAGAAATAGAGAGCAGAGTGAGTGCGGGACCACGCTGGGAAGAAGGGGGCGTTCTGAAAGGCTCGCTGATGAGGCTCTTACAGTAACGATCCACCCGGTATGTGTTTCCCTGGTAATCTACTGTCAGAGTTCAGACACAGACACGGAGGACGGAAAAGGATTGGCTTCTTCCAGGGTTGTGCTTTTCCCAGATGAACAGAATTAAACGGCTACAGGACAAGACGTTTTAGAGAATCGCAGTAGACTAACTGCTGGACCCGTGTTGGATGAAAGGGAAGTGGTGGCAGGAAGGGCTGGTGGGCCAGGTGGGTGGGCTCATCGATGGTCTGGAGGGTCTAACAGGAGGATGAGCGTCTACAGTGTGGCCCCGTACCTGGCCAGTTAGGACAGGAAACAGAGGCAAACAGAATGGTTTTATAAATTAAGACTGATTAATTTCTAGCATGACAAAGTTGAGAGGAGGTGGCCAGTTTGGAGTAGAAGAAAAAGTCACTGGGGGTGAGGAGGCAAAGGAAGTAAGAGATCGTGTGTACGAGATGAGCTTCTGGTGTGGACGTCGAGGACCCTACGTGAGGGGGCTCTCAAAATGGCCAGAGAAGGCGCCATGGCCACAGCAAGTGGGGCAGACAACAGCCAGGAGTAGAGGGGAAGGTGGTGAGGCCAGACTGTGTGAGATTTAAAGGAGCAAAAGCTTTCCAGCTAACAGAAGAGCTGTGGTCGGAAAGCTACCCGAAGGGCAGGGAGACAGTGACCCAAGCTCCGGCACTCGGGCGTGAGGGGCAACGGGAGGGCAAACGGCCTCCACTGGAGAGGATGCCAAAGGATCAGGAGCCACCCAGGTCATGGTCACAGAGCAGAAGGGATATGAGAGAAGCGTTTAGGAGTCAGGAGGGTGGGTGGGGAGAGGGATGCCCCGAAGGCTGGGTTTGGGAGGGTGTGTGGAGCCACAGAGCATGAGTGTGGGAATGGTAACAATTGGCTGACGAGGCTGCACCTTGAGTGGTAACGGGACAAAGGGACACAGGCTCTGGTCAGCTTGCAGGGACCGCTGCACACTCTCCTGGGGGTTGACAAACTCATCTGATGGCTGTAACTCCATCTTTCATCCTTGACAGAGACTCTACCGTACTTTCCCGAACAATCTGTCTGTTGCTGTAAAAGGGGTCAGTCTGAGATGGCCGGTCCTTTATCAATCAGTTGCTGTTTCTTTCGTCGATGCGTGTGGACTGTCCTTTGTAGACACCGTCCGTCCTGGACCTCATCTAGTCATCCACGGGCTTCGGATACCTTCAGTTTCACAAACTCATAGATTGATGTACACATGTAATCGGTGAGGAACCTTGTCCAGACCAGGAGACTGGGACCCACACTGAGCTTCGAAAGAGAGGTTTTGTACTTCTTTCTCTATTACTATTAACCTTGTGTATCCCCAAAACAAGAGAACTTGGGCCCTGAGAACAGGTCTTCTGAGCCCTGGCTCTGCCGCTTACCAGCCCTGCGACCTTGAGAAGCCTATGGGGAGCATCCCATAAGCCAAGAACTGTAATCTCCTCATCTTATAAAGGGAGATAAGCGCCCTACAATGCCTGCCTCGTACGCCATTGTGGGCGCTGAGCGGTACGAGGTAGATGCTCTCACGGTCACAGCAGAAGTGCAGCTGACCGTTTATAGTTCTGGGCAAACGTAAGATGGCGTGTAGGTTCAAAATGCCTGTTTCCTAAGTGGGGGCTGATTCCTTCTGATGCTGTGATGAGGGATTTGTCTTAATCCCCCTGGTGTGTCTGCTTCTGGCCTTTCCCACCTGTGCTTTTCCAAGCTGCCCCTGGGAAGCTACTTGTGGGATCAGACTGGATTTTTGAAAATAATTTCTCCCTTTTCCTTTTTATTAGGACCACGTGAAGTTGCATCGCCTAAATTGTGCACTGAGAATGTCTCTTGGGAGTTGTTTCCCTCTGGCTTTGTCAAAGTACCTGCTTCATAAGGCCTGCCTCCTTGGAGCCTGGGACACGTCTGACCACGCAGCTCGTCCTCCGTGACACAACTATCTCCTGAACCTCTGCTCGGACCTCCCCCCGATGAACCTCTCCCATCTCCTTCCTTACTGGCTTCCCCTTGATGACCCACGGATTTTCCTGCAGTCACAGGCCTTTTGCTGGGGGCACAGCAAGTACAGCATCGTTCGTTCTGACTCCCCCATCCATCCGTCTCTCTGAATCTGCTAAAACTTTCTTAGTCGCTCTCTAACCATGACTCATCTCACCAAGCAAAATGGGTAAAGCCATATTATCAACTATGTTGTCATTTTAAGTTTACAACCCACGGAATACTTATTCACCGGCGGATGTCAATGGCTACGCATGTTGACTTAAACCCCCTTTTCCAATTATGTCATTATGGGAATAACTGGACACATTTTGAATCTTAATTATCTTTTTATGCTATACCGTAGGCCATATGAGAGGGATGACAGCTTTCTTTGGACTGACACCCTATCTTGTACACAGGGTTCAAGTCACATGAGCTGAGACCAGTTTTAAGTTCAAAGAATATACGTTTTAACTTCCTGAGGAAGCAGAGAACGTGATTTTACCAAGTTGCCACGTTCATCAAACAGAGACACAGCCTTGAAGGGGAGTGAGTTCACAATCAGAGCTCAAGCAGGTCAACAGTGTATCACATGAGAACGGCTGCCATCAGGGGTGTGCCATTGCTTTCAGACCCCGTGTCATTAAAACTACATCTTCTCTTCTTCTCAAGTGTTCCCCTTGGTTGCTCAAAATTTCTTCACAGAAGAAATACAAAGAAGAAGAAAAAGTAATACATAGCACACGAAATCAAAGAACCAGGGTTTCGTTTAGAAGAATGCAAAACTGTATTTAGTGTGATTACAATTCAGAAAAACTGGCAGCCTCCAATTTCTTTTCTGCAATTCAATTAACCTTATGCGTACCTTTCTGCTTTAAGGTGTTAATTTTTTCCACTCAAGAGAAAACAAAAGGAGAATGAAATAAATTATGAGAATATGAAATGTAACTGATTAAAAAAATGGAAGAGTTTGTCATTTCTTCCTCGGGGAACATTTGTTTTAGGGGTCAATTTTCAATTCTTCTAACTGCTGTCTTCAGAAGGACTTAAATTAATTTTGGATATTATTTTCATTTTTTGGAAGAAATTGGCTCACGTTTCTCACAATCAAGGAGTTGGAACTTGATTTTGCATAAGATATGAGCGTTGCATCTGGAAAAGAACTGCCCCATCTCCCAAATAATTAGGATAAGTTCAAGTAGATCATAAATAACAGACGCTTAAATACCCCGCACACTTACAAGGAAATTTTCAGACAGAACAGTAATATACAGTCTGCAGCCAAGGTGGTTCAAGGTCAGTTTCTCCTTCCAGAAGCTTCTGCAGATAGTCAGCATCTCCCCACCACCGGACCCTCTACAAAAAGCACGTCTAGACATACGCAAGCTGTGGATGAAATGCAGCAGGTTTGCTAGGGGCACATGTTTTATAACATGCATGTGTAACTGATGGAGTTGGGACCGATCAGGTGTGAATATAACGTAAAAGCTGCAGTGGGCGTGGGCCAGTGTCTCTGGCACACAAGGGTTCTAAGTCACCACACTGAACACAAAAGACTAACACAAGTGAGAAGGGCAAGACACAGAGGTGCACTCTTCTATAAACGATGCCCTCTGACCCCACGTTGTCCCTCTTGGTCCCGTTTGGTCACATGTTCCATCTTGAAAGTGTCTGTGTAGCATGCGTCTCCGGATCTTTGTCAAAAGAAACAAGCACAGACAGGGGTCCAGAACACCCGACCCTGGCATCGCTGCGTTTGCCTGTAACCATCCATCTCTGTCCTTGTCTCCAAGGCCAGGCACCTCCACCCGTCCTCCCCTGTTCTTTCATCAAGCTGTCTTTGCCTTCCTCTTTATTAAAGTTCTGTGTGTACTGCAGCTTATTTCATTTATTAGGAATTTCACATGCCCTTTCTATGCAAGGACCTTTAATTAGGATTTTTTTTTTTTTTTTGGTTAGTGTTCTGGTTACAAAATTTCCAAGGTTTTGAGTATTCTATCCCAACCCTACATTTTCCCAAATCCTTGCTATTTTCAGTGGATGATTTTGCATGAAGCATACTTCACAGTAACACACCTGTACTGCCAATTCATTCCTGAAAACTTCCAAGGTAAAACAGCTCATTGCATTTAGTGTCTCACTAACTTTTACTCCAGTTATGGTGGTGGATGTATGGAGTTATAATTCATGTACTTAAAATATATTAGTTTCTTCATAGTTCACGGTTGTTACTAAAACTTTGAGGAGTTTATAATTATTCACTTACCTAGACATTTAGGTACAATTGCTATAATTTGTGATGTAATGTTTAGCCCTTAGGAACAAAACCTTCTGCCTGAATGGGAGCCTCTTCAATTTCCCCTGCAACACCTCTTTAAACGGGGTGTTCTGATCTTTTCCCAGATAGTTATTTTCAGCTGTGTCTCTGATTAGCGCTTCTGTTTCCGGTGTTCCGTTCTGCCCCTCTGGAACATCTAAAATACTGACGTTCACGCTGGTTTCCTAGTGGTCCACATCCATCAGCTTTCAATGCGGTTCGAGTCTAGACTGAACCAGATCCCTCTTCTGCGCTCCAGGCCCCCGGATCCTGTATCTACTCAGCATCCTACAGCGACTACCTCGAAAACATGTCAATGTCACCTTGTGCAGTCGGTACCTCTTGCCATGGTTGCTACCCCAACAATGGTGTCCACCCAGCTGAGCAAGCCAAGCGCTGGCAGTCAGCTCTGACATTCCCTGTTCCTCCTTCCCCACATCCCATCTATCACCAAGTCCCATTCATCTCCCTGTAAGCAGTTCTCAGATGACTCACTTCTCTTTGTCTCCACCGCCACCCACCCTCCTGACGGAGGCTGCAGTCTTGGACTTGGGCCACCGCAGCAGCCCCTCTCTGGACCCTCCACGTGCAATGGCCAAAGTGACCCTGAAGAGACACCAGACTGAGCACATCACCACCCCCCGTCTAAACTCTTCCAGAAAACTGGGAGTGGAAGAAAACGTCTTCAACGTGGTGAAGGCCACATTCCCAAAACAGTTAGCAAATATCACACTTAGTGGAGAAAACCTAAAATCAGAAGCAAGGATTCTCGTTAACATCACAACTGTTAAACAAAGGTCCTTACCAATGCAGTGAGATAAAAGAAGGAGAGGGAGGAGGGGGAGGGGAGGTAGGAGGAGGAGGGGAGGGAGGAGGGGGAAGGGGGAGGAGGAGGGGGAGAAGGGGAGAAAGAGGGGGAGGGGAGGTAGGAAAGAAACGAGTGGCATACGGTTTGGAAGGGGGAAGTTGAAAGAATATCCTTATCGGCAGATGACACAATCCTAACCATAGAAATCCCGACAGAACAGAGGGACTTAAAACTAATGAAAGTTCCAAAAGATTGAGGGATATAAAATCTGCTTAAAAATCAATAGTATTTCTCTATGACTACAATAAACAAAGTTTTTATCAAACTTATGTGTTAAAATTTTATCAACTGCTTTTTCTGTATCAACAGAGATAATCACATGGTTAATGTACTTATCAATGAGAAAAGAGAGGAACCCAATCAAAAAATAGGAATATTTTGAAAGCAGTTTGGAGCAAGAGAAATCTACATGACTGGAAAGTATATGAAGACACTCTCAACTCATTAAACATGATGAGAAAAAAAAATAAAATGAGGAGATGTCACTTTACAACCATTATATAAAATTTTAAAAGAACGACAGCACCAAGAGCTGGTGAGCATGTAACCCGTCGTGCACATGCCCCCGCCTCACCAGGGCCTGGGAACAGGACTTTATTTGGAAATAGGGTCTTTACAGATGTAATGAAGTTAGGATGAAGGCCTCAGGGTGTGTCCTAATCCAATAGGACTGGAGTCTTTATGAGAAGAGAGACACACAGAGAGTATGCCATGTGACTACAGAGGTAGAGACCGAAGTGATGCAGCCACCAGCCAAGGAACACGGAGGGAGGGACGGCCACCACCAGAAGCTGGAAGACGCAAGGAAGGATTCTCCCCTATAGGTTTCAAAGGGAGCACGGCCCTAGTAACACCTTGATTTTGAACTTTAGCCTCCAGAACTGTGAGACAATAAATTTCTTTTATTTTAAGCCAAAAAAAAAAAAAAAAAAAGATTTCATAAGCCTGGAAATAAAGAGCTTCATGCAGCTCTTCTGATAAACTGCTGTAGCTTCTCTGGAGAACATTCTAGCGGTAATGAAAATTAAGTATTAGTACAATCTATGGTCTATCCACCCCATGCTGCATGGCCTGGACACCCTCCCCAAATGACTAAGGATACATGGGCAAGGGCACAGTTACTAAGGTAGGCGGGGGGAAAAGTAAAACCCTGTGACAACTATCAATGGAAATTAACAGGATACATACCTGTCTAAGAACATGGAGAGTGCAGTAGAGTGTGTTCCCATGGTAAGGAGGGGGTGAGATCAGGGGAAAATCAAATCAAATCCAACAAGAGGCTTGTTTGGACAATGGTGATAGAGAGCCTTGAATTGTAGTAATGAAAGTCTGCATATGAAGTTCTTCAAAAATGCTAAAAGATTAAATGGCAATCTTTAGAATTATCGGTGGAGTGGTGATAGCCATTCAAATGGATAAGTTTAATTTAGGGAATGAGTATTACTCAAAATAAAACAAGGTCCAAGATATCCATAATTAGTGATTGGGAAGAGGAAAATTATCCAGAAAAGTCTAGAATAAAGGATGCTCAGGGAACAGAATTAGTAGGAAAAGAGAAAGAAACCTAGCATCTACTAGGTATCTACCTTGTGGTTAGGGCTTGACATCTATCATCTTATAAAATGTTCTCAGTAACACTGAAGTAGGCGGTGTCATCTCTTTACACAGATAGAGAGGTGACCTCCCTAAAACCAGAGAACAGGTCTAGAACCCAGCTCCATCTCACCTGGATAGATACAGCTCAGGAATAAGAGAATAATCAGTTTCCAAATGCAGCATTAGTCTTAATGAGGAAATATTGATGATTTACTAAGAAAAAGGTAAACAGTAGCCTTCTAGAAACAATTTCAGTGGCATGGTAAGGGACAAAGCTGGGTTAGCGGTAACAGAAGAATTCAAATTACCTTGACTTAGGGCTTCTCTGGTGGCGCAGTGGTTAAGAATCCACCTGCCAATGCAGAGGACACGGGTTCGATCCCTGGTCTGGGAAGATCCCACATGCCGGGGAGCAACTAAGCCCGTGTGTCACAACTACTGAGCCTGCGCTCTAAGAGCCCAAGAACCACAACTACTGAAGCCCGCGCATCTAGAGCCTGTGCTCCACAACAAGAGAAGCCACTGCAATGAGAAGCCCGCGCACCGCAACGAAGAGTAGTCCCAGTGTGCCACAACTAGAGAAAGCCCATGCGCAGCAATGAAGACCCAACGCAGCCAAAAATAAAATTACAAATTATCTTGACTTATACTAAAGGTTAGTGAATGTCTGGGCACATTTAAAATGATGGAAGAAATATAGAATAAAGGTGTTAACAAGAAAAAGGGCAATTATGAGAGAGTTATTCTAGAAAGGTGAAGAGGAATTAGATTGAGAAGTGGACTAAAGAATTATCTTTTTTTTTTAAATTAATTAATTAATTTATTTATGGCTGTGTTGTGTCTTCGTTTCTGTGTGAGGGCTTTCTCTAGTTGCGGCAAGCGGGGGCCACTCTTCATCGCGGTGCGCGGGCCTCTCACCATCGTGGCCTCTCATGTTGCAGAGCACAGGCTCCAGACGCGCAGGCTCAGTAATTGTGGCTCACGGGCCCAGTTGCTCCGCGGCATGTGGGATCTTCCCAGACCAGGGCTCGAACCCGTGTCCCCTGCATTGACAGGCGGATTCTTAACCACTGCGCCACCAGGGAAGCCCTACTATTATTATTGATCATTATCTTTTATTTATTTTTCTTGGCTGCCCTGTGTGGCATGCGGGATCTTAGTTCCCCAACCAGGGATCAAACCTGTGCTCCCTACATTGGGAGTGCAGAGTCTTAACCACTGGACCACCAGGGAAGTCCCTATTATTGCTCATTATCTTTAAAGGAGAGAATTTTTCTTGCTAATATTGCCCAACCACAGAAAAAAGGAAAATATTCTCTAGCATAATTATATCTATGTATTGACAGTTAAAATTCATATTTAGTTCATTAAAATGTTTGTGTTCTTTATTGGATCTGGAAAAAAACTAATTTAACTCAGTATATTTTTGTCATGACTAATTCTGTTGGAAACATAATAGGACTAAGCTTGATATCAAATAACAGAGTTGAGTCACTTGGATTCTACACAGAACATTTCCATCTCTCAAAAAGCTAAGTTGTACCCAATAGTCTCCTTTATTAGGATGCTGTAAATAGGATGTTAGGATGTTAAAAAGATGTTAGTTAGGATGTTAAAAAATAACTTTGGTGTAAACAAAGACCCTTCCTTGCAGCTCCCATTTTTCCTGCCTTGTGATTCTGGCACGGAGCCAGGAACACAGAAGATGCTGGATGACGTCGTGTAGACGAAGCGCCTGTGATCAGCAGTGTGCTCCGGGAACCAGGCAGACCTGTGCTGCTGCTTAAATCAGCGGTCCCCAACCTTTTTGGTACCAGGGACCGGTTTCGTGGAAGACAATTCTTCCACAGACAGGGGCGGTGGGGGGGGACGGCTCAGGTGGTAATGTGAGTGATGGGGAAGCAGGTGCAGCTTCACTCGCTTGCTCGCACCTCCTGCTGTGCAGCCCGGGTTCCTAACAGGCTGCAGACCGGTAGCGGTCCGCGGCCCGTGGGTTGGGGACCCCTAGCTTAAATGATTAACAGCTGTTAACTTACTCTAGGTTTCACCACCATGGCTTACTTTCCCAAACAACTGAAATCTTTACATTTACATTTTCACTACGTGATCGGAATAGGTGACTTCTAAACTGAAGTCCCCACCACTGATTTCCGTGAGCAAGAAATGATAGACACGATCAGTTGTACCACCAAATTAAAATGTATTGAGTTCTGCGACTTAAGTTGAGCTAATTATGTGCACAACTAGGAGGAATAAGAGACAGTCATGAGCTGTGCAGTGTGTAGCCGTCAGAGCAGAAAAGGAGGAGCAGGGTTACACACGTGCAAGCCGGGGGCCTGGACAGGGCTCATCCCTGACTCTGCCACCTGGGACATCACTTATCCCGATGGGGGCTCAGTTACCTCTTACTTAAACTGGGCATACTTCATATACGTACCTCCCCGGGTCATCACAGGGATGATGCCTGTGGAGGTGCCCGTCAAGCTGGGCACAAATGTAACAAATCACTACTTTCATTAACGGAGGAATAAGAACAATGGCCCCAGAAGCCAGAAATAAAGACGGACATGTACTTAAGGATAAATACATGCAGGGAAGAAGAAACTACTTAAGATAACTTTGTACGCTACCTTAATCTCAAATCACATTCCATTTCTTTTTTTTTTAATTAATTTATTTATTTATTTTTGGCTGTGTTGGGTCTTCGTTGCTGCGCGTGGGCTTTCTCTAGTTGCGGCGAGCGGGGGCTACTCTTCGTTGTGATGCGCGGGCTTCTCATTGCGGTGGTTTCTCTTGTTGCAGAGCACGGGCTTTTAGGCATGTGGGCTTCCGTAGTTGTGGCACACGGGCTCAGTAGTTGTGGCGCATGGGCTTAGTTGCTCTGAGGCATGTGGGATATTCCCGGACCAGGGCTCGAACCTGCGTCCCCTGCATTGGCAGGTGGGTTCTTAACCACTGCACCACCAAAGAAGTCCCTCACATTCCATTTCTAATCATTGCTATTCTTTACACCACCTTGTTCTCAGGAAAGTCAGAATCTCCAATGAAATTGGTGAAGACCCTGAGGTAGAGGTGGGTTGAGAGGATTAGTAAATGTCAAATAACAAAAGAGAAGAAAGGATGAATCAAATCCTGGCCCATTCTTCAGCGAGCTGTATGCAATCTTTCTGATCCCTGCCATCTCCTGGATTTACAGATGTATAAACATACCCTCTATTCTCCAGGATGGATTTAATTACCATCAAGAAGTATTTTTCAAGTAAACACTTCAGTTTCTGCGTCTGCCTCTGACTCATCACAGCTGAAAGCAAATTAGGGGTTAAAAAGGTTCATATCATGTACAGAACAACCATGATTTTCTAAATGGAAGGACATCTTTAAACATTTGAGAGGGCTTCAATTTTCATAGACGCCATATTCTATATTTAACCAGAATCGACAGTATAATGTTCAAAATACCCATGGAATACTAATGAAATCAATGCAACTTAAGTTTAATCATGTTTATGTCTAAAATCACCATGCAATGTCTTTTTCTCCTTTCCTTACCAATCTCTTGATTTATTGCTGTAACGATACTCTTTCGGTACCATCATGCGCAAGTCAACTAAAAAATGTGTAACTTGAATCTCTGAACATCTGCAAGATTCAGTTCAATTTTGATTATGTTAAGCCTTATTTCAAATCTGGAGCATTAAAGGTAAAACTAGGCTTAATCCCTGAAGCATGCCAGGGCTTTAAATCAATAATAATGGACAGATACTCTCAAATCCTGCCCTCAGTATTGTGATCATTTCCCCGGCAGAATGCACTTTGTTCTGAATTCTTCAGTATACTTTCTTGTAAAACAAGGTGCACATGCACGCACCCGCACGTGTGTGTGTGTGTTTGTGAGTCTGTGTGTGTGTGTGTGTGTGTGTGTGTGGTCCAACACCGTCTCTTTATATTTTTTCCCGGAAGTACATATATTACGTCTTCTACTTCCAGGAAGATGGAACACATGCTCTTTTCCCTATTCCTCTCATTAAGAACAACTGAACACCCTGGACATTTCATATAAAACAAACATAAGAAGACTCTGGAAGGAGGAGAGAAGAAGACCTCAGCTGAAGACTTCAGGCCCTGAGGAATGACACAGTGGTGAGTTCCCTGGGTTTGCTTTTTGCCTTGTGTATCTCAGCCTTGCAGCTGAAGAAACCAGTAACCCAGAAATACCAATGGGCACAGACCGAAAGAAACCAAGAAGCCCCAACAAAAGCCTGCTGTCTCATGTGAGAAGCCTATTGTCCTCCCTCACCAGGCTGGAACAAGATGCCCCAACACCACCACCATTGCCCAGTGCACACAAAGGCTCCAACCACTGCCCAGTGGTATTGACACCCTTCCCCTTGGTACCAGTGGAGGCTATGAAAACCTGGAATTCTTGCACCCCTCCCTGTGGTAATGAGGTAGACCCTCACTTCCTCTGCTGGAGTGGTGTCCGAGCATGCCTGCTAAACCAGAGTCTTAGATGAGATCCAGAGTTTCATAGCATAATACCCCAAAAGTCCAGGTTTCAATAAAAAATCACTCATCATACCAAGAACCAGAAAAATCTCAATCAGAGTGAAAAAGAGAACCATGGGTGTCAAACCAAGATGACAAAAATGTTAGCATTATCTGACAAAGATTTCAAAGCAGACACACACAAAAAAAATGCATCCACAAGCAATTTCAAACAGGCTGGAAACAAATGAAAAAAAAAAAAAAAAGATAGAAAACTTCAGCAAAGAGATGGAAAGTCTCAGCTAAGAAACAGGAGATGTAAAAAAGAACTAAGTGGAAATTTGGAATCTGAAAGGCCCAATAACCAAAATAAAAATTCACAGGTTGAGCTCAATAGCTGAACGAAGGGAAGAGAGGAAGGAAGGGGTGAAATGGAGAATTAAGCAACAGACAACTCTCATCTCAAAAACCTAAAGAAAGAAGAGCAACATAAACCCAAAGCAAGCACAAGGAAGGACATAAATAAATACAAGGAAATGAGTGAATCAATGAATATAAATAAAGAACAGAAATAAATGAAATTGGAAACAGAAAAACAGAGAAAATCAATGGAACAAAGAACTGTGTTTTTTAAAAGATCAATAAAACTGACAAATCTCTAACAACTCTAACAAAAAATAAGAGAAGAACGAGAAGACACAGATTACAAATATCAGGAATGAATGAGGGACATCACTACAGACCCTGCAGACATGGAAAGGTTAATAGGGGAATCCTAGGGACCACTCAGTACACAGATTTGACAACACAGATGGAATGGACATGGGGATGGACACACTGCTGACGTGGTCCACCCCTGGGGTGGATGGACCTCCACAGGAGTCCCACAGAGGCTCAAGAAGGAGGCTTTGGGGTCATGGGTGCAGGAAATTCTGGATTCCAGGCACCTGGAGCACGGTCTAGAAGGGAGGGGAACAGAATCTGGAGGAGCACGTCTTCAGTGAGGGGCAAGGCCAATGCAGGCCAGAGGGGGCTGCTAGTACTCAGGGCCCAGGCCAGGGGCTCCTCTTGTCCAGGTGTAAGGACTGTACTGATTAAAGACTTTTTCTCACTACTGTGAGGGGATGACTATGAGTTAGAAGATACAGAAGACTACTAGGGATTTGGGGCCAGAGTTAACACCCATCCTGTAGGTTTATATGTGGCTTTGCAGATAGACGGTTCATTATTTAATAAGCATTTATGGGTCTTTGCGATGAGCAGAAGCTGGGCTAAGCTTACAGCTGGAGGTAAAAAGAGACCCCAGGGGGGCCGTGAGAGCTTGGGGAGAGAGGCACCACTTGTCTGCAGCACTGGCATGAGCTCCACACACCCTGGGGAGGCCACTACTCTCCCCGTGCTGTCTCCATGCGGTCCCACCAGGGTCCACAGCTGTGCTGTGTCCCTACATGTCTAGAAAATTACTGAAGCCAGAGGGCTCTACCTTCTCAATTCCTCATCCTATATGTTGTCATGATTTCTGTGGATGGACAAACATTATCTCCATAGCTACTAAGACATAAAGTTTATCCCGAGTTTTCTTCTTTTATTGGCAAGGAAGTAAGCTAGTCAGTATCTCACTGAGGTGGGTTAATTAGAACATACTAGCATGCAGATTTGGGAGCTGACCATCTGAGACCTTCCACCTGGCAGTTATTTCTTTAACAGCTGTTTGTGTTTAATTACTTGCTCTGCTACCCTCAGGTGGGAGTGAAGGTTCTGCTGGGAAGAGAGAGGACTCTCCACGAACGAGGTCTGGCTTCCTGACAGCTTATTTAGAATTAAGCCAAAAACCACAGGAACAGATCATGAAAACACAGTCATAAAATCACTAGAAATGATCAGTCTTTCCTCCAAAGCTGCATCATTGGTCACGTTCTCCAGGGCTCGGTCCCAAATTTAGTTTTTGATGAGTTTCCATCCTTTCCCTGTAGCACCCGGGCTGTCACATCTCCCTGCACAGACGCTCTGCCTCACCACCTAAACTTTCCCACCACTGACTTTTACTCACCACCGTAGTCTAAGAATACATTTTTTTCCCCTTCAAAGTGTAGGAACCCTGTAGCCACAGATTGACCTTGTGGCCAGTTGGATTCCTGTAAACTAGAAGAACACAACAAGAGAAAGTAAGCGTAAGAGTTTTTTTAAAAAAATCATACTTGATTGAATAAAATGAGGAGAAAAATAAATCTAAGGGATACTGAAGGGCATGACAGAGAAGATGTTTATGAAAAATTGGTGCAATCCGTGCAGATGGATTGTGCAAGAAAAATACAGAAAACAGTTACTGCTCTTCGCTCTGTTCTTTTCAACAACACATGTCTAGATATCTGGGTCATAGCCCTGAGCAGAAATATAAAAACATTCATGCATGATACAGAAGGAAAACAAAGAAGAGGAATATCTAGGAGTGGCTGAAAACACAAAAAGAACAGACAAGGAACGGATGACGAGTCCCAGAAGCGAGATTATTCCAGACCCAATGAGTCATTTGTTCCGATTCACTACACAAGCAAGTGAAAACCACGACACTCCGATTTCATGAAAGATTCAGAGTGAAACCAGAGGCAAAATTAAATAAGACCTTTTTCCCCGGGGGTCAGTTTTGGCCATGTCACTTGCGTAGGTGACGGATGTCATGGTGACCAGCTCACTAGTGCACCCGTCACAGCTGACGAGTCCCCGTATCCTGTTGATGTTTTCCACAAAGTCACTCTGCTGTCACCACATCAAGCCCATCACTGTGGCCGCCGCCCAGTCCCAAGCCTCACTGCTTCATGCCTCAACCCCCATGGGAGCTGGTCTGACCCCGCCTCTCCCTCCCAGGTATCTCAAGAGCTCTGCTGGGCTGGTTTTCCCGACACCTGCCCCACCGTGTCCATTCCCTGCTCAGTCGTCTACGGTGGATCCTTTCTTCCTGACCTGCCCAGTCATTGCAGCCCCACATGGCTACACTGGTTATCCCCAACATCCTGCAGGGGGCGAGCAGGGAGGGAAGGTACTCGAGTCTGGATGGTGTGCCACTGGACTGAAACACGGACACATCCTCACGTGGAAGCAACACTCTGGACCATGTTTGGTTCACAGAAAAGCCTTTGACTCAGAGCTGAGCCCCATAATGCAGGCTCAGGTCTCGAGAAGACACAGCCATGAGATGGAGGATGGAGGAGGAGAAAGAAAGTATGGGTTGAATTGTGTCCCCCCAAAAGATATGTTGATATCCCAACCCCCAGAACCGGAGAATGTGACCTTACTTGGAAATAGGGTCTTTGCAGATGTAAGTAGCTAGGATGAGGTCATTAGGGGGGCCCTCATCTGATATGACTGGTGTCCTCATAAGACAAGAAGACAGAGACACACAGAGAAAAGAAGGTCCTGTGATGACAAGACAGAAATTGGGGTGATGGGGCTACAAGCCAAGGACTCCAAGGACTGCCCACAACTCCAGAAGCTGAGAGAAAAGCATGGAACAGATTCTTCTTCAGAGCTCTTAGAGGAACCAACTCTGCTGACACCTTTCAGGTGTGTGGCTGCAGACTTGTGGGAGACTCAGTTCCTGCAAAGTCACCCAGCCTGTAGTCCCTCACGATGGCACACCCAGGACACTACTACCTGTTCCTGGGCAACTTTCTGTCAGAAGGCACAATTTGGCTTCAGCACCATGTGTTGAACCCCGTGTTCTAGACTGTTCTCTGTGGTCTGAGGGCCCAGGCCTCATGCTGCCCTGGGCACGTGTGAGGTGGCCACCCCCACTTGGCCTCGTGTCCTGCCATGTGCTTCTCTGGCTTTGGATCCAGCCTAGGGACGTGGTGACATAAACACCGAACCATATCAACACAGTGGTTCGTGAGAAGCCCTGGAAAGGCCTCTGCAAGGGGACAGTGAGAACGGGTAGGAGGGACCCTTGTGAGGGAGGCAGCTGTGAGCAGAGCCCCTGCCAACCCTCCTCAGTGCCCTGCTCCCCACCTGGGCTCAGGTGAGCTGGCAGGACTCCGCTTCAGGAGGAGGGGGTCGGGGCGTGAACTACGCTCCTGACCTGCAGCTCTCAGGTGGGCATGTGAGCCCCGCCAAGGGAGCCCTACCAGCCCCACCAGCTGCCTTTCATAAAGGAGTATGGGTGGGGTGAGTCAAGGGGGTCAAAAGGTACAAACTCCAGTTATATGGCAAATAGGACTTGGGGATGTAACACACAGCCCACGACTATAGTTAATAAGTTAATAACCTGACAGCTGCTAGGAGAGTTCTCGGAAGGTCTCATTGCTGCACACTTGAAACACTGTAAATCAACTAGACTTCAACAACAAACCATTCCAAAAAGAAAAAAAGTCACATCATTACATTTGAATCACTTTAATATTCAACTTGTCTGTCACCCGTCAAAACAAATTCTTTAAAAAGCATAGCTTTCATGTGAAATATTCCATCGTAAACTCAAGGACATTCAATCTTCAATTTTATTTCTATGAGTGCAGGACACGGGAATAAAATGAGTCCTATAGGTAATTTGATCTTTTTATAGTAGGTACTAATGACTGAATATTTGTGGGGTTAATTTTATGATTAAAATTTACTTATGCACTTTAATATTTCACAATCTGGATAATCAATGCACAGAGAAATGACTCACCTTTTTAAAAAAAAGTTCTCATCACCAGAAAATGTGTAACTATATGTAGCAACAGATGTTAAATAAATTTATTGTGGTGATAATTTTGCAATATTTACAAATATCAAATCATTATGTTGTACACCTAAAACTAATATAATGTTATGTCAATTATATCTCAACAACAACAACAAAAAATCACAAAAAAAAATAAATAAAAGGAACTATACTTATCTAGGAGACTAAATCTGTGAGAATAGCCCAGAAATTCCTGGAGAAGAAGAGGAATGAGAGGCAGCTTATCTTAGCAAATATTAAAATATAATATCAAAAATAGTATGAAAATTGGCAACAAATTTTTGGGTATGACACCAAAGGCACAGGCAACAAAAGCAAAAACTAAGTGGGACTACATCAAACTAAAAAGCTTCTACACATCAAAGGAAACCATCAACAAAATGAAAAGTCAACCTACAGGATGGGAGAAAATATCTGCAAACCATATATCTGATAAGAGGTTACTATCCAAAATATATAAGGAGTTCATACAGCTCAACAGCAAAACCAAATCTGATTTAAAAGGGACAGAGAAACTGAATAAACATTTTTGCAAAGAAGACATCTAAATGGCCAACAGGTATATGAAAAGGTGCTGCACATTACTAGCTGTCAAGGAAATGCAAATCAAAACGACAAAGAGACATCACCTCACACCTGTTAGAATGGCCATCATCAAAAAGACATCAAATAACAAGTGTTGGTGAGGACGTGGACCGTTAGTGGAAATGTGACCTGGTGCAGCCACTGTGGAAAGCAGTATGGAGGTTTCTCAAAAAATTAAAAATAGAGCTACCATATGATCCAGGAATCCCATTTTTAGTCATATGTCCAAAAGGAAATGAAAACAGGATCTCAAAGAGATACCTGTAATCCCATGTTCATTGCAATATTATTCATAATAGCCAAGACATGGAAACAACCAAACGACCTAAGTGTCCATCAACAGATTAACGAGTGAAGATGTGTGATATATGTATTATTCATGCATGAGGAAGAAGTACGTTCTGCCATTTTCAACAAATTGGATGGACCTTGAGGCCTTATGCTAAGTGAAATAAGTCCTACACAGAGAAAGACAAACATTGTATGATATCACCTATATGTGGAATCTAAAAAAGCCAAACTCACAGAAACAGAGAGTAGAGTGGTGGCTACCAGGGGCAGGTGCTGGGGAAAATGGGGAGATGTTGGTCAAAGGATACAAATATCAGTTACAGGATGAATAAATTCTGGGGCTGTAATGTACAGCATGATAACTGTGGTTAATAATACTGTATTATACATTGGAAGTTACTAAAAGAGTAGATCTTAAATATTCTCACCACAAAAATGAAATGGGAATTATAAGTAGTGATGAAGGTGTTAGCTGACATTATGGTGGTAATCATCCTGTAATACGTATATCAAATCAACACATTTTACACTTTAAATTTATATAATTTTATTTGTCAGTTATATCTGAATAAAGCTGGAAAAAATAGTATGAAGAGGCAGACTAATGTAGGAGAAAAATCCAAAAACAGATCGGGTATATATGAGTCTAGGACATAAGTGATATCTGTAGTCAGAACAGAAAAGAAAAGTTATAATAACAAGTGATTAGAGAAGAATAGGTCAGCAATTTGGAAAAAATTAGTTAAATCCCTAGGATACAACTCACAACCTAAAATTCCAGAAAAATCAAAAGTCTAAATGTGAAAAATTTAGACCAAAGTATTAAAATAAAAGACCGAACATTTATGTCATCTTTTGATGGATGCAACTTTCCAAATGAAATCAAGACTAAATTTAAAACTTTTGGATATCAAAACACCAAAACCAAAATTGAAACAAACTGCAAAAAAAAAAAAAAAATTCGTAACATGTATATAACAAAGAGTTAATGTGCCATCTAAAGAACTTATGCAAATTAGCAAGAGAACAAGGAACCTGTTTATAAGCTGAGAAGGGCCCAGTGAGTGGGAGGGACTGGAATTTCAGGACAGAAAATGGGCGGATGGACCAAGTCTGGGAGGGGAGACAAAGGGGGACAAAGGTGGAAGTTCAAGAACAGGGTGGGGGGAGGGGAGTGGGCGTGCTGGACACACAGAGCATATCTGTGTAAGCTCCAGAATGTCCCAGTAATACAAATTGACATCCTGGAAATTCCCCAGACATTTCATCAGTAGTGCTTTTCATAACTAACTTGTTCTTGAGGCAGGTACATTCGACAGAGATTTTTCACTGATGATTGTTTTATTGGGCATTTTTCTACAAAGACAAAAATAGCTTTATGAGTCTACCTTCACTTCCCCTTAAGAGCTTCCTTAGTTACAGGCACAAAGGGAACCAGCGAAGATCTTATCTACCACAGGCTGCCATTCTGTCTGCACACAGCAGTTATCAGGGGCTGGCCTTGGGAGGAAGTCACTGCAGGATGGTCCTTAGAAAACAGTGCTCAGCCTTATTTGTCAGGCTGAATTTTAGTTTACAAGGGGAAACCTAAACCAGTGCAGCAGGAAAAACTAAAAGCCTTTGAAAATAATTTTCCCTTTAAAAAGACTAAGCATTCCATGTTTGTCTGAATAAAGTGAATAATCTTAAGACCATATCAAAATCGAAACCAATACATATTGATTTTTTAATCATACAGTAAAATACAAATATGTCTGAAAATACAAGACAAAAGAGTTTGGGCATACATTCCTCTTAAAGTGGTCAAAATAACTTGACCCCAAAACATGGATTAATGAGGTGTTTCTAAGAAAGTAACTAACAAATATTTCAACACAGACATATCTCAAAATCTCACCCACTGTTGTAAGTTATCTGCACCCTCAGACACACACAGGCAACGTGAACTTGGCAAACACTTTGAGATCAGTTATGTCTCAATAGCTGACCTTGAGGTTATGAAAAGTGAGATCCCAATATTTCTAGACACACTGAACAGGACTTTTGCTTGCAAATAAAATTGGGGGTGGTGGTAAATAAAAGGTTAACCAGGTTACAAATCCAGCCATTAGATATTTTTCTTACTTGTATGTGTGTCTGTGTACATGTACATATATATGTACATATATATCGATAAGTAATTGGACATCTGAAAGTTACTAAGAATGGCAGGAAGCCAAAGAACCTGAGAGTTGTCTAATACCACAGGGATGAAATCCTCAATATTCAACCAAAGGTTGACTCTGAGAGTCAGTGGATTAAAGTCTTCCTGTAGAAGGCAGATAGTAAATATTGTAGGGGCCACCCGACCTCTGTCACAATCACTCAACTCTGTCACTACCGCAGGAAAATAGCCATAGACAACAGGTAAATTAATGAGCGAAGCTGGGTTCTGATAATACTTTATTTATGGATGCTGGAATTTGAATTTCACATAATTTTCATGGGTCATGAAATATTCTTTTTTGATTTTTTCCCAGCCATGTAAAAATGTAAAACTCTTTCTAAATTTAAGGACCACACAGACAGGTGGTGGGCAGTGGCTTGATGACATGGGACTGTGGTGCCTCCATCCCTCGAGGGTCAACAAAGGATGACCACATCAGTGATGAAACTGAGAATGAACGGTAGCCAACCGGTGGGAGGACCAAGAGGAGGGTCCTGGCCCTTCCTGGAGACCAGAGAGCTGGCCCCTCCCGAGGCCCCTCCCTGCTCTGCTCTGGGGGTGGCCTCTAGTACTGTCCACTTTCTGGTCTTCCCTTGATGCTTTCTGATCCTTCAGTGCCACCTGCTAAAATGGCCCCAGGCACTGATGGAGCCTTCTTCCTTCTCCAAATGTCACACAACCAGAAAGCAGGTGAGGTTTGAGATCAGGTAGAACTTGGAGCAAATCTCCATTTGTTTCGAAGTCATGTATGTGCTGCCCTACTCTGCCTTCTCTCCCATTCCAATACCGTCAATTGAACAACACGTTGTCTCATTTTTCTGTGTATCCACTTCTGTTTTGAATGGTTTTCTTAAACCCCACGATGGATATTCTGGATCCAGTCCACTGATCGATAATGTATTGTTAAATATATCAGAGGAAGGAATGATTAAATGATGCATCTCAAATTCTGCTCACTTATCATCAAAACACTCATCAATAGCAGATGGCCAGTAGGCACATGAAAAGATGTTCAACACTGCTAACCATCAGGGAAATACAAATCAAAACCACAATGAGATATCACCTCACACCTGTCAGAATGGCCATCATCAAAAAGAACACAAATAACAAATGCTGGAGAGGGAGTGGAGAAAAGGGAACCCTCATGCACTGTTGGTGGGAATGTAAATTGGTGTAGCCACTATGGAAAACAGTATGGAGGTTCCTCAAAAAACTGAAAATAGAACTATTATTTTTTTAAAGACTTACAACATATATTTATTTTATTTTGGCTGCGTTGGGTCTTCATTGCTGTGCACGGGCTCTCTCTAGTTGCAGCGAGCAGGGGCCACTCTTCGCTGCGGTGCATGGGCTTCTCATTGCAGTGGCTTCTCTTGTGGAGCACGGGCTCTTGGCGCATGGGCTTCAGTAGCTGTGGCACGTGGGCTCAGTAGTTGTGGCTGGCAGGCTCTAGAGCACAGGCTCAGTAGTTGTGGCACATGGGCTTAGTTGCTCTGTGGCATGTGGGATCTTCCCGGACCAGGGCTCGAACCCGTGTCCCCTGCATTGGCAGGCGGATTCCTAACCACTGCGCCACCAGGGAAGTCCTTAGCCCCCAAGTCTTAAGAGCTGCTTCTTATCACTACTATTAATAAGACTTTCACTTATATAAGCACTTCTTATTGTAATAACTCAATATATATATTTAAATAATAAAATGTAATATAGGCATTTTCATTAAATATCTATTCATATTTTATTTTAGGTGGTAAGTACTCACATTTGGTAAATCCTGTATAACAATCACTACCATTTAGTGAACTCCTATTATGTGCTAAGAATGTGGTAGCTACTTCATAAACCCTTGCGTTGGGAGCATGATATTAATTACAATATTCATCTTCCAAGCTCACTATAAAGAGTAACGTTCTAATAATTACAATGAATGGATGAATATGTTAACTCTATAAAAGAACTAATCTCTCCATAATCGAGGGATGGCATGGAAAGCTGAATACCACTGGTGTACTTCTTTTCCCCAAAGGAAGCCAGGAACCCAGAGGAAACACAAGGCTGTCTCACCCAGAAACAGAGCCATCAACCTCCACAGAAAACTGCCTTTCAAAAAAAAAAGCGTAAGACAAAAAAATGCATTATCGAAGGAAATTGAGTCAGTGCTTGAGTGAGAAACTAGCATTGAGTAATCACCGACCTCACTTCTTCCTGTTAAATCACCACGAACTTCCTATCACCTCCCACAAAGAGCCCCAGTGTTCATATAATAAACTCCCATATTTAACCTAAGATATTTGAGAAGAAGATACTTTTTAAGAAGTTGCTTGTTCAATAATAAAGGGTAATTTTGCTGTTAAAAGTTCTGTTATACAAATTTCACAGAAAACGGAAGTGACTTTCCCGGCTTGCATATTTTATCACACCTGAGTTCATACAAACACTCTATGTTATTTTATGAGATGACTAAATTGCTTATCGATTCCCTGAGGATCTCAACTCAAAGTCCATAATTAAAATTGGTGTGACTCAGCAAAGGAAACCATAAACAAGACGAAAAGACAACCCCCAGAATGGCAGAAAATATTTGCAAACAAATCAACGGACAAAGGATTAATCTCCAAAATATATAAACAGCTCATGCAGCTCAATATTAAAGAAACAAACAACCCAATCCAAAGATGGGCAGAAGACCTAAATAGACATTTCCCCAAAGAAGACATACAGATGGCCAAGAAGCACATGAAAAGCTGCTCAACATCATTAATTATTAGAGAAATGCAAATCAAAACTACAATGAGGTATCACCTCACACCAGTTAGAATGGGCATCATCAGAAAATCTACAAACAACAAATGCTGGAGAGGGTGTGGAGAAAAGGGAACCCTCTTGCCCTGTTGGTGGGAATGTAAATTGATACAGCCACTATGGAGAACAGTATGGAGGTTCCTTAAAAAACTAAAAGTAGAATTACCATATGACCCAGCAATCCCGCTACTGGGCATATACTCTGAGAAAACTATAATTCAAAAAGACACATGCACCTCAATGTTCACTGCAGCACTATTTACATTAGCCAGGTCATGGAAGCAACCTAAATGCCCATCGACAGACAAATGGATAAAGAAGATGTGGTACATATATACAATGGAATATTACTCAGCCATAAAAAGGAACGAAATTGAGTCATTTGTTGAGATGTGGATGGATCTAAAGACTGTCATACAGAGTAAAGTAAGTCAGAAAGAGAAAAACAAATATCGTATATTAACGCATGTATGTGGAACCTAGAAAAATGGTACAGATGAACCGGTTTGCAGGGCAGAAGTTGAGACACAGATGTAGAGAACAAACGTATGGACACCAAGGGGGGAAAACAGCGGTGGGGTGGGGATGGTGGTATGCTGAATTGGGCGATTGGGATGGACACGTATACACTGATGTGTATAAAATTGATGACTAATAAGAACCTACAGTATAAACAAACAAAAAAAACAACTAATATTAAAGTTTCTTTGGGTTATTTGTATGGAAATATGTTAATATAAATGTTTCAGACATTACATGAAATTTCTAAAAATCTTATATGTTCTGGTATAATGTTATAAGTCATCATTCTAGTTATTACTTTAAAACGTGTATCTCAGAAATAACTAAAAAAAAAAAAAAATTGGTGTGACTAATGAAGTGGTTTAATTTGGAAACAATTATAGACCAGGGCAAATGAAATCACAAAAGGGTCAATGCCTGAAGCATTATGGTGCCACTCGGACAGATTTTCCGAAGTGCTCACAGCCACCAACAAAAAGTTAAAGCACCTGAGAGGAAGAGTTATAACCGAGTGAACTCAGAAGAGGATTCATTGTCCAGGACCCCTGTGTGGAAGGCCACCCTTCGGGCAAACGTCCGAAACATTTGATTCCACACCACGGGGCTGGTGTGAAAGGAGGCTGTGTCTCCGGGGAAGCCAAACCAACACCACGGGTTTCAGGTGGGGCTCAGTGGAGCTGCTGGAAGTCAGTCTGCTTCTGTGTGGATGGAAATAGTCACTTGGTGAGTTTCCTCATCCTTAAAATGAGGAAGTTAGAGCCTACAGGGCTGGGTCTTTCCCAGCTCTGAAATTCTGTCAACTCTAAGGCTACAGCAGGACACTCTTGGGGCCAGTTGGCAGTTAGCAGAACAATGGTCCTGAGATACTCATGCATTGTTGTTAACAATTGAAAAAAAACACAACCCTAAATGCCCATCTATACGGAAATGACTTAATAGGCGACGATGCTTGCCTGCTGCTGTTGAAAAGGATAATGGAGAGTTACCTCCAAGACACGCTGTTGAGGGAAAAAGCAAGTTGCAGTTATAATAATTATATGAATCCTCTCAAAGTACTGCTGTATACTTTATATAACCAAATATATGTTTCTGCAATAAGAAGAAAACCCACGCTAGAGACAGGTACGCTTGGCAGCATGGGAATTTTAGGGCAGGAGTACACTCTATGGCCCGGCAGACTTTCACCTTATCTGTAATGTTTATATTTTGACAAGGACATGATATTCAAACAATCATGAAAAATAAATTGCATCTAGGGCATTTGTCAGGTAATTTTAGCCGCCCTAAGGCTTCAGTGGTCCAGGTTTATTTGGGAGCTTGGTCCTAGGGAACTGGCCTCCCGTTGGGCGCTCAGGCTCTCTCTCTGGTGGCACCTGCCTCTGAAGCAGCTTCTCCAAGCAGATGTGGAGCCCAGGAGAGGATGCACAGCCCAGCTACTGGGACCCGGCCCACAGCACCCACTCTGGCCAGCAGGGAGCCCCTGGAGAGGGACAGAGCCTGGGTCACGGTCAGTTAGGCCCGGGCAGTTGAGGGACCTTGAGGGTGGGAGAGCGTGCTGAACGGGGTCTTGGATGAGCCTGGAGGACTTTGGGGCCCTGTGTTTGATGGAGAAGAAACTGCAGAGCAGGCATCCAGGTTTGGAGTCGGGACCCCCGGTCTGAGCCCTGCACTGACTAGCAGGGGCTTGGGTATGTGGTATGGATTCTCTGAGAGCCAGTCTCCTCATCTGGAAAACATGGATAATCATGACCACGTTTGTACTTCACACGGTAGGTCTGGGAATCAATGAGACAGGAACGTCAGCTGTAGACCATACAGCGCTTTAACTATGCACCTGTAACAAAATGCTGACTTCCCCAAAGACTTCAATATTGTTTAAAGCCACAACTGTCACTACAGAGTAAAGGGAAGCCAACAAAAGAAGAGCTGGCAGGTATGGTGCCAACGCCCTGGTGAGTCAGGCAGGATTACAGGGAGGAACGGTGGAGCTGGGCAGGTATCAATGGACTAAACAAACAGTCTTGCAGCCGATGAAAAACTCCCACGTTGTCCATCATGACACACACGCAACTTCATGTAGTGGGTGAGGAAGCAGACGCTGCAGTCACATGCTCAGGTTCAAGTTCCACGTCCACCTATTACTAGCTGTGTGACCTTGGGCAAGTTACTTAACCTCTCTGCTCTTTGGTCTCCTCCTCTGTAAAATGTAGTGATAGTATCACCTCATAACTTGTTATGAGGATTAAATGAGTTACTACTGATAACGTACTCAGAACAGTGCCTGGCGCGTACATAACAAGTACTGTACCGTATAGTCATCTGTGAAATAAACAGGACAAAACCTCGGTCTTCACACCCACCACCAGGATGTCCACTACCGAGACCATCTGGACTTTCTTGTACGTTCCCAAGGTGCTTTGTAGCTGATTAAGTACATTTACATGCAGCATCCCATATGGGCAGCCTTGTGCCACTCATGGTTTCCTGCTGTTTCCCACTGGCTACCCTGGTTGGCAGATATTTGGTAAGGCTGGGTTTTAAAGTGCCTTGTGAGAACATTCATTCATTCAAACGTTGCAAGGCTCTTTGCTGGGAGCTGCAGAGGACAGAAAGTGGTGGAAGTTACAGGGGTTTTCACGGGGCCGACGATGTAGAAAGGAGCTCTGTCATCTTTGGAGAGAATCTGATTTTTGGCAGCCGGTGGTTCTAGTCTCCAGCTCTGTCTCTCACCACCCAGTGAAGACAGTTACAAAAGGAATTGTACCTCCAGCCCGGCATCCCTTCCCTGCAGGGGGCACACGTGGCCAGGCCCTTCTCTGCATCTCTCCATTCTCCAGTCCCTCTCTCACCAAGGATTTTTCTTTTTTTAAAGAGGGTGTTAAAAAAAAAAAAAAAAAAACTTCTAGAAGATGTAGCTTTTTAAATGGCTCTTTTTGTTTTCTGAGCAAAAATCACATATGAACGTGTTAGAACTTCTTCAAAACTAAACGATAGTGTGCTTTCCTGCTATCCTACTCGACTTGCGAATGAGTCCTTTTCCCCCAAGGCAGAACCCCAAGGAAAGCCCAGCGCACTGAGCTGCTTTGGGCTGTTTCCCTGGATGGCAATGGAATTAGCAGAACTGGGAGCTCGAATGAAGCCCCTTCTTTGTTTTGCAACTTCTGTCCATCAGCTGAGCCATCTGCCTTCAGGGGCCGCCAACTCAGAGGAGGAAGGCAAGTGCCAGAGACCCCGGTCCTTCCGTCCAAAAACAGCCCTATTGCTACTACACGGCTCTGCCTGCTAGGATGCCACCGAAATAGTTAGCTACCCATTTCACACGTATAGTCGTTAGAACAGTCGGTTTTATTTGGAATGTCACAGCGGAGTAAATATAAAATATAGTAGGAAAATAAAACTGAGACAAAATATAATCAGAAAAAAACCCAGAAAATATAAGCAGAATAAATCAGTAGGCGCTGGTTTTCTCAAGAGTCTAGTTCTGAAACACTGGACTGCCCAGAAAAGCAATATACATTTTGGGAACTGGTTACATGGATGTAGGGAATGGTTCAGAGATCCCCGCAGTTCATTCCAAATTCTGGTTCTGTGTTCTAACCTCTTTTCAAAGTCATGTCAGGGCGTGCATGCACTTAGAGGTCAGAGATCCCACTTCTTTTCTTCAAGGGGAAGGAAGGGTTGAAAACAGATTTAAGGTGGAGGAGTGTTTTGCAAGGTCCAGCAGACATTCAACAAAGTAGATAAAGAGGAGGAAGAAATGGAGGGGCAGTGGGGATGGGGAAACGAGGCAAAGCTCGTAGGAAG
This sequence comes from Eubalaena glacialis, assembly GCF_028564815.1. Classification (NCBI taxonomy): domain Eukaryota; kingdom Metazoa; phylum Chordata; class Mammalia; order Artiodactyla; family Balaenidae; genus Eubalaena; species Eubalaena glacialis. Next base: position 2,585,046 of record NC_083727.1, on the reverse strand, counting down.
CCTCACCACATCTTATGTTCCTCTTTTGGTCGTGAGGACAAACGGGTCATGGTTCTAAAAATACCTGTGCCACATCCCGAGGCACCAGCTGGCCACTGGGTCACACTGTGGAGCTGAGCACCGTCCATCAACCATCCGATGGGAGTAAAACGCTCATTCGATTTGTGTTCCCTGTTGGTACTTTTATCATCCTTTCTCTGGAGTTCTAGAAGAAAAATGCCAGGACACCTTTCAGCTGGGGCTGCCTGAAGTTTGTTGTGGCCAGAAAGCTTTTTCACTTTCTTTGATCTCGTCCTCTGAAAGATTTGGTGCTTTGTGCTTCTCTGAGTGAAACACAGCATCCCTTTTGGAGATTTGCCCTTCTTCCGTGTCTGAGATTTTACTTTCAATTATTCTTCAGTTTCTGTGGGATCAACCACTTCATTTTCAGTTCAGGAATCCTGTTCCTTTCTGCATTTCTGGAGTAATTTCAGCCACTCTTCTTTGAGCAGCTCCACTCCTCACGACTCCACGTGGCACCAACCCCTCCCACCTTGGTCCATCCCTGTACTGGGTGGGCTCCTCGGGAAGATCTCCATGCTGACTGCAATCTTCTGGGCCTGTATTCCCAGGGGGGATTACAGAGACGTTTTGTAAAGATGAACAGTACAAGGGCCTAGAATACTGTCTGAATAGGGACCAGATAAGGTCGTACAAAACCACAGGTGAGTTAGGGAAGGTGTGACTTCAGGAGGACCCAGCTCGGTGTTAAGAGCCTAGGCCGTGGCCAAGGGTCCTGTCCCTGGCTCGGTGCAGAATCTCCAAGGTCCCCCGTCTGAAAAGTAAAACCCTAACTCCTCAGGACCAATGAGACGCCATGTGGACGCATACAAACCTACCGATACATACACGTGTGTGTGATGTAGACATGAAGAGAGAGACAGAGAGAGAAATCCACACCGGAAAACAGACTCTACCTGCCTTTGAAGCATCCACAAAGCATATTAGGGAAATGTACTCTGATTTTGTCCTCAAAGAAAAGTTCTGTCATTTCCTAAAAGTAGCTTCAGTTCAGACCATCGTCTCTGATCACAGTGTATTCTCTGATCACAAATAATGCCCTCACTTTTTTTTCATTTTCCTTCTGCAATTTGACTCCAGCTGCCACCTTGAAGCACGGACACCAGCCCCCTGGAGTTGCTGGCGGTCCCCAGGGCGCAAGGTGATGACAGGTGGATCTGACACACTCTGGGGGCAAGGAGAGTGGTGGGGAGACCAATGTATCCCAACAGAGGCGAGCTGGAATTTCCTAACTTGGGGATTCTTTGCTCCTTGTATTTTTGGCAGGTTTTGCTTCATGACTTTTGATGCTGCTGTTTGATTTATGGCTTCATGACAGTTAGAACTTCATTATCGATTGTACCTTTATCGTCATAATGAGTGTCCTTTAATGCTTTTTTCCTTGACTTGAACCTTCTTTGCTATGCATCTTGCAGACTTTGCTTCCCTTTTTATTTGAAATCCTTTTAGTCCAGACTTTTAGAGTCAATCTTCCACAGATATATTATTTAGGATGCACTTTTTAAATACAAATAGGTAGGTTTTGTTTTTTAACTTAATTTGAGAATGTTTTAAATGTATGTTTAACCCATTTATATTTTTTGAAATGACAGCTATGCTAGGTCTTAATTTTGTTGTCATATTTCATATTATGTTTCTCGGCTTTCCTGTTTCTTTTGTTTTCTGTGTTTTGCCACTTGCCTGTTTTCTGAGTTTTGTGCTTTGTTAGCTTGGACCAACTTGTTTTAATTAAACAGTTTTATGATAAATGTAAACATTTATCTCTGATTCATCAACTTTAGACAGACTCCCTTGGTGACCTAGTTTGAAAGACAAACATGTTTGCTTACTACCTCCACCTCCTCTCTACCTTTCATTTCTGGTTTATTAAATCACAATATTTAATTTTTCTAGTAATTCAATAACTTTACGCTTGATTTATCAACTTGAAATACTTTCTCCTGACTCGTGGCTCTGAGAGTTGAAGAGACAGATGCAGGCTTTTCCCACCTCATCTTCCCCATCCCATGTCTGCTCGTTCCGATTTTACATGGTTCAAGTTGGTGACATTTACGTTCTCTTCTAGAACAAAATCCCGCAGTTACTTGGCTTCGATTCTGTATTTAAATAGACTCAGTGTTTTCTATTTTCCATGGCTTTCCCTTATATCCCTTAGCTTGCTGGGCTTAATTTAAATTTTTTTTTTTTAAAGAAAGGCTTAACATTGCTCCATTACTTGATTTCTCCTTTATTTAAAAAAATGTCTCAAGGGAGGGGATATGGGGATATATGTACACATATGGCTGATTCACTTTGTTATACAGCAGAATACAACATTGTAAAGCAATTATACTCCAATAAAGATGTTAAAAAAAGTCTCAATTTTCCTTATCTTTGAAGACAACCTTGGTTCAGAACTACATTTTTATGTATTATGCCACCACATGTTTTCTCTTTTAAACATAACATTTGGAAAAACTGTATGTATTATAGCATCCTAAATTCTACAACTTATTTTTTAATCTTTATTTATAATATATTAAGGTGACCAACTCGTTGAAAATTATGACTGAAAATCATCTGAGATAACCTGAACATTCAGATAATGGTTTAAGAATCTTACATATCAAAAGACAAATATTCAAACTTGTATTTGATTTAAAAAATTGATGGTGAACATGATCAACTCTTGACCTGCTTCCACATCCTATTATGAGCAAAATTTGTCTTAGCTTTCTCAAGACCTACATCTTGTTAGGTGCTAAAACTGCCTTTTATGTCTAAGTTACCGGAAGTAAAATATCTGCAATCACTTTGAAGGTATCATCACAGAATTCATGTAACTGTGATGGGTAAAACACAACTGAGGGCAGTCAATCCTCTATCAAAGTGTGTGACCAAAGCCCTAAAAGGAAAACTCTCCTTTCTGAGTGAAGACGTCCTACGAACACGTTGAGTTGGTTGGTTGAGCTTGGTTGCGACGGGCTGTGCCTTTCTCTCTCTCCCCTATTCTAGGGCCACGTGGAGAAGCCAGGGTTTGCTTTATACGCATTGTCCATGTATGTATCAAGCTTTTATTCAAGCTCAGAATCTGACAGCCCTGCTCTTCTGCTGTTGAGCAGTTAGATCAGGAGAGTTGAGGAGGGAAAGGCCACTCACAGGGGAGGGGGAGCAGGCGACAGTCTCCGGCCAAGTGGCGGCAGTGCTGGGGGAGGGACCAGGGTTGCTCCCTGGAGAAAGAAGGCGGCCAGACAGCTGGACGTGCTGGACGTCCTGCAGGACGCAGACTCAGGCTGGAGCGAGGACAGGTGGCAGGGTGTCCTTTCCATTGTGTCTCCTCATTTATTTCAGCTCAAGTGTCTCTGAAACCCCCGAGATGAGCCGCCTTCCTGCTGCCGGTCCTGGAAGTGCCAGAGGTGACCCGAATCCCCGTCGCTCCCAAGAGGAGACCCGGGCTCTCGCTCCACAGAGCAGGTCAGGGCCGCGCGGCGCGAGTCGTCGGTTACTCGCCCTCCGCCCTCGCCCTCGGGTCTCCTGGGCTCTCCCACGCCCACCCCGCCGACTGCTTCACCTCTCAGGCGGCTCCCGACACTGCTCTGCCCCGGCCCTGGGACCTGCGTCCACTGGTGTCCCTTCTAGTTGCGATTCCGGGCAGCCCCGCCGTCCGTGTCCATCCCCCACTGCACCACCTGCTTGCCCCTCTGCTCAGCGGCCCTGACCCCTCATCTGCCTTTCCCGATGGCCCCCCAAGCCCAGCCCTCGCCCCAGCAACCGCTCTGTCACACGCCCCTCGACTTCCTCCTGCCCTCTCACCATGCCTTCCACCACCTCAGTCCGTTATGGCCCCTCCCCTCCCCAGAGGTGACCCCCGCTGCTCGCCCTGGCGACATCCATCCAGTGATGTGGCTTCTACGGCCACTTACATGTCAAAAATTCATCTTTTCCCTCAAGCTGCCATTTAAGTCCTAAATTCTAAAATCTGCATTTCTAAACGTCACCTGGAGACTCAGGAAGAAAGCACCCCAGAAATCTCAAAAGCAACACGTCTGACAATAAACTTACCTCCTTCCCCCCAGATAGATTTCCTACCTTAAGGAGCGTCACAGTTTCCCCGCTCGCCCAGGCTAAAGACTGGGGTCTGATTTTTGGCTCCGCTTGCTTTTGCACTATTGCATTCCACTAGTCATAAACGCTTCTCAGATCTACCTGCGAGGCTCTAACACGCACGTGTCCCCAGCCATGTTGTCCTCCAGCCCCCCCCCCCACCCCCGCCCATCTCACCTGGGCACTGACCCGGAGTCCAGACTCCTCGGTTCCTGAAATCGGGAAGTAAGTGCTCAGTCCATTTTGCCAAATGAATGAACTGAATGGGTGTGAAGTTCAGGGATAATAAGTTCCCATCAGCATCTAGCACTTCTCAACCTCTAAACACTCAGGAAGTGCACACCTGTGCAAGTTGACTCTTCCCCAGCAGTGTTCCCGCCGCTGTCGCTGACTTTGCCACACTCAGCGACCCGACCATCGTGAGGTGGAAACCCTGGCAATGGGCAAGCCATCTGGCTCCCCTGTGCTGCAGGACCTTAGCCAAGTGGGACCCAGGGGAGCTGACAGCAAAGAGAACCGCTTCTCCTTCCACGAGCAGGTCCCCTTGCACATTGATAAACAAGGAAAAGCTTCTTTTATTATAAGGAAAAAGCTCTCCCCTTAAAAAGTGGTGCTCAGCTTTGCAATGCAGGCATCTGATACACAAGGATGACCCGGACTGACTTGACAGGCTGCTTCATTCCCTAAACATTTAGCCTGCTGGAGCATCACCGCTCATGCTTCCCTGCTGGAAGCCTCCCTGGGGGTGGAGAGAACATAATGTAAACACAGCGTTCGCTTGCTGCCTGAAATAAGTGTCTTTCTTAATATGCCGGATAAAATTAAAAGTACATTGCAGATAGCTTCAAGACGGCAGAGGAGTCAGACGTGGAGATCACCTTCCTCTCCACAAATACATCAGGAATACATCTACATGTGAAACAACTCCTACAGAACCCCTACTGAACGCTGACAGAAGACCTCAGACTTCCCAAAAGGCAAGAAACTCCCCACGTACCTGGGGAGGGCAAAAGAAAAAAGAAAAAACAGAGACAAAAGAATAGGGATGGGACCTGCCCCTCTGGTAGAGAGCTGTGAAGGAGGAAAAGTTTCCACACACCAGGAAGCCCTTTCACTGGCGGAGACGGGGGGTGGGCAGGGGGAAGCTTCGGAGCCACGGAGGAGAGCGCAATGGTATGGGTGCAGACGGAAAAGTAAGGAGATTCCCACACAGAGGATCGGTGCCAACCAGCACTCACCAGCCCGAGAGGCTTGTCTGCTCACCCGCCGGGGCGGGCAGGGGCTGGGAGCTGAGGCTCGGGCTTCGGAGGTCAGATTCCAGGGAGAGGACTGGGGGTGGCTGCGTGAACACAGCCTGAAGGGGGCTAGTGAGCCACGGCTAGCCGGGAGGGAGTCCAGGAAAAAGTCTGGACCTGCCGAAGAGGCAAGAGACCATTGTTTCAGGGTGCGCAAGGAGAGGGGATTCAGAGCGCTGCTTCAAGGAGCTCCAGAGACGGGCGCGAGCCGCGGCCATCAGCGCGGACCCCAGAGATGGGCATGGGACGCTAAGGCCGCTGCTGCCGCCACCAAGAAGCCTGTGTGCGAACACAGCTCACTCTCCACACCGCCCCTCCCGGGAGCCTGTGCAGCCCGCCTCTGCCAGGGTCCCGGGATCCAGGGACAACTTCCCCGGGAGAACGCACGGCGCCTCAGGCTGTTGCAACGTCACGCCGGCCTCTGCCGCCGCAGGCTCGCCCCGCATCCGTACCCCTCCCTCCCCCCGGCCTGAGTGAGCCAGAGCCCCCGAATCAGCTGCTCCTTTAACCCCGTCCTGTCTGAGCAAAGGACAGACGCCCTCAGGCGACCTACATGCAGAGGCGGGGCCAAATCCAAAGCTGAACCCCTAACCCTTTGTTCGCTGTGCGAACAAAGAAGAGAAAGGGAAATCTCTCCCAGCAGCCTCAGGAGCAGCGGATTAAATCTCCACAATCAACTTGATGTACCTGCATCTGTGGAATACCTGAATAGACAACGAATCATCCCAAATTGAGGAGGTGGACTTTGGGAGCAACTGTAAACTTGGGGTTTGCTTTCTGCATCTGATTTGTTTCTGGTTTTATGTTTTTCTTAGTTTAGATTTAGAGCTTATTATCATTGGTAGATTTGTTTAGTGATCTGGTTGCTCTCTTCCTTTTTTTTAAATATATATATATTTTTTCTTTTTCTCCTTTTGTGAGTGTCTATGTGTATGCTTCTTTGTATGATTTTGTCTGTATAGCTTTGCTTTTACCATTTGTCCTAGGGTTCTGTCTGCCCGGTTTTTTTTTTTTTTTTAGTATAGTTTTTAGTGCTTGTTATCATTGGTGGATTGGTTTTATGGTTTGGTTACTCTCTTCTTTCTTCCTTTCTTTCTTTTTTTTATTACTTTTAAATTTTTTTATTTTTAATAATATTTTTTTATTTTTTATTTTAATAACTTTATTTTATTTTATTTTATTTTTCTTTCTTTCTTTCTTTCTTTTTTTTTCTCCCTTTTCTTCTGAGCCATGTGGCTGACAGGGTCTTGGTGCTCTGGCCAGGTGTCAGGCCTGAGCCTCCGAGGTGGGAGAGCCGAGTTCAGGTCACTGGTCAACCAGAGACCTCCTGGCCCCACGTAATATCAAATGGCGAAAGCTCTCTCAGAGATCCCAAACTCAGTGCTAAGACCCAGCTCCACTCAACAACCAGCAAGCTCCAGTGCTGGACGCCCTATGCCAAACAACTAGCAAGACAGGAATACAACCCCACGCATTAGCACAGAGGCTGCCTAAAATCATAATAAGTTCACAGACACCCCAAAACACACCACTGGACGTGGTCGTGCCCACCAGAAAGACAAGATCCAGCCTCATCCACCAGAACACAGGCACCAGTCCCCTCCACCAGGAAGCCTACACAACCCACTGAACCAACCTTACCCACTGGGGGCAGACACCAAAAACAACGGGAACTATGAACCTGCAGCCTGCGAAACGGAGACCCCAAACACAGTAAGTTAAGGACAGTGAGAAGACAGAGAAACACACAGCAGATGAAGGAGCAAGGTAAAAATCCACCAGACCAAACAAATGAAGAGGAGATACGCAGGCTACCTGAAAAAGAATTCAGAGTAATGATAGTAAAGATGATCCAAAATCTTGGAAACAGAATGGAGAAAATACAAGAAACATTTAACAAGGACCTAGAAGAACTAAAGAGCAAACAATGATGAACAACACAACACATTAAATTAAAAATTCTCTAGAAGGAATCAATAGCAGAATAACTGAGGCAGAAGAACGGATAACGGACCTGGAAGATAAAACAGTGGAAATAACTACCGCAGAGCAGAATAAAGAAAAAAGAATGAAAAGAATTGAGGACAGTCTCAGACACCTCTGGGACAACATTAAATGCACCAACATTCGAATTATAGGGGTCCCAGAAGAAGAAGAGAAAAAAAAAAGGGGCTGAGAAAATATTTGAAGAGATTATAGTTGAAAACTTTCCTAATATGGGAAAGGAAATAGTCAGTCAAGTCCAAGAAGCACAGAGAGTCCCATACAGGATAAATCCAAGGAGAAACATACCAAGACACATTAATCAAACTATTAAAAATTAAATACAGAGAAAAAATATTAAAAGCAACAAGGGAAAAGCAACAAATAACATACAAGGGAATCCCCATAAGGTTAACAGCTGATCTTTCAGCAGAAACTCTGCAAGCTAGAAGGGAGTGGCAGGACATAATTAAAGTGATGAAAGAGAAAAACCTACAACCAAGACTACTCTACCCAGCAAAGATCTCATTCAGATTCGATGGAGAAATTAAAACCTTTACAGACAAGCAAAGCTAAGAGAATTCAGCACCACCAAACCAGCTTTACAACAAATGCTAAAGGAACTTCTCTAGGCGGGAAACACAGAGAAGGAAAATACCTACAATAACAAACCCAAAACAATTAAGAAAATGCTAATAGGAACACACATATCGATAACTACCTTAAATGTAAATGGATTAAATGCTCCAACCAAAAGACATAGACTGGCTGAATGGATACAAAAACAAGACCGGTATATATGTTGTCTACAAGAGATCCACTTCAGACCTACGGACACATACAGAATGAAAGTGAGGGGATGGAAAAAGATATTCCATGCAAATGGAAATCAAAAGAAAGCTGGAGTAGCAATTTGCATATCAGACAAAATAGACTTTAAAATAAAGACTATTACAAGAGACAAAGAAGGACACTACATAATGATCAAGGGATCAATCCAAGAAGAAGATATAACAATTATAAATATTTATGCACCCATCATAGGAGCTCCTCAATACATAAGGCAAATGCTAACAGCCATAAAAGAGGAAATCGACAGTAACACAATCATAGTAGAAGACTTTAACACCCCACTTTCACCAATGGACAGATCATCCAAAATGCAAATAAATAAGGAGACACAAGCTTTAAATGATACATTAAACAAGATGGACTTAATTGATATTTATAGGACACTCCATCCAAAACCAACAGAATACACTTTCTTTTCAAGTGCTCATGGAACATTCTCCAGGATAGATCATATCTTGGGTCACAAATCAAGCCTTGGTAAATTTAAGAAAATTGAAATTGTATCAAGTACTTTTCCAACCACAACAGTCGATATCAATTACAGGAAATAATCTGTAAAAAATACAAACACATAGAGGCTAAACAATACATTACTAAATAACCAAGAGATCACTGAAGAAATCAAAGAGGAAATCAAAAAATACCCAGAAACAAATGACAATGAAAACACGATGACCTAAAACCTATGGGATGCAGCAAAAGCAGTTCTAAGAGGGACATTTATGGCAATACAATCCTACCTCAAGAAACAAGAAACATCTCAAATAAACAACCTAACCTTACACCTAAAGCAATTACAGAAAGAAGAACAAGAAAACCCAGAAGTTAGCAGAAGGAAAGAAATCATAAACATCAGATCAGAAATAAATGAAAAAGAAATGAAGGAAACAATAGCTAAGATCAATAAAACTAAAAGCTGGTTCTTTGAGAAGATAAACAAAATTGATAAACCACTAGCCAGACTCATCAAGAAAAAGAGGGAGAAAACTCAGATCAGTAGAATTAGAAATGAAAAAGGAGAAATAACAACTGACACTGCAGAAATACAAAGGATCATGAGAGATTACTACAAGCAACTCTATGCCAATAAAATGGACAACCTGGAAGAAATGGACAAATTCTTAGAAAAGCACAACCTCCCAAGACTGAACCAGGAAGAAATAGAAAATATAAACAGACCAATCACAAGCACTGAAATTGAAACTGTGATTAAAAATCTTCCAACAAACAAAAGACCAGGACCAGATGGATTCACAGGCGAATTCTATCAAACATTTAGAGAAAAGCTAACACCTATCCTTCTCAAACTCTTCCAAAATATAGCAGAGGGAGGAACACTCCCAAACTCATTCTACGAGGCCACCATCACCCTGATACCAAAACAAGACAAAGATGCCACAAAAAAAGAAAACTACAGACCAATATCACTGATGAACATAGATGCAAAAATCCTCAGCAAAATACTAGCAAACAGAATCCAACAGCACATTAAAAGGATCATATACCGTGATCAAGTGGGGTTTATCCCAGGAATGCAAGGATTCTTCAATATATGCAAATCAATCAATGTGATAACCCATATTAACAAATTGAAGGAGAAAAACCATATGATCATCTCAATAGATGCAGGAAATGCTTTTGACAAAATTCAGCACCCATTTATGATAAAAACTCTCCAGAAAGTAGGCATAGAGGGAACTTATCTCAACATAACAGAGGCCATATATGACAAACCCACAGCCAACATCGTTCTCAATGGTGAAAAAATGAAACCATTTCCACTAAGATCAGGAACAAGACAAGGTTCCCCACTCTCACCACTGTTATTCAACATAGTTTTGGAAGTTTTAGCCACAGCAATCAGAGAAGAAAAAGAAATAAAAGGAATTCAAATCAGAAAAGAAGAAGTAAAGCTGTCACTGTTTGCAGATGACATGATACTATACATAGAGAATCCCAAAGATGCCACCAGAAAACTACTAGAGCTAATCAATGAATTTTGTAAAGTAGCAGGATATGAAATTAATGCACAGAAATCTCTTGCATTCCTATACACTAACGACGAAAAATTTGAAAGAGAAATTAAGGAAACACTCCCATTTACCACTGCAACAAAAAGAATAAAATACCGAGGAATAAACCTACCTAAGGAGACAAAAGACCTGTATGCAGAAAACTATAAGACACTGATGAAAGAAATTAAAGATGATACAAACAAATGGAGAGATATACCATGTTCTTGGATTGGAAGAATCAACATTGTGAAAATGACTATACTACCCAAAGCAATCTACAGATGCAATGCAATCTCTATCAAACTACCAATGGCATTTTTCACAGAACTAGAACAAAAAATTTCACAATTTGTATGGAAACACAAAAGACCCCGAATAGCCAAAGCAATCTTGAGAAAGAAAAACAGAGCTGGAGGAATCAGGCTCCTGGACTTCAGACTATACTACAAAGCTACTGTAATCAAGACAGTATGGTACTGGCACAAAAACAGAGATATAGATCAATGGAACAGGATAGAAAGGCCAGAGATAAACCCACACACATATGGTCACCTTATTTTTGATAAAGGAGGCAAGAATATACAGTGGAGAAAAGACAGCCTCTTCAATAAGTGGTGCTGGAAAACTGGACAGCTACATGTAAAAGAATGAAATTAGAACACTCCCTAACACCAAACACAAAAATAAACTCAAAATGGATTAAAGACCTAAATGTAAGGCCAGACACTATAAAACTCTTAGAGGAAAACATAGGCAGAACACTCTATGACATACATCACAGCAAGATCCTTTTTGATCCACCTCCTAGAGAAATGGAAATAAAAACAAAAATAAACAAATGGGACCTAATGAAACTTAAAAGCTTTTGCACAACAAAGGAAACCATAAACAAGACGAAAAGACAACCCTCAGAATGGGAGAAAATATTTGCCAACGAAGCAACTGACAAAGTATTAATCTCCAAAATATATAGGCAGCTCAGGCAGCTCAATATCAAAAAAAAATGAACCCAATCCAAAAATGGGCAGAAGACCTGAATAGACATTTCTCCAAAGAAGATATACAGATTGCCAACAAACATATGAAAGGATGCTCAACATCACTAATCATTAGAGAAATGCAAATCAAAACTACAATGAGGTATCACCTCACACTGGTCAGAATGGCCATCATCAAAAAATCTACAAACAATAAATGCTGGAGAGGATGTGGAGAAAAGGGAACCCTCCTGCACTGTTGGTGGGAATGTAAATTGATACAGCCACTGTGGAGAACAGAATGGAGGTTCCTTAAAAAACTAAAAATAGAACTACCATACGACCCAGCAATCCCACTACTGGGCATATACCCTGAGAAAACCATAATTCAAAAAGAGTCATGTACCACAATGTTTGTTGCAGCTCTATTTACAATAGTCAGGACATGAAAGCAACCTAAATGTCCATCGACAGATGAATGGATAAAGAAGATGTGGCACATATATACAATGGACTATTACTCAGCCATAAAAGGAAACTAAATTGAGTTATTTGTAGTGAGGTGGATGGACCTAGAGTCTGTCATACAGAGTGAAGTAAGTCAGAAAAAGAAAAACAAATACCGTATGCTAACACATATATATGAAATCTAAAAAAAAAAAAAAAAAAAAAAAAAGTGGTTCTGAAGAACCTAGCAACAGGACAAGAATAAAGACACAGACGTAGAGAATGGACTTGAGGACACGGGGAGGGGGAAGGGTAACCTGGGACGAAGTGAGAGAGTGGCATGGACATATATCCAGTACCAAATGTAAAATAGATAGCTAGTGGGAAGCAGCCACATAGCACAGGGAGATCAGCTCTGTGCTTTGTGACCACCTAGAGGGGTGGGATAGGGAGGGTGGGAGGGAGACGCAAGAGGGAGGGGATATGGGGATATAGGTATACATATAGCTGATTCACTTTGTTATACAGCAGCAACTAACACAACAGTGTAAAGCAATTATACTCCAATAAAGATGTTAAAAAAATAAATAAATAAAAGTACATTGCAGACAAGAGTAGTCTTTCAAATAAAAACATTTGGCATGGAAAATCATCAAATGCAACAGAGACAAACAAAAAACTGAGTTACACGTCCAAAGTTCTTTGGGAATAGTCATGTGTAAGAACTTACTAGGAATGTAATAAAATCACGTTGAAAGATTATGCTTTAAAAGGATGCTATCTCTACATTAATTCTTTATATTATCCACTAGACTTCTAGAGCATTTTAAATGAAACTTTCATTATTTTTAATGAGGATAAAATTCCTCCATTTCTGTCCCGGAATCTCAGGATTGAAAAGAACACAGAGGCCATCTAGATGCATTTTAGGTACAAAACCCCCTTTAGGATGGCCCTTCCCTAGCACCACTCAGATACCTGCTCTTCAAAAAGAGCCAGGAATGGGGAGTCCATTGTCTCTGGAGGTAACTCCAGCCCTGGCTGTGATGGTGGAGCTGCAACCTCGCTCTGAAACTGACTGGCTCCCCCCGCACCCTTTCTCCACATGTGTTCCTGTTTTATCCACTGGACCTGAACAGAATAAACTTAATTGGGTTCCCACATTAGCACCTCAAAGATTCTAGCCCAGCTACGCATTCTAGCCCCCCAACCACAGTTTTTATAAAACCTGTCTCCAGGCCCCTTCCTCACGATTCTGCTGACTTTGGGGTGTTCTCCATCATGCCAAGTGTCCTTAGAGCTTTCTGCATCTTGCTCGTGGCTCAGACACACCACTAAGGGAAGCATCCAAGCAATAAATGTTATGGATTATGAAAAATAATTTCTTAAGTAGAAAATAACTTAGTAACTAAATATACTACACATTTGGCCAACTATGAAAAGAAAACGTACCCAAACATTCCCATTTTTGCCATGCAGTCAAAAGTGAATTTGATTGATCCTATTATTCATCTGGAGCATGTTCTTGATTAAGAATGTTTACAGAGTTCTTCTGATATATTTTAATTAAAATTTTAAAACTTATCTTTGGGGCTTCCCTGGTGACGCAGTGGTTGAGAATCTGCCTGCCAATGCAGGGCACACGGGTTCGAGCCCTGGTCCGGGAGGATCCCACATGCCGCGGAGCAACTGGGCCCGTGAGCCACAACTGCTGAGCCTGCGCGTCTGGAGCCTGTGCTCCGCAACAAGAGAGGCCGCGATAGTGAGAGGCCCGCGCACCGCGATGAAGAGTGGCCCCCGCTCGCCACAACTAGAGAAAGCCCTCGCACAGAAACGAAGAACCAACACAGCCAAAAATAAATAAATAAATTTATTAAAAACAAAAAACAAAAAAAACCCTTATCTTTGTTCTTTGAATGATAGTTTTTAAAAGTTTTACTCTCTCAAGCCTTTGACTCCTTTCTTGAGAGACAATTATTTGCTGAGTAAGTAATTTACATGGTCATCTTATTTGACCTTCAAAGTGACCCGAGGTCCTCACATTCCAGTTGCGCACCCTGGTCTCGGGGAGGTGGGGACGTGCCGGTCACACAGCCGGCGGCGAAGCTCCGACTCTCAGGAGAGCCGGGCCCTCTCGGATGCTCAAGCTTCAGCTGTTGACAAGCCGGACGCGATCTTCACTACAAATATTTACTTGAATGACACGGTAAGGTTACTAGTCTCCGAGGTTTGGAAGTGGGGTCCCGTTCCTGTCTGCCGCGGAGGTTGGCACGCCCAGGTGCCGTGCTGTCCTAGAACAACGGTGGGGAGGGACAGCGAAGGTTGAGAGGGACAGCAAAGTCATCAGCTGTGGCTTTGTGTGTCATTTCTAATAAAGTCTATAAATACAGATACAGTATTTTCTTAATGGAAGTTTTTTTAAAAGTTACTGGGATTTCTGATCCCTTCCTCTTGACTGACTAGCCCGACAAGCTACTCGGAATCAGTGTAGCCTGCGGGAAGGGCAACCTTGACCTTACTTACAGAGCTGTAGAACATCGGACAGGAAAGCACAGAGGAGATCGGAACCGCACGTCTTAAACCATCCAGGCTTTCTTCGTGAGAAAGGATTTGAGCATGTCTATAGGCTCAATGGGGGCACCAATAGAAAGGGAGAACTTTGGTGATACAGGAGAGATGGTAAAATGAACAAAATAAGATTTCAAAGGATGCTGCAGGGTAGGGCAGAGCTGCCGCGTTAGGGGGTGTTGACCTCAAATAGGAAGAGGGCCCCTGGTCGCAGAGGCTGCGCACAGTAAGTGAAGGTGGGTCCAGGCAAAGATTCATTCGTTAAGAGAGACAGGAAGTTGAGGTCATCTGACGGATTGCAAATGGACTGCTATTTTCTCCAACAATAGGAGGTGAGCCCATCTGTTTAGAAGTTGGAGGGCCTTGAAGAGAGATGACAGTTTCGGGGGGCCCCTGACAAACAGGCAAGAGAGCGGCGCGCGGCTTGAGCTCAAAGACAACAGATTAGCTGGTCTTCTTACTGCTCTTTTCCACCGCCTTTAACAGAACGTGATCACTCTTGCCACCGAGTTTTCTCTTTCTCTTTAGCAGAGGTCTGAGCTTTTGACCTGGGCCCTCCGGAGTGAGTGTTTACACTGCAGTGGGTTACAGGGTTTTCTCCCGAAGCGCCATCTACTCCAGTGGCAGGTGAATGGGTTGGTTGTCCTCGCCTTGCTCAGACTCCAGGACACAGACAGGAGGTGTCAGCAATCGCATCAGCGTCTTACACTTCAGGAGGACGTCACTAGTGCGCGTGAGCAGCGTCAAGAGTCACAAAGCAGTTAGGAGGTTCCAGCAGTCATTTCCTTTACGTGCCAATCAGCTCAGCCATTGTTCCTTAAGGGTGTTAAGAGACCTAATGAACTTACACACAGGTACATGGGCCCTGACAGCCCCGCCAGAGTAGCCGATGACAGGTGCGTTTTCACACTTGCTCACGGGAACGAGAGCGTGCGCTGCTGGGCTCAGCACACCTGAGACGGATGCTGAGATGGATGCTGAGCCGGAGTTGAGCAAAGCCGTGCTTTATTTATACAGCAATTCCTCTTTCGGGGGTATTTACATATTTTATAAATTTGTCTCATGAAATATTAAGCAACCTCACCTTTCTCATGACAGCCTTGTCATACACAGAACGATAAAATATCGCAGATTTGAAAAGTTCCTATCTCCTTGTTTCCACAATCAGGAGAACATTACTCAAACAGAAAGGAGTCTCAGTTTACAAACTATAAAACTCTGCACCTATATCCTTGTGCAACTTTAGATTCAGTTTCTGAGTCTTGGTTCACGGTGAGACGATCTCGGATTAAATTCCCATCTAATCTGAAAGAACTCTGAGAAGTGCTTTTGCTTGTCCATATGGGAGAACCATCGACAGCACAAGCGACACTGGCGATGATTGTTCTTTGTTCCCCAGCGGCTCTGCTTTTAGGCACATGCCATAGATGCACAAGGAAATGTGTTTATGGCAATGATTTGCAACACAAGATAATAATACCACCAAAAAAGGAAAAAAACCTGAATGTCTACAGGTGAGAGAATTGATAAAAAATACCCTCCTGATGGACTAGTGTACATTTACGGGGACACTACAACAGAGAGCTCTGGAAAGCTAAGCAAGAGAGAGGCAGCATCATGTACGACTTACGGGTACAAATTGAATCCCACCGAATAATGTACTGACTGTTTTACTAAAAACATGTTATGTAGGTTCCCAAATGATAAAGTTCATGGTAAAACTCCCTGGAACAGCCAGACCCATCAACAAATGCAGAACAACCAATTTTCTAGTTCTTTACCACTGAAATGACATTAAACGTATACAAATAATTTGGAAATTAAATCTGCACATGTGACATTATCTCTGTTACCTTCGGAAAATTCTTGAGGCTCGTGGACCTAAAGACATTTGTACTTCACATCCAACAAGACAGGGCTGAAGTTACTTGTCTCAAAACATATTCAATCCACTGAGTCATGCTGTTCTGTTCTTTTTTGGATGTTACTTCAAAGCAGTGATCTCTGTTGAGATTTTTCTCAAGAGCCACACGAAATGATTTTATACAGGAAGAGCACATCGTCACTGTGTGTTACTTGCACACTATTCTCAGGTGAGTCCCAAATTAAAATTTTATTTCTGCCACCATTGCCATCTCAATGCAATCAACAGAATGGACTCTGTAATGATTTTCCTGGTTTTTTCTTCCAATTCCTTTTCATTTTTCCAGTAAAATTTATCCAAATTCAAGAGACAGGCACAAAATATCCAGGTTGCGTGTAGTGGGGAAGGTCAAGACCACTCAAAAATTCTTCTTGGCCACAAGAAAAATCCATTCCAAAATATACAAAACACTAGAAACGCTAAAATATCGTCAACAGTTTATCCTGTCAAAACAGCAGTCCTGTTGCCCTGCCAGCTCCCCTGGGCTCATCCCCCTACCCCACCCCCAATCCCTGCACAACTTCTGCGGATTATCAGTTTGTGGGAGCAGGCTCTCTGTGGAGGGGGTGGGGCAGCTAACTGATGAGGGGAACTTCAGAGGGAGTAGGAGAAGGCTTTTTCTTCCAGTTAGAAAGTTCATGAACCACAGCCTAGCTGACAGTTATAATGGCAAGAGGAAATGCAAAATACCTCCTGGCAGATTTGACACAATTGGAAAATCCCTGAAGACCTGTACTTCCAGAACCAGAATGATTAAAGGGAGGGAAGACAGGAAGGGGAGGAGGGAGAGAGGGGAGGGAACGGAAGAGAAGGCAAGAGAGATCGACCTAACAGGGGCAACAGGATGGACAAGGCAGGTTGTCCTATTGCCGGGAAGGTTCTAGACTTTGAGAAATCCTAAAATACAAAATTTTCAGGTCATTTCCTTTCAGTTGCCAGATAGTGATTATTCTGTGCTTTATCTACAGAGAAAGGGACGGCACTTGTAAATTATTTATAAGCAAACAGGCCTGCAAAGCTGTCAACTTCCTATTACCCAATAAATCACGCTCGGCCGTGACCTTCGCCCCAGCTGCAGCTTGGTGTAATATAATTGGTATGTACTCACAGTTTGTTTTTTACTCCAAAAAGTGCTTAATTACCTCCTTTGATTCCTAAGCGTGTGTATTCAGACACCTTGGGAAATGACTTGTGTACTTACCCATCTCTATTATAATCAGCATCATGCAGACAGTGAAAAATAGGTAAATCAGAGAGGCACTGTACACTCCGGAGGTATGAAGGACCATTCTAAACTTCCTCTTTGCAAATTAACAGAATGAGCCTTCCCACCTAGGAAACTACCACGCACTCCTTTAAAGCTACGGAGACAAACTCAAGCGAGGAGCCCTGCCGGCCACGCCTGCCTACACCAGGATGCGGCCCGCAGGTGTGAGGTCCCCTGTCTGGCTCCTGGTATAAAGGAGCCACTGACACTTGTGAACTCGAAGACGTGGCACCAAGGGAATGGGTCTCTGTGGGAAGAGGAGCTGTGATCCTGCCACTTTATTTTACTTATTTATTTTTTTAACATCTTTATTGGAGTATAATTGCTTTACAATGGTGTGTTAGTTTCTGCTTTATAACAAAGTGAATCAGTGATACGTATACATATGTTCCCATATCTCTTCCCTCTTGCATCTCCCTCCCTCCCGCCCTCCCTATCCCACCCCTCTAGGTGGTCACAAAGCACAGAGCTGATGTCCCTGTGCTATGCGGTTGCTTCCCACTAGCTATCTATTTTACGTTTGGTAGTGTATATATGTCCATGCCACTCTCTCTCTTTGTCACATCTTACCCTTCCCCCTCCCCATATCCTCAAGTCCATTCTCTAGTAGGTCTGTGTCTTTATTCCCGGCTTGCCACTAGGTTCTTCATGACTTTTTTTTTTTTTCCCTTAGATTCCATATATATGTGTTAGCATACTGTATTTGTTTTTCTCTTTCTGACTTACTTCACTCTGTATGACAGACTCTAACTCCATCCACCTCACTACAAATAACTTTAAATGTGATCCAGAAGCTCATATAATGACCCTGACATCGGAAAAATTGGGCCGAAGGGTAGAGAAAACCAGTCGTTCCCTTCCAGGGGAGGAAAAGCAAAGTACGGAAAAGGGATGTGTTTCTCTGCAAGGACCATGAGGAGGGCTCTATGTCTAAAATTAACGTCACTTGTTTTACTCACTGTTCCTCGCTTTTGAACAAGCTAGTCCCCCACCCCACCCCCAAATCTGCACAAACAACTCACGTGTGCCTTTGACATGGCCCCCAGTGAACACACCTCCTGGGACTCATCCCCTTGTGCTCCCCCTTTCCCCAAGTGTGGGTCAGACCCAGTATCTTGCTTCTAACCAACAGCATGTAGCAGAGACAATGGAATGTCACTTTTGCAAGTAGGTTACAAGAAATTATAACTTCGTGTTGCTAGCGATCTACTGCATTCTCAGTTTGCAGGCTCTGATAAAGCAAGCTGTCGTGTCGGAGACGCTTGTATGTCAAGAAACTGAGGCCCTTGGTCCAACCAAGTGAGGTTGGAAGTGAGTCCTTCCCCAGCTGAGTCTTCATTCAAGACCAGTCCTGGCCAACACCCAGACTGCAGCCTGTGAAAGACCCTGAAGCTCAGGACCCCGATTCCTGACCCACAGAAACTGTGAAGTAATAAACCTGGGTTATTTTAAGCCACTAAGTTTTGGGGTGGTTTGTTACACAGCAGTAGATAACTAATGCACTCCTCTTTTATTGCACTGTCCAAACACCACCTTCCCCCTGGAAATTTCTTGGTTTCCCCACCCTCTCCCCCCTCCCCTCCTTTGTACTTTCACAACCTGATCTGTCTTCTCTTGTCATCACCGCACTTGCCTCTTTCTGTCTCAGAAACTCTGTCTCAGAGTTTTTTGAGCCTATGGTCCTAGCTAGATTACACGCTACCTGAGGGCATCAGTGCCAACATCCTTCTAGCCCCGATGTGGCTATGTACACAAGAAGAGCTCAAATATTACCTGATGTAACTTAGAGATAAAAAAATATGCCTCTACTTTTGGAAAATTTAGGGCAGGAGTCACATGACAATTAGAGGACAAGAGACCGCCCACAGAAGCAGAGCTATCCTCACTGCTCAGAAAATACTCTGAAAGCATTATATTCCCTGCTTAGATGAACCTTAAATCCCCTTTATTTTACCCTATTTATTAATTTTTTCATAAGGAGAAATAACCTTATCTTTCCAATTATGAAAAAAACTATTTCTCATTACAAAAGAAATGGGAAAAAAGTATACCAAGTAAAATAAAAACAGTCTGTAACACTACCACTTACAGAGAATCACTTCTGACATTGTCTTTTATGTCCTTCTAGAATTTGTATGTATAGATAATACTCATTTTTAATTAAAATATAATTTTTGCCAAATGACTGTCATAATTCGCCTTTCGTATTTCATACATATGGATATTTTTATCAATTAACATTTCAATATCTATTTTATTGTTGAATATTCCAATTTTGTATTAATGTACAGGATACAGTCATATACTTATATAATCCTGTATTAATGTAGGTTATTTCCAGTTCATTATTATTATAAGTAAAATGACAGAAAGGAAAGTTATAACTCAACAATCCTAAAAAACTACTGTTTTGGGAGGAAGTCTCCCAACATTTTAGAAACGCTTCCAGAAAATTCCATAGGTCAGTCCCCCAGGTGCATTACTTACTGGAAGGCAATGGAGCCCAGCTTTGGAGGAGGACTTGGAAGGGCAGGTGCAGGGAGAAGGGAAGGGCCAGGTACCAAGACCATTCAAGAGCAGAGCCAGATACTGGGCAGCAAGAAGACCAAGGCAGATCATGACACACAGGGCTCCACTGTGGCCGTCACGGTCAGAGAGCAGTGCTGGCAGCAGCTAACACTAGAGCCTTTCATGGTGACTCTGAGCCAGGTGCTGCCTTACAGTTTAGCATATTTAACTGTCTTCCAAGCTTGACCAATTCCATTGTCCCTATAGCCCTAGAAGCTATATTACCAGAATTGGTCCCACTTCACAGATGAAAGAGAATATGGCTTTCTTGAGTTAAAAAATCTACATAATTGGATACAGTGACATCAGCCAGGGAGACGGCAAACTTTTACACAGAATTTGGGTGGTACCAATCCATGGGGTTTCAAAAGAAAAGTCCTGAAGGAGAAATCTTTGATTCCAGGAATGGGATCTGCCACCAAGAAAATACCCAAAAGCATTAGAGGTTATTCAGTCCTTTCCTGCCAATGGTTCCATGACACATTCCCGAGCCTAACACAACAGGGGCGTGGTTAGAGCCCAGACACGTCGATTGTATGTTTACAAGATGAGTATCTGTGAAAACACATACAGGTTGAAAATGTGAACAGTCTCATGCAAACGCCAGCAATATTGTTTCAATGGAGACTGTAGAAGAAATCAAGAGTTATTTTTAAACAGAGAGGGAGAAAAAAAACCCCTAACATCAGAAATAAAATTTACAAGAGTTAGCAGATGTTTATAAAACTCAGGACAAGCTTAGTGTCTGCAATGAGTCATTCAGATTTAACTTGTCTAAACTCATGTCTTCACCAACTTTAACATTTCCTCTTTGCCTTGATATTTTTCACAGTGCTATTCCATATTTAAATAGTTCTAAACCTGCAAGTCACTTAAAGCTGTGATGCAAAAAATCTTTGGTCAGATAGAATTATGAACTCCAAGAAACCCACTAGGTATAAGGATCCCCAAATGGATCACTTGAACATGATTGTTCGGTCAATAGCGTAACCCTAAACATTTATGAAAATACTCTAGCTTCTCATCAGGGACATCCTTATTAGAGCTTTCTCTAAAAACTGGGCGCCGCCATTTAGACCAGACCGGGAGCCCATCGGCTGCATTTCTTAAGGTTTCACTGTACCTGAGTCAGGTGACTGAGACAGAAGAGCATGGACCCTGTAAAGTCCATAGAGGACAGAGAAGGAGCTTGTTGTTGACGGACCGGGAGCCTCAGGCCGGGCACCGCCAAGATTGCAGAGGACACTCACACTTCTGCGCAGCCCGCCCGCTGGCCAAGCCCGCCCCACGTAAACCCCCAGGACGGGACACACATGTCCACTTAGGTGAGTCACTGCATCCTGGGAAGGCTCCAAATCTGAGAAGAGCTTCGTGTGAACCAGACGTGCCTCCCCACGGCCTCTACCCACTGGACCCACGGTATCCAGAGCCTCCCTCCACAAAATGGCCAAGTATTTGGAAACCTAGCCTGTTTTTACTGTGCTCTTTCCTGCATGTTACGACACCAGTTCCTTCATTGTTTCCTATAGGACATGCTTTACGAGAACTTATTCACTAAATATTTATGGAATACCTTCCAGGGCCAGGCCTGCTCCAAGTGTCGAGGCCCATGTCCAAGGCCCTTACATTCTAGCCGATGGGGGAAGGGTGCCCCTAAGACGTCTATGAACCCCTCCTGGTTTCTGTTCCCTTCAGAGTGCAGGGTGTGAGCACAACACAGAAACCAGGTGCGATCTGCCCCGCTCCGGGTCCACGTTCAATGCCTCTTCTTCTGCAGCCTAAGAAACGATGTGACTCCAGTCCAGCATTGCTGAAAACTATGATTCAGAATGATCACGTGTCCTAGTGCCTACGTCAAAAATAATTTTCAGCCTAATAATCTGTTTACTTTCCTGGTGGCTGAGGGGCTCATAGCACTTAAAATGTACAGAGAGAAAAAGAGGCAACTCAAGGATGGACTGTTCAATGGATCCATAGAGAATAATTGTCTCTCTACAAGAAAAATAAAATTAGATTCCTATATCACCATATACAGAACCAAATTTAGTACAATAATTTAGTATTAGGAGAAAAAGGAGACAGTATTTATGTTTTTAGGTAGGAAGAACTTCTTAAATGACAAACAAAGAGAAGAGCTCAAAACCTTCGTATTGCAAAAGACCCCGCACACAGACAAAGTTAAAGACAACAAACCATGTGAAGTTATTTGCAGCCTTAATGACAAGGGATGAGTGTCTAAAATTTATAAAGAACGTCAGGGATCATTAAGGAGAAGACATAACCCAACAGAAAAATAAACAAAGGACATGAACAGACAATTCACATGGAAACCAAAATGGCCAACAAAATATTTCAATAAATGCCCAACCTCACCAGTAACAGAGAAACACAAAATATTTCATGCACTAGTTTGGCAAAATGTTTAAAAAGTCTGAAGACATCAAGTCCTCCCACTTAGTAGAAACTGAAATAGAGAGCCATCGGCAGCACCTAACAAGGTTGAAAATGTACATACTTTACGATGCAATTCCACTCGTATGGCTGTAACTGCAGGAAACTCGGGCTGCCACTGCAGCCGTGTCTAACAGCCCAAAACTGGAGATAATGTGAATGCCCATCAAGGGGAAAGACAAAACAATCAGTAACATGTTGAAGGAAAAAGGCAGTGGCAGAAAAACATGTGCACTGTAATTCCACTGATGAAATGCTGAAAATGCATAAAACAATTCCATGTGCTGTTTATACACAGATTGGTTATACGTATGCTTTAAAATGCAAAGATGTGGAGAAGAGGGACCGACCACACGTCAAATTCAAGCCAGTGGCTGCCTTTGGCAGGGACCGGGTGGCGGGTGGGATTGAGGAGGATTTCAAAGGGGGCTCTGGTTGATTTTAACACGATCTGAAGCAAGCGTACCCTATGTTATTCTGGCGTGGTGGGTACTGAGTGTTATATCTGAGTTCAGATGCTGAATGTCAAATCATCCTTTACAGGTCCCTAAATTTAATTTCCTCCTAATTGAAAATGGAAACTCACAAAAACAAACATAAGCTGGCACTTGAGTGAATAACTCAACAGCCCCTAATGAGCCTACCACCTAATTGAATCAGGATAATTAGAATCCTCGTGTCTTTAAGAATGTGCTGATGACTCGTGTACTGCGCACACCCACCCCGCGTGTGCGAGTGAGGAAGGGCCCAACCCAGCAGCCGCGTGAGGGCGGAGACGGAGCCCACCCTCCCCCGGGTGCTGGTGCCTGTGGCTACACCCGGACCGGCACGCACCGCTCACCCCCCACTCGCGCCTCAGCCTCCCTCCCAGCTCTATTCCTTCCCTGCCCTTCACTTTCTCCACGGCGTCACTGTCCCACGCCATATACTTTCACTACTTACAACGTTCACTTAATGAATTGCTGACTCAAATGTAATTTCCATCCGGGGAATGAGAGGACAAGGACGAACCGCGTTCCAGGTGGTGCCTGCACCCACACAGTGGGGCGACACGCAGAGACCCCAACACCACGGAGGGTCCCGGAAGGAAGCAGAGCTACTGGGGATACAGGCGCTGGGATAGACGGCGACCAGCCATCCGCCCAGCAGCGCCAGAATTCTCCCCAAGACATTTGTGATGGAGCTAAGGAATTGTAAAAAAAAAATTGTAAAAAAAAAAAGCTAATATATTTCCCCAAAGACTATTCTGATAGGGAAAAAGAAGACAAGAAAGATCTGTTCGCACTGCCACCCGAGCTGGCTTTTCTGTACTTTGTTTCCGCATATTTCTCTGAGGAAGTAGGCAGACCCAGAGCCAGGGCAGACTAGAACTATCCTCCTGCACAGAACTGAGCTGTCAGTCCCACAACGGGACGCACAGGGAACCTCGAGGCACCGTCTGAGGACCGAGCCACCACCTCCAGGAAGGCGCCCAGGAGAGCTTATGTCCCAGCATCTCAGGCTCACAGGCCACGTGGCAGGCGAGGACCCCTCGGCCCACATGGCAGGACTGGCCCCGCGGGGAGGACTTGGAGAGCAGTACCCACGGGAAACCACAGAGCCAGACGCCCAGGCAGAGCGCAGAACAGGCCTGAATCTAAGTGGATTCCGAATTCTGGTGCTTCACCGCGGCCCGCGTCCTAAGGCTAATGGGATATAAAACCACCATCTGCTACTATATAGAAAATAGATAACTAAGAAGAACCTGCTGTACAGCACAGGGAACTCTACTCAATACTCTGCAATGGCCTATCTGAGAAAAGACTCTAAAAAAAGCCTGGATATATGTATATGTATAACCGACTCACTTTGCTGTACACCTGAAAACTAACACCACATTGTCAATCAACCATACGCCAATAAAAAATTCAAAAAAAACCCAAAAACCACCATCGGGCAGATGCTTCTGGCCATGCATACTTGAACAGGCAGAGGAAGTCAGTGGCCCCCGGGTGACATAGCAACAGCCCTGCTACTCTGCGGAGAGCACACGATGCCCCCTGCACCTGGGGTGGGGGGGGGGGGGGGGGGGCCTTCCTGCTCCCTCGGGACCCTTGGTGCAGCAAGTCCCGCATGAGAATTTGACAAGGCTTTTACTTATTGGGTGGATCTGTGCACTGTCCTATGGGCACAGACGCTGCAAGGGGGCCTCTCCCTGTCCTTCCTCACCTTTCCCACCATGGGACCCAGTACAAACCAGGCCCACATCACGCAGGCCGTGGCCCCCCATCTGGGCTGGGCCTGGTCTCCCTTCGAGGCAGAAATAGAGAAAATGGAGATTCGGAGGGACATGGGAGTTTTGAATATTTTCCTTCGCGCACCAGCTCCTGCTGTCAGAAGGCCTGTCCGGCTGGGGCCCTAACACATCAGAGCATCGCAAGTCTGGGCATCTCTACCTGCCCCCTGAGAACCTGGATTTCTACAGGTGGTTCCTGCGCCTCCATCCCGAGGTAAACACCAAGCACCACCCGGCTGCTCCCGGCACACAGCCCCCTGCGCTCAGCAAACCCCGTCCACTGACCTGCATTTTCCTCTTTAAAAAGTCCCCGAGGACACACACCCCTGCAGCCGCGGTGGCTCCCTGAGGCCTGGGCCGGGGTCGCGCCCCCTCAGCTGGGCAGGCAGGCTGGTCGTGGGCCATGGTGGCTCCTGATGCCAACACACGGCAGCTTGGCAACCACTGTGAGCCCGTCGCCTGGGGAGGCCCCTGGAGCAATTAGCGTCCCAGGGTATTTCCTGCCTTTCAAAACACAGGCCTCCGCGACAACGGGCAGGAGAAAGAACAGGGCCGGCTCCCTGCCCCACGGATAGCCGGAGCCGCAGGTAGAGGGGCGCAGGGATGACGACTGGGCCGGAGAGGCTGGGGCAGCATCCGCCTGCCTGATGGCTCAGACACACTGCGTGTCCTTACGGGCGAGGCCACGAACACGGGGAGAATGGGGGTCCTGCTGGCGGTGCTCCGTCCCCGCTTACAGAAGGACGCAGGGGCATCACGCCAGTGCGCTCAGTGACTGGAGCCTGAACTTGGACTCCAGCTGCAGACTGGACGCAGCGCCCATGGGGGGGGCCACCACCCCAACCTCCGGGGCAACGCGTCCTGGCAGTGGGAACACCCCCTGCCCTCTGCCTTCCTGCTCAGCACTCTTCACTGCATGAGTCAGCGAGGGCTGCGTAACGAACAGCCAGACTGAGGGCTCGGACAGCAGACACCTCGTCTCACAGTCTGGAGGCTGGAAGTCAGAGACCCAGGTGTGAGTAGGGTTGCTTTCTCCGGCCTCTCTCCTTGTCCTCCCCGTGTCCTCACATGGTCATCCCTCTGGGCGTGTCTATGCTCCGATCACCTTTCTTACAAGGACGCTACTCATGTGGGATTAGGGCCCACCCTAATGATGTCATTTTAATTTACTCACCTTTGCAAAGGTCCCTTCTCCAAATATGGTCACATTCTGAGGCCCAGGAGGTGAGGGCTCTAACATGTGGACTTTGGAGGGCACAGCTCAGCCCCTAACAAGGACTGGATCCACTTGCTGAGTTTCTGCAGGCCACTCATTCAGGGAGCAGGCAGGCAGGGCCAGGGCTGCTGCTGTGAGCACTACAAGCTCGCAGGTCTGTGCGGGCAGCGCTTTTCCACCTTTTCCACCTGGGGGACTCCAGGCCTGGCAAAGAGTCTCTAGCAGGTCACTGTCTAAAACAATCTATCAAATGTGGAGATGGTAATCCGTCGTGCCTACAAATACAGATGACTCAGAAGACAGGGGCTGATAGGAAAGAGCCGTGGCACGTTCGTGGTGCTGCCGTGGGTGCCCAGTGAAGATGCCGCCAGGCAGTACCCAGAGCGCCTGACAACAATCGCAGGACGACGGGGCTGCCTAGTGGCCACTGTGCGCTAAGGATTCCCCCCTCCACGTCCCCCAGGAACGCCCGTCCTGATTCCCGAGACGGAGTCCATGTCCTCACACGGCAAACCCGCTCACTCTGGTTGCCGGGAGGCCTCGACACAGTGTGGACGCGCCAGGCACCCAGTGCACGCTCACGCCGGCTCTCCCGGGCCAGGGACCCTCCTGCTGGGTGTTTTTGCTGCCTCAGCACAAGGACAGTGGGGCCTCCCGCTGTGGGGTGGCCACAGCGAGAAGGAAGCCCGTGTCCCGACACAGGGTCCTCCAGGTGCACCATCCACGGGAAGGGGCGGATGCAGAAAAGCAGATCTGCCGTGTCGCTGTGACCCGTGAAGCTGGAAATCCCATAAATCCAAGCTCCCCGCGTTGAGTCACTCAAAACGGGCCCAGGGGTGCAATCTCCCTCTTGCTGTGTAGAGTGTGACCACGTCCAGAGAGGAAGCACAGCTCTCAGGGGACAAATTCTATTTGCCCTAAACAGAGGCGGGGCCGCATCCTGGCCACACTGGAGGTGTGAAATGTCCTTCCTTGGGGTGTCAGCAAACCGCTGAGCTCACCAGGCTTAAGACCTGCAGCTACAGGTCACGGCAGCCTCCTTGGGTCAGCGGGGAATCAGCACAGAATAAGATATTGCAGCATTAGTTCGGCAAATCAGCAGGAGGTTTTGCTAACCCCACGCTGCCCTGAAAACTTCACAGTTGTGACTTCAAAGCTGTCGGCTCATTCCTCGTAGGTGAGGTGTGGGAAGACCCTCCGGCCAGGAGAGATCAGATGGAGAATCTCACAGGCCAAGGGGACTGATGAATTCCAGGGGAGGGGACTGCACAGCGCTGCGTCAACCACCCCAGTCACGGGAGGACTTCTCCAGGTTCGCTGCGGGCAATGTGCTCCACTGCAGGAGATGGTCAGCACGTGCCTGGACCCTCAGAGGGGAGCCTGAAGCTGGTATGGGCCTGTCTGTCTCAGGGCCTGTCCCCATGGAGAACTGCCCTTCGGTGACAGATTCCAGATGCTGACAGCAGGCAGGGACGAGGGCCCTGTCTTCTGCTGGACTGCCTGTGTGAGGACATGAGTCTGAAACAGCCGGCGACCACCAGGTAGAGCTTGGGAAGAACCCACCCAGGCCAGGAGCCTGGATGGAGAGTGTCTCTGAACTCTGAATCACGGATTTCTAAATTGTCAGTTTGTGAGCCCCGTAAGTTCCCATTTTTTGCTCAAGCCAGATGCATCGGATTTTGTATCGCTAGTGGATTCTAATACTTAGCTATTTTGGGGGTTTTATGCAAAGCCAAACAGATGCACAGACTCCTGGAAATCTATGGACCAAACAGAATGGTCTTCGTGACATTCATAGTCATACCCAAGGAGCAAAGAAAATCCTGAAAGGCAGAAGCCAGTCATCTCATGAAAAAGAGACCCTAAAGAACAGAGAGGCAAGACCAGGCAGGGTCTGTGTAGATTGTGAGTTACCACTTTTTTCCTGTCCAAACAAGAGGGCATTTAATCTGTACCTGGCTGTTGATATTTTTAAAATCTTGCTCTAAAGGCTACATCAATGGCTCATGCGCATTTATTAGAAACTAGATCAAATCGATGCTTATCATTTTAAATAAAGACTTTGTTTCTCTGTTAGTTATTAATAATCTGTGACCCTCCAGACAGGGCTAGCCTTAGTCACCTGGGCAGTACCCACCTAAGGCCCATCTGTACACATGATGGAGACTTCACACAGGGGCGCAGCCTCTGAGTCGTGGGTCTGTGAAGCACACCCACGATGTTCAAAGGAAAACTAGAGCACAGACAGTCTTTGAAAACCTCAGCTTCAGGTTCAAGAACGGCAGGAGGCACTTGAGTTTAAGGAGACAATTTAAAATAAACAGAAAGAGAGAGAGAAATCTCATTTTATGCAGTAGATAGCAAAACTGCAGGGAGAGAGTTACTTCAAAAGATGACACTGGTATGGAATATTGATGAGTTATTAAGTATTTAAATTAACTCAAGGATGGTAGATCCATAGTGAGTGATAAGGTTATCGTAGAAGAGGATGATTCTTGGCCTTGGAGATCGTTTACTATCTGTTGAGATTACCCCCTCCCCGCCCCCCATATCCTCCTCACAGTTTTGTGCTGGTGTTGGTTCATTTCTTGGTGAACTCTGGGCCAGATGGATGGATGCTCTTGGGGATGATTTACTTGGGAGGTTGCCGAGGCCCCATCCCTGATCCTCGTAGCGAGCCTTATGTATTCTGCTGGGAGCTAAATATTTCCATGCGCCAACTGCACCTGGCCTACTTGCTCTGATACACAGGGCCCAATCCTGAAGTTTATTCTGTGGGTGTAGTCTCCGCAGAGGGCAGAAACAAGATGCCGTTTCCCTTGTACGTGGCATTAAAAACAAACTCTTCTCTTCTGCAGTTATGCTATTTCTGTATCCTGCTCCTGAGCATCATTTATCTAGGGCACAGGGGCTGACTGTCCTGCAAGACTGTAAGCTACTGAAGGTAAGCCCACCTGTCTGTTAGGGCTGTACCCCTAGTCCCCAGCTGGTGCAAATCAAGTGCCCCATCAGTAAGTATTTATGGAGGGGAGGGACCATCGTCCTCAGGGAGAGCAAAGAGATGCCATCTCTTACGGTTATATAGTGGGACTCACCAGATTCTCTTTGTCCATTTCAAAATAAACCTCTTGCAACTAAAACTTTAGCCATAACTTCAGAAAATTAATCTCTGTAAAGACCCTATATCTTAAAATCTCTGTTATATTTTCCAAGGCAGGGGTCATCTCAGTATTTTCTTGATACCGCCCTGCGTGACAGAAAGTGGATCCACGTTTCTTTCCACTCTGTTTTCAAACCACCACAAACAAGGGGTTTTAAGAGCCACAGGGATGGCCCGAAGCTATTGGAGTCACACCCACAGCAAGAACACTGACACTTTCTTCCCTGGATTCTAGCTGCTGACCTTCTTAACCCTCTCTCCTCACCTTCTCTGAAGCTTCGCTGCTGTGAACTTCCTTGGAACATAAGTTCTCATTGATAACATGGGAAGAGAGAATCAATAAATTGGCAAATGTTTATTGGATACATTTTGCAGACCCCGCCCTCTCCTCCTTGACGTGGGTCATATATTTCTGCAGCCACCTTTTAACAATTCAAATAGCAAATGTTTGGGATTAGCTGTCTTCACGTCATCTCTAATATAAACTGCTTTTTAAAACGCGTCTCTGTTCGTGGCTCTTAAATGTGGTAGAAATCTGTCACAATTTTACGTTTTTAAAACAACACAATTACATTTCTCCTCCCTAATCCGAGCAAGTCAAAACTTTGCTTACACTTTATATCACAAAATAGCTGTGTATGATGCTGTCAGAAGTTTTCCTCTCATCCTTTATTAAACACAAAATGTCCTATATTTATATAAAAATCACCATCTCTGGGTTGACCCTATGAAACATTCTTCCGCAGCTGTCTTTTCTCATGTTGTAAAAGCACAAAACGTACTGACTCAGATGGCTTTAAGAATAAAATCACATCACAGTTTAGAAATGTACCCACAGGGAAACATGAACTGTTGTCAGCGTGGGAACTCATCACATCACTGGAAACCCATTTGGACTGTTAACGTGATGTGTGATTATCACGAAGCTCCTATTATTATTACAGGCAGTGTGACTGTGAAACCGTCCTCAATATCTATGAAACTGGAAAAATATCCAGGACTGATCTGCCCGTGGGCTATCAAGGGTTAACAATGAAAACATGAAGATGTTCACTTATCTGAAATTTTAAGACAGATCAGTGTCAGAAACCTAGTAATCCAACGCAACAATGATGAGGAACCCAAATTCTGGGAGACACCTTTGCTCAGCGGCGCACTTCACCTGTAATGTGCTCCTTTGCTGCCCCCCCAGGCCAGGCTGCCCCAGACCTCCAGCCGTTAGCCATCTCAGCCCCTCGCAGGACAGGGCACGTAGCAGCCGCAGCCTCTCCTTACAGCAGAATCTGTGTGGTCTTTACTTTCATTACAGTCACTCCGGTGCCCGTCCTCACCTGGAGCGGTTTCTCAATTACAGGAACTCGGTCCAACTACCGTCTCATTGCCCACAACATACGTGCTGAAAGTTTCAAAAACAACTAACAGTGTTTTAAAGTTCAGGTTTTGTTATTATTATTTAGGTATGGCCAGGCCAGTGGATCAGGAGACAACGACCACTGAGAAGATGGTTTGTTACGCACAGTTCCCAAGAGGGAGGGGCCCTGGCTCCCTGTGTGGGGAGGACCACGGAGGGAGGCTGGCCAGTCAGGAGGCGGGAGGAGGGCGGAGACGCGAGCCTTTACTGCAGTTTCCACGGGAAGGAACAGGCAAGGCTGGGTGAGCAGGCTCAGGACAGGCTAGTTTGAACCTTTCCCAGGGGCTGTCCCCAGCTGTCGGGTACCTGGCCCTGGGGTGATTAGGGCAGGGGACGGTGGCCTGGAGTGGGAGAGTGCCACAGAGGGAGTGGTTAGGGTGTGGGCTCTGGGTGGGTTGGTGTGTATATGGAAGGTGCCCTCTTGAGCAAGGGATTTGGAATTTGCCTTAGCTAGCCCGGGGTTGGAACAGGGCGGTCACTCCAGGGTCAGCAGCCCCATAATACAGACAGGGTTAACATAGGCGGGGAAACACACGTCCAGTCCTCTAGCGGCTCTCCTGAACCCTCCCCATCATGGGATAAAGGAAGAGCTCAGAGTGGGTGTCCGAAGCTTCGGGTTTGGCCCAGGCTCTGCCACTCACTCACCCTGTGATCTTGGGCAAGGCATTTCAACTTCTCAGGCCCTCAGTCTCTTCAGCTAGAACATGAAGTGTATGGGCTGTGTGATTTCTAAGACCTCTTCCAGCTCCCAAATGTTACGAGCCCCTCCTCGTAACCTGCAACATAGAGAATCTGCATTCCTGTACTTGTCAAGGAACCCAAGCTGAATCCTAACGAAATTTACGGATTTCCTCCCCAAAGCTACAGAGAACTGTCTGGGGGTATGACATCCAGATGGCTTCAAATGTCCCTGGATGATGCAGCTCTCCAGAGAGCTGTTTACCTGAACCACATACAGTTGACTTTGGATAGAAGTACTTTTCTGCTCTGTATTTTGGTCTGACCCCCTCCGCTTACAATTCACAGCACTACAAAAGGCATTACTGAGAAACGTGCTGCACTTAGCAGAGGCTACCCTTAGGCACACTGTTCACTGCTTTTACGCGGTGCCCTCTTTAGGAGGACCTGCGGGAGATGCTCCTCTCTGGGCTCAGGGACAGAAAGAGAGGTGTCCACCTGAACAACTAGGTCTGGGCTTTTGTCTGTGGTGTGAGCTCACACTGTGTCCACCCCTGGGAAGCCAGCAAGCTCAGAGCTGGCCTCCAGCCTGCTGTGCCTTCTGACCTCGCCTCTGCCTTCAGATCCAGTTTCTACCTTCTTTCCTTTGCCTCGATATCTGCATTTACTCCTTTTTAATCTCTTATTGAATATATTTGCTAACTTTATCGATGTCTTTGGGAATAAGAAGGGGTATCAATAAGGAAATACTCCCAGAGATGTGAGGTTCATTTACATCAGAGCAAAGGGCCACATGGGGAATGAGGGTAAGGACGTCGCAGACCTAAGGGCTGGGTTGGGTGAGGGGCTGGGATCCAGGGGGTGCAGCTTTTACAAGTAGATCTGTTCATGCTTCTAAAAGTGGACATGCACCTGGTTCCTTAACGCCTCAGTTTTCTTAACCCCCGAACTGGGAGGAAACGACTTTCATTTCCCTTTATAAAATCATTAGAAATATTATTTCAGGAGTGATTTTAAAGTGAAACATAAGTTTAGTTCAATATTATATTTTCATGCATACAGATCTACAAATAAAGAATATTTATTAACCGCAAGTTTGCATATATGCATATGCACACCTAGAGATAGTTACTAAAACAAGAGAATCAGAACATTTCTTGCCCAACTTAAAAAAAATTATATGCACGTTGTTGGAAAGTCACAGATTTTCTTCAAAAAAGTGTTATGACTCACAAATCCTATACCCCCTGGGTACGTCTGTGATGTTTAAAACCCTGTATTTCATACCTATCGTTTTTAAAAACAGTTATATGAGATACAATTCAAAGTAATTTCTCTAACAAATCCAGAGAACAGACTGCAGGAGTTATTCTGCATGACCTGGTTTGGACTGTAATCTGAGGCATACTTATTACATATGACTATTATGTGTTTATTTCACTTAAAAACGGGCAAACTCGGTAGGGTGGGGCAGGAGGAATGGGGAGTTATAATTTAATGGGCACAGAGTTTCAGTTTGGGAAGAGGAAAACGTTCCAGAGATGGACAGTGGGAACGGCTGCACAACAATGTGAATGTACTTAATGCCACTGAAAGTGGTTAAAATGGTAAATTTTATGTTATGTATATTTTACTACAATAAAACAGGTTCTAAAAAAGGCAAAAAAAATTTTTTTAAGGGTAAACTTCTAAATCTGATTCTCTTCACCTAAAACTTTACCTTTTAGTAACAGCTTCAATAAACATCAACTTTGTCACATTTTCTCCCCTTTGCTTCTAAAATTGCAGGAAAATGCCTGAGTGGCCCCGGTTCCCCTCGACCGTGAAAATACACGAGAGCGATAAGATTAAGTCCATTTGGGCTGTAACACGACCTCAGAAAGAGGGCAACCGCCTTCACGCCAGCTGCTGACCTGCTCCTTGCCTCCATCTGTGACCTACGACCCTTTCACGTTTAAGGACACACAGAATTTCATTCTGTCCCAGAAAACAACTTTCGAACTTGCCCTTCACCTGCGAAGATCTGTCACGTTATCTGTTTCCCAGCAGTAAATAAGAACCGTCAAAACTTCCCCCGGACCCCAGTTCTAGTGCGAGGGCTCGCCCTACCTTTCTGAGAAACAGTTTCTGCAGCTTCTTGCGCGGCAGCCCGATCATCCTCCGTCCGCAAGCCCAGGGGCTGCTGGGCTGGTCTGAGCCATCGCGCGTCCCGCATCCCGCATCGCCGCCTCCTCCCATCCTGCATCCCGGCCGCCGCCCAGGACCACGCCCCCCGCCCTCCCCGCTCCCCGCCCCCCGCCCCTCCCCTCCCCCGGCAGAGGACGTCCTCGGGGTCGGCAGGGCTCTGGCGGCGGGACGCTCGTGCTCTGGCCGCAGCCCAGCCGGCCTGCGCGCCCACGGGGGGAAGGAGCGGAGAACCAGCCCCCAGGCCGCCCGCGTCCGTCTCCGCGCAGAGTTCCGCGCAGCGCTCGCAGCCTCAACAGGTGTACCGGTCCTCCGGCCGAATCGCCGAAGCCGGAGTCCACGTGGACCGAGTCAAGTGTTCAAAACTGGGAAATTTTCAGAGACGCCACGAGGGGCGGGCTGTGAGCCCCTCGCCGCAGCACACCTGCCACCTGCCGGAGCGCGAAAGGCACCCCCAGGCACTGAGAGAAGGAGACAGAGAGGAGGGGGCAAAATAAAAAACGGTGGCTTAGTTTTTCAGGTGGCGCCGGGTCAACTAATGCGCACGGATTGTGCAAGGTTGGCGTTATCCGGTGTTAGTCCTTTGAGTAATCCTTCCACATGCACGCCTGGACACACACACTCACACACGCACACACACCCCTGCACACGCACACGCACGCACACAACCCTCACACATGCACACGTGCACACACGTGCACAGGTGCATGCTCTCCCATGCACATGCACTTTTTCTCTCCATCTACTACAGGCCAACTTGGAGTGTGTCCCACGTGGGTAACAAAAAAATCTGCTTTGCCTTCCCTGTGAAAACTGAATCCCTATGTTTCCTCCAGAAGGATCAGCCCTATACGGCTGTGCATCAAGCTTTGTCTTGGTACAGCCGGAAGCATGCC
Source organism: Eubalaena glacialis (assembly GCF_028564815.1). Classification (NCBI taxonomy): domain Eukaryota; kingdom Metazoa; phylum Chordata; class Mammalia; order Artiodactyla; family Balaenidae; genus Eubalaena; species Eubalaena glacialis. The sequence goes on along the minus strand of NC_083727.1, from coordinate 2,550,736 downwards.
AGGTGCAGCATTAAAGCAACCTCTGAGAGCAGAGCAGCAGCTCAGAGGTGGACCTTTGCTGGTTAAGAGTTTCCTTTTTTAAGCTGCTTCTTAATACCTAAACAGGCTCCCTCCTCTGAAGACCTAAACATGCAATATGAAAAAACTACCAACTAACAATCAGCTTTTTAGGTGACGGGTGATAGAAGTCATGGGTAAGGGTGTGGATGTAGAAATATACTGGTATAAAATTATAGGGCCTGAAAAGAAGGAATTGAAGATAAAGAGGATATTCAAGACTGAAATGGACAGAAATGGCCGGGATTTGGGGCAGTGCACAGCCCTGCCCATCTCGTCCTTTAATATGTTAAACACATCTTTCCAATCAAATGAAAATGGCTGAAGTACGGTTGTTGTTTCTCAAGTGGTTGCTATTCCAGGAAATTTGTTCTTCCAAAATAACTTATCATTCATTCCATTGCTTCTGGAGCACATATTCTATATGTTCTTTTTCCTCCGAATAGGAGAATTGATTAACACGCCTTTATCCAAGTAAACGTTGTATCTGTCTGAACAACCCCCACCTAAAATTATCAGACTCTTTGTAACACTATCCAAACTGCAGTTCAATTCAAACTTCCACAGGAATTAAAAGGTAATTATCTCAGGCTTAGTCCTTTGGAAAATGCATTAGCAAAAAGATGGGGTCTTTGGTCTCTGGCTAAGCCACGGTCATGTTAGATCTAGTGGCTTGGCAATAGAAACCCTTCACTGCCAATGGAATTTAACGGCAGGTATGTGTAAGTATGTGAACTGAATGTTGTCATGGTGACCATAGCAAGAAATTGCCTTTTATTTTATGCCATAGAAAATTGTCATGACAATCTTGGCTTACTCATCTTCCAAATACATTTTTAAAAGAAATTATTTTGAAAAACAGCTACCACTGTTTACTGGTCCCTGCTTGAAAGGAATTGCTGTCAGATTGGGCATCTGTCCTCCAGCAGCCGAATCAAAAATGCTGGCACAATCAAGCCCAGGAAATAAACCACCATCCCCACTATAAAAAGCATCCATTTTGTGTTTCCATGACACCATAATGTCAACTTTGAAGCATCAGGCCGTGACTTCCTTTACAAAACCTAGAATTCCATTTCTCTGGGCCCCCAAGGGATCAGACAGACATCTCAGAGCTGTAGGGTCCAAAACCACCCCACGTGTTCACCACATCTTTCCTCTTCCCAGGCCCGGGATGCAGGCGGGTTGGTTAGGATGGGACCACGTGGCTGAGTCCTCACAGCTGGGATCAGGAGTGCAAGTGACGTTAAAAGGCACAAGTTACCCTCCCTGACCCCCACCCCAGCCTCATGATTAGAACAAAGAACCCTGGAACGGTGGGCTTGCCACGTGGAAGCCCCCTGGAGCTCTGAGACCCCTGGGCCTGTGACAGCAGCTGCCGAGAGCAGCCCCTGGTGTAGTGACCCCGCGAGAAAGACGTGAGCCCCCATATCGTGACGCTCTGGTATTTGGGATTTGCTGGTCACCATGAAATATCGGAGTCTATCCCATCTGGGCTAAGACAAGTGCAGGAACCTTACAGACAGATCACCCAGCGTCACGGAAAGGAAAATGAGGTCCAAAGAGGCCATGAAGTAGGGCGGAGGGACAGGGATGTCACCCACACCTCCCCTCTTCAATCTCCCTCGTCTTCGCTGCTGCCACCCTAACTCTAAGTGGATGGAGGGGCATCGTTCTTGATCACTAACCACGACGGCCTAATCCCTTAGCTCTCTTCAGAAGCCACAGGGGTTGTGTGTATGTGTACGTGTGAGTGTGTGTGTGTGTGTGTGCGCGTGGGCATGTGTATGGAAAGGTGGCAGACTTCTCCGAGTATCCAGCACGAGGTACGCTTACAAACATTTTTTAATGAAAGCATCCTTGGGGGAGCTGCCTCCTCTTTCCACGTACGAGCTGGGCTCTGTCACGCAGGTATCCATCGCACACCGGGGCTGTATCGGGGTACAGCCAGTGTCGGGGTGCTCCATCGACTCCAGACCCTAAGAAACTCAGCCTCTAGTAAAACTCCTAGCAGCTTCCAAGTTTCAGGTAAATCAACAACTCCACAGAGGAAAAGCAGCTCTTTGCCATCCCATCCACACCTGTGAAACTGCTTCATTTCTGCCCTGACTTCCAGGTACAAACAAAAAACAACCACGACCCCTAAGTTTTCCATAGAGAACAGCGACCCCCAACCTGAGGGTACAGAGACTGTTGCAAACTGCCGGTGACCACACGGTACCTGGGTCACCTTCCGTAGGCTGAACGGATGCTGTTTCAGATGTACACGTGGTACAGCTTGCAAATATGAACACCACGATGAACCAATTCACTTCATTTAGAGGCACTGAAGGATTCATGCAGCTTTGCCCAATGCATGGATAACAAAAACGCAACCACTGTGATGTGGGTGGGCGGCCTGTGATTTATTATTGTTGTTTTTATTTTAAACAAGGAGTCTCATACTAAAAAAAAAAAAAAAAAAAAAAATCTGGGACCCACTGACTTAGAGATCCTGGAGCAAGAGGAGGACCTCAGGAGGAATCCGGTTTCTCGCCTCAGAGTCTCTGATTTCCAGGCTTAGCTGAACCCTGCTTGATGTCGTTTGTTTAGTATGGAAAAAGGGAAGGCTAAGAGTAATTTCAAATTCTTTTTGAGTCATCAAAGGGTTATATGAAGAGAAAAATGTAAAAATGTTATTTACTTCCACAAAAGAAATCACAGGAGAAAATCGTCTTTGATTTTGGCAAATGTCTACAATTTAGCACCATCGCTGGGCTAAGACCCTAGAGCCGGAGAGCTCAGGTCCAAGTCTCAGCTCCACCCTCAGCTGTGCGACCTTGGGCAGTAACTGCCTCAGCGTTCCCACCTGTAAAACCGAGACAGGAACGATCACGGTGACTACGTCACACGGATGTGAGTATTAAAGAGCTAATGTTTGTAAGGTGCTTGGAGCGGTGCCTGGGACATAAAAGTATTATACAAGGGTTTGTTAAACAAATTAAAGGAAAACAAAAAATAAAGAAATAATAAAAACCAAAAAAGTCAACAAAACAAGAGATATAAATGTCCTTTTATCTTGAGAAAGAGCAAAGTGTCAAGTAGTCCTTTAAAGAATTTTTCCTCAAATTTATGACCTCATGATTCGGATTTTGTCCACACGTCCACCATCCAATACTGATTATATGACACATAACGCTTTTCAAGAACTCCTCTAAGGTCATTTATTTTAGGATTCTTACTGTTTAGCTAGAAAGAGTGGAAAGCATGCAGAGTTCTAAATGGAAGGGACATGTGTGGAGTCTGCGGACACCAGGGCTGCTGTCAGTGACTTAGCACCGAGCATGTGGTCACATCCGCACTTCGAGAATCACTGCTCAGGGGCTGGTGACCCCAGTGGGGGAGGGGTATAGATGGCCCTCCTGGCGCACGGGAGCTGAGAGCACATTGGGGTTTAGGGACACGTAAGGGATGGGTGGAAGAAAGGGACCCAAAGGAGGGGGCCCACAAGGAAGAACCACAAGGCAAGGGGAAGCCAGGGGCCTGACCCACCACCGCTAAAGGGGGCGGGCGTTCCCGAGAGGGAGTGTGGTCCACGCTACCGCCGCTGCTGGCAGATCAAGCTGAAAACGTACTAGGAGGTCATGCAGGGGATCTAGCAACACGGAGCACGTTTCCCTTCTTATGAGAGCGGTTGTGGTGAGATCGAAGCGACCAGAGTAGGTCACAAGCGGACAGAGAGAGCTGGGGGTGGGAAGGGGCGAAGCCGACATGCGGGGACGTCCCGACGGGAAGGCTGGTCAGCCCACGGCCAGCAGGTGTGCAGGACCGGGGGTGGGGGGATGCTGGCCTTCTACCACCCGCTCGAGTCAGGGCCATGAGCCTCCCCAAGGACCGGAGCTGGAGGGTCAATACGCTCAAAAGTGCAGTGGAAACCCTTGATGACGAATGAGCAACTTCTAATAACGTGAACGGAACATTTGTGAAAAGAATCTGGAGACCACAAGCAACAAATATATCTATATTTTTGTGAACGTATCATTTGTATTCTACACATTTATATATTTATAGAGAGAGTATATCTGTGTGTGTTTATGTATACATATAAATATATATATGGAAGAAAAACTAAGTACTTAGAAGATCTAACAGTTTATCTCCCGTTCAGTTCCATCCTTTCACAGCCACCCAGCCAGATGACCTGGCCTAACCAAAGTCATATTTACCAAGTAGCCGAGTGGGGCAAGGGTAGGACTCCGCCCCAGGTCCATGGGCTTCTGGTCTGGTCCTTTTCTCGTCCTACAACATGACCACACTACTGGCCAAAGCCAGTGCTGTAACGAACGGTATAAAGAACGGTCGCTGTGTGCCGAGGAAGAGAAGCATCCCAAAGTAAAATCATATGAGAAGCATCACAGGATTAGGGCGACATTATGCCTTCGAGAAAGGAGTATGGAGAGCTCTTTCTGTCGAAGCAGTCGCAGGTGTTGACATCGTAAGGCCTGGGGCATCTCTAGCCCAATAAGTTGTGTTTCCCAGGCTGTGCTCCACAGAAAACCAAGGGCTGGGGAAAGCTCCCAGGCGTTGCCGGGGCGGCTGCTGGCTGCTATTCCGCAGGTGCGTCAGGTACGGCTGGCCAGCCAAGCAGCTCCCCATTCTGACATTTTTAATCCCCCCTGGAGTCACTGCATCTGTAGCTGATGGACAGGCCAGGTGCGCGTTAGTACAGAGCCTCATACAAGGCCAACTTGTAATAAAACAATAGTAGCTTTGTTTAACTTTTAGGAGATTATAAAAGATAGCTATGATTTCCCATGGCTCTTTTTTCCCCCATGAGACCATGATTTAGAAAATGCTACCCTAAATTGCAGTACCAGGTGTAAGATGGCGAGCTGGCATTTATAAGAGAGAACTGAAAAGCTTCCTGCTTGTTTGAAAGACACAAGACTAAGCATCACCTTTTGGTTGTACTGACCTCCAGCCCCTCGTCTGTACGAGCAGTAACAACAGTAAGGAAACAGTGACCCCGTGAAGCTGCCTGACCGATGGCAGGTACACAGTTCTGATGACCAGAGGGAGTGAGTAGGAAGTGAGGTGCTGGCCTTCACGACGGCACAGTCCTAATGCCTGTTAGAAATAAACAGAGCACTTCCTCCTTCTCTGGTTCACCACAGGGCAATGTCATTACGGCCATGATTATGACTGAGACATTTACAAGGTGAACTACAAATGTCAAGCAGAAATCTCAAACCCTTTGGGTTGCTTGGGTGATAATTATGATGACAACTCTTATGCTGCATAGTAAATTGCAATGACTTGTCAGTTAATGAATTGACTACTTCTTTTCATGCTCTTTGTCACTAAATGCCACTAAATTTCCCCTTCAGTTGGTGAAATTATCTAAGATATAGTGTTAGCCATCTGTTACTAAATCCCAGACATCTGTAATATAATCATCACCCAATGATTATAGTTATTTTAATATTTTTAGGATGACTTGAGTCTTAGCTAATTATTTCTTAAAATATGATTACTGCATTAGTAGTTTAGATTTCTTTGGAAATTATAGAAAAGCATGAAGAAGAAAAAAGGATCACCTGGGATCCTAGAACTTAATGAACAGGCTTAGGAATTTGGGGATTTTTTTTCCTGTAAATCTTGTCAGTTTTGGTTGGGGGATGGGAAGTTGTAGCTGAATATGTTAAAATTTGGGGTAAGCTTTTTCCCTAAAATTAATGTTTAGGTTTTTTCCCAGATATCCCCAAAGGAAATTTAAAAGTATGACCTCGATCAAAGGATTTTCCTAGCTCCACATTTGCCTCTGAATACTTAGCTAGTTTCCACTGAAGGGCTACACACAGATTGGGAGAGACCGTCCAACAACTACAGAAATATAGGAATGAGACTGTATTTGTCTCTTTTGTGACTGTTCAAGGAGGGAATGAAAAAAAGTGCAGAGGTTGCATTGTGCTTCTTTTTAGTTGTAGGCATCTCCTCTGCTACCACCACTGTTCTGGAACCGTCCCTTGGTACCCCACCTGCCCTGTGGAGATGTCTGCACCCATCCTTGTGACACTGCAGTCCTGATGTGCCTTCGTTTACCTGCCCCAGGTCTGCGATGGGGGGAGGGGGGAACATAACCCCGGTCCTGCACAGACGTCCACACACCCACTGTGGTCTGAACGCAGGAAGAGCCTTAACCCAGAACTGAGTTAGTGGAGGTGGAGGCAGCTCAGCTCCATGGCAGAACTTCCGTCCCTGAAAACAGACTGAAAACCCAGATTCCTGCATCTGATTCCCTCTGCGCCACACATTTGTTAATATCACCCATCACCTTCCCCTCGTCAACACTACCAAGACGCAAAGCACACCTGTGAACATCAATTCACACGCTTCAGGATTCAAGGCAGAGGCGAGAAAAGATTTGGTGAAAAAGACGCAGTAAAACAGAAAAATCACCCTTATTCCAAGGCTCCAAATCCTCAGAGGATCAATCTGGTCCTGGATGAGAAGACGAAGGCATGGTCATTATAAGGCAAAACAGAAAAGAGAAGCCAGCTCATGCTTCCCTTTCAAAATTCGAATCTGAAAGCTACTTTGTGACTCAGTTGGGGACTGTCTGTCATATAGGAGTGTCTCAGCCGGGCCTCCGCTCGCCAGGAATTCCGGAAAAGAGGCAAGGCTGGGTTAATATTCCACCAATATTTATTGAGTGGCCACCATGTTCCACGCACACCAGCAGAGTTTTAACTAAGTTTCTTTTCAAAGGGTTAAGTTTGAGTCACCACCTTATTTAGTTGCATATTGAGGTATCTGGCAAAAGAATGGGTTGTTTCAGAAATTATTAGGAATTAAAACAACATCAGGGCTTCCCTGGTGGTGCAGTGGTTAAGAATCCGCCTGCCAGTGAAGGGGACACGGGTTTGAGACCTGGTCCGGGAAGATCCCACATGCCGCAGAGCAACTAAGCCCATGCACCACAACTACTGAGCCTGCGCTCTAGAGCCCGCGACCCACAACTACTGAAGAAGCCCGCGCGCCTAGAGCCTGTGCTCCGCAACAAGAGAAGCCACGGCAATGAGAAGCCCGCGCACAGGAACGAAGAGTGGCCCCCGCTCGCCACAACTAGAGAAAGCCCGTGCGCAGCAACGAAGACCCAACACAGCCAAAAATAAAAAACAAATAAATAAATAAATTTATAAAATAAAAAAAAAACACCGAACAGGCACAACACAAACACACACACCCCCTGATGTCAGGCAGGCGGTGGACAGGTGCGTATGGGGCACAGGGCCTGTCCTCACGTCCAGGCACAGCCTTGGCCTTGCTCTTCATCTTCGTGCAAGACTGTCTGTCTGCCCTTGTCTCCCCTCGTAAAGCTGCCGTCTGGCCTCAAGTCCCGCACAGTAATGACCAGGAGTGGCCTCATTCCTCTGCTCCAAACAGCAGGAAACTGAGGGAACAATTTCTTTTTCCTTCTTATAAAGTTCCACCCAATCAATAGCTCACTGAACAATCCACTCTCTAAAAAGGGCATGTGTGTTCATTCCAAAGCAGTAAAGAAAAAAAAAAAGAGGGAAAAGACCAAAACCACCCTTACAGGGGCAGAAGCTGCTCTAAAGAAGCCACCCTTCTGTCCTGTGCAGGGTGAGTGCTTGGGCAAAGAAATATCCTCCCCTTGGAATTTTAACCTCCTCTGTCTCCTTTATAAATTTCTTCTTATAAAATCAAATAAAGAGTGAAACCGTAATAGAGAAAGAGGAAATTCAATTAGCTGTTAAACAGGAGGTCAGCGGGGGTTTATCACGTGAAAGATGCAAATGACTAATCGCTGTGTCAGCCAATCAGCAGCTTCCACCACATTCCTGGTAAAATATCATTATATTTCCTATCAAAGTTGTAAGTAGCACCTGCTCACACCCCAGCAGCTAAATCTGTGTTAGGATTTTAAACAGGAGCCCCTCTAATACTCTCAGTTGGTGTAACAATCTGTTTAACACAGAGTTTTGCAAAGTCTTATTAAAAATACATACGGAAAGAGAGGGGGAGAGAGAGAGGGAAAGGAAAACTCTTGTGATTCACTGCTGTCTTAGGACCTTTTTCATACTTTCAGGGTGCTCCCAGGTCTGATCTGTGGGTTTTATCCTCAATATAAGAAGGGACTCCTGCTCATCATATTCAAGGTGGATCTGAAAACACGGCCGAGCATTTTCACCCACTGGAGGGCTAAGAGTCCTAGAGGGGAGGAGGCCACCCCCAGCGGCTGCTCCTGGGCTCCCAGAAGCCTCGACTAGGATGTGATCCAGGCCTGACAGAAACAACCACCCTCCTTGAAAAGCTTTCCAGTCCCGACCGTGGCTCTTACAGACCACACCTTGTAGGCCTGGCCATCGATTGCAGAGGAAGTGATGCCCAAGGGCCCCGCATCTCTATCACACCCCGGTACCCAGCCCATCACCCACCAGACTCCTTTTATTTGCCTACGTTCATTTCTACGACCAAGAAAAGAGCAATGTGCTCATCCTGAAACGTCACTCCTGTTCACTGTGGCTGGTCCAAACGCAGATCATGATGATGAGTACGACGATGAGACTTGATTTTTCCAACAGACACACAGTTCCTCACGCATCTGTGTGCTTCCATATAAAGCCAAATAACATCTTGCTAAGAATCACCAGCTAGAGCTTAATTATTTTTTCCTTGAACAGGTTATAAACTAGACCAAGAATAGGTTATGAGAAAAGTATAAAGGTCAATTTCGTGCCACAACTCACTTTGTTTCCTGAGTTTACTAAAATTAGGATGCAGTTCAAAACAGTCCTGACATCTGTCTAGTCACTTAGCTAAACTAATTAGAACCGCCTTGATTTTATATAGCCATATAAAAAAAATCATTAATTTTTAATTCTACTGACACAATTTTTGTGTCTAATAAGGAAATCTAATTCATACAAGCTGACAGTAGCGAGGACCTTTTTTTCAACCAAATTCTTCGTGTTGGGCTGTTGACAAAAATACAATCAGACCCAGAGAGGAAAAGCCCAAGTGTGTAAAAAGTAAAACCCTGGCATTCAGTGATAAGCATTGTTTGCATGAATACCAGCAACCAAATGCAAGCTCAGCCACTCACAGCCCCAGCTTCCTTTGCTCCAGGAATACAGGTCCTGGAACTACCGGGGCTCCGCACAGCCCCTGGGGACCCCAGACCCATGGTGAGTTGCTGAGAAGCCTTCACTTGGAGCAGCTCCCGACCTGCATGGGTTCCAGGTGGCCCACCACCTTGACAAGGCTGGTGAAACAGGACTATTAGAAAGATGCCAATATGCCAAAAACCAGGAGTATTTCTGTCTAGGAGGAACAGAACGTAGTCTGATGCAATCACGTAAATTAAATAAGCCTGACCTGAACCCTGGCTTCTGTGACCTGTTTGGTAGCTACAGGGAACAGGCCCATTGTACCTGACGTGCCTGTGGGGAATCTGTAGCCCCGACAATTACAGGTGCCTCGGCTTTGCATTACTATTGCTGGGATCATGGGAGCTGGAGAAACAAAACACCCAGAAAACCGCCTCATAAAATTCCTTACTTATAATGTGAGTATTCGAACCAGATAGCTGCTTGAAATACTACAAGAAATCTACCTCCATCTAAAACAATTCATTTTAGGCCTAATTCCCACAAAAGCTTCTGATGGACCCTGAACATGCACGCAGTAGGGTCCTGAAGCTGGCCGGCCGCCAGCCCACCAACCCCCAGGCAGACAGCATGCGACACCCGGCATCCCAGCCCTGTCTTGCTTTGATATCTCACTTGCTGTTTTTAATGCCAGCGTATTGTGAAGGCACGTAATAGAGTTTTAAAAGAATGGCTGCACATAAAATCACATATATTATACCCACAATGGCCCACAGACTCAGAATAAAACTCTCAGTCTTCCTGGGAAAGCAGAATGACTTTCCCAGTTTGACGCACAAGGCAGACCCCTGCCGTACGAAGACGTTATTACACAACTCGCATTTCTGTGTTTCGCGCAGAACATCAAAGAATTTAAATTGTACTGTGTAGGGCTGTGCTCTTCTGAAAGCACACCACAGCTGGCTCTGCTGGACTTCGGGCAGCGTAAAATAACCAAAAAAAAACTGAAAAAGACTTCACGTTTAACATTTAAAAAATGTAACTGATATTTGCACGGAGGAAGACAAGCCAACGCGAGTGCTACTTACCTCAGCTGACGGGGCTGCCTTTGTCTCAAACGATGTCAGGTCACACTTGCCCTGTGGGAGCAGAAAGTGAAAAAAATTCCTTTAAGTCACAGGACGTCATTGACGGTAGCTCCTTAGTGAGGACAGTTACACGGACACTCACCAAGCCTGGCAGTTTTTTGTTTCTAAACATAAATCTCCACATGATTTTCAATAATTTGAGGAGTTTCACTAGCTTTCAGGAAGCCCTTCAGTAAACACCAAAAGAAGGGAACTGGCAAACTTCTGTGCAACTTTTACGATTCAGCCAAAGGAAGTGATGTCCCATCACCAACCTCAAAACGCAACCAGAAAAAAAAAAAAGTCACTTGTTAATCTCCAGACGCACAGCATTTGACTAAGGAGCTGTGCTTATCACCAGGGACTGGGCTAACGTCTTAAGGTGACTTCAAGGCCCTCCATCCTACAGAAGGTGTTCATTCCAGCTACAAGGGAGAAGAATTCTAATCTGTAAACAGGCTAAGGGACACCTAATTAAAATTCCAATCATGTTCAGTCATAGGGGTTCAGCCTAGAGACACACACGTCGAGGACACTCTTCCTCTTGCCAAGCCTCTCTTTGGCTGGAATCAAAGTTTGAAATAACCTGAAGATTTTACTTAGGAACGTGGCTTTAGGGTCTGGAGAACAGAAATCACGCCTCTGCACACACGACCCTGTGGATGTGCAATTTTCATTTTCTGCGTTATCCCTCATTTCTCCTCTGTTCTCAGTTCTTGGGCCCAAACCCACTAAAACACAAGATGGAGAAAGGGGCCACATTTAAATTAATCTCTTTCACCCCTGACTAATAATGGTGGCTCAAGGGTCAGAAGACAGAGGGGCCGAATCCCCCCGCATGACTTTGGGACACGCTCCTGCCTAACGGGCAGTAGAATGGGGGCCCTGGGGGGGACTCCACCGAGAGAGAAATCTGCACAGCGGTCACTACCATCCCAAGTTCACCCTACACTGCCTCTGTGTCCCAACACGACTGACAGAGGACAGTTACCTGCAAGCGCTTTAATTTCTTTACATTCCTGGTTCTCCACATTGGATGCACGTTAGAAACAAACTCCCAGATCCAATAAACCAGTGCGTCTGGGGACAGAATCCTGGCCCGTCGGTACCTGTAACACCTCCAGGTGCAGCTCAGTGCAGACAAGGCTGCGAGCCCGGCTCCTGCTCCACTGTCCTGGCTTTATGTCCCCCAGCTGGACGGTGATGGTTAAATGGCAGGAACACGTTTCCTTCTACATGATTTGCTGCTTGTTTTTGCAGCTCGTATACCAGCTTGCACCGCACGGGGCATATAGGGCCAACGTCTACGGTCTTTCCACCCACAGTGCTTCTCCCTCCTCAGCAAATGCTACCTTTCCTTCTGTGGGGAGGAAATCCCACGCGGTCCAGTGAAAGCGACCCCACCACAATCACCCACCACTGGCGGGGGTGTGAGTCAGGCCCCGTCATTCTGTGGGTGCAGTGCCGGCTCAGAGACAGGCATGAAACCCACAGCAGGGGAGGCCCACCCAGGCTGGAGCCACTGGTGGCCACTATGCAGATGCTCTGAGTCTGGAGTTTGTTACCTAGGAAATGGGCCTGGAATCAAAGATGGAGAGAAAGTCAGCATCCTACTGACAGTTTCAAGACCTTTGGATTCAAACCTGCCAGAAGCCATCTCTCTTCAATGACAGGAGCTGATAAATTGACAGTTTTGCTTAAGCCAGTTTGATTTGGTTTCTGCAACTTGAAAAAGGGTGAGCCCTAATGCCACATAAGTGATGTGTTTACAAATGAATGCCTAATAGCAAGAAATGGGGGTCCCCAAAGCACCACAACACCATGCATTCACCCATTACCTTACCCCACGACCAACCCCCAAGGACCACCTCCTCATGCGGGGTGTACCCTGACCCCGGCCATCTCAGAACCCAGGGGCTGTGCACACAGGGCACTCAATGTTTGGGGGTTCTCCCTGAAAAAGACAAGTTGCTAAATTCTGCATATTCCCTCCTTTAGACTCACTAATCCTCGTTCTCATTTTTCTGGGTCCCCACTTTGCAGATAAGGTTTAGAGAACTGAACCGGGGAATCAGGAATGACTTAGAAACGATGCTTCTGCAGTCATTCCGCAGCCACACTCTCCCGCCATTGGTCCCTCCCCTTCCTCCCGCTGCCCCCCAGCCATCCCCTCCACTCCACGGTCAGCCAAACTCAAACGTGGGTGCACGGGGGCAGGGGCTCTTTCGACTCCAACGGTGAAGCCCCAGGCCTTACTACTGCAGTCCCCGGTGCGGCGGAGAGCACAGGGTGCCTTTCCAGACCCCACCTCCTTCTCCTGAAGCATGCGTGCAGGTGGCAGGCGGGGTGGAAGACAGAGAAGGCAGTGGGGCGGCGAGGATGCTCACGGTTCCCGATGACACCCCCGGCTCGGGGTTTCCTATCGGCCCAGCAGGAAATCCTGACTCTAAATCGGTCCACGTTCCTCTTCTTCCTCTTCCCCCGAGCCCATCCTGTTACATCCCTGCCACCTCGTTCACGTCAAAGTGTGTCTAGCGTGATTTCAATACCATCACGGCTAGCTCCACGAGGGAAAAGCAGCTAGAGTGCGGTGATGTAAGACCCTTCATACAAGTGGACTGAACTCCAGGTGTATTCTGTGAAGAGGAAACTTGGCAGCCTTGTTTGTGGGAAACAAACCGGGGCAAGCAACTAAACTATTTTTGTGTTTTATTGGTTTGAAATAAAACATCAGAAATTTCTAAACAAATGATCAATAACCATTTTGGGGAAAAATGTGGCTTGAATATTTTCGTAAAGCTCTAGAAAGCAGCCGTGTGCCGTGGGACACACGCGAGAGGCATGCGCCGCTGTGTTCACGGTGTTTGGAATTTCTAGTCTGGATAACAAAGCTTTATGTGATCTTTGTGGGTCTTTCAACAGCAGCCTTTAAGTATATAAAGCTGACAGTCCAGTTTTATAATGCGAGAGGGGTCTGGCTCACTCCCCGACTCCCTGTTTACTAGAAGACTTTGTGCGCAGTCCTCAAAAGCCGCATTTAGATAGGTAAGCAGTTGACAGAATGAACACGCTCTTACTTCCTAAATGAAATTAGTACATGGGATTGATTCTTGGAGAGCTTGGTCCTTTCAAGCCAGGATTTGGCTGGAGTACTGCTGATGTCTTTAATTAACAAATGTGTACACAGTTGACAGCTGCTGGTCTTGGAGAAGGCTGGGGCTCACCCTCCTGCCTCACCCCGCCACCCGGCCCACCAGCCAGCACTGCTGAACGTTCAGGAGATGCAGCAGCGTGGGGCTGGGGCTCAGGCCCTGGAGCAACAGACCAGAGGGTGTTTCCGGGCACCAGGCGCTGGGCAAGTCACTTAACCTCTGTGCCTCGGTTTCCTCGTTTGCAAAGCTGAGATGAGGCAGTACCTGCCATCTGGGGGAGCTGGGAGAAACGAGCTGTACATTTTAGGCGCCCAGCATGCAGGAGCCTCAGTCAGTGTTGGCCTCGGGGATGCTGTAGGAAGATGAAGGGGCTCCCCAAGTGGAGTAGTAGACGGGGTTCCCCAAGTGGAGTAGTAGACAGGGGCCCCAAGACAGCCCGCCCTTGTCTGCGAGCACTGCCATCCGTTCTGGGATCCCCGAGGAGTCAGCATCCAGGGGCTTGAGTAGATCTAAGGGTCCTTTATTCCACCTGCTGGCTTGTGAAGGTGGAACAGCAAAGCAGAGACAGCAGAGGGCACCAGAGACACTGGTACGCAGGACTGAGTCCTGCTTGACCCGAAGACCGCGCTGGACACCACCCAAATCCTACTCCTTATAAACAATGACGCTACAAATCAATGTAAGGGTCTGTCGTTTTGGAACCCTTTAGAAATTACCAAAACAGTTCACTTAACCTGTTGGATAAACCGTTCCTCTGCTGTACTGAGTCTTAAATGTCTTTGCATGGCGGTGGCTTTAATGTCCACATCCACCCCTGCCCCACACACAGCCCTGCAGCGGGGCCTGCTGTTTTGGGGGCGTCTGTGGGTCCGCGTGTCCTATAACCCTCGCTCATCGTGGTGGCTTCTCCCGCCCAGCCTGCGTCGTCCACCACGAGGTGGCAGCAGAGGACGCAGCCCAGGAGAACCTCCTGCCTGGGCACCTGCTGCCGGACAGGCCTGTGTCCTGAGGCCTTACTGAGGCTCCAGGGAATAAAGCGCTGCCTTCACATGTGGACCAACTGTAAGGAAGGCAGGGCTTGTTCTCCATAACCTCTCCTTTAAAGACCCTCCTCTCCCCCTTCCCCGGGGACCCAAAGCTCCAGAGATCCGTGGGCTGTGTCTGGGTTTCCATGGACTCTAAGGGGTTAATAGGTGTGTTACAGTGTCAGCCAAGAAACCGGCCCTCTTCAGCCGTTTGCTGGTTTCTGGGCTGTGACCTGTGTCCCTTCTAGATAAAACAAACCAAGGGGTGTGTCACTAGTTGCAGGGGAGGCCAAGCCCTGACTGGATGGGAATGGGTGCCCCTCCTGGAGGCTGCGGCTCCTTCCCCTGTGCCCCGGCTCTGGGCCGGGTCTGCGATAAATGGATGGAGAGCCGCCCAGAGGACATCTACCTCCAGTGAGAAGCAGATAAAGGTACCCAAGGACTATGTCACTGTGCACACTTAGAGATGAGGGAAAACAGAACAGAAAATGGCTCAATGAATAACTGAGTTGTAAGAAGGAAAGAAGGAGAGGTGAACCCACGGGGGCTAAAAGAGGGGGCCCAGGGGGCTGGACCACCCCTGGGGTCTGCAATCTCTGTTTAGATTTTTAAAAATTTTCTACATTGAGGTGAATTTCACATAAGATGAAGCAATTAAAATGTATAATTCAGTGGTATTTAGTGCATCCACGGTGTTGTGTAACCATTACCACTATCCAGTTCCAAAATAGTTTCATCACTTCAGAAGAAAACCCCGTACGCACTAGGCAGTCCCTCCCCACTCCCCGCCCGCACCCAGGCCCTGGCAACCAGCAGTCTACGCTCTGTCTCTGCGGATGTACCCTCTGGAAATTTCACATCAGTGGAATCAGACTGTGAAAATAAATAAAGGAACCTCATTTTAAATGGAGCTGGGGAGCCCTGAAGGGGCAACTCTCCCTTGTACACCAGCCCTTCATCACCAGTGGGAAGGAGGAAGATGAGAATCATTTTGACAAGGGAGGACACTTTTCACCCAGGAATTTCATCTCCTGCTTTAAGAAGAGAAGGAAGATCCCTCCCTGCCCCAGCGACAAGGCGCTAGCTACTGTTTGCAGCCAATGAGAAACCGCCAAACCTCAAACTCCAGGTTCTTCCCTAGTAAACTTGGGTTCAAAACAACCCTCCCCAATTTCCGCCTAAAACCTAATAGAGGCCGATCTTCGCCTTGTCTCTTTGGACTTGGCTACGGTTTACCAAAGCCTGCTGGTCTCAAGCTGCAGTGCCTCTGCTCCTCCCAAGTAAACTCATGTTTGCTTAAATAAAAGTGTTCTTTGTTCTCTCTAAGGTTGACAAGACAATATGTGGCTTTTTGTGTCTGGCTTCTTTCACTTAGCATCAACTTTTTGAGGCTCATCCACATTGTAGCGTGTGTCACTACTTCATTCCACTGTTTGTACACCCCATGGTCTGTTTATCCATTCCTCTGTTGATGGACACTTGGGCTGTTGCCACCTTTTGGCATTTGGGAACAATGCTGCTATGACCGTGCATGTACATGTATGAACATGCATGTATATGAATAAACATGCATGTCCGTGTTTGAGTCCCTGGGTATACATCTAGGAGTAGAATTTCTTTGCTCCTACAAACAGCATAAGTGTGACAAATTGTATCCAACGGCAGTTGGCGAGTATTTGGAGAAACAGGAAATCTGATACGTTGCTAGAAGGAGAATAAATGAGTTAACCACTTTGCAGAGGAATTTTTCAATACCAAGTTAATTTGAAAATGCACATATCTTGTGGACCAACAATTTCATTTTTAAGTCTCTAGACCAGGGAGAAAAATTCTAGTGTATGTTCATGAGACATACAAGATTTTCCATTGAGCATCGCTTAAAAGAGCAAAACAATGGAAGTCATCTAACTTGGTTCCTTGGTAGGGGAACAGAAAAATAAGCTGGTATTTTTTATACCATGAAATACTACACAGCACTTAAAATGAATGAAACAGAAGCACATGATCAACATGAATAAACCTCAAAAATATCAAAAAGTTTTTTAAACAGTAAGTTTCAAAAGGGATCCATGTAAAAATTTAAAACACACCTATCATTTATAAATACAAACTATTGTGGGCTGAGTTGTGTTCCCTCAAAGAGTCATATTTTGAAGCTCTAGCCCATAGCGCCTTAGAATGTGACCATGTGGGGAGATGGGGTCTTTACAGAGGTGATTAAATTAAATAAGGTCATGTGGGTGCCCCTAATCACATATAACGAGACTAGGGCACAGCCACCCACAGAGGGACGCCCACATGGGGACACAGGGTGATGCCAGCCATCTTCAAGGCAAGGAGAGAGGTCTTAGAAGAAACCAACTCTGCTGACACCTTGATCTTGGACATCCAGCCTCCAGAACTGAAAGGAAATACATTTCTGGTGTTTAAGCTGCCCAGTCATGGTATTTGTTACAGCACCTCTAGCTGACGAAAGAGTCATGGAAGCCAGAGGATTCCTTTGTGGGTCAACCCAGAATAGCCAGAGAACTAGGTCAAAATATCCAGAGTGTTTAAACAATTGTAGTAATTAGAGATGAAATAGAAGCCAATCCTAGACATTGAAGAGTCCACTGGGATTGTCTTATGGGCGCTTAACGTGCTGTTTATAGCCTTTCTCTGCACCTGTAGAAAATACATGCTTATCTTAAATACTCAGGTGTCCACAGCATTGCTTTGCAAGTCAGTCCCACATGGTCACCAAACCCAGGCGAGACGTTTTTCTGACTCTGAAATGTCTTACACCAAGCAATCAACACTGCTCGTTCAGTAACACACGTGGCCCATGGCCACCTTGTCCAAATCGCAACCGCTTGGATGTCCTGTGTTGCTTTGCTACTACAAAGAGACTATTATCCACTTATTATCGAATCCGACTACAACATCAAGTTCCTCTCCCAGCCTTTGAGGATGAGAAACCCGTCTAAGTAAACAGCACTGCAGGACCGTGGGGGAGGGCTCTCTCCTCTCATGGAGACACAAACCATCTCATTCCGTCCTCTCTGCCTCCGTTTAAGAAGGCCGTGCCTTCCCAAGACCAATCTGTATCTGTACACGCATTAAACTGAGGGCAGACGACCCGGGTGTGGAGAAGACCCACCTCTCCCACCAGCCTGGAAACAAGGGTATCTAGGACCAAGTTGGTTACCAACTACTCTCCCAAAGAAACTAGAAGCTATTTCACTCTTAACTGTCCACAAATTGATGGTGCGTTTTTGGATGATTTGAGATAATATGAGGGGCTTCTCCTGTCCTTGGAGTGTGTTCCCACTTAACTCCCCGACTCCTGGGGTCCCACGCGCTCCTGGGGTTGGGCAGGCGCTAGGCCGGCAGGCCCAGCTGCAAACGACGGAGGGACCAAAGGGCAGCCTTCTTGCCGTCAGAGGGCAGAGCAGCCAGGTGTGGACACGGCATCTCAGATCAGAGAGGGGGCTGAGCCGTGAGCCACGAGACGGCGGAACACAGGAGGGGCGGATCCAGGAGGTTCCGGAGGCGGGCTCTTCCCAGGGAATCGCGGATGAGCGTCAGTTACATCCCTTACACCTGTCAGCCGCCTTCCCCGACCGAGCTTGCTCTGTTTTCACAAAATCTTGCACGTCCTCCAAGAGGCATGTGGCCTAAGCAATAAGATGTTTACTTAAGTGGTTTTTCGGGAGCTTGGAGTCAGCGGTGCCCAGTTCGAGCTCAAGTTTGTCAAGACTGGTTGGGACCCACGACCCGCCAACCTAGCATGTGCGAGTGTCCCCTCGGTGACCATTTGACGCCGGAAACTCCACCCTCGGAGCAGGCCAACGCTGCCATGCGTCCCAGGAAGAAGCCTGTAGGTTAGCTGAGGCTTCACAGAACCCTGACGACCTCACCTTTTTCTTCTCTCCAGTCACCTTTCCCCTCCTCCCCAGACCTCAGCTTTACCCCATAAATGCCGCGAGCCCCTCGCCTTCGGGGAGGTGGATTTGAGATGTCTTCCCATCTTCTTGCACGGCGCCCTCGGGAATAAACCCCTTCTCTGCTGCTGAACCTCGGCTGATGAAGCTGGTGGGGTGCCTGGAGCCAGCATTTGGGGCCCCTTGTCCCAGCCTCAGCACCGTTGACACTTGGGGTGCCGGGGACCGTCCTCGCCCTGTAGCACGTTTAGCAGCATCCCTGGCCTCTACCCACCAGTGCCAGCTGCCGCCGCCCTCGTTGACAGCCAAAACCATCTCCACAGAGTGTCAGGCATCCCCCGGGCCGGGGCGGGGCAAGACCACCTCTCAACGAGAACCAACCACGGCTTTAGGGGCAAGACTCCAGCCTGTCGGGGCTCCGGGCCGGGTTTGGAGGCCGAGGGTCCAGGTGCCACAGGAGACTCACACCCACACATGGGGCCGTTAACAGGTCCTGGCCACGCTCTCCAGAACAGCTCAGAAGCCCCGTACTAAGGCTGTAGCTCAAGGTCAGAGCCGCCAGAAGAAAGCGTGACTGGGGTCCGAGGCCCAGGGAGCAGGGCCGGCCGCCGTGAGCCATCCCTCAGCACGGGCAGGATCTTTCCAGGCCTGATCCGCAGGGGAGAGGCAAGTGGCTACACCGGGCTCCAAGGGGAAGCAGCCGGCCGCGCCAACCAGGGCCTCCCTGCTGTCAGGGACGGTCCCCACCGCTCAGCCTCGTGCCCGACAGAGACCAGGGTGTGTACAGGGTGGGAGCACACGCTTAGAAACGTGGTCACGAATTCCCCCTGATGTGTGAGTTTCCTCAGCAGAGCGGTGCTGCCCCTGCCCTGGATGGACACGGAGACCCGCCTGGGACCTGTCTGCTCAGCCTCAGCCAAAGATACGCCGTTGGTTCCCGGGATGGTGAGTTTATGTGTCAACTGGGCTGGGCCACGGTGCCCAGAGTTCAGTCAGACACCAGTGTAGATGTGGATGTGAGGCTATTTTTAGGTGCAGCGTGGTTAAGATTTAAATCACTAGGCTCTGAGTAAAGCAGACGACCATCCCTGAGGTGAGTGGGCTGCATCCATCAGCTGAAGGCCTTAAGAAGACAGAGGTCCCCGTGCAGAAGGAATTCTGCCCCCAGATGGCGCATCAGGCTACATCATCAACTCCTGCTGGAGCTGCCAGCCTGTCAGGCCACCCCGCGCACTGCAGACCTGCCAGCCCTCACAGCCGTGTCAGCCAATTCCTCATAATAAATTTCTTGCCTGTCTCTCTCAGCCTGTCTCTCTATGTACAGATGTACACATACATCCTGTGGATCTGTTTCTTTGGAGAACCCTGACTAGTTCAGTCCCTTTCATTCATAAAGGCACTTCTTATTCTGAAATGAGGAGATTCTCCCAGTCCTTGTAACACTCAAACCTTCCAACTCGATGTGAAATCTCCCCCTGCCCGGGAAGCTAGGGAAGGGACTTGGTGCTTTGTCTCTTTGACACTTCACACGGCACCACCCACTAGGCTGCCTGGGCAGGTGAGACCGGCTCTGGAGGCCTCACCGCCATGTCAGGGGTTCTAAGGATGGACAAACACTATTCGCTCTCTTGGTTTATGGGAACTATTGCTCTTTTCTTCTACTTACTACAGGGTTTATTATTTCTGAAGTAATTACCTCCTGTACACAATGTTCCAGAAAACATTTGAAGAACAGCAAACAGATTAGACGCCTCCCTGCCTCGGTCCCCATGGTAACTCCACGAGGTGCAAACTCCACGTTTCTGATGATGAAACGAACACTGACAGAGGGTAAGAAATTTTCCCAAAGTCACACAGCTGGTAGAGCTGGGATTTGAACTGAAATTCAGTGAATTCCAAAGCCTATATTCTTAACCATTATAATTTGCTTCCAAGCATTTTGTTTTTAAAAGCACTTATGGACTTCCCTGGTGGCGCAGTGGTTGAGAATCCGCCTGCCAATGCAGGGGACACTGGTTCGAGCCCTGGTCCGGGAAGATCCCACATGCCACGGAGCAGCTAAGCCCATGCGCCACAACTACCGAGCCTGCACTCTAGAGTCCGAGAGCCACAACTACTGAAGCCCGTGCGCCTAGAGCCCATGCTCCACAACAAGAGAAGCCACCGCCATGAGAAGCCCGCGTACCGCAACGAAGAGTAGCCCCCGCTCGCCGCAACTAGAGAAAGACTGCGCGCAGCAACAAAGACCCAACGCAGCCAAATAAATAAATTTAATTTAATTTTAAAAAAAAGTAAAGACAAACAGAAAAATTTCCCTAGAATTCAGAGGAAAAGAATGTAGAAATAAAAATAACTATGGGAAAAAAGAAACTATCATGGATAGTTTAGGAGATGCAGGACGGGGATAATAAGAATTCCAGAAGCAAAAGTGAAAGGAATCGCTAATTAAAACTTCCTGTCTTGAGCTGAAGTCTCGAGCGTTCAGACTGGAAGGTCTCACTCAGGTCGGGTAGCAGAGAAGAGCCGCCTCCAGCGGATGTGAACGGGAATCCAAGTAACTTCAGAACCTCCAGGAGATGTGGAGGCCCGAGGCACCAGCAGTGACAGGACCCTCAGGCTCAGGGTCCTTCAGTCGGCAGGGGCTTTTTATTAAAAGTATGATTCAATATTGGTAAATTGTATAAATTGGGGTCATCTAAATATAGAAACATACGTAGATGCTGTTTCTAGGTGATCCAAGTATGGATGTGTGAATACAGGTATGGAGATAGAAAGGCCCAGGGAAAAAGGTCATGCGATGAAGAAATACACCCACTATTATGAGGGATTATCTCTGCTTATTTATTTATTTTTGGGCCGCGCTGTGCAGCTTGCAGGATCTCAGTTCCCCGACCAAGGACTGAACCCCAGGCACGGCAGTGAAAGACTGGAATCCTAACCACTAGACCACCAGGGAACTCCCTAAGTTGATTCTAAGTGCTTTACTTACAGCTTTTTACATCTTTCACATTTTCTGTACTGCAGTATATTTCTTCTATATTGACGGAGAAAAGAAATATACATTATGTGTATTTATAAACAATACAAAACCCTCTTTGGCTTGTCAATGTCTTAAAGTCACAAAGCCAGATCCATTTAGGATAGACTAGAAGTCTGTAGTCCAAGGGAACCTGCAAATCCCAAGTGTGTTTTCATTTACCTTGCTGTTCTATCAAAGCTATTTTATCATTATAATAGGAAAAATAAGGAAAATGGAGTCTTTAAATTAAAAGAACACAACACAGACACACATCAGCTGCTCTTACTCCAAAACCCTGCAACTACCAGACATCAAAACTGGCCGCAAGGGAGACTGACCATGACCGAGTGGCATTAGGGACACCACCGGCAGGAAGGACGTCTTCCCCTGATCCTTATTTCCTGTTATAGCCACTCATCAGACAAAACACACACCCTCATTCCCCAGGCTCCTCTGAGTTTTTCAGATCCCCTTTCCCTGCGTGTGGCAGGGACCCTCCCAGATGGAGGCCCTCCTGGTCCCCTGCACCCAGCGCAGCATCCAGAGCTCCCTGGAGGAGCTCAGCGTTCACAGAGACCAATGGCTGCACCCCAGGGCTGAGGGGCCACAGGTGCAAACTCAGGCACGTGTGTGCACCACGGGGGGACTAACGAACCCACAGAAAACCTGGAGGGTTTCCTGCCAGAACAGGTGCTTGAGCCCGACAGCCAGGCAGACTGCAGCAGGGCAGGTCCCGGCAGAGGGAAGAGAGCAAGAGAGGGCAGATCGGGTTCAAGGGCTTGGTTCCTGTCCCGTGGACTAGAAATCAAGGAAGGCATAGGGTGTGGGGACGGCATCTGGGGACCCGCTCGGAACCCGGGGGTTGGTATAAAGTTTATTCTAAGCTGAAGACATTTGAGATTCAACCGATGCAGAAAAAGGTCTTCTCAGAGTTTCCCCTATCAGACTAAAAGCAGAAACTTCTGAGAAATTAGGACAGCTTCCCTCTTTAGGGCAGCTTCTATTCCCAGGGGAGAAACCAAGACAAACCTACCATAAGCCCCCTCTCTGGGGAGTTTTAGAGCCCTGACGAAGATGGAAAGAGCACTCATACCTTTACAGTAAAATATTATCACAAAACCTATCTATCCTTCCTAAACAAACCTGTTTGTTCTTCCCATTGGAGCCTTTTCTTTCTCCCCCTCTTTCCTCTAGTAAGTCAGGTATCGAAGCCCCCAATTCTGATCACTCCTTAGAATGATTCATCACTGAGCACGCCACATGTATGCTTGTTGCAATTGTAAATGAGTTCTTTCTCTTCTCTTGCCAATCTGTCTTTTGTCAGTTTAATTCACAGCCCCCCCCAGTCATAAACATAAGAGTATAGAGGAAAGTTCTTCCTCCCCTACACTGCATTCCACTCTCCAGGGCAGCGTTGACAGCAGTTTGAAAAGGATGGGTCTCGAGCTCAGACTAACCAGTCATAGCACAGGTCAGTTGCTCTGAACAAAACTGAGGATGAAGGCGGAAACAACCCACGAGTTGGGAAGAATCAGTTTCCCTGATCACAGGCTCCGCTGCGGCATCTCTGTGCACTCCGAGTCCCACTGGGCACCTCTGTGTATTGGGGAGGGGCACAGGCAGGCAGAGCTCACAGAACAACCTCCCCGTCCAGGAGGCTACTTGAACTGAGTGGAGATCAAACTGTTGGCTAAATAGAATTGTGGGTGGTTTGTCTATTTCCATTCAGCCACGCGGTCTCTGTGTCTATCGCAGGGTAGCTCATACTGCCGAGCACTGAGGTGCGCTTCCCAGCCTTCAGAGCATCACTTCACTGGCCTAACGGAGTCGACGGTTATCTCATGTTATCGCCGGCAGGCAGGTCTGCCACCACCTGAAAGTCAAGCCTATGACAGCTGCACAAACCTCTACGCGTGTGTGAGCTCCTCACCACTAAACGTAGGTGACTCTGGTATTAGGATTCAGTCCCCACAGCAGCTTAGGGGCAAATCTCTAGAATCCTAGTGCCAACAGAGGGCAGCCCTGAGCTTCTCCGAATCATGCCCAGTTTGATGCAGGCGGTCACCTGCAGGGCTCTCCCAGAGGCTGTGCTCAGACCTGACTGCCCAGCGCTCCGGGGGAGATCCCCTGCTCGGTGGTCCTCAGACCCAGTAAGTGTATGTGCAAAGACCTTCTTAGGGGCACGTGGCCTAAATACTTTTAAAGCAGTTGTGTATGATTTCCAGATCCTCAACTCTTTTCTAAAAGTGATGTAAGAACTCCTCGGGCCAGTTCCCCCTTGCCACCTGCCCCTTCACAATCTCTGCTTCCCCTTTTCAAAATAAAGGTACACCTCTCACCCCTCCCCAAACCTTCCTCTGGGGGATGGAAACCTCCTGTGTGGACAGAGCTCCTGTCTGAAACATGAGTAGCTGACTGCACTCAGATGACCAAGGAACCAATCTTCTAGCAAGTCTGACAGTTTCCAATTCTTTACTTTCAACAAATTTGAAGAAGAATTTATTCAAATTTTCAGCTGATAAGAGCTTTAAAAATAATCTTTTGTAATAATCACAAAGTGATTTTTGGCATCCAGCTTGGAAGGAGCTCGAAAAAAATCCTGACATTATTATATCAAATTTTTTCCATCTTTCACTTCTATTTATGTGACCACGTTGCCTCAGCTCATAAGAATGAAAACTAGAGAAAATACTGATGCTTGGTCCTTCTCATTGTGGCAGCACTCTGTGGGTGGATACATGAACCTGGGGTGCTGTCCCTGTCACTCACATACTCTGAATTTCCCATCGTTTTACTTGTTATATTTAATCATTATCAACTTAAAATATTTTATTTTAATCAACTGTATACCAATAACTATGATAATTCAAAAGAAACTTGAGTCTTGTGGTTACAGAAAATTAAATTTAAAAATCAATTTCAATTTATGAACAGACTTTTTTCTGCCAGAATATAAGGAATAAAAGACTTTTTAGCAAATATCCATGTATAATCACATTAGGATAATATTCTAAGTGGCAAGTGGGACGGAGATCTGAATTCAAGGAGAAAAAGGAGTCACAAAACATTTTTGCCTGTTCAGAGAAAAGCATTTTCATGTATTTTTTCAGAAGAATCATGGTAGGTTATCAAATTGCTACAGCATTTAGATCCCAGGGGAAACGCTTAAGAGTGTTGCAATTGTTATTTGGAAATACCAACGTTTTTAAATGTCAAAAGACATCCCCTTCGTAACTAACAAAACTTACTGTTAGATGCAACTTTTAAAAGGGTTATCTGCGGGCCCCTCCCCTCACGCCCAGCTAGGGAGACCCCTCTGTCTGGTGCGGGATTTGCAAAGTAGCAGCTCCACTGGGATTAGGGGCCCTTGTTAAAAATCAGGCACTTGTTTTGCTTCTAGCAGTCTGGCAGTCTCTGATGTGATGAACTCATTTAAATCCTGGAAAATAGTTGTTTCAATTAGGACAACTCCTCAGGAGTTCTAGAAAAATATTTTAAGTCAGTGATTCATCTGAGTCCCAGATAGGAGTACACTCTGGTGCAATTAGGCCCCCAGAGTAGGAGTCCAGGAAAAAGGTTTTCGGTGATTCTGACACATTTGTGGCAGTGTCTGCCCTCAGCCCTCCCAGAACACAGGCAGGGGATGAGACGCAGCCCAGCTCCTGACACCGTCCATCTCCAAGTCCTGGTCCCCTGCTAAATCAGGAGCTGTGAGCAGCTAAGCTTTTTTAAAAAAGGAAGGGGGTGAGAAGGGAAATGTAAACTGTAAGAACGTGCTACCAGCCAAATCGCACTTGTATGTATTTGCGTAGTCAGCATTCCTTCACCTGGGATGATTTCAAATTCCCTCGCCCTTAACTTCATCATCTGTCCCAGGGAAAATATTTCACTTCATGAGAGACACTGGAAGCATAAGCCTTCAGTTTGCTCTTGATTGCAAAGAACGTTTATAATGTAAAATAACTGACATACGATTCGATTCCTCACTTCAGCTTTTAAACAGGAAGAATCCAGAAGGAATAAAACTTCGACCCTACAAAAGGGACTGGATAAATGCCAAAAGTTTTAGCTATAACAGAATTAACAGTGAAATTGAGAAATTCTTGAGGTTCTCATGGACTCAATGTCTCTGCAGAAGAAGACAAGGAAAACAATTTAAACCGTGGCATTAGCACTTTCGTAAGTGGTTTTTCAGAAGTGTTGTCATCAGTTTTGTAATAATTTAACTGTGTATCTTTTAAGGACACTTACTGCGTGCTTTTAAAGAAATTTAAAGCATTTAAAAGGCTCTGATATGCTAGACTTATCTAGCATATCAGAGCTAGAAAAAGCATAATTGATAAAGTCAGCGATCCAAAGGTAAAACATAGAGGATCCAGAGAAAAGAGAAATGAAATAGAAGGGGCAGGGGGGAGGGGAAGTAAAGGGAAAAGAAAGGTTTATATAACTTTTAATGAATCAAGTTTTATTTTTATAATTATATTCAACTTTTAAACTCTAAAAATATTTTATATTAAAAATGTTTCACATACATATATTCACACACATAATTTTAAATCAATGAGTATGTTCGATTGCAAAAAATTTAATATTTTGAGAAATCAAATTTGTTCAATTTATGTTTTATCACTTATTAGTTGTATAAATAGTTTATAACTGATTAAAGGAAAAGGATGAGGAGGAATAATTATTTCATAGTCTTAAAGGTGTGCAATTTCAAAAAGCCAGGGTGGGGTTTGGGGGGGTGGTTTTCAGAAAATGTTTTTTTAAAATCCCTCCCTAGACCTCAGCAAACACAGAGGAGAAGTGAATTACTTCCAGCTAGTTGTAGGGACCCTTTACTTTAACTTATTCACGAAAAAAAAAAAAAATAGAAAAATAGACTAGATAATAAAATAAGATTTTAAAATAAGACCCAGTCTTAGATTTTGGAGGGTGTTAAGTGCTTAAAATAAGGTAGAATTCTTATACCAGGAGATGGGGACAGTCCCACAGCAAAGCCACCACCTCTGCTGGGTGATGCCAGGTGCCAGGCACCGGAGTGGATGTTTTTAGGTCACCCTCTCGGGGGCGGGGGGATACAGCAGGCACCCCCAACCCCCAGATGGAGAAACTGAGGCACGGGAATTGGGAGCACTAGCCAGGCGCGCCCAGCCCACCACTGACCCAGAAGATTCCCTGGACTAATTACATCAGAGCAAAGTTTAACCAGTGGTTGGAAGCTTTACTAAGAAATAGAGAAAATTAGACAAGCCACCTCATTAATAAAAACAAAATAATTTATTCGTATGTAACCATAAGGTTAAACTGCTACTTAAATTATAGTTACTACTATTAAAGTGATCATCTCTGTGATCAATTGATAAACAGTACCTAACATGTTTATGAAATGATGAAATGAGACCAAGTAGAACAATTTTTAAAACCTACATTGACTGTATGTCATTTCCTTTAACCAATACTCCTTAAATACTGGGTATTAAATCTGTCTCTTTGGCCCTGAGGTTTTGTACAGACTAATGAATTAGGGCCTTAAAAAGAGAATGTCCAGAAATGGGACCCAGAAATTATTGTACAGTTTGACTAAATATCCTCCAAAAGGAAAATCAAAAGTATTTGAGAAATGAAGCTTCCACTGGTGAAGTGCAGGAGGAGCAAATGGTGTATCAAGCCCACTGGGTGTTACCTGGACAGGTAAAATGTGTTCACATTTGCAGCGTAATTGTACCAAAAGGTGGTAAGTGCACCCTTGCCCACAGTTCATAAATGCTCCACCAGGAAGCCAAGATGCAGACTCAAGTGTCAAGTAACAGCCCTTCTATTTCAGACGTGGTTTTGTTTGGGAAACAGATGCCCGAGCCAGGCTGGACATCACAGTCATGGGCCCTTACGCCCCGCTCACCTGGTCGATCTGTGAGGTACAGACCCCAGCCAGGGTGTCCCTGCCCTTCACCTGGGACCTGGCCACGCTGAGGAGGTGAGAGAGATGGGAGAAGGCACAGGTGAGAAGCGGCTGAGAACGAAAAGCCCCCGTGGGCAAGGGGGGGGGGCGGGAAGGGTCCTGGTGAGGGTCCTGCCCCCATACAGGGTCCCATGGTCCTTCCTGAAACCCCAGCAGGAGGATGTGGGCTGGGCACCCGCCCTAGCAGGAAAGGAAGGAAGCACTAAGGAAGCAAGAAAAAGAAGGGATCCCTGTCACGAGCCCCAAACCAGCAGTTTGCCTAAAGATCTGAGTCGTGGCAATCACAGGGCAGGGAGTATCCCGACAAGCCCGGCAACGAGACCTGAATCACAGGCCTGGCCAGGACCACGGGGGGCCAAATGACTGCTGAATTATCTGGATTTCGGCAAAACCACGTCCCACACTCAGACTTTACAGGATCTGGGACTCGGCACCCACAGGGCGGGACCTTGTTCCGCTCTTCTGCGTTGTTCACGGTCACCTCGGAGGAAAGAGCTGGGAAGCATGTGATGTTTTCATTTGCATACATCTAGAAAATGCTCCTGAATTTTCCATAGCTGCATTTCTAAGCCATTTTCTAAGATTCACACGTGGAAACTCCTGAGGGGATGAGCAAAAATGGCTGAAAATTGCTTTTAAGATGTTAGAGGATGGCTAGATGTACGGCTGCTGTGAAACTGCCACTGAAATCACTCATGCCATTATCAGTCTGTTCTTGTGGAACCCATACTGTACACACATGAGCCTCTGAGAATCTTCCTCTTGAAATTTCTGTCAGGTTCCTAAAGTCTTGAAGATTCTGGTTGTTGTTTCGATTATGCTTCTGATCTCCCTAACCGGTTTTTAAAAGTTAAGCGCTACAATGTGAAATAATAAATATGACTAAGATACTGTATGAACATAAAAATAAATTCATTAATAAGCTGCAGTTAGGGCTTCTCTGGTGGCGCAGTGGTTAAGAATCCGCCTGCAAATTCAGGGGACATGGGTTCGAGCCCTGGTCCGGGAAGATCCCACATGCTGCGGAGCAACTAAGCCCGCAAGCCACAACTACTGAAGCCTGCACACCTAGAGCCTGTGCTCCGCAACAAGAGAAGCCACCGCAGTGAGAAGCCCAAGCACCGCAACTAAGAGTAGCCTCTGCTCGCCGCAACTAGAGGAAGCCCACGCGCAGCAACGAAGACCCAACGCAGCCAAAAATAAATAAATAAAATAAATATATTTTAAAAAAGAAAAAAAAGCTGCAGTTAGCACTAAAGTTTCCTATCATAAGATAAATTATGACCCTCAGGCCCATAAAAATAAAGAGCACCATGAAAGGTCCAGGCATTACCAAGAGTATTTTATATTTATCTGTATATAAGGATCCTCTATTTGTGTACTTTATCCCTTTTTTGTTATTATCCATTAATGTTAAAAATTCTATGAAAGATATAAGCATTCTGTGCATTCACGTTCTCTGGAATCCCCCTGTGGGGAGAGCCAAGTTATTCTCTCCTTGAACGGAAGTGATCTGTGCACCTGCACTGATAGGAGAGGTGACGTGGAGCTGAGAAATGAAAAGCGTCCCAAATACTTAGACTTCAATCAAAGGAAATGGATGTAGTGACCTCGCGAAAGGAAACCAGTGCGCTGGCAGGTCCAGCAACCAGGGCAGCAGGCGGGCCTTTCCCCTCTCCTCCTGAGAAATTATTGTTATTATTATTAAAAAGAAATGTGCCTCCTCACTGCCCCCGCTGCAACATGGCCAGTTTACAGTCTAGTAAATTCTTGGGCCCCAGGTCAGCTGTGCCCAGCACCCCATGGGCTCCTCGGCCCGTCCCACATCTACCTGCACATCAGAAGGTAATGGTACATCAGCCTCGGAAGCGAGGGCTCATCCCAAGCATCATCCCCCTTCCCCTGCTGCCTGCACTGCTTTCCTTTCCCCCTTCTGTTGCATCTCCTCTCCCCATCCCTCTGGAACTCACACTTCAGCCACGCCTGCTCTCCACGGTGCTGAGTCCAGCAGGGTCTCCGCCTGTCTCGGCACCTGGATCATTCCCTCCCTGAAACCCTTTTCACTCAGCCTCCATAGACTCCTCCATGACCACACCCAATCTTTCAGAAAGTGCCCTTGGCTCTGCCCTCCACATACGCCCACAGTATGACCTCTTCTTACCACTTCCCTACCTCTCTACCTACCTCCGGTCCAAGCAGTCATGGCCTCTCGCATGGATCGGTGCAGAATTGTCCCAACACGGCGGCCAGGTGACCCAGTGGGAACACAAGTTGCGTGTCATGCAGACTCAGTGGTTTCCATGGGCTGAGGCGCAGCCCTGTCCTTACCGTGGTCTGGAAGGGCCCACCCAGCGTCCTCTGCACTCACTCTGCACCAGCCTCGCTGGCCATCTCACTCCTCCTCGCTGTATCCACACGGCCAGGGCTCTCCTGTCTGCGTGCGCTGCTGCCAGGCTCCCGTCCTCACCCCCTGCGGTCTTTATTCAGATGGCTTCTCGGTTCCCCGACCGACCGAGCTGCGAAAACTACATCAGCTCCACTCCCAGCTCCCAACTCCCCTCCCGCCGTCCGCAGCCCTGGTCACTTCCACTGACGTGGTGGCCACATTAGTGCCAGGCTCAGACCTCCCGCTGGGGGCATACTGGACTCATGGCCCGGCTGCTTCCGCTCGGGGACTCTTCCAGTCCTTATCTGTTCCCTCCTCTCCTGCTTTGTGGTCTCTGTACTCCCTCCCCAGTAAATCCTTTGCATGTCTAACCTTGTCTTGGAGTTGGTTCTAATCTCACCTTTAATCAGTGGTTTGGGAAACCTGGATCAACATAAAGAAAGGTGAAGTCAGGGACTTCCCTGGCGGTCCAGTGGTAAAGAATCCACCTTCCAATGCAGGGGACGTGGGTTCAATCCCTGGTTGGGGAACTAAGATCCCACATGCCGCGGGGCAACTAAGCCCAAGCGCCACTACTACTGAGCTCGCGCCCCTCAATGAGAGAGCCTGCGTGCCGCAAACTACAGAGCCCACACACTCTGGAACCCGCGCACCACAACTACAGAGCCCACGCGCCCTGGAGCCTGCCCACCACAACTAGAGAGAAGCCTGCGCACTGCAACGAAGAGCCCACCTGGCTCAACGAAGATCCCGCATGCCGCAACTAAGACCCGATGCAGTCAAAAATAAATAAAATAAACAAATAAATAATAAAATAAAATTAAAAAAAAAGGTGAAGTCAGATTCCTAGCATCACTACATGTATGACAGAGTCACCAGGGATCAAAGAACTAAAAGTGGAAAATTAAACTATGAGCTTGTAGAGGATGAATGACTATCTATTCTATAAAGGAGTAAACTTTTGTGACTCCAGAATGGAGAAAGATGTTTAAATGAAAAAAATCCCCCAAAGCTCAAACCATAAGGCAAAAAACAAAAGTGGGTTTGATAATATCAACTTTACCATGTTGATTCACTAAAGGACAGAGTTACTGTACAGTGGATATATTAGGACATGATACTTAAACTTTTTAAAACTAAGAAGGGATTAACATCAAGAATAAATAAAGACAGCCTCTGAATCCAAAGAAAAAGACAAGAATTCAAACTCAGAAATGAGTGAAGAATATGAACAAGCAATTCTCAGAAGAGAAAACCCAAGTGGATACCGAGCTCATGACGGGGCCGTTAAACTGACATTAATTAGAGACGTGCAAATTAAATCACCGCACACGGCTTGGTGAAGCTGAACTCTGGGCACTGCCAAGGGCGGCAGAGAGGACTCCACGCACTGCAGCGGGCACAGCCTGGGGGTCGGGGTTCACCCAGGGAACTCCTCTCTGTCGGAGTTCCACGCAAACGTCTATATACACCCAAAGTTGGTTGTAAAATAAGCCAGTATGACCACCAGCTGTGGGGATGCTTGTTCAGGGGAGGAAACCTCACGCTGTGTGCACGGCGATGACCCACAGATTAGGGTGGAGGGAATGCACATCACCATGACGGTCTGAACTCGCTCCAGCGCGTGTAACAGGGCGAGGTGGGTGGGTACGGGGCTCCTCTTCTACATCCATTTTCACACATCACCTATGAGAATAGTCCCCTCACCCCGCATTGCGAAGGGCCGCTCTGGGCCGTCCCAATGCTACACCATGGTGGGTGGGCCAGACCCAAACACTCTTCCTGGGGGGCCATCACTCAGCTCTCCTCCACGTGCATGAACACGCCTGACCACGGGCCAACGGGGGCTTCCTAGCCAGGTTGCTCATAGTCACAGAACAGTCACCTGCATCTGTAAAATAACTGTTCCTGTTGTAAATGGAGAGAAACAGCCGTGGGAGCTTCCCGATGCCTCATGTTCTAGTTGCACTCAGGTGGCACTGATGGCATCCCAGGAGGGGTCTGTGTGGAGCAGCCAGGGGTCTGTTAATGCCACCACGTGAAAACCCGCAGTGCCAGATGCTCATATCAGGGGATGTTTGCGTGAACTTTTGACCCCTTGAAAGCAGAACACTCTTAGGATGTGTTGAATCAATATTTACTCTAGAATCAATATTTACTAATTTAAAAAGATAGTTCACATGTTCAAAAATTCTTTTTAATCTTTGGATCAAAGGCAGGTATCTCCCGACCTTTCAAAATAAGTCCAAAATAGCATTTTTGGAAATCTGAGTCCAGCATGCAAGCTATAGTTGCATGATCAAGGAATGAAAAGTCTTGGTTAATTGTTCTTCTTAATCAAGTTATCATATATACAATGCCTAGAACAATAGCTCTCAAAAATTAAAATTTACTTAACAAGAAAATTGCCTGGAATATAATGCAGCCTTTCTTTCTCCAGGGGTTCCAAAGTCATCTCAGATATTTCAGTACCTGTTTCAGGATGTTAATTATAAAGCTGAACAATAGTTACCAGTTCACTGTAGGCTCAGAACTGTGCAGAGGGAACGTCGTATAAAACCTTATCACCATCTCGTCTTGGAAGATGAGGGGATGAAAGCAGGTGTCCAACCCATCCACAGCCCCCTTTGGCTTCAGTTCAAACATCACCCTAAGAGGGGGGGCCCCCAGGCAGCACTGTGGAGCGGAGTCCCCTGTCCCCTAAGACACCCTCTCAAGCCTGCAGTGTCCTCTGCGTTTCTTTCCTGGCCTTTAGCACAGTGGAAACCCTGATGCCGCGTGTGTGTTGGACACCTGGCCCCCTCCCCCGACTCGACAGTGAACAGGGAGAAGCTCAGGTGACCTGCTCCCAGCACCTTCTCAGGCAGGCACCTGCAACTTCACACCTCATTTTATGAGTAATTTTAAACTAAAAATGTCAAACACCTTGAAAGGCCCTACCCAGTTGCATGTTTTCGAGTGATCTAATGAGCAGATCAGTTTAACAGTGTCATGGGTTTTCCACCTTTTAGGTCCACTGTTCCTCCACCGAGAAATCTGCCAAGGAGTGTCTGATGGGTTATAAATTCAATGATCCCGTCCAAAACTAAACAGCGCCCAGATAAAGAGTACTTCCTGGGCTTCCCTGGTGGCGCAGTGGTTGAGAATCTGCCTGCCAATGCGGGGGACACGGGTTCGAGCCCTGGTCTGGGAGGATCCCACATGCCGCGGAGCAACTAGGCCCGTGAGCCACAACTACTGAGCCTGCGCGTCTGGAGCCTGTGCTCTGCAACAAGAGAGGCCGCTATAATGAGAGGCCCGCGCACCGCGATGAAGAGTGGCCCCCGCTTGCCGCAACTAGAGAAAGCCCTCGCACAGAAACGAAGAACCAACACAGCCATAAATAAATAAATAAATAAATAATGAAATTACATAGTAAGCTTTAAAAAAAAAAAAAAAGAGTACTTCCTGTAAAAGTCAGAAAACTCTCCCTTCCTAAATGAAAATAACTTTAAGACAATTCAGAAGAAAAGCGGTCTCATAGGTTGTATTTTCAAATGACTCAAACTGAATGATGAGACACTCGTGTGGGCGTCTCTGTGTCCTCTGGGTCCTGTCTCTGTGTTCTCGACCCTCCAGGGATCGAGGTGACATGGAAGCTCCCAGAGCAGGAACCAGGAGCCACATCTGACAAATCCCCTCCCTGCTCCTGCAGACCACACCTCACTGTTACCTCCACGACCAGCTTCCTACAACCAGCAAAACCTATAAAGTGATTCTGCTAAAACCAGATTTGATTATGTTGAGCTCTAACAAGATTAAAAGGAACTGATTCTAGATTTTATCATTTGTTTTCTGAGTTTATTTATAATACACTGTATTAGTCTCCGAGGGCTGCCATAACAGAGCACCACAGCTGGGGGGCTGAAAACAAGAGAAGTGCTTGTCTCACAGTCTGGAGGCCGGGAGTCTGAGGTCCAGGTGCTGGCAGGGCTGGGCTCCCTCTGAAAGCTGTAGGGAGAACCCTTCCTTGTCTCCTCCAGCTCCTGGTGTGGCCGGCAACCCTCGGTGCTCCTGGGCTTGTGGAAGCATCACCCAACCCCTGTCCCCGTTGTCACGTGTGTGTCTGCGTCTCTTCTCCTCCTCTTGCGAGCCACACTGGGCCAGGGTCCACCCTGAAGACCTCAGCTTCGCTTCTTTACATCTGCAGAGCCTCTTTCCAAAAAGGGTCACATTCACAAATACTGGGGGTTAGAACCACAGCACATCTTTGGTGGGGGCTCAATTCAACCCGTAACATATAGTACTGGAACATTTACTTTCACTATAAAGAAAACTCTTTGGGCATTATTGTTGTTGGTTTTTTTTCAAAGGAAGCATGTTAAAATTATAATTGAATTTAGAGTACGTTATGGAGTAATAACATGGGAGATAGACTAGATTTTTACTTCACCTTCCTCCAGCACATGTATGATGGATATTTAAGTTGGATTGTCTTGTACCTCAGAGCTGAGGGATGACTGGTACCTAGTATTCTATCTGGCCCACAGCAGACACTCAATAAATATTGACTGGTTGGTTGATAGTTACTGATCAACTCCATGTCACTGGTAGACACACATTTTTGGAATAATAAACATAAAATATATTTAAAGTTTTTCAAAGATATTGAATGGCTTTATGCCCAAGACTTCTGATTGTACCCAGACCATCTTACTGGGACACCACATCAAAGATATTATGTCTTTTAAAAGGACTGTCTGCAAAACCAATTATAATCAAGAACCATTTTCAAATGTTGGCTATGTTAACCCATAAAGAACCATGAGAACATATTCTTTTTTAAAAAAAGAGAACATATTTTTAAAATCTAATCTAAAAATCATATGAGCCCTTTTATCTAAAGGCACAGTAGAGCAAAAATAAATATCTGCCTTTCAAATTGCCCATTATTATTCACTGAAGCTAAAGGAAAATATCTTGGCAACATGTGTTAATGCTTTCTCTAAAGCTGGAAATATCTGAGCCTAGCATTTGAGAGAGCTCTAAGGGAAGTGCCGTTTCCTGTGCATGATCTATTAAAGAAACAATGATCAAAAATCGCTTTTTATGAACGTGAAACATGAATTTAGAAATTATTCTGCAGCCACCATTCTGCAGTCTAGAAGAACTTTCATCTCTTCCATTTCCTCTCCGACTGTCATGGGGACCCAGTGAGGCCTGCGAGGTGCACCAGGGTGTGGTGGCACTGACCGACTGAAGGGGCCGGGCCACAGCACGCTGCCTGCGAAGGCTGCCCACCAAATACTTTACTGGACGTGACACGGGGAGGGATGAACCCTTACTTCTTCAAACTGCTGAGCTATTGGGATGGTTTGTTACTCTTTTCACCCTCCTTTGATTTCTAACTGCTAACATACGATAATGCCCGTACGACTTACATACTATTGAAACCTAAATTCAAACTAACATACTTGACCAAAATTGTATCATCTAGCCTATAACTTGAGACCTACAGATACTAATTAATTTAAGAAACAGTGCAGTGCTCAGAAGGAGAAATTCCCACTGGGAGGCGGCGCTGCCTTAGAGGGTCCATCCCCATCTCTTCTCCCCGTTCAGCCAACAGGATAGGTATTTCAGGGAGAGCGCGAGGGCCTGAGATGT
This sequence comes from Eubalaena glacialis, assembly GCF_028564815.1. Taxonomy (NCBI): domain Eukaryota; kingdom Metazoa; phylum Chordata; class Mammalia; order Artiodactyla; family Balaenidae; genus Eubalaena; species Eubalaena glacialis. Next base: position 2,515,326 of record NC_083727.1, on the reverse strand, counting down.
ATCCATGGCAACAGAATCAGACAGAAAGAGACGATAAAAAGAGAAATTCAAAGGAACTGCTGAGTGAGTATGCAGGGAATGATCCCAGAAGTTTTTAGCCTGAGGAGGGTTCAGTACCATGGACAGGGACATTGTATTGCTATTTGCCTACTTTTTCTTAGTTTTCCATCTATACTAATTCATTCTACAAATAAAAGGAGTGAATAAAAACCACAGCGTAGCTCACAGAGGGTAGTAGCCATACTATTTGCTTCTACACAGCACCAAGCTGATAAGAGAGTTTTCAGTAGTTTAAAAAAATAGTGCTGTTGATACTGATGCCTGTTCTGAAGATGCCAAAAATGAAGAAGTGTAAAAACTATGCCGCAATTTTTAAAACATGAGTACGGATGACAGATATACGAGAGACTTCCACTGAGATTTTAAAATAAGGGAAGAACCCTTCCACAACTTTACATGGGAATCCTGCTTTATGTTCCACAGCCGCACGTGCCACATCGCAAGACCTTGCAGGGTCTACGTTTTCTTAGTGCACACGCAGTGTTTACCTCAAGACATCACTGAAGTGAACTGAATTGGAAGATGGTAGGAACACCTTCCCCATTACTCGTTCTCTGAGGAAAATAAATGGTAAGTGGATATAAAACGACTCAGTCTGAGTTCAAAATATTTGAAACCAGAACTTCTTGTATGTGTTACTCAGTGGAAGCATTAAAAAAATTAGAGTCACAATACCTCTCAGGAGGTTATCAAATGGGCAACTAGGGGGAAAAGAAGCAAAGTTTCAACTTCACACGGATTCATATGCTTCCCTCCTAAGACAGATATTGTTTAAAAAAATAACCCACAAGGCACTGGTCCGTAGAGCAGTAACCCACTGACAAATACCTGGGTCCAACATGGGTCGGGACCACCAAGGCCTCATGCACCCAGGGGTCCACGCCCAAAACACAAATGCACAGGCTTCCTCCGGATGGGGCTGCAGTGACCTAAACCAGGATTCCAACAGAGAAGTCAGATTCTTATTTTGTACAGAAATAGGATGAAATGTGTGAGCCTTTGGGAGTAAAGGGTCAAAAGGAATAAAGCATATATGTATTTCTAAGAGCATCTAATAAAAGTCACAAATCTGACCTGAATGTCAAAAAGCTACACTCTTCCCTTTCCTGTGCCTCTCCCCCTCAGCACCACGATGTAAGCACTGGATGTGAAAATGTCACCAGAAGCCGTGATATTTCCCAGCCACAAAATTCAGGACCACTCCTGGTGGCTCAATGCAGCCATGCACAGATCACTGCTCTGTAATCAGACGGGAACACAGATCCTCGTGAGCCAAACAAGAAAGCAGTGCACACATGCATGGGCACACACACACACACACACACACACACACACACACTGCGCACACACATACCAGGGACCGCAATCAGCAGAGCAGAACCACACACAGGTTTGTAAAATTAAAAACCTGCCCGCTGGCTGCTAGGACCCCCTTTGAGATCTGTTGAGAGTCTAGCTTTTCCTCCAAATGTTCTACGTGAAACAATCACACACCCATAGAAAGGTGGACAGAACAACAAACTGTGGGAAGCATGCAGTCTTAGCCGGAGGTAACTCCTGCAGGAGACAGTATGTCTCTCACAAAAAGCAAAGCCCTTACCTTGGAATGCACTCTTTGTCCCAGGCCTGAGGAATGTAAAAGAGATTAGCAAAGCTATCTCAAGCCAGGAGACTTCAGGGAACTGAGAGTCCTGGCTGTTCCTTATGGCTGGGGGCTGTGTGTGAGCCTGGTTAAGGGAAGATAATGTTCAAGGATGGTCGTTGTAAACTTGTTGACGTCCGTGGTAGTGACTGAACTGAGATGATAAGCAATTCCATTGGATTATTGTCTAATAATGAGTTCCTCTTCTGTCTATATAAGATTCAGTAGATTCTAAATAAAGTGCCTTGCAACCATCAGTTGTCTTGGTCCTTCTGACCCCATACTCACGGTGCTATTCAGTCCCTTACCCCTCTCCGTCGGGACCTGGAAGACCCCCTGCGGTGGCTGGACCATCGCAAGTGGCACCCAAACAGGGACCTGACGGCTGAGGAAATATAGCAAGAGGTAAGTGGATCCTTATGCAGAATATAGAAGAGTAAGTGGCCGCCACGAATCATAAAAAGGGAAAATAGGAGGCATAAGGCAAATAAGAGTCAGAAGTCAAATAAGATGGGACAAAAAGGCTCCAAGGAGCGTGAGTTATTCGCCCAAGTGCTGCTGTCTATGTTAAAGGCACGGGGCACAAAAGTATCTACCTCACAGATCTCTGAATTCTTACAGCATGTATATGAGGTTTCTCCTTGGTTTCCTGAGGGAGGTTCTATAGATGCCGCTATGTGGGAGAAAGTAAGGGAAGATCTTCGCAATCATTTTAAGGCCAATGGCCCAACTCAAGTTCCGATTATTACCTTTAGTCTATGGAATTTGATCAAGGCATGCTCGGAACCCCTCTGTGATTCTGTACCCCGCCTTTCTGAAGGGGAACACATTAAGCCTATTTCTTCTGCCCCGCCGCCTGCAGAGGCTGCAACAGCCCTCCTTTTTCAGATGAGGGTGTGCCTTTTGATCTCGCTGAGGAAGCTGCACGATATGAAAGGAATAAATATCCTAATGACGATGTTTTATTAGCTCTGGTGGAAAAGTCTCTTAAAAAATTGAATGTGAGTAAATCACATGATGCTGTCCCTTTAAGCCCGCTGCAGAGGGCTGTTCAAGGGGCAATGCAGAGAGGAGAAGATCCTTTGTTTTGCTGCCCGGTTATTGAAAGACCAGATCCTAATAATCCTCAGCAGGGTATTAGGGAACATCAGGCTATCCCTTTTAAAGTTTTAAAAGATCTAAAGGAAGCATGTGCCCAATACGGGGCTACAGCCCCTTTTACAACAGCTATGATTGATACTATAGCCGGGGAAGCTTTACCTCCCTCAGATTGGAAATCTATTGCACGAGCCTGCTTAAATGGGGGAGATTATCTCATGTGGAAATCAGACTTTTATGAGAGGGCTGCTGAGCAAGCTGAAAAGAATGCTGCTCACAATATTCCTATTGGTCATGACATGTTGGTAGGAGAAGGACAGTATATATCTTTGCAAGATCAGCTCACTTATCCAGCAATAGCCTATTCTCAAATCAATCATTTAGCTCTACAAACCTGGAGAAAATTGCCTCCCACTCAAAAAACAGAAGATATTTCAAAGATTAGACAGGGGCCCGATGAACCTTATGCAGATTTTGTGGATTGGCTACTCCAGGCAGTGGGACGCTTGATACTGGATGGCGCTACAGGAACTATTATAGTGAAACAACTGGCTTTCGAAAATGCTAATAGTGCTTGCCAGGTGGCTATTAGACCTTGGGAAAAAAAAAAAAAAAAAAAAAAAGAACCTTAGAGGATTATATGCGCCTTTGCTCAGATATTGGACCTGCTTATGTACAAAGAGCTGCTATTGCTGCCGCACTTACAAAAGCTGGCATAGTCCAACCTGCTAGAAAAAGGGGTCCATGTTTTAAATGTGGCAGACCTGGCCATTCTGCCAAAGACTGTAGGGCTCCCCCCGGTGCCAAGGCTGGTCTGGGGGTGGAGGCGCCTACAGGACCCAGGGCACCTGGTTTATGTCCTCGATGTCAGAGAGGAAAACATTGGGTTAAAGACTGTCGATCTCAGACCCATAGGGATGGAACTCGTCTGTCGGGGAACTTCTTGCGGGGCCCTCCCCGGCCCCGCCAAACAATAGGGGCAATGACCATCTGCCCTCCTCAGAGTGTCCCCAAGAGTCCAGGAAGCCTGTCTATTTGTCCTCCTCAGACTACACCCAAAAGTTTTATGAAGCAAAATCTTGGCCCGGTATCTCCTCCCTGTTCCGAGCCACGCCCGATAGCGTAGGATTGGACCTCAGTGCCTCCTCCAGATATGTATTAACACCTGGAATGGAGCTTCAAGCTTTATCTACAGGAGTTTTGGGGCCTTTACCTCAGGGGACAGCTGGCCTTATTTTAGGCCGGAGTAGTGTTTCTATGAGAGGATTGACTATCCTGCCAGGAATTGTAGATGCTGATTATGAGGGGGAAATTAAAATTGTGGCTTACACATTGAAGAAAATTATTACTATTAACTCTGGTGATAAGATTGCTCAACTTATTTTATTTCCATATGTGCCTGAGGGAAACATATTACAACATCAGAAAAGGGGGACTAAAGCTTTTGGCTCCTCTAATGCAGCTTATTGGGTTCAAAAAATAGAAAGGCAACGCCCACAGATGCAACTGATGATTAACGGTAAACGGTTTTTGGGGCTCTTGGATACTGGAGCTGACGTGTCAGTTATGACACAAATCCATTGGCCAAAACAATGGCCTGTTCATTCACCCATTTCGGAGCTACAAGGAATAGGGCAAACAACTGCTCCTCTACAAAGTGCTCAATTGTTAAAATGGCAGGATTCAGAAGGACATATGGGTTATTTTCCACCTTACATTATTCCTGGATTGCCCATTAACTTATGGGGCCGTGATATACTTAAAGATATGGGAGTGTTATTGTGTAGCCCTAACTCTACTGTGACTAATATGTTATTGAACCAAGGTTTTCTTCCTAAGGGAGGCTTAGGCATTAATCAACAGGGAATTGTTGAACCTGTTGTTCCAAGGACTTTCACTAATAGACAGGGACCGGGTTTTTCTTCGGGGCCTTGGAGTCTCCACTCACTGTTGATCCCATAACATGGTTGAGTGATTCACCTGTGTGGGTGGACCAATGGCCCCTGACTCAGGAGAAGTTATTAGCTGCTCGTCAGTTGGTCAATAAGCAATTATCATTAGGACATTTAGAACCTTCTACTAGTCCTTGGAACACTCCAATATCCGTTAAACAAAAAAAGTCAGGAAAATATCGACTATTACAAGATTTAAGGGCTGTCAATCAAACTATGTTAATTATGGGAGCGTTACAACCAGGTCTTCCTTCTCCTTCAGCCATTCCTCATACTTTTCATATTATTGTTATGGATTTAAAGGATTGTTTTTTTACTATTCCCTTGCATCCTGAAGATAAAAAGCGTTTTGCATTCAGTGTGCCTGCTGTTAACTTTCGAGAGCCTATGCAGCGATATCAGTGGAAGGTGTTGCCTCAAGGTACGGCTAATGGTCCTACTTTATGTCAGAAATATGTTGCCCAGGCATTGCAACCTGTCCGTCTTCAGTTTCCTTCTTTATATTTAATTCATTACATGGACGATATATTATTAGCTCATTCTAACGTCACTATGTTACAGCATGCCCTTGAACAACTACAAAGATCACTTCAAAATTTTGGCCTAGTAATAGCAGATGAAAAGATTCAGAAAACATCCCCTTTTGCTTATCTGGTAAAATTTATCGATGCCACAAAAACTATTCCACAGAAAATTGAGATACGTACTGATCAGTTACATACATTAAATGATTTTCAAAAACTTTTAGGAGACATTAATTGGCTGAGACCTTCTTTAAAATTAACTACTGCCCAACGGCAACCTTTGTTTGATATTTTTTTTTTAAATTAATTTATTTATTTATTTATTTATTTTTGGCTGTGTTGGGTCTTCGTTTCTGTGGGAGGGCTTTCTCTAGTTGTGGCAAGTGGGGGGCCACTCTTCATCGCGGTGCGCGGGCCTCTCACCGTCGCGGCTTCTCTTGTTGCGGAGCACAGGCTCCAGACGCGCAGGCTCAGTAGTTGTGGCTCACGGGCCCAGTTGCTCCGTGGCATGTGGGATCTTCCCAGACCAGGGCTTGAACCCGTGTCCCCTGCATTGGCAGGCAGATTCTCAACCACTGCGCCACCAGGGAAGCCCCTGTTTGATATTTTAAAAGGAGATTCTAACCCTCTATCTCCACGTACATTGACTTCTCAGGGAGCCAAGGCCTTACAATTGGTCAATGCTGCTATGCAGCAAGCTCAATTAACTCGTATACATTCAGATTTACCTGTAAAATTAATCATTTGTCCTACTCCACATGTCCCTACGGGAGTTTTATGGCAACCTGTGGGAATTCTTGAATGGCTTCATATGAAGGTAACTCCTTCTAAAGTTATTACTCCTTATTATGAATTGATTGCTTCTTTAGTACAGATGGGAAGAACTCGATGTACGCAACTCTTTGGCTATGATCCTACACACATAATTTTGCCTTGTAATTCAGAACATTTTACGTGGTTATTACAGCACAGCAGTCTATGGGGACTAGCCTTTTGTGGTTATTCTGGCCCTATAGATAACCATTATCCTGCTGATAAACTAATACAATTTAGTCTCACTACTCCTTACATTTTTCCCACAATCATTAAACGTTTTCCTCTACCAAATGCCTTTACTGTTTTTACAGATGGATCATCTAATGGCATTGCAGCTATAATCACGGATACTGGCATCCAAATTAAAAAACGTACTAACTTGCGCTCTGCTCAGCGAGTTGAATTACATGCCATTATTATGGCCTTTCAAAAATTTTCCACGGTATCTTTTAATCTATATTCTGATAGTCGTTATTTAGTTGAGGTCCTAGTAGCTTTGGAAACTGCCACACTTGGCCATACTAATGATGATCAGTTGTTTCATACCTTTATGACTTTACAGCATTTAATTCGTACACATCAAGGTCCCGTCGCAGTGTTTCATATTAGAGCACATTCTTCCCTGCCTGGACCATTGACTTTTGGTAACACTTTGGCAGATTCTCTCACTAAATCTGTAGCAGGTGTTGTGACCCAGCCTGCTGCTGTGCAACATGCTCAAAATTCTCATTCTTTACCTCATCAATCTTCAACCATGTTACACAAACAATTTGCTATTTCTCGAGAGGCCGCACGACAAATCGTAAAACAATGTACCCAATGTGTTCCACATCTCCCAGTTCCTCATTTCGGAGTCAATCCTCGCGGTCTTCGCCCTGCTCATATATGGCAAATGGATGTTACTCATGTTTCTTCCTTTGGAAAGCTTCAGTTTCTTCATGTAACTATTGACACTTATTCTGGCTTCCTTTGTGCTACTGCCCAGACTGGAGACGCCACAAAGCACGTTATTACCCACTTATTTCATTGTTTCGCCTTCATGGGAATTCCTCAAATGCTTAAAACGGATAATGCCCCTGGATACACTAGTACCTCTTTTGCTTCTTTCTGTGCTACTTTTAACATCACTCACCTTATTGGTATTCCTTATAATCCTCAAGGACAGGGCATCGTGGAACGTGCAAATCAAGCTCTGAAGCTCACTCTTTTTAAAATACAAAAGGGGGAATATACTAAGACACCCCATGCCTTGTTGAATCATGCCTTGTTTATTTTAAATTTTTTGACAGTTGATCGAGCAGGTAAAACAGCTTTTGAACGTCTGATGGCCACTTTCACAGCTCAAGGAGCTTCGGCACAGGTGCTGTGGAAGGACCCTCTGACAAATATATGGAATGGACCTGATCCAGTTTTAATCTGGGGTCGAGGTCATGTTTGTGTTTTTCCTAGAAGTGCTGACTCCCCTCGGTGGCTTCCTGAACGTCTTGTTAAACAGATAGATGGCAAGAAAGACCCCGCAGCTGATTCGGAGGATGCGGTGCCTCTCGCTGAATGTGAAGACTGCCCCAGGGATGGATCCCAAGATAAGAGGTCGGAAAAGGAGGCGTCCAGCACGAAGGACTCGACAAAGTGATCCTCCGGCTTGGGGTCAATTGAAGAAATTGGTGGCTCAAGCTCAGGAATTAGTGACTGCTCAAAGGATTCCTTTTACCCCTATGACAATGTTTTTGGCTATGTTGGCTGTTCTTTCTACTTCCTCTGTTCAAGCTGATGATTTATACTGGGCTTATGTTCCTGACCCCCCCTTTGCTACAACCTGTTTCCTGGATTGATGCTGAATTCCCTGTATTTTATAATGATACTGTTTTTGGAGATTTTATTGGAAATATTAAGATGGCAAATATGTCTGTGAATTATTCCAATTGGTTTAATTATTTTCCTGTATGTTTAAGTCCGCTAAATTTGGAATCAGGCTATATTAAAGCTATAGCTTTTGAACACACTGTGCTCTATACTGGAAAGGTAGAATCACAATATGCAACTAATAATAGAGGTATATATCACTTAACTGGTTCTTCTCTTTATATTGTAGGCAGATAGTAAAACGAGAAGATTTATCTACATTTGTGCATTGGTATAAAGATCATCAATTAATTAACATTCAGGGTGGCTTGTCTCTAGCCATTATGTGTTTTCTTATGTTGGCAATTATCCCATGCTTTGTAAAATTTGTTCTGCAAAGATATGTTCGTCTCAGTACTGAGCTCCATGGTTTGCGTTTACAACAACATGTTTTAAAAAAGAAAAAAGGGGGATCTGTGGGAAGCATGCAGTCTTAGCCGGAGGTAACTCCTGGAGGAGACAGTATGTCTCCCACAGAAAGCAAAGCCCTTACCTTGGAATGCACTCTTTGTCCCAGGCCTGAGGGATGTAAAAGAGATTAGCAAAGCTATCTCAGGCCACGAGACCTCAGGGAACTGAGAGTCCTGGTTGTTCCTTATGGCTGGGGGCTGTGTGTGAGCCTGGTTAAGGGAAGATAATGTTCAAGGATAGTTGTTGTAAACTTGTTGACGTCCGTGGTGGTGACTGAAGTGAGACGATAAGCAATTCCATGGGATTATTGTCTAATAATGAGTTCCTCTTCTGTCTATATAAGATTCAGTAGATTCTAAATAAAGTACCTTGCAACCATCAGTTGTCTTGGTCCTTCTGACCCCATACTCACGGTGCTATTCAGTCCCTTACCCCTCTCCATCGGGACCTGGAAGACCCCCTGCGGTGGCTGGACCATCGCAACAAACACCTATGTGCTCTTTGCTTTGGTTCACCAACTGCTACCATTTTGCAATATTCCTTTTATTTCTCTCTATATAATTATATACGAATTTTTTTTGGCCAAACCTACCAAAAGTAACTTGTAAGCATCTTGACATTTCAACCTCTTAATATTTCAGCATGTTCTTCTAAGAACCAGGATGTTCTCCATGGTCACAATAATATTATCATGTCTGAGAAATTTAAAATTAATGATATTATAAAATGTACAGTTTCTAATTAAATTTCTCCAATTGTCCCTAAATGTCTCTGCATTCTTTTTTCTTTCTAATTTAAAAAAAAATTTTTTTTTAATTTTTGGCTGTGTTGCGTCTTCATTGCTGCATGCGGGCTTTCTCTAGTTGCGGCGGCGTGCAGGCTTCTCATTGCGGTGGCTTCTCTTGTTGCGGACCACGGGCTCTAGGTGCACGGGCTCAGTAGTTGTGGCACACGGGTTTAGGTGCTCCACGGCATGTGGGATCTTCCCAGACCAGGGCTCGAACCCGTGTCCCTTGCATTGGCAGGTGGATTCTTAACCACTGCACCACCAGGGAAGCCCTTTGCAGCATTTTTTTAAGCCAGGATCAAAATGTTGATTATTCTACATTGCGTTGTCACAGCTCTTTCGTCTCATTTAATCTAGAAAAACCCTTTTATCTCTGAAAAGTCCAGGCTAGTTGCATTGCAGACTCTTCCACAACCTGAATTTTTCTATTTGTTTCCTCCTGTTAGAATGAGATTAGACCTTTTAGCGAGAAGGCTGCGGAAGTGGTGCTGTGTATCTTCCTTTGCCGCTCATCAGAGGAACGTTACTGCTCATGCCATGTGTGATCGGTTGATTAAGGAAGTGTCTGCCAGACCTCTCACTGCAAAGGTCCCCTTCCTAGTCCCTGGTCACGAGTGGTTTGTGCGGCGATACATGGAGATCGTGCGACTGCCCTGCTTCCCAACCTGTCACCCGGTGGTTTCAGTGTCCACCCAAGATCCTTGCCTGTACTCCTTAGTAACTGGAGGTTGAAATGGTGATTTTCGAATTCTAGCATTCCTTTGTCATTTATTAACTAACTTCCTTCTATTAAGAAGAACTCCCTCTCGGTGGCAATGTAAATTGATACAGCCACTATGGAGAACAGTATGGAGGTTCCTTAAAACACTAAAAATAGAACTACCATCCGACCCAGCAATCTCCCTACTGGGCAAATATCTGGAGAAAAACATGGTTCAAAAAGATACATGCACCCCAATGTTCATTGCAGCGCTGTTTACAATAGCGAAGACATGGAAGCAACCTAAATGTCCATCGACAGAGGAGTGGATAAAGAAGATGTTGTATATATACAATGGAATATTACTCAGCCATGAAAAGAATGAAATAATGCCATTTGCAGCAACATGGATGGGCCTAGAGATTATCATACTA